>NC_045742.1:21379097-22001597 GCF_008692095.1 Etheostoma spectabile
GTGCCTCCGCTGTGATCAGGAAACATCTCACAACATCATCACTTATTAATGGCTAGAGATGAAGAGCAATATTTCAATCTCACTGGACATCAGAGATGTTTCAAAATATGCATTAGACTGCTCTAATTTGTAGGTCTGCAATGCAGTCAATTGTGCCATGTTAACTCAAGATAGTTCTTTATTTAAATATAAGTGACACTGATGCTGCACTTCCAGGCTTTATGGTTTATTTATGTGTTTATTTCTTGGTAATTACACAGCATGTCTGTAAAACTTCTTACATTTGATCAGTTTTATTTGATTAACTTTTGAATTTTAAGAAAGCACGGAAAGCAGGTTGTAATGTACAAAGTCTTCCACAGTGAAGTCAAGCAGTTCCTTTGCTAGAAATCCAAAGAACTGAGACTCTAATCTGGGATGACATGCTGATATAAAGCTTGGAGCTGCTTCATTGACCATGAGTGGGAGACTGACTTTGTGTACTCATACAATGTTTGCCCGAAGTTTCACATCCAAGTGAGTTTTATATTGATATTGCTATCAACTTCCAAAGCAGAAAATGTGCGCCGTTCCCAGGAAACTAAATTTGGAAACTGTCGTGGACATGTTTTTTTTTTTTTTTTATCATTTGGTTTTCATTTTTACGGAGCTGTGCATCACTGAAATATCACACTTGTATATATGCATGCACACAGGGGTGTGGATTAAGGCAAACACAAAACATATACACAGCTTCAGCAGTGACTCATTTTTTTCCAGCCAGACAGAGCAGCAGTCTCACTCTCCACCCAGGTTGCTGTGGATTCTCCAGACCTCTGGGAGACTGAGCCACCTAGGAGGATAAAACACACTCCATGCAAAATGTTTCATCATTATCATCCTACCAGGTCATCCGAGGCCTCTCCTTCTGTTGTGTGCTAATACTGTACAAATGAGTCCTTGAGCACTGTATTTCTTCAAAAGAACATGGATGAGAGGAACAATGGATTCACCTCTTTCCTTTGTCATCTTTGTTCTTAATTTGCTCAGCATTGTGGGTGCAAACCAGCTAACACTGGTGTTCTATACACAGACAAAATAAAGAACGAAAAAAGTGAAAATAATTAATGATTAAAAACCCTCAGGGAGGGCTTTTAAATCTACATAATATCAAACCGTAGCGCTTTCTTTTTTAATAACAAGGCGTATTGGGTTCTGTGATGTATTTCTTGCATGCCTAATTACTGAGATTGGAATTATCCGTCGTCCTTTGCAATTTAGTAAATAAATCCCAAGGGAGCTCATTTAAAGCAGGAAATAGGCCATATTTCTATGTGGAGAAACCACCATGTGAACGAAGTTCCATAGGGGAAATATGTAACCAAATCAGTCATGTAATGGAGGAAATCAAAGCACCACACAACCTTGTTTACTCAGAGGATGGTCGCTCGCAATTTTTGGTCAGACCGGGATATAACCAGGCAACAACTCTCCCGCTTGATTTAAAAAGACATCACAGCAGTTGTTTGCAAAGCTTAAAGGGGAGATTAAGACTAATAATAGTGACATAGCAAACATAGTCCTTATTAGAGATGATTGCAGGTAAAGAGTTAAGCTTGCATGTTTGGGAGAAACGATGGAGCAGTGAGAATGTGAGGGCGAGAGAGAAAAAGGAGGAGATGGCAGAGAGAGTCCAAACAGAGCAGACCTAATAGGTCGGTTATTCTGGGTCCTTCTGAGCAGGCAATGGGCAGCCCTGCAGGTACTGCTCTCCCCAGGCTGAGACCACTCCAGACAGACTGCAGTAATTTACATTGACAAAGCTGTCAGAGGAGAGGTGGCCTCCCGCATGGTGATGGATGCCGACCTGGGAGGAAGGAGAGAAAGAAGAGGAGCGGAGAGGATTCAGGAAATGAGCAAATAGAAAAGGCAGCTATCGGAGTTGTGGGTGAAGTACTTGATATAATACTGAGCATGCACAGTTATAAGACAGTGAGTAGTAAAATAAGAGGATTTTCACTTTCTACAAGAGATCAAAAGCACTTCTCTAGTCCAGACTTCTATCCCTGTGTTTCTCCAAAGGCTATCGATAAAAACTCCCCGGCATTTACACCCTTACAGCAAAATGCAATATGAGACACACCAGGTCATATCAATGAATGCCTTTCACATGGGGGTTAGCGGAATAATAAAATAAAGTAACCGAACAGTGGGAGAGGAAGAAGGCGGATAACTTCTCACCCTCCCTGCTTTTCCATTCTGACTTCCTGTGGAAAGATGTGCTGACGCTGCATCTCCCAGGGCAAGTGTCGTGTGTGTGCGTGTGTGCCAGGGGCCCCCGGTGAGCAGCTCCTCGCTCCTGTCACCTCTACTAACACCAGCCCTCGTCAGCAGGGGCCGGCGCCAGTGCCGCAGCCTCCCACTCCTCCTGTCACCTGTCCTCGCACAGGCCAAGGTGACTTTGTTCCCCCCTGATGGAAAAATGACAGCTGCTGCAGCTACAACGTCCGAAAAAGTCAGAGAGCAACCAGTTGGCTTCTCTCTGTCCTTTCCTCTCATTCTTTATTTCTCACTTGCCCCCCCCCCCCTTCCTCTCTCTGAGATTCTGTAGCTATTTCGCCATCACCCTGACATTATGTCTGTGCATTCTTTCTATTTTTATTCAGCATTCTGGTTTGCTGTGCTGAGTACTCCCCTGACAAAAAAATCAGTAAAGGGAGAAGTTTGTATTTTATATATTTAATTCAATTGTATTTCTTTTACGACAGCACCCCCTGCAATAACTGCATTAACCAGTTACATAGCTGTTGGTTCTCTGTCTACATAGATAGAGAACGCCTTTGAATTTAATTTCAGACCATATAGAGCTCAACAGTCCCGCCCACAGCGGGTTCTGTAAGTAAAAATAGAGTGACATTTTTCCATTGACTATTGGAGTATAATCCATAAAATTGTAACTGTTGATAATAGACTTAAAACCATCTACGACATGATTGAGCATTTGTAAATGCTCAAATCGATGCCAAAAGTTCATGGGGCACCAAGCTTGTTTTCAGATAAAGGTCTTTTATTTGCAATGTCTTGGACAAGTACTTCATTACCCACAATCATGAACAATTCCACAGTGATGCCTCTGTCGGTACCCAATCTGTGCGCAAGATGAGAATCCTGTTTTACGAGGATTTACGACACTGCACAAATCACCATCTGTTCCACCGGGAAGCTAACGTTAGTTTAGCTAACAGCTAATTCGGCTAAAACAGCTAGCTGACATTTGATTCAGTCTAAAATAACGTTTACTCAAGCTAAACACTGGGAAAAGCAGGATACAGCTGACGTAACAGCTGTTATATATTTGAACGGTTGGTTTCAAGTTTTATTTTGTGAGTCTTTTAAAGTTATCTACCGTCTCAGCTAGCGGTTTGCCCAATTAGCTGTTAGCTAAACAAACGTTAGCTTAGAGGAGTGGCAGGACAGTTGAACGCTATTTGCATAAAGCAATAAATGTCAACTTTCTTAACATTCCAATAAGTTGTTTTTTCATACAGAAATTATGACTCATATTCTAGTTTATAGTGGTGGCGCCCTCTAGTGGCCTCCCATAGTTATTCAGGGACAAAACAGGAAGTAAGGGGATGAAGTATAAGCTCAATGAATTCTACTTGGGGGTCAGGTTGGGATGGTGGATGGGACAAACAAACAGGACTTTCACCCAGTAGACCATGGGGTGGGCGGGGTCTTGTTTAAATATACAAGTAAACTGCACTTTAAAAAAAAAAAAAAAAAAATACCTTGTCACAAGATAATACTGTAACAGATTATTTTAACCCAAACCCCCTATCCATTTCTAAACCTAACCTATTTGTTTTTGTGCCTAAACTTAACCAAACTGTTTCACAGTGTCAATGTGTTTAAAACTGACCGTGGAACCCTCTGTGGAATTTTTTTTTTATTTTTTTTATTCTCTGTCTATTGTCCTTGCTGGTTTTCTTTCTTTCAATAATAAAAATCTACATAAATTTGACTGCAGAAGTGGACGCTAATTGTACTTTCAGCTGGGCTTTTTCCAACTTTTATTTTTCCACTTTTCCACTGCTTTTAATTCAGTTAAAATCAATTTTAAATATTTAGTTTTTTTAGATTTCTCTGCTGTCCCAGTCACTAGTTGGGTTAATGCAGACCAATACTGATATCATTCAATAGATGTCAGCTCTGGGAGACTGGGATTCATAGTCTGGTATATTTTTTACCTTCTTCCAAAGAATGGCAGTTATAGACCGTTGGATGCATTCAGTTTTACCAACAGTGTACCCCTCTTCAGATTTGCATTATACTACATATTTAAAATCTCCGGCATTTGCTAGAGGGGATTTCCTGAAGCATTGAGTTCTGAATTATCTCACTTGACATGTTAGCTCTGAATTAGGCATGGCTTGGGAATCTGTGGAGTAAATCGTGAGATTTTTGTATGTTTAGGGGGGTAGTGTTGAAAATGATTAATTTGAATTACAGATGGCTCTTGGAGCATTGTGGCATGACTGAAGTGAGAGTAATTGGCGAAATGTAGATGACACACAATGCTGCACGCATTAGTGCTGCAACACATCCTGAAATGGGAGCTGCTTATTTCATTTTTGAATGCTCTTACTCTTCTTGTTTTTATAACAGACTGATTTGTCTGTTCTTCTCCTGTTGCACTGTAGATTGCGTCCCAAGCTTTTCAGCAGCTCGCGTGAAAAATGTCTGCTGTCAACACAGTGTGTCTTCCGGACAATGGTAGCCGAAATCCTGTTTTGAGCCTCTTTTTTTAATGGATAGCAGGGACTAAAACCTGATGAAATGGAACAGTTGTGTTGAGTGTATAACACACACACACACACACACACACACACACACACACACACACACACACACTCACAAAGGGAGGATAGAAAGAAAGAGACTGGTGAGAGACAGAAGAGATTTCTGTGTTTTCCATTCCCTTGAGCACTGGAAGGATGTTGTGCTGGGGACTCATGCTGTGATAAAAGGGGAGAGACGAGATATCAAACTATGCTGTCCACCTGCTGTCTTCTCTTACGTTCATCATTATACGAACCTGTCATATAGGCCTTGCTACGGTCAATTATCACCACCATCCATTTCCAGCATGAGACACTATGCGGTCAGTGGCCATCTGCTGCAACATAGCTGGAATTATGGGTCACGTCAGTGGAAGCTCACTTACGGCAATGAAAGTTGCCTTGATCATAGCTTGCGTAAAACTTTGAAGTTTTCAATTTATAATTAGCAAAGGATTGAATGCAGCTGGGCCTCTTTGAATATCATTTAGCGCAGGCTGGCACTTGTGAGACATTTATGTAAAATTGAACTCACATGTAAGTCCAATCTGTTCTTTTCAGTTCTGTCAGAGTTTCTGGAGAATTCATTACGACATGACACTTTCTCTCTTTTACACACACACCACACACACACACCACACACACACACACACACACACACACACACACACACACACACGCACTTGCATACCATGTACTGCTGTGTGAGAGATATCTCTAACAGCCTCATGTTGACTCATTTAGCATCTGGCGCTGCTCCTCACTAGACTCCGTGCATGTATAGCCAGTACTGCAAGTTGTCTATATTTTCCCCTAATTTTCAGCGCTCTGTCCAAGCACTCACTGAAAGTATTGGAGACTTTTATTTATAGACAGCAATTCGGACTTGAAGATGTTATTTAGCAGATACCATTTTCATTCTAAGATTTCTTTTTGGTCAGAACTACATCATTTTTTCCTTCTCGAGCGAAACTGTAACAGTGCTGATTGATAACCATTATGCTGGACTGTGTCATATCATATTTGAATGGGTACACCGTGTTTTCAATCCCAGAGGTGCACACATTTGAGCCACCAGCTGTGAGATAGACGGTGCAACCTTACTTCTGTTTTAAAATGTGACTGCAAATACAAAATGTATCCAAAAAGGGATACTTTCTTAAAACAATACTTTGCAATTAGTTGTGTTTTCTCATGATGGCAAAACTTTCTCCAAGGACTTCATCTCATTTATAATGGGTGTTTCTATACTATAACCTTAAAAAAAAGTAATTAGGTTTGGATAACAAAGAATTTTTCCTCCTGTTTTGGCTAATGATGTAAGAGTTGTTCAGACACTAATATTCTATGATTTTGAAACTGTAAATTAGAGCATATGGCCTACAAAGATTAAGCACCAGTCCATCTGCCTTGAATTGTTCATTTCCCCTGTAACATAATGGGTATTCTTAGGTTGCTCTTTATTGTGGCTTTATAATTTATAATGTTCAATATTCCTGAGAACTGATAAGTGCATTTCCTCTCTTTTTGTGGGTTTAAAGCCGGGAGCTGGAAATCAAGCATTCCTTTGTTCACTGTTCATTTGGAAGGCAGACTTTGCTGGCTTGTCCCTCTAAGCAGCGATATTGTGAAAGCAGCTCATGGCAAGCATCCTCAGAAAAAGATATTCTACTCCGCTTAGCAGGTTTCATGAATACTGAACGGCATTGTCGAGATCAAACAGAGCGAACGTGGTGTTCCAGCGTACATGCTGGAGAATGGTTGACACTTTTGACACCTGCAGTTGTGTCATTATTACTATGCGGTGATGGTCGGGCTAAATGTTTATTGAAATGAAAATCTGCCTTGAGCTATTTACTGTAGTTAGACATTCTTGTAATAGTTATGTTCACAGTGACATTTTGATATGAAAGAAAACTTTATGTATTCTGTCGTCAATTAAACTGTGTTACTATTATAAGAGTCTTGACAACTATTCTGCCTGTGTAATATGTATGTAGTGTATAGTATTCTGGGCCTGGCTCCTAAGTCTCTCTGTCTAGGTTTCTTCTGAGTTTTGAAAAACCTCCAGATAACAGCAGATAAAACATTATTCCATAGTTTTACTCCCTTCTGCTGTGCTGGATTCAGTAGTCAAAGCCTCCTTTAGAGGGAGCACTGTGGCTGTCATTTTATTCTCCTTTATAAAATTGGGCTGTGTGAAGCAACCAGCAACAAGAGATGTTAGGGTCCTTGCACCTGTCTGGTGCACAGTCTTGCCTTGCATATAGCCGGCCCCCCTCCTTGTCCTTCATCTTTGTTTAGCATCCTTCGGTCTGTTTTGGGTAAATGAGGTTTGTGACCCTGGCTTTCTGCATCGCCAATCTCTCACATCGTTTCCTCATGGTCGAGGCTGGCACTCAGATGGAGAAAGCACTCTCGGCAGACGGTTTAGTAATTACACACTGGAAACCAATCAGCCTGAACACTGCTTCTTAATTAGCAGAGCAAAACAATAGTGCATGGATTGGAGGACCCTGGAGGTCACACGCTCCCCTCAGGTGTCCCACCGAGGTGCACTTTAAAGAGCCTCGATCCTCTTTGGTCAATCTTCACTTTGCTCGGACAGGTTCCCGGTGATCACAGATGCATCTCAGCAGGTAAAAGAGCGGCCATGTATACCAGATCAAGAAGCTACATCCCATTAAATGTGGCAGAGACACACTTTCAAGGTGCAGCTGCCTGATAGCTAGAATGGATGAGCATTTAGGCTTCTCCTGCTGGATGCAAGCAGAAGAGAAGAGCATAGAGGTCACCTAATCCATTCTAATCAAGGCTACAGCAGCAACACACATGACATTCATTAGTAAACAAGAAAAGGAGCTGCTGCACGATAAACAACTTGGCTATAATTAGCATGTAGAAGATCTTGTGGTGGACAAAGCCTGTGATAGGGATCAGGAAAATCAAACCTTGGCTGTGTTTCATTCTTAAAATTAAAACTCTTCCCATCCGAATATACCGACTCTAAATCCATACAGTTTAATGAATGTTTAGACTATAAATGGACTCTCTACATTTCTCTTGCACATTTGATATTTACAAGGATATTCATAATGTCTCGTAATGGACTATGTATGCTTGCAATAATTCATCCTGTAACACTACCCAGCATAAATTACTACCATGAGATGACTGCTTCCAATTTCCTGCATGGAAAGATCTTAGATGTCCTCAGTCTCTTCATAAAGATTCATAATATGACAGTAAAAGCATTTCAGATAAAGAAAACCTGTAATATGTAGATTATAAATACAGGAGTGTGTGTGTGTGTGTGTGTGTGTGTGTGTGAAGGATCTAGAGCTGCTGCTGTCTGACTTTTTCTTCTCTCTGCTATTAACCATTAGGTAGAGCAGGCTGGTAATAGTTTTTTCATGTCTATTAATGCCTCTCTCCAGAGCCAGCAGTTACATGCTGTGTCATTAAAGGTCAGAGCAAATTGGATCCTTAAATGAAGACTGTGGAAAAAGCAGGAGTTCTTAATGGCTCGCCAATAAATGCTCTGATTATTATTAATGATTTTTCTCAGTATTGATTCAGTCTTGTTGTCAAGGTTTTGGGATATCTTCCCTCGTCAAACTATACTTGGGAAGTACTCTGCATCAGCCAAGGGCTATTTGTTTTTTCATTTTGTATTCATATGTACAGTATATCTCTAACGTTACTGCACATAGTGCTGGCCATGAACTTTAAATAAATAATGGACGTAGCAACAGTGACATCACCTTTTGTTTTGTGGACTGCAGTTTTTATGGCTTGGGTTTGACATTTGGCCGTCACCATCGTTTGTTTTGTTTTTAAACCCGGATGTGATCATATTTTATCAAACGGACAGAGCAGGGGAGGATGATGCGGCTAAGCTAGTGTTGTCTATAGGTTCATTGCCACTTTGCTAAGCTAAACGCTAAAGAGGGACACTTGCAGATTTTCCACTGACAGAAGCGAGTCATCTGGGTATAACACATGGAGAGGGTCAAATGTTTAAGAGGAAAACACCCAAAACCAAGTTCACAGCTACTGTATATTATTGGACACAGGGCCTTGGATAGCATTGCTAAACCTGATTGACAGGTTGGTGTGTTTAGCCATGCTCTTATATACCCACTGTGCTTTATCATCACTTTTTACACAAATGTTACCATAATTTACAAATCAACTTATTATGAAAATGTTTACTGAGGTAATTAATCAAATGAGAAGTATGTTCATGTCCCCATAGACTTCTATACAATCTGACATTTAAAGCCTAGAAGCTACCTTCAATTTATTTTTTTATTTATTTTTTTACAGTCCATGGTGCTGGCCAGTATTGTTTTTCTTGACTTAGCAAGAAAATTATGGAAAAACAAGGGTGAGCTATATGGTTATTAAAAAAAATTAAAACCAGTACATCAACACTTTGAATGAGAATCTTCCTAAACTCTCGGAGGACAGTAAATACTTTCCACTTTTTAATATTGACCACATGCACACACTGATCAATGGTTTGATCTGAAACATGCAGATTTAAGTATGAATGTGGATTTTCATCATAAAGAAAATGCATTCTTAGCTGACACGTGTGGAGCTGACTAATTAGGGACACAAATTATTGGGGATTATTAATGAATTCATAATAAATACTTTTTGTTTGACCCTGTGCAATAGTGTCTGCAACACCCTCGCCTTAATATCTCAAAAAATAATCTGAAACTGGTTTCATCAATATTAACTCGGAGACAAAGTATAGATCATTTAAGCTAGTATCATCTTATTTAAACATTAATGTATTAATGGATACTTATTTTCACAATAGCCATTATTGCTAAGATTTATAGCAAACATAACAAAAAAATAAGTTAATCCAACCACTCTTTATTTTAGAGTTAAAAGACACTAAATGCCAGGTTTAGCTAATTAGGTTTTTTAAACGTTGTGTTATGATGCTGACTAAAGTGATGAGGGAAACAACTGTTAGTATGACATTTAACCACTGATGTAAAATATTGGGTTTCTCATATCAGACATATTTATCTAATTAGGTAGTTAGCTGTGAAGGGAAAATGTAAGCCTTCAAAGAAAAAAGTTAGTTGTTCTCTGCATGTGACTAAAATGCTCTTTTTTATTTATCATTAGTACAATTAGACATAACAAAAAGTAAAAGACCATCTCATAGTGTGGACCAAAAAAGTGAGAGTACCCAGCAGCAAAAAATAAAATAAATAAAAAAATAAATAACGTTCTTCCTTTTCTGACCCCCTTTCCCCCTCTAATAATTTTCACACAATCCCATAGCGCTGTTAATTGATGCTCCCTCAAAGTAGAGAAAAGTTAGTGGTCGTCAGTTCATTTGAATGTAACGTGACTGCAAAACAAAGGCTATCCGCTAAAAAGCTCAAAACGGATTAGTTCAAGGGGCTCTTTTTGCCTTTCACCCAGCTGGTTAGCTGTCATCACTTCACTAAATGCCCGGGAGTCCAATACTTGGTAGTACTAACGGCACCTTTGAGGACAACAAGATAGAAGCACCCCATCTATTCTCTGCAATATTGACTGCCAAGTTGATATTTCAGTTTCTGTGACATTTGGCTGACTGAACAGAGGTGTCGGGGACAGCCATCACCAGGAAAGAAGACAGAGTGGGTGGGGTGGCAGAAAGAAGAGATGGAAGGAGCAGAAACAGAGGTGGATAAGTGTTGAAAGAGACACGGAGTGAGAACTAACAGACAGTGAGTGAGCTGGAGGGATTGAGGCAAAGGAGGAAAGGAAGGCGAAAGCAAAAGAATATCCACCCTTATGACGGTGGTCTGCAGTTTTCCAAATGTCTCTTTTGAATGGGCACCAGAGTGTGCATATTAACTGTAATGATGTCTTTGTCCAGGCTCCTACTAGGCCATTCACATCGTGCACACTCTGCAGGCAAACTCCACCACGCTACCACACACCCAACCAAGCCCTTTAGTCTCACCAGCACTACAGATAGACATCTCCTTGTTTTTGAACCAAAGGATTTTTTTGTTCTTTCCAGGGAGTGTGCTGCAGGAAATTTGCCATGATTTTTGAATGGGAAGTGAAAAGAATAACAATTTTGAGAAGGCCTGCACGATTAATCGTTATAAAATCTCGATCTCGATTCACCCTGTTCACGATTTTTATTTTTAAATAAATTCATTTAAAAAACTTTTATGATAAAAAAAAATCTATGTTTGGTTTGGTTAAAATTGAGTAAATGTCCTTAGTTTTCATCTTTGTCAATGTCTTTCATAGAGCAAATAACGTTATATCTTTCCAACCGTGACATTTCCCGTAGACGTGTATAGTTTCCGACTGGGAACCCAGAAATTCTGACATTCTATGTTAAATTGAACACAACAAACAGTCTGTGCCCCTAGCCTGGTCTCATGGCGGTACTGAAAGTCATAAGAATATAATGATAATGACTGTGTCAGATAAGTGCCTGGCAGTGTAATGTTGTAAAATATGTGGACAGTTTATAACAGGGAAACATCCCACGAATTTGAAAGTAGCCTACATTTGAGAAACAAACACAAGGAGGCTAACCTAGCTTAGCTTAACAAGGTAAAGGAGCACGCCAAGCCCCCTTTCTCCGAAACAGCAGCTAACCCATTATGGGCATGGAGGTATGGATACGTAGGGCCAGCAGCATGACATAAGACAACCACAGGACAGAGAACACTACAGGCTGCTTTCACCGGTGACCCGGTAGCGGGTTAGTAAATATGCAGGAACTCCAAAAGCGGGAGCGTGGGTTAATATGTGGACTAATACGGGGATGTCTACACAGCTGTGGGAGTTGATTGACTTCAAGATGTTTGCCACTTTATTCATAACCAAAGTTCAAAACACCTGTTGATGTCCGTCTTCTTTAGTCGGTTGGCTGTTTAGGTTTTTCCTGAAACACGTCAAACACATTCTGCACTTACTGCTGCGTCATGTGTTGACTGTTTTCATATCTGTGCTCATCATCACATGTACATGGTTTGTACTGGTGTTATACATTGTGATACATATTTCGAAAATTGTATGTTTTTGTTGAGTTATTATTACACAATACTTTTTCTGACCTTTTCGAATCACCCGACAAATAACCCATATTACAAAAAAGACTAAACCTAATATAAACTAACAAACCCACTTTAAAAACTAATGAAAACTTATTGAACTGAATTTGAAAACAAAAAGTCAAAACAAAATAAAAATAAAAACTAATGAAAAATGCAAAACTATAATAACCTTGGTTTTTTTACTGCCAATTTGTTTTGTCATGGTAAAATAAATCGTGGCAGAGAATAGTGATATCAATTCTAAGCAAAAAAATCGTGATTCATATTTTTCCCCTAATCCTGCAGGCCTAGTTTTGAAGGCAGAGAGAGAGAGAGAGAGAGTGGCTGTTGAATACTGACCACATACCAGGCAAAGCTTGATTCATCCATCATTGGAAAGGTTGCAAGACTCTCTTGCCTGGTGTCATTTGTGATCCCTGTAAGTGCAAACACATTCATTGGATAAACTGTCCAGATGTAGTGTCCCCTGCCTACATTAAGTAGCTCATCTGAAAGCTGTTATGCAATGATAACCTTGAAATCTAGCTCGCTGAGAGCTCAGTCTCTGGATACAATGTTGTAGAAACATAAGCACACAAAACCTCGCATCAGATAAACAAGCAGTCACACATTTCCCAGGTGAAATTATTATAAATCGCTACATAAGATAAATGTTTGAATCTGTGCTGTAGTGTGCCAGTCAGACACATGAGTGTTCCTGTAATGTATGCTTGAGGGATGTGTGAGTACATTTTGTGTGTATTGAAGGATTTATATGATTAGTAAAAGTAGAATGTGAATAATCCCAGCCTGGGCTATTTCCTTAGCAGAGAAATATCACAAGCAATGTAAGCACACAATACTAAGCAGAAACAGGCTGGAAACAGATCAGTTTGTACTGTAAACTGTACTAGAATAAACCAATTTCTGAAAGTGGTGAAACAGTCCACTGTAATCTGATTTGTTTGAAATATACTGAAATGTAAGAACGAATTGTTACCTTGTGCAGAACATGTAACGACTCAAGATTATATCCAGTAAATGAGGTTGTCTACATAATGGTTCCCAGTTGGCTGTCACCGTTTTGGTTAATATAAGATGTAAATAAATGTAAATGTGCTGTATTTATATATAAGTTACTCTTATATAAATACTCTGTATTTATAAGTTACTCTTATATCTAATATAAGAGTAACTTTTACACTCATGTACAGAACACAGTTTAAAAAAAAAGACTTCTGAGGATATAGGACAGTTACTTTTTATTATAATGAAAAGGGTACGGCATTCATCTTGCAACATAACTTTAGAATAAACCCAGAAAGAGGTGAAACAGTCCACTGTAATCTGATTTGTCCAAAATATACAGAAATGTAAAAACGAATTGTTACATTGTGCAGAACATGTAAGGACTCAAGATTATATCCAGTAAATGAGGTTGTCTGCATAATGGTTCCCAGTTGGCTGTTACAGTTTTGGTTGGCACCATGACATCAGCTTTTATGGTTTTGAGTGAAATGTCTTGACAACTGAGACTCCCATTACATTTGGTAAAGATGTTCCCAATGGATGAATCCCATGATTATTTTGTCTAGTCCCATCATCAGGTCAACATTTCCCATTGTTCAGTACTTTGGTTTCTGACCGATTACCGGCAAGACTAATGACACCATCATCAGCCTTTGCTGTTCTTTGTCTGTACTGCTAAATCCCTCAATGTATTTTTGTGACCAACTTCTTTATTTCATTTTGGCATTTAATTTGGTGAGGGTACAAGAATATTGTACAAATGAGACTGAATGTCCTCACATAGACTCCATGAATCGCAGAAAGGCCTTTACCTAACTACAGTGGGGCTCGAAAGTTTGACCTGGCCCCAACAATCAGCACCATCTTCTAGTTGTCTAGAAAACTGAAACTGAAAATAGTTGACGCTCACAAAGCAGGAGAAGGCTATAAGAAGATGGCAAAGCGTTTTCAGATGCCAATATGCTCTGTTCGGAATGTAATTTAGAAATGACAGTAATCAGGAACAGTGGAAGTTAAAGCAAGATCTGGAAGACCAAGAAAAATATCAGACAGAACAGCTCGCAGGACTGTGAGAAAAGCAATTCCAAACCCACGTTTGACTGCACGATCAATCCAGAATGTCCTGTCAGACACTGGAGTTGTGGAACACCTTTTCACTATAAAGAGATACTTGTACTAATATGGTCTTCATGGAAGAGTAATCCGAAAGAAACCTCTTCTACGTCCTCACCTCAAAATTCTGCGTTTGAAGTTTGCAAATGAACATATAGACAAGGCTGATGCATTGTGGAAACAAGTTCTGTGGACCGATGAGATTAAAATAGAACTTTCTTGCCGGAAAGAGTAAAGATACATTTGGAGAACAAAGGGCACAGAATTTAATTTAAAGAACCTCTGTCCAACTGTTTAGCATGGGGGTGAATCAATCATGCTTCGGGATTGATTTGCAGCCAGTGGCACAGGGAACATTTTACGAGCAGAAGGAAAAATGGATTCAATAAAATTTCAGCAAATTTTGGACGCTAACTCGATGCCATCTGTGAAAAAGCTGAAATTAAAGAGAGGATGGCTTCTACAAATAGATAATGATCCTAAACACGCCTCAAAATCCACGTTGGATTACATCAAGAGGCGTAAACTGAAGGTTTTGCCATGGCCTTTACAATCTCTTGACCTCAACATAATTGAAAATCTGTGGATAGACCTTAAAAGAGCACCGCGTGTTAGACAGCCGAGAAATCTCAAAGAACTGGAAGACTTTTGGAAGGAAGAATGGGCGAAGATACCTTAAACAAGAATCAAAAGACTCTTGGCTGGCTACAAGAAGCGTTTACAAGCTGTGATAATTGCCAAAGGGGACAGTACAAGGTATTAACTTTGCAGGGTGCCCAAACTTTTGCAGACGCTGTTTTTTTGTTTTCTGTTATTTTGAAAATGTAAATGATGAAAATAAAATCTAACTTTTTGCGACGTATTATACGAATGTCTAATCTGTTATTTGATGCCTTTTGGAGATTTTTCCATCTTTTCCTGGCTTCTTTATGCACATTAATACACATTTTTACCTGGGGTGCCCAAACTTTCGAGCCCCACTGTGCCTCTTATGCCCCACACCCACAGTACTGTACAGCCCTTAGCTGCAGAAAAGAAAGTGAGAGAGAGAGAGAAACCAGACAAAAAGAATTTGCCAAATCTGCCAAGCCAAACTTGGAATGATGTGCACATACCCCCAGGTTTACAATATATAGTTTATCAATAAATATGACGATATTAAACAAGTAAATTGAGCTTTTGAGCAGCCTTGTAAAGGACCTAAAAAAAAGATTCTATTCAGCTCTCTGTGCCTGGACACTCAAAAATTCAAATGACAAGACCTCATAAAATGACAACTTCCACTGAAATAGGCTGAGTACATGGAGGTTTTCATTTCCTAATCAGATTTATTTTTTTGTTGTTAATCCTGTAGACAAAACTCTCTTCTCATGTAAAAAAAAAAAAAAAAAAAAAGCTTTACGGTTGTTTCATCATTTAGAAGTAAAGATTTTTGGAAGACAGAATGGCAGCAACTGAGCCCAGAAGGAGAATACTTTAGAGCAGTGTGTGCATGTAAATACCAACAAAAGATTTTGAGTAGTTCTTAGCTGGCATATGTTCCTTGGTTAGTGAAAAACCTTTGAATTAACTTTTATTAAAAATGTCTGTGAAGTCCTTTTTTTTAAATGTATATACAACCGGTGTGCCACAAATAAGGAAGCTATTGTTCCTAAATATGGGTGAGGCTAAAGTCACTTCATGTCCCATTGACCTGTTCTGGCAACTTGTTTGCAGTATATCAACCGAATGTGCAATAACTGGTCCAAGGTTAGTCAGACGAATGTTTTGAAAGACCAGGAAAGGTGATGCTATTCTTTTCTCAAAGTCTAGCCATAGTGCGGCCGCCTCCTTATCAAACTGTTTTAGCAAAGGCCTGCACATCAAGGAAAGATAATACATTTCAAGTTTAGGAAAGGTAGACCTGTGTGTATGCTATTTTGCAGTGTAAAGATACAAATTCTTTGTGTTTTGTCACACCATATGATTTTAAAAATTGTAGCCTGTAATCTTTCCCAAACACCAGCTGTGGGTAGTAGAAGAATCATACTAGAAAAATCCACTTTTGGCAGTATGGGTCTTGATCACTAAGAGTCTCGAAGCCAAAGGAATTGATAACGATGTAATATGTTGTATTTTTTTGTTACAATTTTATGATACATGATACAATAGTTTATAAAGAAGCTAAAACATTCTAAAAAAAAAGTATTTTACCTAAAACCTGTTAAAAAAAAAAAAGACAGAGGCAGGCCTTGCAAATCCCGACCATAAATATTTAATTGTATGCATTGGAGGGACTTTGTCTCAACTATCTAAAAACAATATGAACGCTGCACAAGGGACTTGTCCTGAGTGGCCAGACAGCTCTTACATTCAGAGTGCATGGAAATTCTGCCTTTTTGGCCAAGAGGTGGTCAAGACACTGACAATATTGAAAGAGTGTGTGTTGTGTGTTTCTGTGTTAGTTTTAAGAGTATTTACTTCATAACAGAGATATTAAGGCTTATATACATTTTGGGTCTACTTAAACAGGATCGACAGGTGTCTCATCCAATCACACTTTCCCCTTTTCCATACATTTTATGTTATTCAGGTTCTCTAACATTTTTGCACGTGACTTGTATAAATTAGCGGTTCTGTCTTGCCGTGGGTGTTGTTGAGAGCCGGAGAAAGTAAACTCTATGGACCAAAGATCCAAATCAATAAACTATAAGCTGTATAGAGCTACAGTATTAGTGAGCTTTAGAATTAGCAGTATTAGGAACTAGCCGAACGTAAAATGACAACATAAACAAAACAAAGTGTTCCATAATGCCTGTTTCATAAAGCCTCTTACAGGAGCTGTATGTGTCTTTAAAGAGTGTAAAGTCTTTTATTTTATAGTGAGAATGGGAAGAGTTGGGATGGATTAATCCAATTTTGAGATTCTCTGCAAAGGCAGTGATTTAAGAGTACACACCCAAATCACATTAATTAGATCTGTTTGACTTATTGTATGTACGAGGCAATATCCTACATGCTTGATGTGTCTTATACTGTATGTAGGCCAGTTGGTTTTCCTCCACAAATGAGGATAAACTCAACTTTCCAACCCGTTCTCATTCCCAACTCGTCAAACGCTGATCCTTGGACAGAGGCTCTCAGCGTCACATATCAACGTGAAAATCACCCTTTAGCGTCTGTATGGAACGCACCAGGCATAGTAGTAGCTTGACTGCGGTACTGTAAAATGACTTAGTATTACAAGTGACAGCGGTAGCGAGTAGTATGAAAGACCGAGTCCCACCTGTCACTGAAACGTACATTTTGTTACCCTACCCACAATCTTTCACTAGCCCGAACTGTCCCGTTCTTGTGCCGCATGTCAGTTAAACGTACAGTACATCCCTGCCCAGAGCGTCAAATGATGCCAAGAGTCCCTACCAAGCGTGTCAAAAAATGACGCAAAGGTCTAGATGCTAAAGGAGACTTCTTGCGGCAGTAACAAACGCCAAAGTCACCCGACCAAGCGTGGCTTGTTGACGCGCTGGGAGTGAGAACGTGTTGTAAACTCACACTCAGGCAATCTGAAGCATAAAACAGGAATACCACTGTAGTCAGCCATGTATTTCAATTGAGTTGAACTCTAGAAAATTACAATTTTATATTCCATGCTAGCCAAAAAGGGACTGACTAAAGGATGGACAAATGCCAAGTGCCTCTTTAATTGTTTATTTCATAGAAATAGATCTGCCGAGACATTCGCTCATCTTGCAGTAATGTGACGGGGGAGCACATTACATTATTCACTTTGTTTGTGTTGTACACGTTTAAAAAATCATGTATGTTTTGGCATGATTGTGCACTCTCTATTTCTCCATGCAATCCACACACAAACAAGTATTTGGGCATTTAAAATACACGCATGCCAGAGAGAGACCGAGAGAGTGTGGGAAAGTGAAACTAAGTGGGAACTGAAACTTAATTTGGTCCTTGTTTTATGTGATTACTCACTAAATTTTAAACCGAAGCAGACTCTTGGGAACACTCATGTAGAGCACATTTGACAGATACACTGGTAAAATTGACTTAATCTGCAAGGATTCAATAAAATGTAAGATTTTGTCCTGGTGGCAAGGACAATTTCATAGTCTCACATTTGTTTACTTACTTACAAATCCAAGTGCATGTGACAGTATTGATAAGCTGGAACAAATTCAAACTTATTTAATTATGACTTACATTTATTGAATAGCCTATCAAAAAACAATGTTTTGTCATCTCCATCATAATCTATATTTGTCCTCTACAGAATACTTTCTTCCTCTGTTTTCACTCACTTTTGTTACTCACTTATATAAATTGTGGGACATTTACATCCTTTTATTAAATAGCTGGTGCCAGGATAAACATTGTTACCGCATTTACCAATCTGTGTCCATTTTTTTTCCCATGCTACTGAATGCAGGGCTGTGTTTGTGTGAGAGTGTGTGCTCTGTTCAAACAAAGATCTTTGGATGTCAATTCATGGGTCCGTTGCTTCCAACAAAAAATTCCCGGGTTTCCAATCTGACTGCAGTTTTTACTGCTTCCAAACCTTTTCTGTAAGTATCTGTGTAACTTTTGTAGATGGAGTACCCCACATTTTGTAAATGGCATTGATGCTGCTGGGGTGTTCTCTCCTGTTTTGTTATATCCTAGGGAGTTTTTGTTTGTTTGTTATTCCTCGGGTTAGTCGCACTTTCTGAAGAGAAAGATTCATTTATTTGTTTTAGCCTTGAATTATTTTGCTTCACTTTATCACAATTTTACCTTTTTGTAGGAAATTATTTCACTTTAGTTGCAATTCAGTCTTCAGACTTTAGTTTAGGGACTGGGGACGGACTGACCTTTTAACTATTCCTATTTCTATTACTATTATTATGTTGCACTCCTACCCCACTAGACAGGGATGGAACAAACATGTATCACTTTGGTTTCTAACAAGACAACATTATAACTTACAAAAAATCAATGAGTAGTTAAATAGTAGCAAACATCACTCTTTGTAAAGGTGTTCATAGTTAGTGGCTGGATGCTAGAAAACTATACTTTTTATTGTAGACAGAGGGTGTCATAACAACCATAACCTCTTACTTTAATGCAGGATAAAGCCGAGTTAAGGCACACAAACACACACTGTAAACAATGCAGTCCCCTCATTTATTTCAATTAGGCCTCTGTGTTGTCACAGCAAGAGTGCTGATGCAGTGGGCTCCAACAAAGGTATGCAGGGTTGTCCAGCAAAGCAAAAGTTAACCTGGCTTAGCTTTGCTAAAAAATAATAATAATAATTGTCATCTGGATGTTGTCTTAACGTGCAAGCACACATGCTTGGTAGATTACTTATGGTATATGGTTTACCTTGCCATTGTGAAAACGGAGGGTATAATTATGACACTGTGATAAGTTTTCAGAGTCTCATATTATCAATAACTCCTGTGCTGTGTTTTGGCGTCCAATAAGCATTTAAACTTATCGATATGTTACTCAGACTTATGGATCGTATTTCACTGTCTCTCTGGTATCGTTACTTAACACACAGTAACTCACATTTCAGCAGTCCATCCACATGCTCGTTATATTATGTTCAATACAATCATTGGAGCCAAGCATAGATAAATATTAAATGTTATACACCCTCCTTAAGGCTGTCAATCTTTCCCAGAAGTAGTGTAATGAAACACATTTTGCCTAAACCTTAAATGTTTGGAACACGTTGAATATGTGGAGGAACAACAGAGAAGTGGATTTTGCTTCAGGAGTTATTTGCAAAGTTTCTTCAGGCAGTTTCATTCTTTTGTCCAGTGTGAAAACTGTCAAAAAGTAGACCACACTATAACTAACATCAGTACAGGGCTTGAAAATTTTCACTTTGGTGCTTTGCTGAAGCATCATACTGGCTAGTTAGCTACCTCACAAAGTCAAACTGACCTCATGTCAAGTTACAACTTATTTATGTAAAGGTTTGCAGTTACATCCAAAAGTGCATTTACTAATTACTCTTATTTACTGGCTACTGAATTGATTGTTAAAGTATTTATATCAAAAATGTAGTTAACACAGCCAATGTGTGTGTGTGTAGTGCGTTGGCTGTGGTGCTCACACTGCTCCTGCATGTGAGTATATTTCCGGAGTTTGCCACTCCGTCAGCTCTTCTTACACACTGCCATGGCAGAGGGGTCCTCTGTGACCCTCTTTGTCATCACCTGACACCTGAGTCCAGTCGCTTTGTGTCTCTGTTGGTCCAGCCGGTACGCTGCGACAGATTAGCATGATCAAGGTCGGTCTGAGTGTGTTGACCTGAGTGAGTCGCAGCAAAGGTGAGTGGATGCACCTGCTGGCCCCCTGCAGATTGATTTAATTAAGGATATGGGTGCACATTAGTTCCTGTGGAATTATAAAGCCCAAAGGGAACACCAGCAGGAGAGAGGAGCGTGGAGAAGAGAGGAGAAGCCACATGTAATCAAATGGGGAGTGCAGGGGAATTGATGAATGAGCTTTTAATCTGCATAGCAATAGCTTGGTTACAAAAATGAGCTGTGGTCTTTGAGGCCCGAGTCTGATGTATGTGTGAGATCCTCATGCGACACACACCCACACTTTATTAGAATATGTTTGTCCTTCCAACACTGACCTTATTTCCGTCCTTAATTAAATGTTCCCTTAATGACTTCCCTGTCTAAGCATAGCTTTGCTGACTTGTTATGCATACATGAGACTGCATCTGTGCTCCCGTATTCAATTCTGGAGTGTACATGGGCGGTAGAATGTAGTGCGTTGTGTATATTTACAGCATGATGATATTTTGGTGTATGTGACCGATGTGCTTGGCAATGTCTGTGTAGTGTGTGTGCGTGTGCGTGTTTGTGTGTGTGTGTGTGTGTGTGTGTGTGTTGGTTTGTGCGTGAAAGTCCCAGCCTCTCACTAGCTTGTACTACACCCTTATTTCATTAACCTGCATGTCTGTAATTGCATTGCAGATGAGGTAAGGCTGCCGAAGTCACTGTGGAGACTTTTTATATGAACCACCAAAACCATCTGATTAAAAGGAGGTGTGCAAACCTGGGAATACAGGGTAGAGGGAGACTACTTAATGAGATTTTTAACCCACTAATTCAATAGTCAAAAGTAAACAGTAAGTAGCTTGGGAGAGAGAAAAGCGCTGGGGGCAAAGCCGGCTAGCATGGGAACAAGCACACAATCACTCTTACATTAGCTATTATTCCACACAACCAAACCAGTTGAGGATTAGAGCACACGTTTCATTTTTTTTCTTCCTCACAGGCCCCCTTTTTCCCTCCCACCTTGCTTTAATCCATCAACCTGAACACTAATCCTTTTGAACATTCAAAGCAAGAGCCAGGAAGGCTGCACGATGATCAATTACAGACTTTCAGCTGCTGTCTTGGTCTACAACGCCATGCAAACATTGGTACAAACACACATTCATTTTGTTGATGATGCTTTTCTCATTTTTCCTTCTCTCTCTTTTCAATTCATGCCAACCTCTTTCTTAGCATCAAGAGTTAGAATACCTTTGTGTGAAAGACTTTCTCCTGCTCAGTTGGGCAGTGGCAAAACAAATAACTCTACAGACTTACCTAAAGTTTACATCGGTGTTGAGGACATGGAATCTAATCATTTTAACTTGCTTTATCCAGCCAGCAAACAACAGAGTATTAAGGACTTGCAATGTGTCTGACTGGGTTTTTGTATAAAAGGTTCTGATACATTGATTTGTCACTACTTGCTTTGCTCCCTAACAAACACCCTGACTCTTTGCCCATTCTCTCATTATCCTATCTGCTGGATGCTGGGGTACAGGGATGGATACAGAGGGTTCAGGGCTTTGGAGTTAATTCCTCTGCTGTGATACCACAGCCAGACTTTTTTTCTTGCATTGTTTCTTTGTGGCCTACATAATGGCCAGTGTTCTGTTGAAACGGATCCTGAGGGGGGACTCTAATAACCCAGATAGATAGTGCTGTTACATTTCTATCTCAAGGCACTCTGTCTTTGCCTGCCAGCGCCCAGGTGCCTTACTCATAGCATTCAGAGTGCTTCCTATGCCATGTAAATAGTATCTATCACCTGGAGAACAGGTTGAAGCGTGGTGTGGAAGGGAGGCGGCTGAGGGGGGAGCGAGCCAGACGTTTGTCAGATTGCACATAAATATTGTACAAACATGTTTTGTTAGCTGGTGTTATTATTCATGTTTTGCATTATGCAATGTAAAAAATGTTTGGTGTGGGTGATTGGGTGGGGGCTTTGTCTGAGATCAAATGTCACACTCATTGTGAAATATCATCTTGATAAAAAATGGTGTGGTGTTGTCAATGGATGTACTCATGCGAGTGAAATGGACCATGAAATGCATTAGTTCTCTATCACTCTCCACACTGGCCGGCCATTAAATCTTTTATTTTATCAAGAAGGAAAACAGCTTACTGGATCCTTCCAATATCTGCTGCCACAATGTTCAGGCATCTTGTCCAAACACAAACAAAAATGTAATAAATAACAAAGGTGAAAAAATGTGTGTATATTTTTTTAATTCTTTGAGGTTTGGTTGATTATGTAATATTTTTGAGTACATTATCTTCCAGAATGATTTGATTCTGTTTTTGAGCATATCTTCCTACCTGTTTGACATCCAAGGTGTGTGTTGTGGTGGTTATATGGGAACTTCTGAGCTACAGCGCTGCTTCGGTTATTACTACATGCGGTGGCAGGGAAGGAATATTTTATTGTATACATTTATTTTAGAATATTTTTTCAGTAGTCTGAGGGATGGGATCACTGTTCTGAAGTCAGGGTCATCTTCTGCTATCAGTCCTACGGCTGGATTTAGTATCATGGTCCGCATGTCTGATTAAGCTACGTCTTAAACCGTGTGGATGTTTGCTGATTTTGAACTCCTAATTAAACAAATATTTAACCACACAGCTGCGTGTAAGTTAATAAGACTGGACAAGGTATCTTTGTTTCAGTGAAAGATATTCTTCAGTTTACCAATGCACAGGCGCACACAAGCCACAAATTCCAGGATTTCTCAGGTATTTTTCATGTGACCAGATTTTAGTTAGATTTTCCGGGGGGGGGGGGGGGGGAACAAGTTTTGATAGATGAGGCTACCACAAACAGCAACAGATTATTTATATAAATTATTTACAACCCTCTACATCTGAAATGTATTCTCTGATTGTTCCTGTTATGTTGTTTGACACAGCTTTGAAGGGGACAAGAGAAATTACAGTGTGACGAGCTGTTACTTTTTCTAGTCCAATCCGATGTTAACCACCCATTAAAGAAACACAGCTATACCTCAGCTGTGACTATATGGCCAGAAATGAGATGGGTTTGAGCTGCAATCTGTCGCGGGCAGGTCTCTGATGTACAATTATGTCAAGACCAGAGGGCCTCTGCTGCTTTGGCATACGATAGAAGGTGACCTGATTAACCTGCAAATTCACGTTAAGCATCACGAGTCTGCCTTGGCATGCCACCTGATAATATTATCAAGGGGTTAAATAAGCACGTAACACATGCAACTGAATGTAGAACCTGTGTAATAGGATGTTGACCAGGAGGACAAATAGCTCCTCACAACGGAAGCTACAGATACTGATGGTTGCATCAAAATCTTTAAGTGAGATTGAACATGAAAGCCGATCATTTATCTAACTCCAGGTAGACCCTAGATGGCAAAATGTGTTTGATTTAGTAAATACATTTAAGCAGGTTTTCGAGGCATCCCATAGCCATTACAGAACAGATGAAGGTTTCTTTTCTGTTACTTTGGTGTGAGCAATAGTTGAAAATGATGAAACTCTGGGGGCTTTGTCTAGCCTGGCATGACGAATGACTCTGCCGTGAAAATAGGGCATTGTCCCCCACTATCATTTATTATGAGTGTTGGCCAGGTTTGATGGAGGGAGCCAGGCAGTTGGGAGCGTAGATCATTCATCTAGAATGAGGTGCTGTACCGGCTGGAGATCTGCTGTTTCTCGTCAACAGCATAGGAGCTCCTGCAAAACCTGGTCTCAACACAACTCAGACAAGTTACATACACAGTGGCATATATTGGGGCAGACTGTTAGGAAACAGGAGTCATGTTAGCGTGGAGAAAAAGAAGTCAGGTTCTCTCCGGTGAAATCAGCTATTGAATTCCCAAAGCAAAGCTCACAAAGGGCTGAATATGTATTATATTTAGCGTTTTACTGTTGAGAAATGTGTCTGCCAGTGTAGCATAATGTCACACCTCCACAGAACAGACAACCCAAAGCTTCTGCCACAAACTGTTGATTTTTGAATAGACGCTTGTGTGCTGTTAGCTTCAAATTGTGTGCAAATCTGTGAGCTTGGATTTATAGTTGGGTACACTGATCTGCCACAGGGATATGTTAGCTGACTGATTGAGTGAAATAGGGCAAGGTACTCTGTCTTGGATGTCACTCGAGGGTACATTCTGCTAATGTATCCAGCTGTCTATCTCTTAACATATCTCAGAGGGAGAACGGTACTCTGTTAGATCAATTGCACTATAACTATCATCAATCAGATTTTCCACAGCTGACACTGGCCACATATTTACAAATATTAACAAATAGTCTTTGTCAGTTCTCTTTTAAGTTTCTCACCCGCATAAGCAAGCAATAACAACCACAAGGTGCTTTCATAGCTCATGCCAGTATTGAAGTGCACAGCAAGGGAAAAGAAGAAAAGAAAAAAAATCAGAATCTATTTTTTTTAGGTTCAGACGTTATGCCATCTGCAGAGCACCTTAATATTTTATTAGGCTGCATGTTTAATGCTCAAATCTCGAAATCTGAGCGTTCCTGTCAGTAAAACAATAACCTAGCCATTTGTGATTACATGGAGCCACTCTGCTGCATGAACAATGCTGAAAACTTTTGAAAAACCTTTTTAGATAACCTGCTGAGGGAGCACACAATCCCTGGCAACTCCAGTAACTTCAGAAAGCTCCTTGAATCTGGTTACAACAAATAACCGGTAATGATGGATCGACTGAGCGAGGCAGCCAATTAACTATAATTAACGCAATCAAAGTGCTCACAGAAAATAGCTATAATGATAACTGTGTGAGTTCTGCAAATTTACATGACATTACAGTCTACGATGTTGCTCGTGTGAAGGCACAGATATTTGTGTGTGCGCATTTTTTAAGTGTGTGAGTGGAGGGCACTTATGGCACCCAAACACCATTTTTTTAATGCGTCCCCTTTTTATGCACAGACTATCTGTTGCCTTTCATTTGCATGCATCTCCCAGCCAGACGAGCTTGTTTACTTCAATTCAGCAACGGTGCAGTAAGCACTTTGTTTCTGGATAGTGGTGATGGATAGCCGCAGTGACGGACATTTATTAGCATGGCTTTTAGATAGGCCCATGAGTGCTGCTCTTGACAGAAAACATCCTTGTCAATAAGAGAGATGCGGAGATGCTGCCCTCTTTGTGCCAACATGTCTGCATTGCAGTCAAATATCTCCCTGACCTTAAAGCCTGGGCCGAGTAGTGACAGTCTGGCTCACGCACGACAAGACAAAACCAAAAAATGCTCATTTCATCGATCAGGCTGTCATCAGCAGAGAAAAACGTATTCATTATTTAAACCAGGTGTTGGCAGAACTGAGATGGAAACAATGCTGTCAAAAAGAATATTGGTTTGATGTGAAAAGCATTTTAAAATCAATTTTCAACACAATTATTTGTTATTTGGTGATTTCCTACTTTACTACTGTTTTTAATCTCCCGCTTTTCCCATGAGGATATTGAAATAAAAGAATAACATTTGATGGGTTTTATTTTCAGCCTGTATATGTCTGTTGAACATAGTTCTGTTAATTAATACTTGATGTTAAACTGTACAGAAAAAATAGCCAAGCCTGCACTATTCAAATCGAGCTGCTTCAGCTCAATCTCTTCTTATCTATAAAATGATTCTCCCCAACTTTAACAACAATCAGTCTTTCATCAGTTGAGCACTATAGAATTTGGGTGATAACCCTGTGCACAATCCATTAAGATTTTGTGAGAATAACAAATGATGTTAAGACCATTTTCATTGTTGGATTGACTCAAAGTTTTGTTCTTGTGCAAAAGGCAGCTTCAGTTGATTTTTCTGAACAAATAAAGTGGGTGAGTGAGATATTTAAACAGTGGCTTTCTGCTCAAAGGAAAACATTTATTCATCAGTTGATTCTATTCCATAGCCTCGTCCTTGCATGTAAAAGTAAAAGAAACGTTCTTTTGCACAATCTCTCTCTCTGTTCCTTGAATCTAAGGCAGAAAAAGTGCCATGCAAGTGTTAATTCCTTTGAGAAGCTACTCTCTTTGCCAGATAATAGCTTTATTTCATGCCTGGCCTGGAACAGCTCTCTGATTAGATGTACCATGGGTCACACAATATGCATTTCATAGCTGTGAGTGGTTGGGTGACTGGCATGTATCTGTTCATAAAAAGCCCATCTAGTACTTAGCTGTCAGCTCCCAGTGTTTCATGTAACATTGATATTCACCCATTTCTTTAGCTGAAAACATTTGATCATCCAATAGATTCAAAAGACATTTCATTTGCATGGTAATGAGAATTTAAAGAACATAATAATCTAATTTCATTCTGTCGTACATCTGATATTCCTGATAATATATATTGACAATGCTGGGCTAAATCAATCTAAAATTAGGTAAACATTTCTTTTGTGCATCAAAATCCTTTTGGACCACCACTGTCACTCATGGACTAATTAGCCTTCTTCCAGACCATCTTCAGGGTTTGGCTCGCAGGAACTCAGAGGAGAAGCAGCCAGGAACAGCCGGGCATACTGCCGCTGGGCATGTGGGGAGGCACAGGCTGAAAGCACATTGTTAAAAAGTCATTATTTCCTCATATAAACCCAAAGTATGAAAGTATGAGGTGATCCCAAATTGAAGAGGGTGTATTGTGCAGGAAACACATAAGCCTTAATGCTAAAATCAGCCTAGTAGTCAATTTGCAACAAACTGAGATGTGCCAATTTAAAGTGAAGTAGCAGGGACTTGTGCAACATGAAAGGTCAAAGTGCGATTGAAATTAATTTAGCTTGACAAAAAGTAATTTAGACATAAGGTTGATAAATGAGTGAGGACTGATTAAGGTAATTAAGTAGATATTGTAATTTTCAGTTATCTTTGGGTTGGTTTAAGGAATCAATGATTCCCTTGAGCAATGCAGCAGTCTGTGATTGCCAATCTTGATGTCCGGAGACCTTGTGTTACCAATAAGCTGCACCGCCATTAGAATAGAAATGTTCGCATTAAATAACACATACCTTAGCCTTTTGCAACCTCGAGTATTGGCCAAGGATTTCAGCAGACTGCTAACAACACCATTAAAGAAGAGAGGTTATCCTCCAAGCCTCGTTCACCACATTATTAAGGTGCTTCAAAAAAAAGGTTGTAACCATATTTTTTTTCTTTCACATAACATTTTTAAGGGACCAATCAAACAATGCAGGATAATGATCATCCCAGGTTGACAGGGCATCACTCTTCACACGTTGTGTATTCACTCCCAGACCTTATTTCTCAAATTTAATGGTGTTTAAATGACAAAACCTGAACTAGTAGTATTACATAATATTAACACTAAGACAATAGTTACGGTTTATTGCAGATTAAGCTGCTTTGATGTGTGTTGTGTGTATTTTATGCAATAATATCTGCTATATTATAAGCTTGAACATTAGTAAAACAACAGTAAAACTAGCTGGGAGAAAGGCTAATAACACACGGAGACAGCCTACACGGCTGCTTCAGGAGCAATGGGAGTCTATTATAAAGCCTCTGCAGAACTCTAACAGGTAACACTGCCAGCCATATGTCAGGTGCCGCTGAATCAAAAATTTGGTCTGGATACCCTAATAACATTACCATGGTGTTTTTATGTATGCAGCACCATGGCAATGGTATGCCCAGCTGCCATGGAAGCGTGTCAGGGAGCTGCATGACTGACATTTCAGCATGATGCACGAAGCCAGTGCTAAAGTCACAATGGCCAGTAGCCTAATAAAGAATATATAACACAAGCTTGAACACAGAGCCACTGAAATCCAAAACTCCCAATGTATTGGATTTTCTATCTGCTGTGGATCAGTCACAACCCCATCATTTTGAAACTCCATCCTTCCTGCCTGCTCAGAATGTTTGAGGACTGTGATTGATTGAATTTGATGGAGTGTGTGCTAAATGCAACCTTCGTGCATAACCACTTGGATTCTTTGAGCGAAGAGATCCAAGGACAGTTAACTTCACAATCATGGATAAAAGCAAGGAAAAAAATACAAACAATGCGTCACTCCTTTATCACTCAATAGATTTCTGTCTCTTCTGGTGTAATCCAATCTGCATGGATGGTCCCGAACTCGTCTTTCATCTCACTCAAACATACATGAGAGACTTTTAAAGAGCAGAATGAGAATAAAATTATCAAACATGACTGGCCGGTCATATAATGAAACCTTGTTCTATAAATAGGCTTACTTATTTATTATGTTATTTGATTTGGCTTTATGGCTATCAGCTTTTAGAATCAACAGTTCACCACTTAGCTCTTGGCCACAATCTCAGTGTCCTCTTCAACCTCCACAAGACTTTGTCTCATCATGCGTGACATTTATTTGTCTGCTCAGAGGCAAAATGGCAGAAAAGGAAACTGGTAATTGTGTTAAATATTTTTTATGATGTGGGAGAGGAAGGGAGTTAAAGTAATTCTAGCCTGAGGTTATAATTTTGCAAGGAAATGGAAGCTATGAGTGATCATAAACATTTCCACTCAGAGTCACATCCACAAACATCTGAAAATATCAGCCACATTCTATAAGAAACATAATAAGTCTTATTTACCATGTCATGTATGTTACCAGACAGATGCTTAGAAATCCACAGCAAATTAATTTGTAAATAAACGAGGTATTGTTTTCATATTGTATAGACAGGTACTGCACATAATATGATGCACATCTGAAATGGAAATTCTAAAGAGCTCAACCTTTTTATTATTATTTTAAGCCATGCTAGGGTCTAGAGGGTCACAACAATTATTAGATGGTTTGCCTTGAAATTCTGCACAAACATTCATGGTGGCCAGAGGATGGATTCCACTGACTAGCAGATGGTGGTCGGCACGCCACCAGTTTGGAGAAGCGGACAGGGGTCCGACACGAAAGCTACCCCATTTTACTTCTGTGGACCTGTCCACAGAGCAAAACACATTTTAGCCACCTAAAAAAAGCCCCCCTAAAAAATCTATCAGTTTAAGTGTAAACTATATCTTAAATATTATTACCACTTAACCTTGCTGTCAGACAGCCCTAGACAGTCATATCGCTCTCTTCAAAGCCACCAGACTTCTTTTGACAAAAAAAGTAATTCCACTTCGCAGAACACGGTAGTTGCTGGTCTACCTCAATCATGTATTTAGTTTAGTTAGTGAGTTTTGTTAGTTACTAACCCTTTTTAAAACACCAAGGACACACAATAACATCAACTAACTAACCAAGTGGTAGACCAGCAACTCCAAGCAAGTCCCCTGTCAGAAATAACTGTCTGATGGCAAGGTAAAGAGGTGAAATATTCTAAATATAGAATATGTATAGGATAATGGACGTAGCGTCAGTGACGTCTTTGTGGACCATCAATTTGATGCCAGCAGTTTGCTTTTTGGCTGTCACCATCTTGCTATTTTTGAGCCTGAAGTAACCATATTTGGACAAGAAGGCCGAGCTGGGGAGGATTACGCAGCTAAACCAGTGTCTTGTATGCCTGCAATGGCGCTAAGGAAACAGTAAAGAGGGAAAGTCACAGATCTTTGACCGGCTGACGTGAGTCATCCATTAGTGTTTTGCCGGCGGGTAAACCGGGATTTCCGGGCACTGGAACAGTTCACCTGCATGTACGGCAGTATACTAAGCTGGTTGAAATAGTACTTTCCCTCAAGTGACCAGCTAAGGCTACCTTTGGTTGACAAAGAAAGTTAAATCAACCAAAATGTTGTAATCAATCACAGTTAGAGGGTCTAAATTTAAGAGCAAAACACGGACAACACTCCAAAACAAGTTGACAACTATGTTATTGTACACAGTGCCGTTGATAAGCATGGCAAAGCCTCTATCATGATTGGCAGGTTGGTGTGTAGCCCTGCCATGAAGCATCCCCTGCTTTATTGCCTATTTTAAAATAAATAGGACCAAGTTTTACAAATGGAACATCATGCTGTTTTGAAGAAGACTTGATTGATTGAGACCATGAATTTAAAATGAAAATCACGTAAGAAGTCGGGTAATTTTCTTGTTTGCCTTTTATGCAATCAACCTTCTTTTTGGAGCCAGTGGCTTCCCCCCCGTTCTGGAAATTAGATAGAATGCCCTTCTGCGTTGGCTTCACTTTGTAAGCCCAGAAGTTGCCACATCCTGTGAAAAATATTATGTCATGTTTGTCTAGGGGTGCGACAAGACACTCGGCTCATGAGTGAGACACGTGATTGGGTTCACGAGAACGAGACAAGATTTTAACACTATTTTAATGAAAACTTCCATTAAGAAATACGACTTGAATAATAGTCTTACATACTCAGACAACTAAGGTTACAACGTAACCAAATGTTTCATTGCAGCAGTAAAAAAGGAAGTAAGCTGCCCTTGTATTGATTTATGACCGTTGTAAGACTAGGGGAGAACATTTCCCTTTGTTTAATATCATCAAAAGTAAAGTTAGGTTTTGCTTTCTGCTTTCAACAAATTTAAAAAAAGACAGAGAAAGAGAGTGATCTGCTTGAGTCAGACAAGTGGGACCAGATCTCATCACACCTCTGTGTTTGTCCCAATTCTACCTTTAAAAGAACATGTTCTGTTTTTTCACCTAATGAATTTTAGCGTAAGTTCAGCCAGGAAGACTATCTAATGTTACTCACTCATTCACATTCAGCTCACTCTCCCTCTCCCCTCATCAGCTGATTAGGAATGTTTACTCTTTTAGTTAAACCAACCAAATTTAGCCACAATCTCTATCACCCAATCACAATATTGCTGTTTCCCCATTTATCATTTTATTGTGCACACATCAATAAATAATTGTCCCCTTTTATATTGAGATCTCTCCTGATTGGAAAAAACAAATAAAAAATTATGTAAATAGCACATCCTGAACCTGAAAATGAGCATAATAATGGCGCTTTAACCCTTTTGACTGCTCGAGAAACCTTACGTGAGGAAAGGCACAGATTTTAAAAAACACTACATCCCCTCAAACAATCCTTTTCATGTTTTGCCTACTAACGCACATGTAGTTAATTACTGATGTAGATTATTTCCCACTTCTGATACATAATTTGCTGCTAATAACTATGTTATTAAACAGTTTCTTTCCACCACTTCACATCAGGCTTTGAAGCAGTATCTTATTAATCTTATTTGGTGTTTGAAATGAACAGATCGATGCAGCTGCCCTCATTGAGAGATACTGGATCTCAACATGTTCAAGAGCATCCTTATCTCACAGTGCCTCTCAGGCAAAAAAGACCCTCAGTTAGAATCGAAGTTCGAGTGTTAACATGTACACCTACACAGGTCTCAAACTTTAACGCTTTCAAATCCTGAAAGAGAAGTGAAATTATCACAGTGCCCAGGGTGAACAGGCAGACAGCGCAGGGAACAAATGCACGGCTCTCCTGTGCTGTGTGCAGATAACAGAGCAGGCCCACAGTATCTGCGATACACAGCACTCTGATAAGATCTCAGTGTGATTACCTCCTATCAGTCACCGATGATCAGCTGTTTAGACCAAGCAGACAAAACACATATCATAATCATTTCTGAAACCGCTGCCTCTTCACAACTGTTTACATTTAGCGGAACAACTAGCTGCTTTATGGCCGATGAAATAACTGCTGTTGCATCAGTTATGTTGACTTGCTTGGCTAGCAAAGACAGGTTTTTAATACAGCCCTTATTCAGCTGAGTAGATTAATTTACACATGGATTCCTGTAAAGAAATGCTGAATGATGAAAATAACTATTTTGTACAGCATGAGGTGGTTCCCTTGCAAAAGGTGCAGCTGCAGCTTTCTTTCAATCAATAGTAATGTGAAAAGGGCTAATCGAACATTGATCAAAACAAGTACATTGTTAAACATAAATGAACACACCCATGCACTGCATTTTGAGAAGGAATCTTATCCAGAAGCACATTATCATTTGACCCAATTGGAGTGCTTTTCTGACCTACTTGCGTATTGGGTTGATCCTCAAGGGTTTGGCCTTTTTGCACTTCTTAAGTGTGTACAATGGCATACTCCTTTCATGTGAAAGTATCAGTTGTACTGATACAAGACTGTCTGCTGACCTATAGCATATTGATTCGAAAAGGCTGTCTGCATTCTGCCTCGTCTCCAAGTTTATAAAAACTAATTTTGCGATGAGCTCACAGAATAAACCTGACGATCCTAGATGCATTATGGAAAATAATGAAAATGCGTTAGTCTGAATATTTAGACTCTTAATAGACTTGCTTTTGTTATTTTCAGTATGGCATCACTGCTGCTGATCTGACCCCCCCCCCCCCCCACCCAGTTTTGAAGGCTGCCATTGCAATTCCTGATGGGATAAACAGTGATATGTCAGATTAAAACTTTCTGGTTCATTCAAAGGCCATAAGGTTGTTTCACATCAGCAGGTAATGGAGTTGACAGGGTTCATCTGAGCTGTGTTCTTACAGCCTGAGGGGCCCTGAGTGAGTCGGCCTCATCTCCAACCAGCAGCCAAAAACATCCTTACAGCTCGCTGGTTTGGAGATAAGTAGGACAACCGCTGGGTGAAATTCAATTGTTTATGCACAGGAAAGACAATGTGAATGTTGGCATGCTGTTTTCTGGTGCCAAAGTTTAGCATGTGCATTATACCACTACCAAGTCTGCTGCTGATGTCTGTGGGACAGCTAATGTGACAAAAGGATGTGATTCAGAAAGCAAAGTTATGGAACTGTAATTATGGCAAAAATGTGGCAATGTGAAGCACTCTCAACCTGTTGGAACAAGATGCGACGGGAAAAGAAATGTGTGCAAACAGCATTAGGTATTAATAAGATCAGTCTTCCTCTATAAAAATCTTTCAAATCTTTAAAAATAAATTTAAAAAAAGATTTAAGCAGACTGCCTGCACTTTCAAGTGTATGGGGCACAGTGGGGAGTGGGCATTCAGGGTTCAAATTAGAACCTGATGAGAGATTATAATGATGCTGCTCCATGGTTCAGTCCACATCCAGAGGGGCCACATATCCAATTAAAACAGTCTATCACTCTCTCTGTCTCTCTCTCTCTCTGTCTCTCTCTCTCTCTCTCTCTCTCCCTCTCCCTCTCCCTCTCCCTCCCCCTCCCTCCCTCTCTCCCTCTGGTTCAGTAAGGTAATCACTAAAACTGAAAACCCTGCATGTAAATTCAATTCAAGATAATACTTCTGGAGAAACGACACACAACAGCCCAGCAAATGTCATCTGTGCTCTATAATTGTCATTTTACTAGATGTAATTCATCACACTGTGCGTTTGATATCACAAATACCACCTTCAACTTCACACTATGCCGCATGGCCATTCAGAGACAGGATGGTGTTTAATCACAGGTAATTCCATTTTTTTGTTGCGCTCCATTAACTCAACTCAAACGGCGATTGTAATTTGATGCTAATTGCTACTGTGTCCGCCATTACTAAAAGCGTATATGTAATTCACAACATGAAAGGTTGGAGAATCAAAATAAGGCTCGATCTACGACTGACAGGCGGGAAAGGGCAGCCGAGCCAAGCTGATTGGTGGTACTATAAGAATGAGAGCTACTCTTTATTTCCTGACCTTTTACTGCTTGCTTTCACACCCTCTCTCCTCTGTCAGTATCACTGATCAGCTGCACAGCTGTGTACAGGCTAGGTCTCGCAGCCAATCCAAATGATCTCAACACACAATCTGTCTATAATTTTCCCAACCCTATGCCCTGCCTTTTCATCTTCACTCCAAGATAATGCATTGGATGTGGCAGAGCAGATGAGCAGTGGGCACTTCCTTTCATGAATATATACTGTAGCTTCTACTGCATGTGCTGCAGTTGCAGAATAGAGAAAGTCAGCTTTGCACTTGCAGTATTTTGTTGGCTTATGCTCATGGGCAGGTATGTCACAATGTCACAGAATCTATGTTTCAGTATTCATCTAAATGTGGTGAGTCACCTTTCATATTGTCTTATTTATGTGATTTTTTTTTGAATGAGTCATTTGTTTCAGTTATTATTTATGAGCCACGTTCACATGTTTTTTGCCCTTACATTCATCATTCTATTTCTCAGACTCACTCTGTCCAAACAGCACCTCTGTTTAATTGAATGACCTGAAATAACCATTCTCACCGGGTTAAGATCAGTTTAACCCATGTTTTACACACTATAATTATACTCGACATGGTTTTGTTTGATGATTAGTCTGCAGGACTGCACCAAAATTTGGAATGAAATTGCAATGCCTTCAAGTAGGATGAAACTATCTCCAAGCAGATTTACTTCTGAGGTGGAAGAAAAACCTGAAAACCTAAAAAAGAAACCTTTTTTCCCCCCGATCTGAAAATGGCACAAAACCACCTGCTGAAAGTCAATTAACATAACCCTGACATAGAGCAAGACAACACACAGATACAAACAGCAAATTCAAATTTAGGGAACCTGCAGGCATTCAGATAAAGCTTGTGTCAGAAGCTGCACAATTTACCTGCAAATAGAAAAAGTACGGATAAAGACATCCATGCGAGGCTTTTTTTACTTTAGGTAAAGGAGAAGCCAATATTTATTCAGAGTAATTTGAAATATGACTTCTAGCAAAAAAAACTTTGGTAGAACATTCCTACAAAACTTTTTGGATACGTAATATTTTGTGTGGTGGCAAGAAAATAGATATAGAGACATCTACTGATGATACATTCACTCACCATATAACATAACAACATACATAAAATATTCAGTGTATTTATACGAAATATTACATTGATGTCTGATGATAATCAAGCTCTTAGTTTCCTATCAATATTTCAACCTTGCAGTTTAAGCGAACCACTATTCCTCTGATATAACGCCTGTAATTGCTGCCGTGACAGGGTTCATGCAGTGAAAGAAACCGGGCTCTTCGACTGTATCACACTTAAATGGCTAGGTGGACAGCAGAATCGACTACCTTTTTAAGTCTTGATTGCAGCCGTACGGCCCTCGCTGTGTTTTCATTGTGTGCACCCACTGTTATAAGACCAAAGTGCTTGTAAATGAGAGCCATTGTGTCATTGGGAGGTCATTTTGGCTCCAGCGGAAATGGATTTTAGCGTCAGTCCTTATTCGAGTGCGGGCACCCAACAGGCTCTTGTTTGGTCCCAGAAGTTAGCAGAAAATTCATCTGACAAGGAAATTGACCTGTGTTAATTAAGAGAAACATGTCAGTCCCGATTTACACTTTTAAGCAACCTCTTTGAGCAAAACTTGTCTTCAAAGGTGTTCATAACCCTGATCTGTTGAGAGCGCTTCTTCGAGGACTTGCCATATGTTCTAACCACGTTGGCTAATTGATTCGTACTATGTAGGAGGGAAGGAAAACTATATCTATGATCAAATGTCAAACAACATCAGCCTTGAATTTAGTCTGGCAATGTACTTAGCGCCTCTGTGTCTATTTATTCTCTTTCAAATGTGTGAATAGAGGATTTGGATTTAAAAACTTTTTGTCACAAAAGCAAAACATTTAACACTCTAAACAAACTAACAAATTAAGCCATGCAGTTGTATTTTAAGGCTCACTGTGTATATACATATAGTACAGTAGTATCTGAGCCGTGATGGTAACATCCTCTGGCTGGTTTTCTGTTGATATAAAAAGAAGCCACACTTTGCGATGACTGTTAACAGACCCTTTTACTTAAATAAGGCATATTTTAGAAAGGTCACAAAATCATAGGAGCATGGCTTTGCAAGGCTGACTTTCTACTACAATATCCACTTTGACAAGTGTGGCTGTCCCATGGGTAACACTTCATGGCATGATAAAGTAACTAAACAGATTTGCCGTGTGCCTGCCTGTCTTGTCCAGCGGACTGTGTGAAAAGCCTGTATGTGACATGTGCTCCCTGTTGGGGCCAAGAGGGAAGGTTTTGGATTCACTATGAATTTATGTTCACGCAGATGATCAGTGTCAGGAACGGAGCCGGGATCCTATAGCTGCTGCTTCTGCTGCTGTTTTTTGTTGTTGTGGAAAGCAGATGATTGCTGGTTGTCGCTCCTCTCTGTTCCATTTGGAAATGTTAATCTTGAAGAGATTATGAGCTAGGTTGTTAATGTCAGAATTACATCAGACACATGACACACGTCAGCCTGAACCTGCAGACTGACTGAACCTGATAAATCAGTGATGCTGCTGTAGTGTGAAATCCTTAAAACTCCTCTTCTAGGCATTTTCTATATCATCAATTGAAGAGAAGTTGAGTCTGACCTCTTGCATTAGTAAAACCGAACACTGAAAAATGCATGATGCAAAGGTTGTTTCTCTAAGTTGAAGAAAAGTAAGTAGAGAAAATGTAGACTTATGTGGACCAATGCTGATGATAAACTAACACATTGTGTATCACTGTGGGTAGTTTAACATATAGCATGAATGCATTCAGTTAAAAAAACAACGAGTTTCCCTCTTTTCAACTCCAGCGGGGTCTTCCCTGCTTCTATTAGCCTACTGCATTAATGGGGGTTGACATAATAGCTACTAGAGCCATTGAGCTGTGCAACATTGTGATCATATATATAAATAGGGAAAGTTTAACTGATATATACATATATGCCTATATACACACAGAGAAATAAAGATAACTTAAGATAAGATAGGAAAGAGAAATACAAATGTGTGAGAACTGTGTAAACAGTAGAACACTTTTGATGTATTTCTTGGTATCTGTTCTGTGTCTGTGTACAGAGATCAGTACAGAGCAGATGGTCAGTGCGGGAGTACTTAGATGATTGACAACTCTCTCTCTGTCTCTTGCTGTTCCACGTAGAGGCCTGGAGATCTTTCATTGTGTTGACTGGATATCCATAGTTTTTCAAGTGCATGTGTTTTGTGTTCTTTACTTCACATTATTTCTGTATTCGCAGCCCGTTTCTCCCAATTAAGTGTTTTGGGCCATTGTAGCGCGTTTGCCCTGGCCGGCTGCTGTAATTGATACCAGAATATATACCGACAATTAATAAATCTTACGGAAATATGTATCCTGAACACATTAATTGGTGCAAAAGATAATGGAGTGGTTCCAGTTTATAGCTGGTTTGTTTTTGTCTACCCCATTTGGCAGTGAGAGCAATTACACAAACACTGTTGAGGTGCCTAAAACATAAGCAGTTTTAGGCACCTGTCAAACACTGTTGAGGTGCCTAAAACATAAGCAGTGGGATTCATAATAACGCCATGCCACTGTGGTCTCTACCCCCCCCGCCTGTCATGGTGTTGATTAATACAGGTAACATTACAAAAACTGTAACCAATCAGAGAGCATAAATAAGCAGCTATGCTGTAAAGAACTGTGAGTGAGTGATCAGGTATACTGATCATGTGACGACGTTGTTGAGGAGTTAATAAACTACTCGTTCCGAGTACAAATGATCTGTACTGGCATCGTTCTGGGGCGCCAGTGCGGGAATGTCATCACAGATACCAGACACCACAACTCCAGTATACTGAGAAATCCAGAGAGCTTTCCCAGGCACTGATGGGCTTAATCAGCATTGTGTGAACTCGTTTGGCAAGGGCTTGAATGTGACAGATGTTCATTTATATGTAAAAGTTCTGCACTCTAGCTTTAATATTAAATAACTGAATTTAACTTGTATTAAATCCACCTCAGGGCACCACCCTTCAAAAAGGGGAAAACACAGCAAATTAATTTAAGCTCCATTCTGAAAATTGCTACTACTCTTGACAATGTTTTATACACCCAAAACCATTTAATCAAGTTCTCTGTGAAAGGACTACTACTAGGAAAACTACTAACACATCATACACACTAACACACACATTAGGGCTGCACGATTATGGCCAAAATGATAATCGCGATTATTTTGATCAAAATTTTGATCGCGATTATTCTCACGATTATTTGTTGATTTTAACCAAAACAAATTTTATTGTCACATAGACTATTTATAACTGCGAGAGGGAGTGTGATGGACGCTACTCACTGAGAGACGGCTGATCATTATGAACGGGTCCAGCACGGGTCGAACGGCGGATACACACGTAGTGTGTATGAAACGTCTGTATCTTCACTGCGCTGCATTTTTATGAACTATGATATTCTGGCCATGGGTCACATCTTCGTTTCGTTTCGTTTCGTTTCGTTTATTTCACACGTCATTATTGTACATTCAGACACAATTCCATGAGGCACAGCAATCCTATACAGGACGCATGAAATGGGAACCCCAAATAAGCTACTAAAAGCTTTTCAGAGGGGGCCCGAAAACAAACACACAACAACCAACACACCCCCAAAACTCAATTACCATAGACAAACAAAACAAACAAAACCCAAACAACAAATAAACAAACAATCCCAGCACAAATTGTATATATATCTCTGGTCCTGGTCCAGGCTTCGGTACAGCAGCTCCGTCTCACACGCTGTTACTCTACCAACTGAAGTTAGTTGCATTCAATAACTTCTTCTGTGTTCTTCGCCGTAGCGGCCGCGATAACAGTTACCCGCGGAAACACTGGTACAAATACAGGTTTGCCCCCTCATACTTAACAATATACAGCTGTGTTAATGAAAAATTAAAACTGTAGACATATATCAGAAGTGTGGACCGGCGGCCGCTGTGTGGCGGGGCGCGGAGAGTAAGAGGAGAGAGAGTAGGACGAGAGAGCGTAGAAAGATCCAACACAGGCACGGCTTTACAGACGAAATGGGTCATGTAACGCAAAATTAAACCATATCCATAAAAACAACATTGCAGCGGATGCGAGGACATTAGCACCGGTGCGTCCTAGAAGAGCTAACAGCTACCAGCTAACAGATGCTACTAGCTAACAGCTAACAGACGCTAACTAGCACCGACTAGCACTGGTCACTGCTGTTGTCTGAAAAACAACAAATGGGACAAAGTGTTGCGTTTACTGGTAAACTGGTAAACCTTGAGACTGACGTATTACCGACTGCTATCTGTTGAGTTTTCCTCACGCTACTCTGTCCTCTGTGACTGTCTACATCTAGAAACTTAGCTGCACGGGGTGCAGTGAACTACTCTGACTGGCTCATGAGCAGACGGCTTTATGGAGCGGGAGATTGGCTTTGCAAAAAACCGGAGCGTTCTATGAAATGACGCTTTATAAAAAATAATCGCTCGATCACGCAAATTTGATCGTGGGAAGTCCAAATCGTGATCGCGATTAAAATTCGATTAATTGTGCAGCCCTAACACACATACAACTAATAATTATTAAACAGACAAACAACATGGAGCATTAGACTTCATTTCAATGTTAAATTATAAGCGGTAAAGAGGCAGTGGATATATAGGAATATCCCTCGATGGAGTCTAGACACTGGTGGAGGTGATGAAGAGATAAAGGAAGCCTGAAGATCTGGATGGGATGTGAAGCGGGGCTAATGGTGGAAGAACCCTTGGTGCTGGGATTGATGAGAACTGGAGGGGAATGGGGTGGAGGGGGGTTGCGTCAATTTTGCCTGAAATGACAACTCACAGCAGCTACAAGTAGAACAGATTTTAAGTTTGAATGCCACAACACGATAGCTCACATAGATCGGGCAAAATCTGCTTGGTTTAACTTGATGAGTAAATGCCCACACACAGCTGATGACAGTGCAGCTGATTAGGTCGGGAGAGAGAGAAATGTGAGCATAGTAGTCTTCCTGAATGAACTTACGCCAAGCTTCATTTAAATTGCATTCAAAAGTCTGTTTGTTCTTGTCCTCTGTTCTCACAGTGCTGTGTGTGTGACTAAGCAGGCCCCTTCCTGGAATGTGGGGGGTAATAGCAGTTTAGTTTGAGGTCCATCCTGTCAAAAATTGGGCATTTGTCAACGACCCGTCCATCCGCGTCCTTCAGCCTTTGCCGGCTGTTTCCTGCTCCAGAGATCAGAGTTCTTTTGTGAGAATGGAACGTTTAAGTCATCAATTTTTGCTCCAACATGCAACTAATTCCTGTGGTTTTATATCCACATGGGTTGTGCTTTACATTTCTATTACCATTGTACAGTAATGTTACTACCAAGAGTGTACATTTTGTTTCATAAGTGCAGTTTCATTCTATAATACTATGTTAATTACTGCATTAATAATCCACTAGTCTATAGCAACGACGTTCCACTTCCAGGATTGCTCCAGTGCTGCAATGGCGCCATCACTTCTCGCTGCCCTAGGATAGCAAAACGTCAAGAATTCATCTGAACACACCTCCCTGTAAGACCAGCACACCCATGGGCGCAAAGATGGGTGCAGGTGGAGCAACGTGGTTGGTGGAGGGGAATGACAACTGCGCTGGTCTTAAACTAGCAAAGACACTTGCGTGTTGGGTGCAAGATAGGGCCCAAAGTGCGTGTGTGTGTGTGTGTTAGTTAGATATTAGAAGATTACATAAATGTACAGTGAAAGATTCAGTTTGTCCATGAATAAATGCTGCAGCTCCTCAGTTCCATCATTTGAGGGCGGGCTGCAACTTCTGTTCATCGACAACTTCTCAGTCCCTCCCCCATTCCGCTAAGCCTAAAATGGTCTCGTAAGCCCCCCCCCCCCCCCCCATCCCCCCACAAGGGATAATGAATTTGTGAGCATGAGCAGTGATTGACATGCAGTTAGACACCCCCTCCCCCCTCCTGGCCTTGATTGGTGTATCTGAACAGGGAGCTGTGGATTTTTGCAATTTGCACTACAGACTGTAGGTGGTGCTAGAGGAGATGGATTTGTTTTTTTTGTATTTTTTTTTTAAATTACCAGCTTCATGTTTTTCTACTCGAACATAGTGTCAGTTTTGGCAAATATAAGAAGAGAAAGTTAGTTTATTTATTTATAAGGCTTATCTACTGCTCCTTTTAAGATGAGTGATCCAGAACAACACATTTGTTGAAAATAACATTATATTGTTTTGAATTCATTAATTCAAAGTAGTCTTCAAGGATTTGTCTCAAACATCTATTTACCAAGTCATTTAATGTGCTACTTCAGGACCCAACAAACCAATATTTTCTGGGACCCGTACAGATTAACATTTCATATATATTATATATTCACATGATAGACACTACTACTGACTATAAACTTTGGCTACAATTATGCTCATTGGTTTGGTCCTTTTCTTATTATACCTTTAGAGCTTTTCCAATCTGGTCTTCAAAACAAAAGTGAGGGGGACATGTTTCCCACCACCACCACCAGTGGAAATTGCCCCCTTGGCTACAGCAAATTTCTTCAGCCTTTACTCTGTTTTGTCTTGTGTCTGCCATTTTCTCCTGCGTCTCTTTCAATTAACCTGACAAAACTGCCTTGTGCAAAAAATAAAGCAATTTTTATTCTGATTAGATATCATTATAGTTTGTCAAAAGTGTACTGCTTCATCAGTATCACATCGAACTTAGTGGGTAGTATTGGATTTAAAGTCATTATATTACAACCTTGATACTGGAAGGACAAACTGCGCAAAGGCTACAGAGCATAGTGTTTTAGTTGCTTTTTGCACCTTTTTTTATTGTGTGAACACAACCTCAGTGCCTGAAAACACAAAAGCTGCTCATGTAGACACTTTCAGGGTTGAGACTTTGATCATACCTCAAGGGTAATGCTACCTGATGCTAATGTTATCCAGGTGTGGATGCACTGTGTGAAAAGGAAGGTGACTGAAGTGGTGGAAGAGCAGCAGCAGCAACTGAGCTGGAGAAGTGACCTGAACTTAAACATGATGGAGCCAATCCCCTGAGGAGTAAACATTCAGTAAAAGCATGAGCAGCCCATATCTGTGGAGTAAATGGGCAGTAGAGTGGAGCATGTTCTCCCCTCACAGGGCCAATGTACACTGCCAGGGGACCCTGAACTTGTAATTCCCTTTTCGCTGTTGCTTGACTCATCAGCGAGTGCACCGGCAACTTTTTTGCAAGAAAATTAGGCCATGACTCTGGTAGGGATGTCCATTATCAAGATTAAAAATGTGACTTTAACATTACAGTAATATGAGGATGGAGAAGGTGGTTTATCTCTGGCAACCAGGCTCAGTGATATTACCAAAGAGAACAAGTGAAATTAGGCTGAAATAATGTCAGATCCTCTTAATTTCACAGCCAGAGGCTATTTACTGGTAGGTCTTATGCTTATATCCACTGCTAAATTGGTTTTATAGCTTTTGTACTTTAACCTGTCCTTAGTACAAATTTGCTCCACTGAAGCTGCAATAAACTTTTTATTGAGCAACTTGATTCATTATTAAACCTTTTTTTTTTTTTAGGTGTACGCTGGGGAGCTGCCTTGTTGTTTTTGTTGTTTCTTATTTGACACCACATGTCTGAGTTATTGCCCTGCGTTAATTCTTCTAAAGAGTGGGAATAAAAAGCTATGCACCTTTTTGATAATTGCAATCCTCTCAGGGAAGCTGAGGGCAGCCATCTGTGAATGGATGAAGAAATAATGGCGTAGTTGAAGAGCAGCTTGGGGGAACCGAACACATTTTTTGTATGAAGTTTCATGTTTTGAAAGGCAGAAATGATTCAGGGACCTTTTATGCTTCTGTTTGACATTTTGGTAACAAGAGGAAGCAGGTATGATGTTTTGTTGAAGAATAGTAGTTCATCTGTTTCAGAGGGTTGAATACAGTCAGTGAAACCAGCAGGATGTTGCCTGTGTGAAACTGTCTCTCCGTTTTTTTTTGGAGCAGTGGAATTTCTACCTGCTTTCTACGTGACACTGCCAGTACCAATCCTACCTTATCTGTCCTCTTTTCCTTTGCCTCTTCCTCCACTCACCCCCTTTTTGTCCACGCACCTTCTCCCTTCATCATCCCTGTCGGCGCCACTTTCAAAACCCCGCTGCGATAAGCGTGCTGAATTAAAATGATTTCTTTTTAATTACTTTCCACATTAAGTGCAATCCGAAGCTCATGCATTATATATGTATTCCACTCTGTATGAGGATTAAACCGTTGTAGGTGTACCTTGCCTGAGGGCAAGGTATACAAATGCAATTAAATTAATTTCAGTGGGAAAGAGAGTCACTTTTTCTCACAATTTTAGGGAAAGGGGGGCGGAAGAAAACAATCCTCTCCTCCATGTGAGGATGTGAAGTTCATTATTCTACAAATAATGAGTAGAAAATCACTTCGCTTTAATTAGGGTGAAGCTTGTTTTGTAGCTGTGCGTTCAAGTGTTCTAAAAGAGATATAAGCCAGCTGAGAATACTGTGATGTTCCACAGTTGCAGCAGCATATGGAAACATTTGGCCATCTTGTTTCATATTTCATTTTATTATAAATTAGCATGCAGGTCGTTTTCTCCATTTCCTCTGAGGAAGGAGCTGACTGTGGTACTTAACAAGAATCACCTGTATAGCTTACAGTGTTCACTGCGTATCAGGCCCGTACTGTGTGCTAAATTCCTGTTGCTAAATCACAAGTCCTTTATATCTTTACAGCACAGATCAACAATATATATTTGGCTCTCAAGAGACTGCCATACAAATAGATAGGAAAGTAAATAAAACCAATTACAGCAGGCAGGTCTTATGTCTGCTGAGAGGTCAGTAAGCCAACCTACACACACCTGCCACACCAGGCCCACGGTACCTCGCTGGAGCTCAAGCTGCACATCAAAGGCGCACTACTTGAACTTGAAAACTTGATTTGCCCATCCTCAACCTAACAGGCATTTGTGTCTTTCAAAACCTGAAAGGAAGAAAGTCAATCCCCACATGGGGGGCCTTGATGACCCACAATGGGATACCATGAATTTACCCTACCCTCTCTGTCATGCTCTGTTTACAGAGGAAAGACACAAAAAGAACCTGATGTGTATGGATTTTCTTTTAACGGTAATAAGACTGTCAGGGGGGGCTGTACAGCTTGTTTGAGGATTTGGAACCACAGACAGCAGTAATTGAAACTGACAGCGGGTTGAGCACAATGACTCTGTGGATAACTACAATCATAACCCCCATAATTATTACAGCAGTGCTGCATGCAGACAAAGTTCTTAGGTAAACAAAATTACCCAGCTGACACCGACCATCTTATTTCCCCATCCTCATTGATTGTCTAAGATTTCCTGGCGTGGAGCCCCTGAGCCTTGTCATATGGAGGCACCCAAAAGCTCTGTGCTAAGGGTGTTGCATGTTCCGGATCCCCTTCATCTCCAAACCCCTCTGGCCAGAAGTTTCACTCAGGTGTTCAAGCGTGCTTTTGTGTGTTGACAGATGCTCCATCTATGGTACAGTAGTTAGAGTTGGGTTCAGTCAGTAACAAAAGTTTCAAAATTAATTTCAGTATCACAATGATTTACTTTTGCTAAGTGTTTTAGAATGTTTTTTGAAAGATGCTGCTTTATTATGTGGTTTGATTTCTTTCCTAATACAAATTCATGACCTTGGAAGTACTTTGTCTGCAATCTGACTGCATTTGAATTTAGATTTTGTTTAATGAGGTTTTGTAGAACAGGTGGATTTTCAGATCTTTTTATTCTGAAAACTAATTTTTTCTGTCTCTGTCTGCTCTGTCCGCTATGGTATTTGTAAAGTCAGTCATTTTCTTGACAGTTTAGTCATACTTTGTTTTAATACACAAAGGTGTTCCTGAAGGGAGTTATCATTTTTGGACAAAAACAATAGTTTACCCATATGTTTATGATTAAGGCATTCAGTCACATCAACAATTGTCACTAACTGGAACTTGAACTGATATAGAGTACTAGCACGTTTTTATCACATTGCAATTCGAAATAATGTGAAAAACACTGAAAAATGTTGCTTTCCTGATTTGTCAATGCTTTCTCTCCTTGTCCATTCTTTCTGTTTGCTAATGCTAATTTATCTCATAGTCTTACATAGTAAAGGTTTGTAATTTTAGAAAAGATCGTCATTTTTTGTTTAAAACTTAAGCCTGCGCAAATAAGGGACGCAGTAAAGAGGCAGAACTGGATTGGTTCTCTTGTGAGCGTGCTGAGCACTGATTGGTGCTTTGCAGGTGGAACAAGTTAGAGAAGAACGTTGGAGATTAAACCTTTTCTTTTTTACTATTCATAGCATGCTCTTTTTTTCAAATTTTAGGGTCATTCATAACAGTCGAAATAGGCCTACACAAAATGTTTTTCTAACATGAATTGAATCTTTAATATGCAAAGTCATCTGGTTGGTCAGTAATTATAGTTGTTGCATCTCATTTTATTCAAAGCAAATGAGGCTCCATTTTAAAAGCGGAGACGTTTTACACCAAATGAATTCATTTGAAGAATGGACTGTAAAGGAGTCAGCCATGCCTGCCTTCCATTATGTCAATATACACACAGCCCTTATAAGAAGAAAACTATCTTTCTTTTCCATATTTCACTTTCAATTAATTTCTTGTTTTAATGAAGCCAAAACCTAATTGCATGTGAGTCAGAGCAAACATCTGTCCTCATCATTTTCAATAAGTGGAAGCTGTCAGGCATGTAATAAAAAAATCATGTGCTGTCAGTCATATTCCATTATAGTCAATGCAGCTCAATTTTTGTCAAGATGTAGGTTTTCATACATTTCCCTGCGTGAGCTGTTAGAAAAACTTCCTGATTTCTGTTTCTTGTATCAACAGCTGCAATGCCCTTGTTGCAATGGCACGGAAAAATATCAAGATGCTCTATTTTTCTTTTCTTTTTCTTTTTTACTGTTGAGGTTTATTTCTGTTTTGGATTTCTTTTTATTCAATCATATAACCGCTCTACCATTTCAGGTTTTCTAAAGATATGAAAATCCACAAAAAACTGTTGCATATTACTCTGTCTAGCGACAGTGTTCGGCAGGAAACAAAGTTAGCAGCCTCACAGCTTGGTGCTGATAGATGAAAGAGGTGGTGTAGTGTTATTATGGCTGGAGAGTACTCAAAGGAATGCAATAGATGGCCACTCTTGGGTCAACTATGTTCACTCCGCCCCGGGGAGAAATCTCCAGCTGAAGTATCACCTGCTTTGATATTGGGATGGTTGTAGAGTGTTTGCATCTTGACACACACACACACACACACACACACTAATAACTACTAAACAGACAGAACACATGGTGCATAATAAATTGATATGTTGCATTCATATAATTATCATATGTGCACGTGTGTACATTATCTTGTTTTTACAATTAGAATCAGGCACCTACATTAAAACATTCAGACAATCAGAGTGTCACACATTTAATCTGCATAATAACTGCAGTGCATCATGCAGCTGGAATAAAATTCTGAAGACGTGGTAGTTAAATTTCCTGAGTCAGTGAAGTTGACTGCAGGGCAAAAATCAAGCCAGTAAGTAATCCCAAGTTCGTCTAGTCTCTTCTGTGCTTGGTGACAGACATCCAGCTTCCAAACAGCCCCCCCACACCGCTTCTTTCTGGCTCTCATTAGCCAGAGCAGGGGTATAGACAAATGGTGAGAAATGAAATGGATATGCTTTAAAGTCTCTGTAATGGGTTCATGCGATGCCATGAACACAGCTAATTAAGGTCAGGGGAGTTCTCATCACAGACAGTTGTACGGTTGTGTATGTTTTTATCAAGGGCATTATGCAGCTCCGACGAGGTGTGGGCTTTCGTGCTTCACCAGAGTGAGAAAAAGGGTTTTGCCCCTTGCATGCCCAGAATAATTATCTTCTACCTACAGTGTTACCAATTTTATCTATATGTTGCTTAGGCTTTCCTTGGCTGCTAAACAGCCATAATGCATGATTAAATATCTGTGTTGACTATATTTTCTCCAATAAGTTAAGTTCTAAGCAAATTAGGACAAGGCTGCACATTATACTGAACGGCAGCCAATGTCCCCAAATAGCTTGTGAGCTCATCTGTAATGTGTGTGTATTCAGACAAAGACATTGGCTGTTATTAGTTTTAAAAAATGGCTCAGTGGTCATTTAGGAACGCGCTCCCCTGAAATGCTTAATAGTTCAGGTGACTAACAGCCCAAACTCGCAATTATTAGACCGTACATCCATAGTTTCTGATTGCCTTAATGAGACTTCAAGACCTAGGAGATTACTGCAGAAGCATTTTAAATTTGGACTCATCTCAACATCCATCATTTAGTAAATGTTCCAAAAGTTTGCAGTGAAAACAGGAGAGGTTAATGTCATTGCTATAGATGCAGCAGTTATTTACTTGCCTTTAATTAACACTTACTGACAGCACAATAACTACATTGATCTGTACCTGTTAAGTTTTGCAGTTTATAGTACAGTAATGGTGCGTCCAATAAAAAGCAGCAAGTAAATCACTTGCACATAAACCAAAATCATGATATTCAGTCCAAAGGTAATACTGGTACACACAATCACAAATCCATCCATCCATCTTCATCCGCTTATCCGGTATCGGGTCGCGGGGGCAGCAGCTCCAGCAGGGGACCCCAAACTTCCCTTTCCCGATCCTCATCCACCAGCTCCGACTGGGGGATCCCGAGGCGTTCCCAGGCCAGGTTGGACATATATTCTCTCCACCTAGTCCTGGGTCTTCCACGGGGCCTCCTCCCAGCTGGACGTGCCTGGAACACCTCCCTAGGGAGGCGCCAAGGAGGCATCCTTACCAGATGCCCAAACCACCTCAACTGTCTCCTTTTGACGCGAAGGAGCAGCGGCTCTACTCCGAGCTCCTCTCGGATGACCCCATCTCACCCCATCTCTAAGGGAGATGCCAGCCACCTTCCTGAGGAAACCTCCTCAGTTGAGGTAACAAATATTTTTGTGAATTTGTAGAAACAATGTACGCGGGGACGGACTGACAATCTGTGCGCAATGGAATAGTCCAGAACGGCTGTCCAACCGACAATCGTCGGCACAGAAAAAGTCTAATAAACTGATATTAACAGCCAACAGCCGGGGGCGCTATTACGATCACTTATTTGCTACGTGTATAAAAAAAACACCAAAAAAAACAGAGGAAGACGAGTAGGCCTACTGCAGGGCAAAATCAAATTGCTGGGTTTTCCCAGTCTATAGGCCTATATCACTAGATGTGACAATGGCTAGTAGAAAACGTAAGGAGAAAGGTGGATGGGAAAAATTCATCGATGTATTAAGAGAAAAATTCAAAGAAAAGAGGGCCAAGTCCCTCGAGACTGCTGCAGCAAAATGCAAAAAGTTCACAGAAGGACATGGTGAGGGACAGACAGCAGAGTTAATTTCACATTGGCAAGATGTACTGGTAAGTGCTAGGAGCAGGCTGCCTTCATCCCTTAGCATCATGATTATGAAAATGATCGTGCCATTTAGTGTTGTCAAACTTAACGTGTTTAATAATTTCTAGGTTAATTTGAAACATTAAACACGTTTTCACTTGGTTGTATATGAGAGGTTGTAGTGAGCTCACTTTTGCTGCTAGGATGAAGACTATTGTATTGAATTAAAAGGGAAAACACGAGGCATGCATTGGTACCACACTAAACTAACAAATAGGGAAGGGGGCTAAATAATTCATCAAATTTAACCAAAAGTTTAACCAAAAAGTCCTAGCTTGCACTTTCTTCACTTTCTCCATCAGACTGCAGTTTTTCCTTGTCTTTCATGTTTGTGTTTACCATTGTGGAACTGGCAAAGACTTGGTGGTTGTTTGTGAAGGCTTCACAGACACAATTGATAGGACCTAGTCATTTAGAATTAAGAATCACTTAAGGAGCACCTTAAACACCTGGAAACATTCATGTTAATGGCCACAGAGAAAGACATCCTCATGTCCCTTGACAATGACCTCATAGTAGACAGAGCTGCTGATTAAATTTGCTTAAATTATATGTGAATAGTTATAAGTTATAGTATATAGTAACTACCACTCTCAGTGTAGTTTAAGTATAGGTTTACAATATTTAATCCCCATGTTCAGCTACAACTAGCCTAGTTTATCTCTGAAAGTGTTGTCCGTAATATTCTGTACTGTTTTATAATTGCAACTTTGTGTAATTTGGGGTTTCTGTAGCTAGTGACATTTCATTTTTTGTATTTTATATTCAAAGTAATTCATGTAATGGCATTTGTTGTTTTTATTTGAAGGCTGAGGCTTCATTAATAAACACAACCCCAATTACCATTTATCAGTATTGTGGAATAGTATCAGGAGATCCTGGCTAGTGTCTGTCGTGCACGGCTTGTGGCGCATGGCCGGATGATGGGCCTATTTGGGAGAAAGTCCCAGATAGATCTCTGGAACTGGGATTATTAGTGTTCGAAACAGGAAGTGTTGTTTACCATTTACACAATTTAATCAACCAATACTTGGGTTGGCGTAAGACAATGATCCTCATTTATGATCCGTGCGTACGACCTAAAACAGGAGTAGGACGGGCGTACGCCGATTCCTACGCAATGCTTGGCATTTAGCAATTTGAACGTGAGCGTAGGCTGCGAACGATTTCTTTCTGCCATTGACTGACATATTTCGGCTTGTTTTTTCAGCCCCTCTGCTGTCAGGAAACAGGGTCCGGGGGCTGGCCCGGCACGGGGTGGCGGAGGACACAGGACATGAGTAAAATAAAAAAAAAACACTTCATACACTCTGCGACCGTGTGTTTAATTAAATATACTGTAGGTACACCTACAAGTACGCCAAAGAGATTGCAATGTAAGCCTATAATTTACATTAGGAGTATACATATGTCAAGGATGTATAAATTAAATAAACTTCAGCTGGAGTCCAATTTAATACGGCAACACTGTTGACCACATCAGTGATCTCTTTCTATTCCGCATTCTTCCTACAGCCTAATACTGGTTTTAAGGTTGCCAAATAGAACACACGTTACTGCAACTCGAACTGAGATGTCAGGGTTTTAATCTCCACTTCTGAAAAATGCCGTTTCTTACCTGGATTATGTCTGGCCATGTCGTGAATAGTAGGGGCGAGGCCCCAAAACCGTGGGGCGTGATATTTAAATTACAATCGTTTCCAGCCGCTGCATTTAACAATGTACGACCGTTCTTACGTTCTGAATGGTGTGCTACGAACTTTTCGTGAATCCCACGTGAAGCCTGTCGAAAGGGGATTTCTGCGCTGGTTTCTACATCAGGTTGATAAATGAGGGCCACTATGTGCACGGTTGGAGCCTTTACATCTATTCAAGCAGTAAGGTGTGAGCTAATCATTTAAATGTGAATTTTTGTAGCCCTTTAATGTTTAAGTAGGTAGCAGCAAGCACATAAGTATGATCATTTGCTTTCATGGTGAGAGTTAGATAAGAAGATCAATAGCACTCTGTAAGGTAAATAGCTGGAGCCAGCAGCCGGTTAGCTAGATAGGAAGTGATGGAATAGAAGAGGTGCTGGTTAGCGGATTTGAAAAACCCGTTTCCATTATTTATGCTAAGCTAAGCTAACCCGCTGCATACTGTAGCTTCATATTCTGTGTACAGACATGAGATTTGTACGGCCTAATAAACTATTGCTTCTTCATCTTAGCTTTGCTAATTGCATTTGGAATACGTTATACTCAATCAGTTATATATTGTAAGATTCTGAGGTACCTAAGATCAAAATATGAATAAAATGAAATGTAAAAAGGGTAGATGTAATAAGCAAATGCTTCAACCGACACCTTTTCCTTCAGTATCAGTTAGAAACAAGTTAAGATGACACTGTGTGAATTAAGGTGACACTTGATGTATTTATTTGATTGAAATAAACTAAACTAGACTTATATTTACTTGTATTAACATAAGAATACAGATGGTAGCTGAAACATCTGCACCTTAATGAGAGGAGGCTACTGATCAGGATGAAGCCTTTGCTTATTCAAATAAGCAGGCCTTAGTTATATAAAGGTTTGTTATATTAAGACACAACACATTACCATACATCATACAGCTACCATCCAGATTTGGTCTAAAACGTCACTTCTACAACTACACTTATCAGTTTAACACTGATTATCACAGATACAGTTTTTTGCTATCTTGTAGCTTTCAAACTCCTGGTGATAAGTATCGGAGTGATTTATTTTCATGTTCACAATCAAGGATTGTTATACTGTCTAATCTCACGCTCTAAGAAGAAAAGCTAGATGAAGATCTGGGAGATTTTCACTTCCAGACAGTTTTCAAATCAACCATTAATATCTCCGTCTTCGGTAATCCTTTAAATGTCATTCACGTCTGATTTTTAACGCTATACTGAGCTCAGAGGAAGCGCAGTAGGAATGGCTGCGCTCTGTGTATGCATTTGTTGATTTTTGAGTCAGCCATGTGCAGTGCTTAGAGGAGTTATAATAAGGTAAGCACAGTGTGCACTTACAAATCAAGTGGTATGGTGGACCGTGTACGGTACATTCTCATACCAGGAAGTAGTTCAGTGATTTTCTAACTGAACCGACTGAGTCAACACATGAATTAAATATTTTGCTTAGCAATTCTCTTGGTTGCAACAACACTCTGCTACCACAGCACTTTAAACCCTCTCTTTTTGTCATTAAGGTGAAGTTCTTAAAGTCAGCACTCACTCTGAGCACCTAGAAAGAACATTTGTTCTTGAAAGGGATTTGAGTTAATCTGACGAGCATTCGTTGATGCAAAGTTATTGTTTTAAAGATCTTTTTTTTTTTGCATTTTATTTGATAGGACGGCTTAGACGTGAAGGGGGAGAGAGAGGGGGAACAACATGCAGAAAAGGGCGGCAGGTCGGAATTGAACCTGCAGCCGCGGCAGCGAGGACTGAGCCTCTGTGCATGGGGCCCACGCTCTACCGGGTGAGCCATTCAGTCGCTGCGCAAAGTTATTGTTTAAAAAAAATAAAGCTGTCATTAGCTCACATCCCAGTTAGCTGCTTTCTATTTTCATGCTTGTAAAATAGAAGACTAGTATATTACCCAATATCTTTAATAGCTTGTTTTACCGTTTCTTCTTCTGTTAACATTTATTACAATCAGTATTTACTCACCAGTGGTGGAAAGTAACATCTGTTATATTACCCACTAAACCTGTCTCATTGTTCTACGTATATCAGTTTTCCAACTAAATCCTCCCAGCCTCTTTTCACATGCGACATATTCCATCATTTGTTCCTTCCACATTTTCAGTGTACGTGCTCGAGGCTCTGTCCAACATCTTAGAATCAACTGGGAACAAGTTAACAAGCCAGTTGTTAATACTCTAAATGCATATGTATTGGTATTTATTATAGGAAAGCCTGCTGACTTAATAAGATAAATGTTTTTTTCTATTGTTGTTTATTAGTTATTCATTTATTAATATTAACTGAGTTAATTCACTGTCTATAAATTACTACTACTATGTATGAAAACTAACTAAAACCCAAAAGTAAAAGAATTATAATAAATGTCTAAGCAATAATCAAAGTGTCAACTCTTTTGGAATGACATGCTGATCATTAGTGAAACACACACACACAAATGTGCCTGATAATGTTCCTGTTAGTTGACAAATATTTGTTTAATATCATCCCATTGTCCATGTTTAAAATATATTAGGATACGATGGAGTTAATTTGAGTCCCGTTTGTGACTTGTGCTTTAACAGGGCCTACTGTGCTTTGAAGCTTTGGTGTGTAATCAGTTTATGAAAATGCTATGGCACCCTGCAGTTCAAGATTAAATGGATGGGGGGCCGCCCACAGATAATGCCAAAATAAACTTTATTCTAACAGCACATAGTAGAAAATAGCCAAAAGGAACGGACCAGGAGAGCAAACAAAAGATAAGAAATATCTACAGTCAGGGTGTAAAGTAACACTGGTGCATCAATATGTGGTTGTTGCCAACAGCATTGATTTGAAAAGATGGTGGACCAATTACATTCAATCAATTGCAAATTAAGCAAATTGAGGTGTTTGTTTACATTGAAATTTCTGTATCGACCGCTATGAAAGTCAAAGTTTTCATCCAGAAGATATCGTCTTCCGTAGGTGAAAACAAAGACTTACAACAGATGAGGCGACTGGAATGTTTTCTGGACATTATGGCTCATGTTTTGTTTTTCAGCGACTCGTTCACAATAAATAATCATACATGCACATAGTCCGTTATAGAGCGTGGACTACATCATAACAGAGACTAAATTCTAGAGACCTTGGAGAAATAGTTTTAGATGCTGCATGTGTGCGAGTCAGATCACAGGGTTACAGGAATCATGTGAACAACAGTTACAGATCAAATTCAATTATAACAAAAAGGACCTGTCTTGATAATTTGAAAAGGGTATACATTTTAAATATTGTAACATACATATTGGTTGTCTTTACCAATTTATGTCTACTGCCCCAGATTACAACGCTAGTACTATTTCAAAGTGATGACTACAAAACAGAATGGATTTGTGTTAATGATCCCCATATGTAAAAAAAAAACTTTTTACATCTTGCATCACATCTCTGTTTTTCTGCACGCCTCATGCTTAACAGTAGCAATAACCACGAGACTTCCCACAATGAGGAAAAATCTGGGCATGTTTTGGAACTCCACTGTCAGTGTTGAAAGGTATCTTACCAGGGGGTCTTTCTAATTAAACTGGTGCCCAAACCGAGGCTGTGGGAGATGGTGCATCTGCTATGCAAAGTGGCCAGAAATCCTCCAGCTGCCCATCTGTAAAACTTTTCATCTGGCCTCCATCGAAAGAGGAGGTTTGGGAAAATGCTTTTATTTTTCATAATCCCCCCTCTCTTTCCTACCTTATCCATATTTCATGAAGAGCTCTGGAGGTATGAAATTGTCTGAAACTAATCCACTACTGGATATTTAGTCCCAGATTAAAATCACTCGCTTCACTGCCTCATAATTCTGCTCCTATTGATTGCCTGGGTCCAAATATAAGTCAAGGATGTACAGAACACTTTTTCCCAGGACTTCCTGAAATTGTATCAGCATGGCTTCTCTGAATTCATGCAAACGGTGCCATGCAGAGCGGGTATTTGTCAGGCTTTGGCACTAGATCAGCACTGTGCCTGGTTTGTTTAGGTTCATGTTTATATCACCATGACATTCTAAATTTGTTGTTACCCCTGATGTCACAAAATCCACATCTGCACACGAAAGCATGATTTAAACAACATTCAGACCGACCTGAAAACAGCTCCTTATGATCAAGATAGACAGCTAGAGATATGTGCTTACTGTCTTTACCATTGTGTAAAGATGGCAAGGGGATCATGTGATTATAATGACATGGTAGTAACACTCAAGGCAGATCAATTCATTGTTGTCAGAGGTAAAAGTGCAGGTGTTTTCCCGCTAGGCTGTGAAAGGGGCCCATCTGTCAGCAATGCAAAATAAAGGGCCTCAGATCAAACACGAATCATAAAAATCACATACACACATACATATGCTGACAATACTGTGTATGCAATATATAGTTTAAAATGTCTCATCTCAACTGGCATGATGTATAGGCTATCATTCCAGAAGTATCACGCAATCCAGACCATCAGCAGATTCACTACAATTTTATTCATAGGACGTATCTCACCCCTGTGAAAATGCATCACATGAAAAATATTAACAGCCCTTTATGCACTTTCTGCTCATTAAAAGCTCAAGGTACATATCTTCACATGGGCCGGGATTGCTCTGCCGTTGGTCAGTTCTGAAACAATATTGCATTCAAAATATCTGCCCTGATTAATGATACTGTCCCTGTTACTGTCAATGTTTTGATTATGAAGGATTTGTCAGCCCTTCAGCTTTCTAAAGTTTAGAAATGTGCTGTATTTGCTGGACTTACAGCGGCCAAGAGAATGATTGCTACCTGTAACCACCTCATGACTTGTCTATTCATACATGGACCCTTTCCTTTTTGAATGTCATATATATGGAGCTCTACATGGCTCGCATAAATGGAGCGCCAGAAAAGTCTTTGGACACTTGGCTCAGCATTGCTGAATCCTTAAAATCCCTTGCTGCAGACTTGTGCTATAACCTTCTTGCTTCTGTTCGTGTGTGTGTTTGGTCCCTTATGACTTATGTCGGTTTCTCTGGTAATGCCTATTGTCAGTCCTTCCAGGATTTTGCAATGTCGCAATCACGCCAATTCACGTGAATTCAAGCAATCACTGTGACTTTGGCTGAATCCCATTTTTCCAATCTTACCCCTACCCCTTACCCCTAGCCCTTGGCCCTTAAAACCAAGTGGTAAGGGCTAGGGGTGAAGATATACCCCTATGAAATGGGACACCACTTGGTTACCACCATATCATCATACAGTATTGATAACAGACTTCCAAGATGCGTCTGCAAGTGTGTCTATGTCAATTGCGTGGGTTTTGACAACAGCGTCATATGCATGTATGTATTTATATATTTTTTTGTCATTTTTTTGTTCACTTTGGTGGTTTAGAGGCAGATGTTCTTATATGTGTAGTACTTAGGTCTGTTTGCAATACACGGTGTGTTATATATCTGTTCACTGTTTTGAATGTCATTGATGTTCAGAAAAACATTTGAACAAAAATCTCTCTTCATTGCCCAATAAATTAAACATTACAGGCAAAAACACTACATAAAATATGTAGTACAAAACCATTATCAATTATTACAACCATAACTTACATGTCACATACATAAAAAGGCACTCATATGTGTAAGACTAAAAAAGACACACAAGACCCCAAACAAATAAATAAACTACAGCTATTCTGATATTCCAGACCAGTCTGATGCCTGTTGGCCAGTAACCTTTCCCTCACATTTCTTTCACCAGTGTCCTATATCATAACCAACAACAATGTACAAGTGCATGAACAGGAATTAATTACAATAATACAGTACCAATCCAATAATGAATTGCTACAACATGAACACATGATTTAAGAAACTTCTGCTTGTTTCTCCTGCGTCCCTGTGTGATACAGGACTGTATGTGTAAAGCACGTATTGATGTCTCCAAAGCAAATAGTGTTAGGAAGCACTAGATATCAAATGAAATTCTCTGCTAATGGTTAAAACTATAGACATGTACTGTATACAGTCCATTTAAGGCAGAGAAATGCGGGACTGTTGTGCAAATCAACAATGTAACGTAACATTAGCAGTTAGCAATTAGCATTAGTATAGCAAGCTAGCAATTTTTTTAAAGGTTCAATTAAGAACATGGTTGCAAGTATATATGTGCAGGACTGTAGAGCAAAAAACAAGACTGTTGTAATTTTTAAATCAATTATTTATGCCAAAAATACTTACATTTATGGAGGTCTCGGCTTGATGCGGCAGCCATTGTTGCTGTTGCGCAATATGTATAAACCCTTGGTTTCAAGTAAGCTTGCGTCCTCACTTGGCTCCAAGGGTCATTTACACCTTTGTGTTACCCTTAGCCCTAGATCAAAAAGAGTATTGGGACAGCCCTTAGTCTTGCGTGAACGTGCAAAACCTAGGGGAAGGGGTAAGGGGTAGAGGTAAGATAGAGAAATGAGATTCAGCCTTTTGTGCGAATCGCAATTTTCACCAATCACTGCAACAGTTTCGCAAATTTGACCAATAACCGGTGTTTCCCGCAATCCCACGTGCCAGACTTTATATCAGTATGTGACTCTGAGAGCCAATGACCAAGCGGGAGTGACAACGGGTTGACATCACATGTATGTGACCATTTTCATTTCCTTGTTTACCGAGACGTGTGTGACTCGAACATCTCACATTTACCAACAAAATGTACAGCAAAAGACATTTCCGACCATCCTGTCAAGTTGTATACATTTTTACATCAACCTATGCTGTAATTGTTTTTTACTCTGAAGTGGTGCTGCTTCTGTTTCATCCTGTCGGCTCTCTGCAGCGGGCGGGGCTGCTGAGTTCCCCCTGTGACTGACGTACAAAAACAAACACACACAAACACACAGGATGCAGGATGGATGCAGGAAAAACCGCAGATGAGACGCACAGGATGACCTAAATTGAGGACAGTTACGCTCGTTATTGTAAGTGCAATGATTGGTTAAAGTTCAATAAGTACTTTATTAAACCGTATAAATGTGTGTCCCAGGCCAGGATTGGAAACTAACTAAGAATGTAAAGATCAACCAGCCACTGACAGACATGTTTAAATTTGATTCATTCAATAAATATATTATTTTTTGTCTTAAATCCACCAGCCATTTTCATATTATACCAACATTTGCTACATCCAGGTTACTAGGAAAACTCAGCCTAGAGTTGTTTATTCCCCCCAAAACAAGGTTCCTTTCCAGTTTTAAAGAACTATACAAAAAAATCGCAACTTTTTTTTGCAATTCTTTACAAAGGCTACCGCAACATCAGGCATTTTGGGCTGCAACAATCTCAAAAAAAGTTTGCAAAATCCTGGCGGGACTGTCTTGTTTGTTTGTCTGTGTCTGTTTCTGTGTGTCTTGATTGTGAGCTGCAGACATTGTTCTTGCTGTTGTGGTTTTGGTGTATCTCCCTACTTCTCGTCTTTCCTCTCTCTGTTTTTTGGTGTAGAAACATTTGTTCGCAAAGAAAGATTGGAGAAAATTTGCATTGTGTCTTCTTTGGTAGGTGTAGTGTATGTTTCTGTAAACTGTCATCTAGACCAATGTTTTACACTTTTGTTGTTGTTTTACATGTTTGCTGCGTGTCACTGTCATCTGGTCCAATTGTCACATCAGGCGGTTAATTCAACATAAGCTGACAGTAGTGCCACAGCCTGATTTTGAGACAAAGACAACGCAGACAAGATAAGTGTAATATAAGATAAGTGTTTTTTGTGGTCAAATGTTTTTTTATTGTTTTATTTTACTCTACAAATTAAGAAAAATCCCAAAGAAATAAATGTGAGCCGTAGATAGTTCCATGTATACAACATCCAAATAAGAAAGGATCCATGTATGAACAGATAAGTCATGAAGTGGTTTCCAACAGGTTGCAATCATCCTCTTTGCAGCTGTAAGTCCAGCAAAACAGCACATTTTTGAGCTTTAGAGACAGGTCATTCAGAACCAAAACATTGACAGTACCAGGTACAGTGACATTACTCAAGGCAGATATTTTGGATGCAATATTTTTCCAGGACTGACCAACAGGTGAACACTCCCACAACATGAGAAGATATGTACCTTGAGCTTTTAGTGGGCAGAAAGTGCACAAAGGGCTATTTCATATGGTGCATTTTCACGGGAATGAGATATGTCCTATGAATGAAATTGTAGTGAATCTGCTGATGGTCTGGACTGCAAGACACTTCTGGGATGTAAGCCCATACATCATGCCAGTCAAAATCGACACTGAGTTCTGGCCAATCTCATGCCCAGATCCTCTCAATAGAAAGGGCAGTACAGCCAGATATCACCAAGAACTGATGAAGTCTCGATACCATACCACAGTTTTTAGGCTTTATAGTAAATAACTTACGGATAGGATGGATGGGCAAAGGCCTCTGCAAGGGAACACCGTATGCCTCGAGTGTCGACCTTAACTGAAGGTAAAAGAAAGAATGAGGAACGTGGTAGATTGTGGTGGTAGATAGAATGCGTTTTGTAAGTCATAAAAGAGTAGCAACCCAACCTCGCCAAAAAGGTCTTTTAGAACTCCCCGATGAACTCCCCTGTGCTCCCATTGTGGGGCGGTTATCGACCTCCCACCAATCAGGAGTGCTGTATTATTGAATAATAAGCTACATGGCTGTTTGTTTCAGACAATCTCCAAATCTTGATAAGATAATGGGGCTAAAGCGTAGCTGGCACTGTTTGATAGAAATATTGGCAAAAAGAACGTCATGAACTGACCAAGGCTCTGTCATAGCACTTTCTAAGGTACGCCAACAAACAGATGCATCTGGAATAAACCAGGTAAGGAGGGGTCTTAACTCAAAGGACCAGAAATAATGTTTAAACTCTGATAAGACTCGGGCCGAAGGGTTACAATACAAAGCTTTAATCATATCAATGACAGTGTTGCCAAAGCCCATCACCTCTAAGACTGACCATAAAAATGACCACTCAAGTCTGTCAAAGGCTTTCATTGCATCAAGAGAGCGAATTGGCATTGGGGTCTTACGGTCCTCCGCCGCATCAACAATGTGGCGAAGGCGTCTAACATCATCTGCTGCTAGGCTCTTTTTTATGAATGCGGTTTGGTCGGAGTTCACTAATTTTGCCATATGAGACTCCAAACGACGGGCAAGGAGTTGCAAAGATTTTTATATCAGCCGGCTCAGGGGTCGATAGCTAAAACACTCTGTAGGATCCTTATCCTTTTTAATATAAAATAAGTGTTGTTCAGAAATAAATACAAAATGACAGACGTCAATGGCAAGCTACTTTTAATAGATTTTGATGTAGATATTGATGATGTCCATATTTTTCTTGTTGTTAAGAAATCAATCAAACCAACAGAAGTATTATTTCATCTCTTTCTACTTTCTGACTTTCCTGCCTCTGGCACTCAGCCCCATACCCGAAAAACAGCTCATAAATATATAGTAGCAGCAGGGCACTGTACTTTTTAGTAAACATTGGGACAATAATGGAGATTTATGGCATGAGTAGTTGGTGAAGTAGTTGTCACCATTTGGATGCAAAGACAGTACATTTTAATTAGAGCAATTCATCATTGCTTTGGGCCTTTTAATGATTTGTTGTCAATAAGAATATACAATAGTGTCAGTCTTATGCTGTAAATAACATTGATATTTGAAACCTGTCAGCAATGATTGGGCTACAATTATGTTGGATTAGCAAATTACAGTAGCTAACTGTTAGCTTAATATCTTACAGACCTGAACATGATACAATAAAGCTTTCAGTTGACCATAGTCGTGTTGGGATCCATAAACTACAAGACACACGAAGTTAAGTAAAGAAATAATTACAAGGGGAAAAAAGTGGGTCAATATAATATCAAAACTATAGGTAAACAGCTTTCCAACAGCTTGAAATTTTATTTTATTTTGTGCATTGGAGATAATTAAAATTCACAGTAAAATTTCTCTTGTGTTGTGAAAGTGGCTGGAATGCAATGCACCCAGGTGTGAATGATATGAAAACTAGATGTATTATTCAGGTACTATTCAAGTCATGGTCTATACTCCCCATTAATTCTGTCGTTACTGACACATCATTGAGGAACATCTCACCTGAATTCTTTCATGGTGTTTGAGCAGAGCTGCCTGGAGAAACAACAGGAGGTCCTTCTCAAGGCAAGCTGCAGGGGTGGGGGCCACTTTAGATTTGTGTTGGTGCTGTTTTCCTGCTGCAGGGTGCTCTCCAACACGCAATCCATAATACTCAATCGTCACAAAGCTAAAGATGGAGATGTGTTGACGTATACCTGCCAGAAAATCACAGCCCAACTATTCAGTGCCACACAGGCATGGCAGGTGAGAAACTGAATAAAACTCTAAAACTCTGCAAGAGAACGAGAGGGTGAGGTAGCAATAAGTACCAGTCTGTCACTAAGTCACTGTTTGTTCGTCGAAATCTTTTCTAAGGGATGTGAAAAAAGGAATTTCACAAGACATTTGCTGCAGAGCCAGAGTTGAACTAAGTGTGATTTATAAAAAAAAACTAAACCCATATGTTCTGTGATTCAGTCAGTAAACCAATAAACCAGCATGCAATATATTAAATATTAGAATTGCTGGATATTACATATGTGAAGCAACAACAGTGTTTAGGCTAGGGTGACCAAAGGTCTTCTTTTGCCTGGACATGTCCAATTTTTACGTACTGCCCGGGGCGTCCGGGGGGGGTTTATAAATTCCTGAAAATGTCAAATTTTCGCTGTTTTTTGTGGGACCATTAAGCATGTACTTAAATTGACTGGCGCACAATACTACGGTACTTTGTTGCGTGACATAATTCCAGAGTAGCTGCCTGATGGGCGGCTCTGTGACACTCACATACAGGGAGCAGATCAGACAGGGAGCACACACGGAGCAGGTCAGACAGGGAGCACATACAGGAAGTAGATCAGACAGGGAGCACATACAGGGAGCAGATCAAATAGGGAGCACATACAGGGAGCAGATCAAATAGGGAGCTCATACAGGGAGCAGAGCAAACAGGGAGCACATACAGGGAGCAGATCAGACAGGGAGCACATACAGGGAGCAGATCAGACAGGGAGCACATACAGGGAGCAAGGTCAGACAGGGATCACATACAGGGAGCAGATCAGACAGGGAGCACATACAGGGAGCAGATCAGACAGGGAGCACATGCAGGGAGTAGATCAGACAGGGAGCACATACAGGGAGCAGATCAGACAGGGAGCACACACGGAGCAGGTCAGACAGGGAGCACATACAGGGAGTAGATCAGACGGGGTGCACATATAGGGAGCAGATCAGACAGGGAGCACACACGGAGCAGGTGAGACAGGGAGCACATACAGGGAGTAGATCAGACAGGGAGCACACAGGGAGCAGGTCAGACAGGGAGCACATACAGGGAGCAGATCAGACAGGGAGCACACACAGGGAGCAGGTCAGACAGGGAGCACACACGGAGCAGGTGAGACAGGGAGCACATACAGGGAGTAGATCAGACAGGGAGCACACACAGGGAGCAGGTCAGACAGGGAGCACATACAGGGAGCAGATCAGACAGGGAGCACATACAGGGAGCACACACAAGGAGCAGAACAAACAGGGAGCACATACAGGGAGCAGATCAGACAGGGAGCACATACAGGGAGCAGATCAGACAGGGAGCACATACAGGGACCAGATCAGACAGGGAGCACATACAGGGAGCAGAGCAAACAGGGAGCAGAGCAAACAGGGAGCACATACAGGGAGCAGATCAGACAGGGAGCACATACAGGGAGCAGACCAGACAGGGAGCACATGCAGGAAGCAGAGCAGACAGGGAGCACATGCAGGAAGCAGAGCAAACAGGGACCAGACCAGACAGGGAGCACATGCAGGAAGCAGAGCAAACAGGGACCAGACCAGACAGGGAGCACATACAGGGAGCAGATCAGACAGGGAGCACATGCAGGAAGCAGAGCAGACAGGGAGCAGCATTGCACACAAATGCCAAAGCGTAAATGCAGCTTCCCAGTTAAACTACAAAAAAACTTTCCACGTTTCATCCCGGGCGGGAAGAGTGGGAGGCGGAGTGCACCATGTGCAAAGCTAGCACATATGTTTCAGTGTCTAATAAAGGTGCTGGATATCTCAAAGCTCACATTGACATCGAAAAATCTGATCTTATTACATTGAAAAGGTTTTAAGCTGGATTTTGAAGCTGACACAGAATAGGTCATATTTACAACATTATTTCACATTTTATTTTGTTACAGATTTTATTTTATTACATAAAATTATTTGTCTACCATTGAGGCATAATAAAGCATGTTCATTAACCTGTCTGAATTTGTGTTTCCAAGCCGGGCCAAGTGTCCTCTTTTTTTGGAAATCAAAATATGGTCACACTAGTTTAGGCTGTTACCTAACCCTAACCCATTTTAAGCCAATCCTAAATGTTTTACTAACCCTAGCTAAGCATTTTTGTTGCCTTAATTAGTTCTGTTTCACAGTGTTTACTATGTGTTTAATACTGCGGCCTCTACAATAAATAGAAAGGTCACATGATTAAACCGCCACCGTGTGGCAGTGAATAGAACGGTCCTACGTGTCGTTTGGGAGTCTTTGGAAATCAACCTATAACATTGTTAAGGTATGATGACGTGTTGGAAAATTCTGCAACAACCAGCTGCTTATCTTTGTCTACAAGAAAAAAGTCAAGCATTTCCATGTTCACTTGATTAATTATGGAAATAACTATTTGTTTTCCCTGACTCTTTGGTCCAATAATCTGGCTGCAGATTGATTTTCAACAAGTGCTAGCTAGAGTATCATGTCTGGTAGAGTACAAGCCCCCTTGTCTTCGAAGATTATTCCATCTATGAAGACTCTGGCAAGTAAACAAGGGAACAGGTGGTTGGCTGCAAAAGAGGCAAAGGAATAACGCGTCCACAGTATATGGATCCGTGTCTTGCTTGTTGTTCTGAGCTCCTCAAGTCTCTGTTTGTGAACATGGGCCTAATTACAGTGTTTAGTCATCTCCTCAATTTAAAAACCATCCAGAAGCTTTGACAATAGTGCTTTTACCGTGGTTATAAATTGTGTTTTATTTTCCTGTTTTTTTCCCCTGTAGTATTACCGCAGTGGGTTGAATGGTTACTCAGCTGCAGTAAATCTTAAACTCTCTTTTACAGAAAGAGATGCAAATGTTGTATAGTAAAGTGTAAAGTATATTTATACTGTATACTGCACCATTACATATGACAGGCGGAGATTCAATGTGCTTCAAAATAAAATAATAATAAAAATAGGCAAAGATAATACATGACACAAACGTATAAGATAAGAAGGTATTGAAAGCATATCATAAGGTATTACAATGAAAAGGGAATAAGATAAGGTATTATTATTATTATTATTATTATTATTATTATCATTATTATTATTAAAAATGGGGCAGAGCCAGAGTTACTGGAAATTACTCTTGCTTCCAGTCTTCATGTTAAGCTAAGCTAAGCTAACAAGCTGCCGTCTCCAACTCCATATTTAACACGTTAGAGTGGTATTACTCTTCTCATCCAACTCTCAGTAAGAAAGCAAATGATAGCAAAGTTAGCAAATATGCAGCAGTTAGCTGGTGAACATAATGGAGCATTTAATAGCTAAAGAACCAGATATTTCCCTCAGAAGCAGGTGGACAGTAAAACCCAGAGCTAAAAGGAGAGTGAATATTGTGCTTACACTTGGAGCATGACTTTGAATGCATGCTAATATTGCTCCTAATCTGCTGGATGTGTAAATAGGCAACTGCTTGCTAACAAGTACACAATATCAACTTAAATAGTGATGTTGCCATCACAGCTTGTTTCCTCTGCTCCCACGTGTCTAAATAAATCAGTTAATGCAAATTTAAAATCTTATGATTATACCATAAATCTCATACGGTGTAGAGATTTTAAACCCACACTATATTGATATCCTCAGTAATATTCACCATACTTCACACTGCACCTCAGCCACAAGACAAGCCAACAAGGATCCGTTTACTGTGGATACTTATTCTTGAGTGCCACTGCTGTAATGATGATACTTAAGCCACAAAACAACCGTAAATCAAGACAGAAACATAACTTGCTTCTAATATTGGGTCAGGTTTGTGGTCAACCATTTATATAACGCACAGCAAAAGGCATCAGAGCCAAAACCCATCTTGTTTGCCGGCAAGCCACTTCACTTTGTGTTCATTCATTGCAAATATAAAGCATAGCAAACCCGATTAGCCTAAGAAGCGTTGCAGAGTGCCTTTCTTGGCTGTGCTGGTGAAGTCATCAAGTAATGGCCATGCCCGGCTGTAAAAACCCAAATGTTCTAGAGGCAAATAGTTTGCTCTATGTTCTTGTTGATTCCCTGAAGATTAATGTTTTTAATAAGCTCCCCTGTGATGACTTCCAGTCTCAGGGCCCTACATGGATCATGGATTTTCTTTTGAGGCCAATCATTTTACCTTCATATTGGAAATTCCCCAGACGACCGTGACTCTTCCTGAACCTATACTTTGCTGAAAACAATACACTTCCCCTGCCACTAAATTTCAGGGAGGGAAACTCATCTGAATTTTAAAAACTGCCTCTTGTGAGAACAGAATTCCCAGGTGTGCTGAGCTTGCCCTGGAATTCAGATTTATCTACTCCGAATACAACTGGAATCAAAGAGGGAGCGGGGATCATTCGCCAAATAGTGAGAAGATGAGACAATTCCATGGAGTTATAAAATGCCTCTAAAGTCTCACAAAATGAAAAAAGAGACTCAAAACAAGGTAAAAAAAAAAAAGTATCTCAGGAAGATCTCTTTAGCATTTAAAGGAACACAAGAGTCCCACCCTGAATGTTTTTAGATACATTTTTATTCATTAAATACTTTACAGTAAAACTGTGAAAACAATTCAGTCACTATGTCTCATTTTCATTTATAATAAACACAGATACACATACATATCCATTAGCCAGACAGCACATTATAGCTGCTGTCTTTGCTGATTCCCTTATCTTTCGAATTCCTTTGATAGAAATGTCTGTGGATGCAAAAAAGAATGCATGCCGAGGGAAATGTACCATGACAGGACTTATAGGGAGTTAAGTTGAAGGTACTTTCAAAGGTCATCTTCTTATGACTTATTTTGCCTCAGGGTTGTGTGGGTTTGAGTTTTTGAAGGTTATTTTCCAAGTGAATCTACTGTTCCTATTTTTTCCCAAGTGTGTCAGCATAAGGGTATGTTGAGTTTGTAGGCAGGAAACATGCAGCACGTTTCAAGCATTTTCATGTTCTGTACAGCAACATAAACAAGGACATGTTTGAGAAAAGTAATAATCATTTTAGTGAGTCATTGAGCAGAAAGGACACATTTTCAGTGCTGTACGTTGGTGTTTGTGCTGGCGATGTTTGTTGGAGAGCAGCTCTGCCAGCAAACTGAAAGAATGTAAAGCTCAGCAGTTTGGCAATTATTACATGTTAAGCACAATTCTTTTTTTTAGGATGGTGAAAATTAGGAGGAAAAAAAGCCAAGGATGGCAACAATCAGCTTAATGCTGTAGTTTTCTTGTTTACTGACTGGCCTAGACGAAATCAGGGATGGACTGGAAATGTATATTGGCTCTATGCTTTAGACTCACCCAGCCTTTAAATAAATCTTAATGACTTAATGTTACTATTTTTTTATCAGTACAGTACTATTTTTTATAGCAAGAATCTTTCATACAGTTAAAAATATGACAAATAGTTGTTTCCATTATGATTGCATTGGACCTGCAGCTCACTCACCGGGGCCAGTTGTCAGACACAAGTCTCTGTTTGTCTGCTGGTGTGTCGGTCCACGTTGGCCAGACGGTGGACTGCAGATGTCACAGAATGTTCTGGAATCCTCCAAAACATCCAGATGGCCGGTCTAACTCTGGATGACATCATCTCAGGCTTAAATATTTTGAGTGCTGTTACAGTGTTTTTATAGTTGAATGTTTATTCAACTGTATGGCATCCGAAGTCAGTGTTTTTAACTGATGTTTGATGAATTTGAATTTTAAAATCTTAGTTTGGAGCTTCCTAGGCCAACTCTAGAGCACTCTAAGCTTGTGAAAAAGAGTGTGAATTCTTAACCTTCAGTTTAACGAAGCCCTGGTTTAACTCTGGGCTTATTGGAGACAAAGTTGAGGTTAGCCCAGGAATAGGGGGTGCCAGAGTCTGCAGCCTTAGACCCGGAGATCAATCTAAAAGACACATGAGCTTTCTGAGGCTCTATGGATTTTTTTTTTTAGCTGTCTCTCATACAGTACTTAGAAGTTAGAGAATACTGTGGGCCAAATCTGGCCCTCTGCCAATATTATTGATGTCTGAAATTTTTTCTTTTTAGCTTACATAAAAACAGATTTCATAACTCTATGTTATACAACATAAATAGACCCAAGCAGAGTCTTAATTTGTCATCTGGTTTTGGTACCAATACCTTCATTGTTGAGAACCTGAGCTACATTCCATGCCAGACTGTGGACAGCTCCTGGTGTTGAAATCCAGTCTAATAAACCTACCAGATGAGTCCCATCTAAATGATACAACAGCTTTGTTAAAGAAATCCATACCAAATCTCTATATGTCAAACACAGTTTTAACTCTACAACAGTATTCACCAGACAGTAGATAGAACTAGAGAGAATATACTTTTATGCTTTTTGTCAAACAAAAGTAAAACAAACATACTCTACCGGGAGTTTTTCTTTAAAACTCCTGTTTTCATGATCTACTTTTCAGTTTGCAGAGGCTCAATAAAGTCTTATTTATAATGCCGGCTCTGTGGCCAAGCTTAACATTAGACCTGATGAATCGATCACAGAGATCCTGTCTGATCGCTCCAAATCTGTCAGAACGTTCTTGTGATAGCTATATGTCTTAGCTGAGTAGCTGCAGTACCCGGGACGGCAGACAAACTTAAGTATAAAGAACATTTCAAAAATAAAAACCTTTCTTTTTTTAAATAATACTCAATCAAACTAAAGATGTCTCCACTACCGCTGTAAATCTGTTAGCCCCACAATGTCATTGTCACTTAGCAAATGGAAATATCATATAAAGGAGATCAAATTCAAATTGTATTGTCTTAGAATAACAATAGTATTAATTGAAGCCCCGCTCTTAGTCTTAATACACTAAAGCTTTTTTTTTTTAGGACCTGCTACTGAATTAGGCTTGTTTGGAAGATAAAAAGATACAAACAGAAGAAGCCCTTTTTTTTAATTGCTGAAATCGCTTTTGTAGAAATTGTCTAGCTCGATGTTTGCACATTGTTTGTATTTTACACTACAATAAAGCTGATATGTAGTTTCATTTAGATAACTAAAAGTATTCTGCAGGTCTTGAACAGCAGCTAGACAAGGGACACATGCTGTAAGTCATGCTCAGACTCTTTCACTCATTGCAGTAATATTTGAATTAGCTGCTGCGTGATGTATGACAGGTGCTAAAACAGAGCTATCCTATTGGACACACTGTGTGGCCCTGTTATTCCTGGCTGCTTCAGGGTTCACGGGGTTAATGCAGGACATGGTGGCTTGAGTCCTGAAGGGAAAAAGAGCCAACAATACTCCCCTGATCAGCTTTTGCAACCTGATTTCCAGTACCAAGTTTAACGTCTGTGTAATCACATTATTTTTCTGTAAAGTTGTCACACTGGTGATGAGTATAACAAATCATTTAATGGGAGGCATCATGTTGTGAATACTAAAAAGCAGTTTACCTCTGGGATTTTTCAGAGGTGTGCATAACAACAATGGATGTCTGTCTGTGTTGATGGCAAACCTGGCAAAAAAGCAAACCTGTTTGTCCTAATCGCACCACGGTCTGATGAATAGATATCCAGTTATTGTGTGTGTGTGTGTGTGTGTGTGTGTGTGTGCGAGCGAGCGAGCTCACATGGCTCATGAGAAATCCTCCATAGGGATAGGTTCCAGCAGATTGGGCTGCCGTTAGGGGAAAGCGCCGCCACATTCAAGAATTTAGTTCTGAGCCTCGATTTCCTCTCTGGGCTTGTGGCGGTGTTTGTTTTTCATAAACATTGTTTACTTTCTGGTGTGTGTGCGTGCACATTCATGTTTATATTAGGTTTTTTTATAGATCTGACACTAAAACTGGGTGCCTGGCAGTAATAAAAAGAAAATCCCCAGGTTTTTTTTCTTCTTTTCAGGTAACGTTTTCAATGACCAGTGCCTAATATAAATAGCATGGATACTAAGACCAATACAGCTACATAATTCACTACGTACAGTACAGTAATTAATACAGTTTAACAAAATGCTCTTCCATAGCATGTAATCAGTCAAGTAGAAGATGTTGGCCAATCAGATAAAGCCAATTAGACCGAGGTGAAAAGGCTATTTGAGGTTATTTATTTATGTTGCTGTGCCGAGCTCTGTTTATTCACTTTTTCAAATATTTGTTTTTCAAAGACTAGCCTCCCTCCCTGCACTTAATGTGACTTTCTTCTTTGGCCTCATCAGCAAATATGGAAAAAAAAGGCCCGCTGGGTATGAAGTAGGTCAAACTGTTAGTAGTTAATTTAGGCTTGGCTCAGACGGGCTTGAAACAGCACTTATTTTTCTGTTCACTTAACTCCCTCTTTCTCTGGGTAATAGATGATGCTGTCCTAAAGTCCTTAATCTTATAATTTTGCAATATTCCAAACTTATATATTTTTTCAAAAACCATAATTTCATGCTCTTGGGTAATGTGAAGAGCAATTATTTGCACTGTGCTGTGTGATAAAAACACTTTAACTCTTGATGGTGTAATCTGGGATATAAAATGGCGTGTCAGAAACGGAGGGCTCCCAGCGTTGTCACTGCCAGAACACGTGCGTTGTTGATGTTTCCAACCGGTTCTGCTGTGTGTGCTGTGCAGCACATGTCACTCACTTGTCATGGCATTTCAGACTAGATCATCGCTTCTACCACCAGTGATGGTACTTGATACTTCAATCACATCTTCCTCTGACGACATTCTCTGTGTGAAATTAGATATTTCTTTTTTTAAGCATTTAACCACACATTCGTCCAGCTGACCTATCTGCCCTCTGCATTTATACCACAATGACTTGCTCAAGGACTTTGCACTCCATATGGCACGTTGATATGGCAAAAGAAGGATAATTGCAAATTTTTTGTGCCATGATATACTTGACCAATACATTTTAATGATTTCCATTTGGTGCTCCAGCGGAAATTAGTACAATTTTCAACCACGGTCAAATTAAGCAACATGCCCCTCAAAATGTCATTTAATTAAAAGTTGAAGGTGTTAATTGATGCCAATACCCAACAGTTTGCATATAACTGTAACTTTAACATAGTTAATAAGTTATGCTATCTTTAGCCCAAGTTTAGCTGGATGGGGCTGCACATTTAAACATTTTGGACCCAAGAGACCGATAGTTTGTTGTATATTTGCACATGGCATGACACCGTTAAGAGAGCCTTCTGCCTGACTCCTGCCCAAATTGGTTGATTGGGAGTTTATTATTTCTTTGTAACATACACATTAACTCCAATGCTATTTACTTGGGTTTTATAGTAATATGTAATAAGTAATATTTTGCTGTATAGTATTTGTTTTGCTGTTGAATAGTATTTGTTTTGCTGTTGAATAGTATTTGTTTTGCTGTTGTATAGTATTTGTTTTACTGTTGTATAGTATTTATTTTGTTTTGCTGTATAGTATTTGTTTTGCTGTTGTATAGTATTTGTTTTGCTGTTGTATAGTATTTGTTTTACTGTTGTATAGTATTTGTTTTGTTTTGCTGTATAGTATTTGTTTTGCTGTTGAATAGTATTTGTTTTACTGTTGTATAGTATTTGTTTTGCTGTTGTATAGTATTTGTTTTGCTGTATAGTATTTGTTTTGCTGTTGTATAGTATTTGTTTTACTGTTGTATAGTATTTGTTTTGTTTTGCTGTATATTATTTGTTTTGCTGTTGAATAGTATTTGTTTTGCTGTTTAGTATTTGTTTTGCTGTTTTATTATGTATAGTATTTGTTTTGCTGTTTTTAATATATGAATTCCCTGTGCGGTGTCCTTGAGTGCCAACAAAGGCGCCTTTAAATAAAATATATTATTATTATTATTATTTTAGTTAACTCTAATTAAAATGTGTTACATGATATATAGTTGTAAGTAAAGGTAATTACAGTCATTTCACAGTTTAACTTCAGAGAAAACATTACTTGCTTCCTATAACAATTTTAATTGGACATTCATACATGTCATCGTCTGCATATTTCAGTCATTCACACAACAGTCTGAACATTCATAAACTAACATTGTGTTTAGAAGCGCTGTACACTGCAGGCAGAATTTAGCTCTTGATGAATAAAAAGAGACAACCATTACAATAATCATAATAACAATTTATTTTCTCCCAAAAATCATTGTTTTTATAAAATATGAAAAGTAGAATCACTGTAAATGACAAAGTCACACAAGTAACAGCTTTTGAGGTGATATATTACCTCACTCAAAAGTGATTCATAAATCAAAAGGCTAGAACTTGAGGCTATGTGAATAAAAAGTGAAAATGTTGTATTTCAAGCTTGAAATGAGACCAAATAGACCATTTCTCACAGTCACTTTGGGTTTTCTACCTTTCAGTGGTTGGTTTCCCAAATATGGCTGTTATGTGTTAAATTAGACATTTAATCAAGCCTCACTGGTCAATTTTTATGCTGATTATGTAACCAGAAGCCCAAATAACCATGACCCTGTATTTAAGCCACTACCCTAAAAATGAACCAAACAATTTTTTTCCTTGTAACTATATAATTATACAAAAGGGAGAAGAAAAAAAAACACTAATCAGCATGTGTTAATCAAATAATACACATACAACAGACAAAGTATTGTTTTTACACAATATGCATACAAGCTATTGTACCATTGTTTTCAGTGTCACATACTGTATATAATTGGTGATATGCAGCCCGCACAATAACAAGTGAATCAGCCCTCAGATTTGTCAGTTACGTTAAAGTCTGAACAGTGTTGATGTGATTTATGGGAACCCAAGTTAATGCAGACAACAGGAATGCCACACAGATGGGCTGTAACTTAAACACTAAGTGGCATATATTGGTTTTAATAGACTGAGAACTGTCACTAACGGTTGAATCCTTTTGATTCAGAGCCTTTTACTGCTCCGGGGCTCAGGTGTTGCTTTGCTCACAGTCAACATTACTGGGAATGATTTTAACCTTTTCTTTTTTTTTTACTGTAACATCTCAAGGATGATGTGTAATAAACTATTAAAAAAAAGAAGTGAAAAACAGCCATCTAATCTGTGTAATATCTATATAATCTGAAGTATTTTCTCATGCTTATTTTCTACATTGAAACACCCTGTAAGTATCACAGGCACTGGCCAAAAGGCTGCCAACTACTCCCATGGGTTAAATGCAGATGACACTTCATTGCTCTGTGAATGACAATAAAGGAACACTTAACCTGTTTCTTTAAGCATGCTTATACCATGGCTACATACTATGAAAATAGGAAGCGGCCTTCACTTTAACCAGTGAGTTGATTTGTATTATATTTGTGACACAAAAAGTAACTGACATGAAAGTAGTGTGTTGTTGCCATGGTTACCTGCAGTTTGATATTAGTTGCATACTGATTTAGAGAAGTGGTTAAGCAATTGACCAATCAGTTGTCATAGCAAAAGCTGTGTTTTTTTTCCTATTTTGCCATTGTCATTGACATTTTTGAGAGAGGAAAAACTATTAGAAACATTAATATTAGGCTTATGGGTTTTATTAATTGTTTGCAAATTGACGAGGCATTAATAAAAACAGCTTTTGGGTTGCCGATTCAGGAGACATCTTTCTGGCTGAGAAATCAGTCGTTAACAGTCATCAATTAAGGGCAATTATCCACTGGATCCACAGTTATATACTGTATGTTAAAAAATAATAAATAATAGTATAGTTGTAAGAGGATATGGACATTTTAACATTTTTCTTCATGCTGTGCCCTGTAATGCCATGCAGTGCCCTGCTATGCCATAAACTACTACAAACTACTTTTTCTAGTCACTGTTCCATTCCACTTTAATAATTTTCACTTTTCATTACCACCAACTGGCACCGTCAGACTCCACCTACCAAGAGCCTGGGTCTGTCCAGGGTTTCTTCCTACTGTCGCACTGCTGAAAGGCTTTGTAACACACTCTGACAGACTTGTAAGCAGATAAAAGTGTTTATTAATGTGTGTGTGACTTGACCTTCACCGTGGACAACCATACTGTAAGTGGAGGCTGCAAAATAAAACAGATGGTGAATGGCAATATAGTAAAACACAGTTATAATAATATAAAGAATGTCTTCATGGGAGACATTTCTGCCAAATACTGAACATTTGTAAAAACCTTCTTTATAGCTGCTTACAACTGCCCTATAAAGCATTGTGTTTTTATGACATAATTCAGTTTGCAGACAAGCTACCAGATAGTTTTCTGTATCATCCATATAATTCTTGGAGCTATGCAGCCTGTACATTAAAAACTGAACATTGTTACTTTCAAGCCATTGCCAAATGAGTTGCTACGAAGCTAAATAAGACTACCAGCTCCACACAACTCTCTCTGTATTTCTCAGTATGGCTATGTTTTAAGACAGAAGATAATTAATTACCTCTTCTGAAGAGATCATCGTGTTTTTAATTCCTCTGTGTCCTCCTTGGTGACTAGCAACTGCGTGGAGGAGGGGAGGGTGTGGTGAGAGATCACGGAGGCCTGCATCATGTGGATACTGCAACACTTTTGTTGTCATTACCTAGATTTCCTTATGGGCGCGGCAGAAACTATGCACTAGCTCCGAGTCTGAACAGCTATTAATGTGATTTATGAGATTAAAAAACACAGATGGGCTTTTCAAGTTTAATTTCCCATTTAATTTGTATTTGCAAAATAATCCATGCAATGTCATTATTTGCTGTATTTTATATTTAATGCACTATATGTTAAAAAAATGTCACTGACATATGGTTGGGAGTACATGGACACAAAGTGCTGAGGCAAGATGGTGCCGTGTCATAAAGCAAAACACCAACTTTATTTTTTTCCTTTTAAAGATCATTTTCCGGGCATCCCAGGCCTCCATTTACACAGGACAGTTGAAGACATGAAAGGGGAGAGTGAGGGGGAACGACACGCAGCTACAGGCCACAGGGCGGAGTCGAACCTGTGGCTGCTGTGTCGAGGAGTGAACCATTACACATGAGCGCCTGCTCCACCAGGTGAGCCACCCATGCGCCCAAAACACCAAGTTTTAGAATGGGATCTTTACTGTAGGGCTGTTTTTTTGTTGTTGCACTGTGTCACACTGAACAGTGATTTCTAGTTTCTTCTTGCTTTGTCTGTGTGCATATTTACACTCACAGCAGCAGTCAGCCACCTTTTCTTTCTTATTGTTAATTAGCTTCACATTGTGGCTGGATTTGTTTGTTCGTGTAGACCTTAAACACACTCACAAAAAGCCTTTGTCTAGCCTCTGTTTGCTCATATGCAGTATAAAATACCAGTGTAACTTTTGGCCTGTTAGGTCATCCAGTCTCATAAATTTCCCAGTCCTTCTCCATGAGGGAGAAAAATGAACTCTATCAGGAAGCTGGATACAATTTCTCTGACACATACAACCTTGGTCCAGTAAGAATATATCTGTATCCTGCTGACATGTGATCTTCTGAATCTATTCAGGACAGCTTGTCTCACTGAACTCTAAACAAGTCCTTTCAAGCTGCATCATTTATTAATTTCAGCCCTGTTTGTGGGCTACAGATGATACCCCACAAGCTCAATAGCTGGCAGACATTTAACAATATGTCACTGAGGCATTCTCAGACAACCCGCACTTAAGGCTTTGACTAATCCAACGCTTCAGGTGGTGACAATAAGAAATGCTTGACACGTCGAGCAAAGCTGATCACCTGGTATTGTTACCATGACAGCACTTAATCAACATATATCGAGGGCGAGCTTTGCAGTATTGTCATTACCGTTCCTGGCTGGAGTGTGTAACTAAACCGGCGAAGGCATACGTTGTTTCTTTTAAAGCTAAATCTGTCTTTGTTTGTGATGATGGTACAGTGCCGCCGAAGCACTTTCTGCTGATAGAGAGGTTCAGAAGATAAATGATGAAAGGGATTTTCAGAGAACCGCTGTTATGGCTCTTTGAACTATTTTTACTGGCTTATTTTTCCTGATTGCTAGGAGGTCCAACTGTTCTAAGACAACCTCTCTCTTCACAGGCTTACAAAAATGTGAAGCTTGTTTACTGGAGATGAAGATGTAGTATGGTGTGGTAATTGAAGGGCTGAATTAGTTTTCCCACAATTCTCTTCTGTAAACCATATTTACTCTAAAGCTCTATTCTCAAACGCATACTCATTTTTTCTTTTCGGGCATCAAATTCTTTTATTTTTTGTATTTATTCAAACAAACAATTACAAACAATACACTGAGACAATGGAACGTGCGTGAATGGTTCCAGGTTAATGAACAAATTGCCTTTAATTGTAACAAAGACTAAAGAGGCAGCATGGGAAATGACCTGTTCAGTTGTTTGCCTACCTTTGGAATACACACAGACTCAATTTATTATGGGTTGAGTGAGAACTTAATTTATATTTCAATTCAACAATAATACAATTACTGAAGGCATCTATACACTGATTGCAGATGAAGTTTGTTCTAACTTAATTTAAATGCGGTCCTCCTGTTTCTGCTGCCTTAATTTCTACCTTGTGGTTATAATTTTTCATTATTTATTTTTGAAACAATTCCAGAACAATTAGAGTAAACAAATGCAACATAAATCTAATGGATTCTTCAGAGCCTGGAGCAAATGTCCTTGGCCATGACATGATAACTTGTTTAAACAATCTGTCGGTTCTTATATCGGTTCATAACATCCTTTTGCATTTTTTGGGCTGCTTTTCCACACGTGCTGGACAATTAGAAAGTACAACTATATATGAATACGTTTATTTGTCAGAGTCCATTTCTGACACAGTAACTTTGCCTTTACGTCCCACAGATCCCACGGCTGTATGTGGAAACATAGGGACATAATTGCACGGGTTTCTTAAAATACAGTTTTTATGACCCTACTAAGTAGTTAGTATTTAGGTGGTAACACAGCACATTTAATGAAGAATACAATACACTAAATAAGGAAATATTTCATGTTTTATACAGTATGTGCCATGCATAAAGAAATGTTTACGTATATTGCAAAAATTGACAAAAAGATATATAAACTCCAATAAGGTACTTTCAAAAATGTAAAATATAAAATTGTCAACATCACTCACAGATATAAGGCATAATTACCCACCTTGTTTTGGGGGTTTTGAGACTCCAAATAGAAGTAATTCTAAAAGTCATTTTCTGTTGAAGTCTTTTGAAACATGATATCAGTTTAAACTCATATTTATGAGCGATTCTCATAAAATTAGGACTCAATAATGTTATTAATCCAAACCTCAAATTATATTTGTAACGTACACAATCAAGCACAGTACAATGTGCAGTGAAATTCATTGTGTAGCTGTTCCGGCTCAGTAAAAACCATAACAATAAAATCCATTAAAATAGTGTTATCATTAGTGTAGTGAGTAGAGTATGTTTTGCGACATAAAAAGAAGGGGGGTGGTGGGGGGGTTAGATATGTTTTTCTGTGTTCTATAAAACAAAACAAAAAACAAAAAAAAATCAAGATTTTGTTTTTGTTTTTATTTGCAGTCCAAATGGAATTTTGTCATTTACACCAACAGAGAACACATATTATCCCTCATGTACCTTAAGAACAGGCTTTTTAAAATGGCTTAATCGGTAGAGCTGCCATCATTTCCAATGGCATACAGAGGACTCGCACCAGGAGAGCCGCGCCCCAAAAGGAGGCTCGAGTATTCCTTTAATGAATGAGCCCTGCAACATCAATGCCTGTTGACCTGGACCATGCGGTTAAGCACTTCTAGTTGGGTCAGCGTTTCCAATTACCATTAATATTTGGATGTGATGTACTCAGTTTAAGAGTTGTGAGTGCTGTATTCAGTTTGGCTCGGAGAAAGTCATTATCTCAGCTGACAATCCGCCAACGTAAATATTAAGTGGGATGTGAGGCCATTTCCAACTGTTGAATTTATGTGATCTGTGCTAGTTCACCTTCTGTGATACTATTCAGAATAATTGAATTCATGTTTCTATTCACATCTGGGAGCTGAGGTTACAAGCTGTATAAATATCTTCTTCAAAATATAACCTTATGAAAGAAGTGAAGTATGTTGCGCGCGCGTGTGTGTGTGTGTGTGTGTGTGTGTGTGTGTGTGTGTGTGTGTGTGTGTGTGTGTGTGGTGTGTGTGTGTGTGTGTGTGTGTGTGTGTGTGTCCAAAATCAGGCATCAAATTCAAGGCTGTATTTTCTTGAATACAGGACTCATGAGTGCAGCACTCGGGAGGAATCTGTGGTTTTTTTTTTATGAAATACGTCATCTGTACAAAGGTAAAAGCACCTGTAAAATAAAAATAATCACATTGAGAACATGCTACAATCCGGCTTTTTTTTTTTATTACACCACAGAGACGCCATGAAAACTGGGTTTGTGGGAAAATAGGAAATGAATATCAAATGACTTGAAATATGACTTCAAATTATTACAAAGAAGAAAGAGCTAAGTAAAAGATAAACAAATTTGACACTGAGACAAGCCTAACGTTCATTTACAGTTTATATGTGCCTCAGTTATGAAGTCATTTTCTCAAGTGAAATATTTTATGAACAGATATAACATGAATGTTCTAATTATACGTCATTCATCTTATTACAGACAATGCATAGTCCATAGACACTTTTTCTTCCGTTGAAAACACAAATTCGCATTTTCTCTGTGGTGTTTCTCTTAACCGGTGAGGTTATTTGCTGTAAATGTCACCTGGGACGCTGAGTGACAATATAATGACAACCTTTTTTAAGGCACAGCAATTTCCCAGAATTGAATGAGCAGGATGTGTGCAGAGCGAACAATATGTGCAGTCGCCTCCCGATTGGTCTCTGTCAATACCATTCTGACATCTCTCCAAGAATGTGTTCAGACAAACAGACGCCGAGAGGCAGAACAGAGATTTAAACACATACAGTACATGCGTTGTCCGACGGCCCCCTGTTTATTTTTGAAACTCCCTATAGATGAATGCAGTCAGTGGCATTAATGCATCACATTAAGGCAATGTCAAAATATGAACTGGGTTTCCAAGAAATTCATTTCTGCCGGAAAAATACTGTAATTGCGGCATAACTTTTAGCATACAGTACCTGCAAGTTCAGAAAACATTAGTTAATTAAAGTGTCATTGAATTGGATGGGTTGTGTGACAGAAAAATCCATTAAACCCATTAACATACAGTAACTGTATCTATTTGCATGGCAAATGTCCAAGAGAGTATTGAGTTGCGATGTGACAAATACATGTCTCATTTATTCTTGTTACATGACACTTTTATTTATGTAAAGCGGATAGTTTGAGTCACTGAAGGTCATTACTTTTGGATTTTAAGAAAAGTTATATGGTTTTTTTGTCACGTGTTATTTTTAGAAGTGTAATATATCATGTCTTGTTTAAAAGCCATTCTCCCCAGACATCTTGGAGGGATGTACATGTGCTAGTGAAGGAAGGTGTTTTTTTTGTTTTTGATTTTTTACATCTCTGGATCTCTGGTGTTAATTAAATGGTTCATTGGATTTGAAAATGAATCTAAAAAGAGACACTAAATTTTTTTTTTTTGAATGTGTAAAATCTTTCAAAATGATTACTGGTGCGAAAGCAGAACACATTAGCAGATATCTCTGACGTTATTAGCAAACTTAAGATGTTTCCGTAAAACTGCAACAAACAGTAAGTGCATTTACTGAATGTAACTTCCATGTACTGTATATATTTTTACCATTCATGCTGCATTCAAAGTAATTTCCATTACCATAACAGTAGTTCAAACTGTTGTACAGGTCAGTAATGGCCAGTGCCAGAAGACATTTTTATATCCTTTACTTTACAAGTAAAAGTTCTGCATTTGAAATGTTACTTACATACATAATGATTATCAGATACATGCAATAAAGTATAAAAAAAGTATCTATGGAGGCAGAATAGCCTCTGTCAATGTTGTATATATTCTACATCACTGACGCATTAACTGGACTGCTTTATACAGTTGGGCAGTTTATGTAAAGCAATATATCATATTTGTCATTAAACTTAAATGTTTAGTTGATGAACAGATCAAATTATTTGGCAACTATATATTGATATGTGATTCATTATTTTTCACCCATTCTCTGGTGGCAGCATCCCGCTGTTATGATCGTAGTAAACTGATTTTCTTTGGACTTTGGACAGACCAGAGAATACTGCTGAAGACGATACCGAAATTGATATTTTTCATTATTTTCCGACACATCAAATATCTAACAATACTTTTTATTTAGAAAATAATCGGCAAATTGATTGACTGTTAAAAAAAAGAAATTAGTTAAATACAATCTAAATATATAAAGTAACAAGCATCCATAACTGTAATTTAGTGTAGTAAAAAGTTCAGAATTTGCATCTGAAATGTAGTGCAATGAAAGTATAAAGTAGATGATGAAAGATGAAAGTACCTCAAAATTGTACCTTTAAAGATTGTTGTTGATTGGATGGGTGGTTAGAAAGGAGCAAAAAGGAAATTAGGAATATATAACAAAGCACAAAATATTCTGGATGAAATGTTTAGGTTTTCAGCCCAGAATCGATATGCAGCATTTTGAAGGTAAACTATTTGTATTTCTTTCTTTCTTTTTAACGATTGATCTTTAGTAATACATTTCAGGTAACATTTCCCCAAGGTTGATACATGGCATTTTGAAACGAAGCTCCTCAAATGTTAAGTGTGGATAGCCTACTACAGTATGTGTTACTCATACCACATGTTGTCGGAGCCTGCCGCTGTAGATGAGGTTCTCCTATCACAGTCTCAGAGCAGCACTGGGAAGGACTGACACAAAAGCAGTGAGTCATAAAACATTCAACATCATTCAAAGTCTACTCTCCCATGCACGCTTAGACAATGTGACATTCAAAACAACAAGAGAATGTCGGTCCAGGAAGCATATTTCAGGAAACCTTTTTTTTTTTTACAATAATAAAAATCTAGAGGAGGAAATTCAACTTGTGGGAAAAAAATGTTTTGGTTTGACACTTTTCACAGTCACTCATTGTCTAGTGAAGAGTTATATGAAGATGCATATTCACGTGTCCAAGTTGGATCCAATAACGTCATACTATTCTTTGTCAGGCATGCACAATTTGGAGTTAATAGGATACTATTTAGGGATAATAAGGTAAGGGAAAAAGAATGAAAATTTTGTTTTTATACTATCTGCGCTGAGAAAATCACATCTCATTTAGTTGTGATTAGACACCGTAGTACCAAATTTGTCTTTCTTTGAGCTTTCTTAACATTTACATTCAAAATGCTAAACAAAATGTATTTCTTGTGCAAATGCATCGCTTCATAATTAAAGTCTGCATGGAAATGTGTCATTCATGGACTTCATTTCCCATCTCTATTTCATTGTTTTATGAGGTCTTTAAAATGTAAGTGCTACTTTTTCATCCTCCTCACCTATTAGAGAACACAGCTGTGAGGCAATTCTGTGAGAAGAACAAAAATCTGGTTACCATGTGTTTAAGCGCTAAGCAGTGGGTTTGATAAATTACAAGTCAGTTAGTCCATTTTGTTGACAGAATGCAAATTTATTTATGACCCTGAAACTGGGAGAAAATGAAATCATCATATATTTCCAAACACTCATGCTGTGTTTTAGATTAGGGGAATCTATTTGGGATGGAAACATTCTATGAATAAATTGTTTGAATTCCCTTTTGAAACAACTGTTGGAGCACTAGACTCAAACATTGCCCGGGCTCCTTCCAACAGTCAAGCTCACAAAGAATGTGAAGAACATGCAGGAAAGAATATCTTAATTTGGGGACACGACACACTGTCTTCCTCCAAGTCAAGAGCGTTTGTACTTTAAATCAAAAACACTAATTCAACTTTAATTTTTAGAGTGTCTGCTTTTGATTTATAGTCATGGTATAAAATGCAGCCCATTTCATATGATTTGGTGGTTATCCCATTTTACATTTTCATCAAATCACTTTCTCAGGCCATATCTGTAAAATTGAGAAATCATCAGAGCTGAAGTAGTGGGATATTGGAAGTTCAGCTTCATCAGCAGTCTGTGCTGCTGAAATGAGAGATGTAGTATGGCTCCTTCATCCTCACCCACCTTCCCCTTCACTTTCTTCCTCTCTGTTTTTTAAACTCTCCATCTCCCACACTCTCATTTGGTTTTGCTCCTCACTCAACTGCACAAGATGTGGTGAGATCACACTACAGCTATTTTATCTCCACATGTGTGAAATAATTTAATTACACCAAGTCACAGCTATGCAAAGCATAACCAGATCCTAACATTTGTATTAGTGTAATAAGACCTGTAGCTACGGATGGATACAATGATCTGGAGTAAAAGCCTATTTGTATTACTAATGTAGTAATGATGATTGCTTTTATATTACTTATAATTTGCTTTAACATAGTTATTGTGAATCCTGAATGAGGCATACTATATATATACATGTATGTATGTATGTATGTGTATGTATGTTTGTATGTGTGTCAATGTATGTCTGTATGTGTACATATATATACTGTATATATACAGTATGTACTATATACTGTGTGTGTGTGTGTGTGTGTGTGTATATATATGTATATACTCGTCAAAGCAGCGGCCGTGGGTTTGACTCCAACCTGCGGCCCTCTGCTGCATGTCATTCCTCCTCTCTTTCCCCTATCAAGTCTAAGCTGTCCTATCCAAATAAATGCCTAAAATGGCCATTTTATCTATATATAAATATATATAGCACAGGCCAAAAGTTTGAACACACCTTCTCATTTAATGCGTTTCCTTTATTTTCATGACTATTTACATTGTAGATTATCACTGAAGGCATCAAAACTATGAATGAACACATGTGGAATTATGTACTTAACAAAAAAGTGTGAAATAACTGAATATATGTCTTATTTTCCAGTTTCTTCAAAGTAGCCACCCTTTGCTCTGATTACTGCTTTGCACACTCTTGGCATTCTCTTGATGAGCTTCAAGAGGTGGTCATCTGAAATGGTTTCCCAACAGTCTTGAAGGAGTTCCCAGAATGCTCAGCACTTGATGGCCCTTTTGCCTTCACTCTGCGGTCCAGCTCAACCCAAACCATCTCGATTGGGTTCAGGTCCGGGGACTGTGGAGGCGCAGCACTCCATCACTCTCCTTATTGGTCAAATAGCCCTTACACAGCCTGGAGGTGTGTTTGGGGTCATTGTCTTGTTGAAAAATAAATGATGGTCCAACTAAACGCAAACCGGATGGGATGACGCATGTCGCTGCTGAATGCCAAGCTGGTTCAGTATGCCTTCAATTTTGAATAAATCCCCAAGAGTGTCACCAGCAAAGCACCCCCACACCATCACACCTCCTCTTCCATGTTTCACGGTGGGAAACCAAAGATCTCAAACTTGGACTCATCAGACCTAAGCACAGATTTCCACTGGTCTAATGTCCATTCCTTGTGTTTCTTGACCCAAACAAATCTCTTCTGCTTGTTGCCTCTCCTTAGCAGTGGTTTCCTAGCTGCTATTTGACCATGAAGGCCTGGTTTGCGCAGTCTCCTCTCAACAGTTGTTCTAGAGATGTGTCTGCTGCCAGAACTCTGTGTGGTATTCATCTGGTCTCTAATCTGAGCTGCTGTTAACTTGTGATTTCTGTGGCTGGTGACTAAGATGACCTTATCCTCAGCAGCAGAGGTGAGTCTTGGTCTTCCTTTCCTGGGGCGGTCCTCCTGTGAACCAGTTTTGTTGTAGCGCTTGATGGTTTTTGCGACTGCACTTGGGGACACATTCAAAGTTTTTGCAATTTTCCGGGACAACTGACCTTCATTTATTAAAGTAATGATGGCCACTCGTTTCTCTTTACTTAGCTGATTGGTTCTTGCCATAATATGAATTCTAACAGTTGTCCAACAGGGCTGTCGGCTGTGTATCCGCCTGACTTCTGCACAACACAACTGATGGTCCCAACTCCATTAATAAGGCAAGAAATTCCACTAATTAACCCTGACAAGGCACACCTGTGAAGTGAAAACCCTTTCAGGTGACTACCTCATGAAGCTCAGTGAGAGAACACCAAGGGTTTGCAGCGCTATCAAAAAAGCAAAGGGTGGCTACTTTAAAGAAACTAGAATATAAGACATGTTTTCTTGTGTTATTTCACACTTTTTTGTTAAGTACATAATTCCACATGTGTTCATTCATAGATTTGATACCTTCAGTGAGAATCTACAATGTAAATAGTCATAAAAATAAAGGAAACTCATTGAATGAGAAGGTGGTTCCAAAATTTTGGTCTGTACTATACATACGTACATACAAATGTGTAAATGTATTTGAATGTGAATCCTGGATTCACCATAACTACTGTATGTTAAAGCACATGCACATTTAAATAAATAAATATATGGGAAGTGGGTCCCCTATCCATCATAATCTAGATCCTATAGAGAGTAAAGGACCCATTAGAGATGGTATGATATTAAAGTAATATCTACTCTTTTAGCATTACTGGGATTGGTTTAGCTCCCAATTAATTTCCCCAACCCCATATCAATACTATTTAATTAAATTGATACACTATTGATGTTCATACAGTGCTTTTGCATTGTAATTAATGGGTAAAATGCTGTGGCATGCAAATCTGAACCTCAATTTCATTCTCATTGGACTGCATCCTCATAAGTGGTTTGCAATGTAATATGCAATCCGCTGATGGCTTATTAAGATCTTTACAGTCATTTAATCTTAGACTGTGGTCAATTATATCTCTCTGGAGTAGCATTGCAGTTTAATTTGATATAAACAAAACAATAGGCTGTGAAGCTGTGGTCGTGATGGAAGTTGATACACCCTCTCTCTGTCTCTCCACAAGTCTGTGCTGGAATGCAGACAGTCAGAGCCTGCACTGCATCCTCCTCCAGGGACCTGCTATGTTGTTTGTAAACAATAAATAATATTAATTTCATGCTGGACATTTTCATTGGCTCGATGCTCATCGACCGGGCGAATCAGTTGTCTTTATTGGTGGCAAATTGTTCCGTTTATGGAAAGTAAACCCACACACTGGAACAATCTGTAACATACAAATTGGCCTCATGTTTTCATAATACTTATCGGTCACTGAGTCCGGTCTCTTTGGATCATAGCTGCCATGATTAATTCAAGATGATACAAGAGAATTGGTGGTTCTGTCTTGGTATGGGAATTGATTGCAGGAGAACAAGCCGCTTCAAGTCTCAGGATATTGTAACTCAAGCCAATGACGGAGAGAAAATTAATTACAACACCACAGATCGATGAACAACTGAATGTGTCAACTCCCCAAAGAGTCGTGATTGTTCATTGTAGTTTGATTGAGGGAGCAGAGGGGGTCAGGATGCTGGACCCATGAGGAATCAGTGGAAGAAAAGGTTGTGGAAGAGGTTGCGCCCTGCTTTGACTCAGCAAACACATCACAGCGAGAAAACACACTCTAACAATTCCTTTAAAAACAGACGGAGCTTAACTCTCTCCCTGTAAGAAGATAATATATCTGTGTGCATTAAAACATACGTATTCTCAAATCCTAATTTGAAATGCATGTAGCTTGGTCACATACTGTGACGGGAAGAGACGCACTCCGGCTTACACCGCCTGATAGGACACAAAGCAGATTAGCAGAATGAGAGAGATCATTACGAGCATCCTCATAAGTGACCGAGGCTGAGTCATTCTGTTGCATTTAGCTGTTGTGTGCCCGCCTTCCTTACCACTTCACATTCACAGTGGCCATCAGGATTTGATCGTAAACTATATGGCTGTGGGGTTTTGTGTTTCTGCATGTATGCGTCTACGCTTTGTCCTGTCATCCTGACTGCGACTTTGACCTTTAGCAAGAGATGCTGGATGGAGAGAAGGCTTAATGAGTTTGTGTAATAGCTGAGCTCTATCTGAGCAATCATCCATCTACATGAGCCCCATAATTAGCTGGTAAGACAGTGGTCCAGCTCTGTGCTTCCACTTATTATTCTGCTGACTATTATGTGGGAGTGGAGAAATGGATAAACAAAGACACACAACCCCCATCTGAAGTGTATTAATAATCTGCTGTCGATTCTGGTAACGTTGTAAAAAGGCATGGCTGAACAGTCTGAAAGGCACTCCACTGACACTCCCTAGAAAAGAAGAAAAAAAATCTATCTGGAACATAAGTCACATCCTGGTCTGAGTTTGCTGACAGGTGTACACTCTCATGGGAGCGCTAATCCTCCTGCTTCTTCGTCTGTGTTTGTCCGTCACTGATGTACTGCAGCAAACACACGCACACACACACACACACACACACACAAACAAAACCTCAAGACAAAACAGAGGCATATGCAACTGAAACTCAATGACATGCAGATGTGATCTTTGTGAATTTGTATGCAAAGCACCAATCTGATTCCTATACAGGGATGGTCATGTCATATCCATCATTTTCATGTAAGGCAGAAGATATGAAAAGCACACTTGCGAGGATGCGGATGAAATAATTTCCATTCTGTCGTGTATTGCCAATATGCGGTTAGTTATGCTTATTCAAGATATGTAAATGGGAGCTTAAGGGGGGGGAAAGCATATAACAGCAGGGCGCGCTCAGGACGCTCCATTCCCAGCGAGCACGCAGGATCCGCTCCTGGTTTTGCTGCTCCGCTCATCGCAGCTACACCTTCCCTCACTCTCAACAGTCCAGCATTGCTGTGCGAGCAGTTGTTCTCCCTCTGATACCAATTCTTACAATTTTCGCATTTGGATGAAGGTATTCTTTTGCGTGAAGGCTGCAAAGTGACAAGAAGCAACAGAAACTGTCTCCCTCCTCGGCTCAGTGAGAGAGGGAGAGTTGTGAACGGATAGCTGCTTTGGAGAAATACAGCCTAGTAAAAAACCAGCGGCGGCGAGCAGGCAGCAGTTTATTTACCACACCTGTGATGCGTTGTTCTGAGCAACGGAGACGCGCGGCTGGGGTACTGATGGCCACGATACGGCAGGAGGATATGTGTTGAGGAAAAAGACTTGGGCGTTGTGAACATAGCGTTAAGTGATACAGAGGACACTCTCCGGACCATAAAAAGCCCAGTGTGCCAGTGTTTCTTCTCTGCTCGCTGCCTTTAGAAACTTGGGTGATTAAAAAAACAAAACAAAAAAAAACACGAAGATGCCCTCACTTCTGGGCCCCTTTGTCCGCTGTAGGTTCAGCGCTACGCTCCTTGTGCTCTGGCTCGGCTTTGCTGTCTTCTCCTGCACTGGTGAGTTTCCGCAAATCATTTACGCTTTTGCTTATTAGGCTGTTAAACATTTGTTACGGTGGAAAAAAACCCGCAGTAAGTAGAGCTCACGTCCAAGAAGGCTGCACGCGACAAGTTGTTCGCTTGCGGTTTTTTGCCCAAACGTAGCCGCGCGTGACAGGAGCACGTTGTTGGCAGTCGTTATTGTTCTATAATTTGCTAGCAGTAACACTCAGCAATTAGCCTGCACCTTCAAGGTTACATAGGAGAGAGTGCCCCGCACACGTGTCAACCAAGGTTAAAACTTGAGGCAAATGTCAACTAACATTATCCCCCTTTCACTATGTTGCTAATATGTTTATTTTAAGCAGCGCCGTAGCACATAGCATGTGTTCTTCCCCCACTGTCGTGACTGTAAGGGAAGTTAGAGCTACACCTGCTTGGAAGGAGCCAACCTGCACTATAAGATGTTTTACAGACGGGCCCGTGAAAAATAAAATGCGGTCCTCCGTGATAGCGCTCTTTTTCATCCTGTCACATAAACAACCTACACTATTTTTTTTTTGCGAGTCTAGCTCCAATAGCACCACGTTAATAATGTTGTTATTAAATCAGAGCTGTGTGGTTATAGAGCAGACTATGCAAACCGTATATTCCGAGCCTGTGTTCATCCATCCATCCAACCGGCTGCTCTGCTGGCTGTAAACGGGATCATTCAACTACACGTTTCTCTCCAGCCAGGACTCGTTCCTGCTGCATTTGCAGTATGGTGACAGCTTTACGGAGTTGCTAGACGACCTACTCACACTGACGAGTTACATTTTATGATGTAGCCTCTTGGCCAGACACCACCGATTGCATGCAAATGTGCTTTGATGAAGACAACAATCACTAACGGTGGGATGAGCTGTATACTGGAGATGAGTTTCCCTCAGCAGCTACAAATAAGCCATTTAGAGAGCATATAATGTAGTTGGGTTTCCTTTCTGTTCTATCAGGGTTTTCATTTAAAAAATCATAAACGCTCATAATATATTTATCGACAATGCTCCTCCAAATGACAGTTTTAATTATGTATGCCAACCCGCCATAACAGAGTGCTGGCCGTTGACCCTTAACACTAACAGGTCACTAAATAGTGCACAGTCAAGCCAGTCAAATCAATAATTTGATTATTGCAATCAGTTGCCCATAATGCACCATTTCACTCTTCATCCATTTGGCTATCTTTTTTAAAACACTTTATTCCACTCATTCTCCCTGATGCTAAATGTCACCGTCCCAATGCCACACAGCTGGAAGCAGCTGGAGAGCGTCTAAAACACGAGCATTTCACACATCATTTGCCTCACGCTTGTTTCCAAACTGTTAACCTTGCTTTGGACAGAAGGCAAACATGTTAAAGTTGGTGTAATTGTGTCTCTTGCTTCAGGACACTGAGATGATGAATTAAGAGGGTTTTTTTTCTCTTGCATTAATTAGTGTATAATTATGAATATATTAGTATTAAATAAACAGTCATGCTCTAGGGACCTCATACATCAAGCTAAGTAAGTGGCAGTGCAGTGGTATTTACAAGTCATTTTATGATGCATGTTGAAACTGATATTTGGATTGGGTTGCTGGGTTATTTGGGTGGCGTAGTGGTTCAGTTGCCTCACAGGAAGAAGTTGCTCGGCGCCTTGGTTCTGCGCAGAGATTGCGTGTTCTTCCCGTGTTCATACGGGTTTCCTTCCACAATCCCGAGACCGCTTCATGTCAAGATTTCAAATGCCCATGTGCTTGATACTGTTCGTCTGTTTCTTTGTTCACTCTGTGATAGACTGGAGCTGTGTCCGGGGTGTTTCCTTGCCTTTCACTCAATGCATGCTGGGATAAGGCTCCCACTACTTCTGTGACCCTGAATAGCAATGAGCCAGTTCATAAAATAGATGAATAAGGATAGAGGTCATATTTTTTTTTATTGTCTTCCGTTTCAGATTTCTAGGCAGACCCCTCTCCCTATTTAGAGTGTCACTCTCGATCATATATTAGGTCAGTACATCCTTCTGAGCTTCCATCACAGCTCACAGGCTACTTTTATAGGACAGCGCGAGTTCCAGAAATGGATCGGAAAGTAATTTGGTAGCCAATTCTTTCCACATCAGGGCTGGGACAGTCTCAGCTGAGATCAGTCGAGCTATCCTCCGCAGAGAGGCAAGGCGCTGACACAGCATTTTTCTGTATCAAAAGACGACTTGTCTTTTTTTGCAGGGAAATATAACTCAGTAACAAAGGTAGGCCTGTCAATCTAGATTTGAGCAAGCTGAGCACTTTTCCTTTCACTGTGTTGTGATCTGACGGGTCGGACAGAGCGGGTAGGGATGCTATCTTTCTAATGTGAATCAACCCAGCGTTGTCTTTCTGGCAGCCAGTTTTGTCTCTCCTCATTGACTCACTAAAGAATGCGATAAAGAGAGCGAAAGCTGGAATTAACATAATTTATTGGGGGAAATTGCCTTCTGGTCAAAGGAATTTAAAACCACTTTGTTTCTGTCCCATAGCTAATGCATGGCAAATGATCGCCATGTATTTGCAGGGATATGGTCTTTTACAGGAAAGTGATAATTTACTAACAGAGTTTTTGTTCCCTCTAGTCATGGGTGATGAATTCAAATGACTCAGACAACAGATGACTCGTGCACTGTGGGGGGGGGGGGGGTATATTTAAAATTTGTTATTTTCTAAACTGCTTATACTTACCCAGTAAATTAGCATGATGTAAAATGCCGAATATATCATGCAAGGAGGCGATTACACTTTTGTAAGGCTGCCTACGGAATTTGAATTGGACAATATGACAGTGAACAATATAAAGTTGGAATTGCTTTTTTGCAGGACGGAGCTGATCATATGTATCACTTTTTTAATTAACTTTTCATCACATTAATATGTCTGTAAGAATGAATACAGATGACCTGAATAAATAGTCTTCCTTTCCCAAGTCTTGCAAAATAGAATTTCCTCAGTTCGAGTTACTTAGCGGAGGCAGAGATAATAGTTCAGCATAAATGAATACAAGGTTACCCGTGCATGTCAACACGGGTCAGCTTTAAACAAATATCGCCTTATCTTTCAGAAGGCTATGTCCCTACCCTTATCATCTGCAAATGGCAGTCTTGAGGAGTAAAGGAAGGACACAGGCGTTGCCGAGGACACACGGAGGATGAACCTTGCAGAGGGGTGGAGCTGGTGTTATTATCTGCAGCCTGTGCAGAGGCCCTGTGAAGGCACTACATCTCTGTCAAACTCTGCCCTTTTGTTTCAATTACCCCATTTTTATGATTCAGGTCTTTGTGAGAGTGCTTAGGGGTTGAAGTTAGGCTGTTTCCCTCCTAAAAATGCGGTGCACTATCAGTGCTTTTCTATCTAGGTATCATCAAATTGACCTTTCACCTCTGATGTGTGATGAGATTACACTATGTTTTAATGGGAACCTGGGCCATACAGTCATTCATGGAAGGCCACAGTGTCTGACTTAGGATCAGCAGTTGGGAAATTGCCCTCAATCTCTACTGGGGTGTTTCTCTCGCTGCTAGCCATCTTGTGCCAGCACTCATATAGCCTCATATATCCAAGGGCTACCAATGAGAAGTCGGGATCAGCTTGTTGAGCTGAGAACTGAGTCTTTTCTCAGGAGGGTCTAATCGAATGTTCTTTTCCTGGGTCATTCTCTCGCTTTCTCTCTCTCGCTCTCTTTCTTTCTCTCATGGAGAGAAAGAAAATGCCATGTTGATTCACCCTAGCAAAGAACATGGGACATGCCAAGGTTGATGTCATGGAAGTCAATCACAGTAGAATAGATACTATTGCTGCCAAAAGGCACATTGCTGTAGTTTCCTTCCCCAGAATCTTTTGGCCATGATTTTGATGACTCTTGGTAACCAGGAAATGGATATAGTTTGGTGTGTGTGTGTGTGTGTGTGTGTGCTAGCTTTAGATGCAGTAATTATGTGAAAACCCTGTTGCTTTTCTTGTAATGTTTGTTTTTAGTAGGGGTGGACGGTATAAACACTATAGAAAGAACAGTGTTATGAATTTTGACTATACTCGAGATGGATGGGCTAGCGCTGCAGTGTTAACAGTACTATATAAATTAGCCTAGCAGCTGGCGGACTTCTGCTCATAACTTAACCCTGACAGAACACCATGGTGTATTTCAGCCTGCATGCATGTTTTTTTTTCAGCTTAACGTTGTTGACACAGTGCAGCCAACAATGGTAGTGAGAGCAACAAGTTACGGAATGCCGAGTCGTCAATCCACCTCTCTCACACGTCTCAAACACTGTGCTGGAGAACGTGTCTTTCGGTTTAATTAAAGGCATTTATTTTTAAGGAGTCTGTTATTCAACAGTGTTGAAGAACGACACATGTCCAAATCCCAAAATTGAAAACCTAATACCTACCCAACGAACAATATTTGGGTCCAGCCCTACTCTGGAAAATGTTATAGTAATACATTTAGGAGTAGGCTACAGTAATAGTTGCCATGCCAGTGTTTTTGCCCTTTAATAAGCATTTATATAAAAAAATTAAATTACTGCACGGGCCTCAAATTATGATATAAATACAAATTTTAGGCCATACCGCCCAGCCCTAGTTTTTAGTATACATGATGTGCTGTTTGGCTGCTCACTTTGTACAGTGAGCATAGTGGTTTCTGAGAAGATGTTCCCAGAATGCTTCCTGTTCTTGGTGATCAATACTCTTCTCCAAATGGTTAATTGGCCATCAGTCACTGTCAGAGAAAGCGCTTAGGAACCCAGAGGTGTCTTGGTGCAGCTCATAATAAGAGAGTGTCCAGTCCTCTGGGTCCTCTTCTGGCCTTTCCTTCAGGCCAGGTGGTGGCTGGGGAAAGCGCATCTGAATGCAATATGGCTCGCCATAGATTAATAGTTCCTTAGTAGGGCCACCAGGGAGCGATGTGAAAGCCCCTTCCACTTCATCATACAATGGACTGGATGGAAAGTCTGCAGAGCATGCGCTGGGAAAGGAACTTTGAAACAGTGTGAAGTAAATGTGACAAGAACTGACATGTTTTGGCTGTTGTTTTAATGTCATTGTCTAAAATCCTTACTGAAAAAAAGAAATTCTAAGGTAACATTTTTGTGTAATAAGGAGAAAACTCTTTGGAATTATAGCGGCTTGTAGTCTTAAGTTACAAGATAATGAGACTTTTGTCTGCTACTTCAACCTTGAAGAGAAAACAAACCTCCAACCAAATGTATGGCTCATTGTTATGCTTCCCCCTCTTTAGCATGGCATGTAAAATACATAATTAGAAATCACCTAAGGCTACCCAGACAGGCCTGCTGGCGCTTGATTGGCAAGGGTATCTGAGGAAGGTCTGGCTTAGTCTGAGCCAGAATTTGTCATCTTAAAGTGATTTTGTTGACAAGACAGGAGGCACAGTGACCTTTCCTAATTATGTGTATGTGTCCAGGCGCTGATGCCTTAGGCAAGCAATTCAACTTAGTCAACAGAGCGCTGACTCTCGGAGCACATTCAAGTTGTGTGTGTGTGTGTGTGTGTGTGTGTGTGTGTGTGTGTGTGTGTGTGTGTGTGTGTGTGTGTACGATTAGGATATGTTGTGTTTAGCAACAAGCTAGTTAAAAATTCAGTATTGATACAATATAACTCTGTCACCTTTTGCTCATAGATGTGTCTAGAAAGCTAAGTGAAAGAGCAGGTCAGACCTTCTTTTCCCTGCCTTCTTCCACTCGTACCCTAAAATCATCACCAAAAGTCATTTGATGTTATGCTATGCAAGTTGATTCCCGCAAAACATTAACCATTTATCATGCACCCTAAATGTGTGGCAGCGAGCTAGAACAGCCTCTCTGATCTATGTAGGTCCCTCTGTTATTGTTTTTCCCAAACAAACCATTTCCCAATGTGAAATGAAATGAGGTCTGAACATTACAGATTCAAAGCTTAAAGCTAAGCAGCAGATTTTCTTGGCAAGGCCATCAGGAACACCAGCCTCACGGAAAACACATTCAGGTCCTTACTCCAGTAGAATTAATCATGACAACACACAGCCATCATTGAGGCTAGATGCTCCTTTTTTTTTCTTTTACAGCACGTCTTGCACTTGATTATGGCTTCCATGGATTTCAGTATCCACTGACTGCCTTCATGTTGAATCAAAGTGTGTTTTCATGCCTGCAGTTTCTTGTCACCAGTACTTCAATTCTCAAAAGATGAGTTACCCAATGATTTACAGTCCTGTGTTTCAGGCAGAATTAATATTGACGAATAGGTGGTAATAGAGAAATAGATTCTTATTTGTAGTATTCAGTTATAGTAAGAATGGCAACAATTTCAAATCACTGATTTCCGAACCGCAATATTTACGTCATTTGGATGACACTTTACGTTCTGAGCCTTGCCCATTATGTTCATTTTGCATTAAAGTGTTTGATAAAATGAAACATCTCCTATACTTTTCATTTCTCAAGTATTTGATTCCCACAGGAGTATACAAAAATAGGCCAATAGCCAATCAGGATCCATTTAAAGCAGCCTTTTCCCTTGTTCCTGTTTATTTAAGTCTTCCAGCATACAATACCCTTGTAAACATGTAAAGTTCTCTTCCTCCTTGGGTTTTCCAGTGGGCTACATTTGTAGGTATTGGACTACTGTAAGCACTATTTACTATATCATTAGATACCCGTATTGGATTTGTTCTGTTAAACGCTGGCAGGCAATGAGATCCAATATGTGCTATCCTCTTGAAGAGAACATCTTGTCATAATCCACTTTAAAAACTGTCAGTAACAGTGGGGAATGTTTGATCAAGCCTACGGGAGTAACTTGGGAACCAACTGTTGGAATTAAAAATGTGTTGTGATTTTCTGGTATATCCCCAGTTTTCCAGGGGCTACTTTTTTTTTTTTTTTTTAAGAAACTTTTTCTGATAAATCAACACTGGATTTACTAACCAAGCACCCTTTTTTTTAAAGATTGTACTTGCATGTAATAAAGTCCATCAACCTGGAAAATGAAAAGAAGGCTCACCACTAGTTCAGAAAGGGACATCGCCATCCACTCCCACTGGTCTTTCCATAGTATACTATGCAATTATCATAGTCATTCACTTTTTTTTTTTTCTCACACTTTTGAGTTTAAATGTAAACACATCTAAGAGCATTTCGACCTTCAACTGCATTTCATTGTTCACAGCTGATGGAGTTTGCTAAGTTGTCATTGAGAGGGCTCAGTTGTTGTTAGGCCACCAAAGTATTGGATATCTGTCAAATTATAACAGTTTGTTGTGTTTGGATGGGAAATGGGTCTGATCTTATGCTGATAACAAATAGAAAGCAAAGCATTGCATTGCATTCCCATGTTCACAGGCCAAAAAGTGTCACAACTTTGTTGACTCATTATTTATTTTTAATTAAGCTTTAGTCATGTGTACAGTTTGTTGATGTACCTTTTCATTAGTGCAGTCTTGGGTTAAGTCTGCTGGGTGCAGTCAATTGGACAGATTTACACTGACATCAGCAAGAAAGTGGATGTGGGAGGATAGATATATTGCAGTTCTTGTCTGTGTTCAAGTCTCCTCTGTCCAAAAGACAGTATGATGTCACCCTACTGTAGTGCTTCCACTTTGGCCTAGCAGATGCTTCCTTTGCTTAATTGGACACTGAATAATGTGTATTTGCTGGTATGGTGTATAGACTAGAAAGTGCTTTTACAGATTGATTGTAATTTTGCTGTTGCTTCTTGTGGGAGTTGGCACTGTTCAACTCATTCAGTAAAAACAACAAAGCTCTGTTCAATTTGTTCATTTAATTAATTTGCCTAACATGCAGTTGGGGCGGGCAGACATCTGGTGACCAATAAACAAGAATATAAGGAGTTGATTTGTTCGATTTGGGTGTCCAGTTTCAAGCAGTGATTGAATGTACTCTCACTGAGCTCAGTTCATCCAATATTGTTAACGGCTCCTCTAATTACTTTATTCATCCTTTATTTCTGAGTCACTGTAGTACGTTTTTACTCCCAATTCAGAATACCTCATCACTCATAAGCTAAAGACACTACAGAGAAGGATTCATCTCAATTATTCCAGATTTGACAACCTAATTGGAGCTGAAAAGTCAATTGGGATGAACCAGGTGTGACTTAGTGAAAATGATTTGTTAGATTCAAGGGCTCGTGGATTTGGTTTTGAATACTAAGGGTTATCACCTAGCCAGAATTTAAAAAAATACAATACAGTATAAAATCAATACATGATTCCTCTTTTGACAACACGGCAAAAAAACTCTGTGCCGGTACAGAAAGTCACTGAACAACAATTTGTAAAATGATAATGATTGAAAATAAAAATGCAATTTCTTTTCCTTTTTCTTTGGTATTTGCGATACTATCCAAAGTATAAATAACTGAGATTGTATCATTACATGTTGTGGAAGTATTGATACTTTTTACAACCTTAATGCAATACCCTGATAAAGTCTGAGTGAACTGATGTTAGCGTATCATCAAACAATTGTGATATTTGACGCATGTCTGTGCATCTGCACAATACCAGTCCAGTGGGGATCACAGAATCCTCCCAAAGGTGGTCACAGCTGTCGCAAAATGTCAATTTTACTTGATTTGATGGTGGTGTTTTTAATCCTGTATACTGAGCAGCATTCTAAGTCGCTCTGCATAAGAGAGACTGCCAAATGTTGTATATGTAACTGTGAGGACAATAGCCAATGGACGTTACAGTGAGGTGGAACACACTGGGTTATTTTCACCGCTACAGCTGTGTTTTCATCAGTGTCAAGATATGAAATCTGTGCTCTGGCTGTTGGTGACATGTCAAGTGTCAGCAAGATACAGTATTTTCCCCATTTTCTTACATGCAACTACTCTAGACTCTGTCCTTTTGGAATATGAGGACATTTATAACTGACAGTTTGGAGTTTGGATTTCAGGGTTTCGATTTTCAAGGTCCTTTTATTGCGTCCTCAGTTGCGCTGTAATCAAAAAGGGACATATCAGCCTTGTTCTTTATATTTGGAAACCACAGGCAAAAAAAAAAAATCCCCTCATCTTTACTGGAGTATTTCCACTCAAATTTCCACAGCTGGTGTTTCTTGAGGTATGACAAATTGTGTAATTCTACCTCTTTTTAGAATGACCGTGACTATTAATTCTAATTATGTTCATTAATAATTTTATGTCTCCACTATTATCATTGATAGTTGTATCCTATTTTTGCTCGTTAAATGACCCTTGTACTACCAGCTTGGCTCTCGCAGAGATTGTTGGTGGCACGCTCCTCTGGTCCAGCCTTTGGGGCACCAGGGGGCTTCGCTGGGCCAGACTGATGTGGTGAGGCGCGCGGAGGGAGGGAGCACCAGGTCCCCTTAATCTCTACCAGACATGACAACTTTATAAAAGTGCAATAACCCACAATGAATTGCATTATTTGTTCATTGCATTATGAACAAATAACGTAAGAGGAAATAGTAAAAGAGAGAGGGGAAGTAGGCGAAGTAAAGTGAAACGTTTTTTTTCTTTTCTCTCTTTTATATTTGTTTGAGCCAGAGCTGCCCCATTCTGGGATCACCCCCTCCCTTCCCACTTGTAACTGTAGCAGGACCTCATTAAAGATGCTTCCCACATCCCTTATTTGATAGCTCCTCGATCCTTGAGTGAACTGGAAGTTGTTCTGTCCCTCTTTGGTGAAGGCCGTCTTAAAGCTCCTAAAATCCCTCCAATTCAAAAACAATGAAGTTAATTTAAAACGCCATCATGTTGAGTCGATTCTGAACCAATCAGCTGTTAGATGAGCTAAGGGCCAGGCGTTTCCCAGCATGCCCTGGGTCTTGCAGTTGGTGAAAAGTAACTGCGCTGCCTGATTATAACCCTGCGGCCCCCCTTGACCTCCTAAGGTTATTGTTGCCCACGTGTGCGTGACGTCGGACAAAGCCTGGATCAAGTTGGACACAAATCTAACGGGCGGCGATCACCGGTGATTTGATTCTGCGCAAGACCTGACTCATCTCGAACAAGCCTAATGTGACGCTTCATAGGAAAGGATGTCTCATCCCTCTAAAACCCATTTCCTTGTTTCCTCTCTCCTCCCGTGAGTTCCTCGCGTCTCTCCCATGCTTCCTCGGTGGGACGGACTAAGGGAGGAAGGGAGGCAAGTGGAGGAGCCAGCGATGATTTAAGGAAAATGAGAAACACTTTGTGTTTACCTCCAGGGCCTCACCTCTATTTATCATTTTAATTTTTTTTAGCACATCAACAGATCCACATACACAGCTACTCTTTAATCTTATCAAAAATTGCTTCATGTCAGCCGGATTGTTACATAAACTGTACTCCATGTCGTTCACTGTTTACACATACGTATTGAAAGCACTCTAATAGTTGTGTATCGTTTGATACCCTGAATGCATGTATAACACATTTATAATCTATTAGTGGAATACCACTATAATTATAAAGTGGATCGTCTTGCTTTGTGCAAATGTTTTTTTAAAAATTGAAAACAACATTGGCACATAGCCTGTAGTGTTCAATTTCACATATAACATTCTCACTTGGAGCAAATAATCTCTCACCCAATGTAACACACAAAAGGGTGAGAAAAATACTTGGGGGGGGGGGGGGATTCGCATCAGCAGTGGTATTTCAGACTGGACGTGCTGCGATGATAGCTCAGTTCACATCAACAAATCCCACAGATCACTTTGGTCTTGTCAATGAAACCATTTGGCAACTTTTCAAAAGTAAACTTTCCATTCAGAATCTTATTGTCATTTTGGCGTTTCGCGCTTGCCGGATATCCACTCACAACGTAACGTTGCTACTCTTTTGGCTCATAGGTTTCCAGGGTCAGACTTTAGACCATGTCCCTGAATCAACCCCATTAATGTGAGATGGAAGTGCCACTGTAAGCATTGTGAGGTTAGACAGTCCAGACATGGCTATTCAAATCATATTTCTGGATTTTAAATTACCTCAATGAGAACTTGGACAGATTGGTTTCAGGCTGAATCATCACAAAGTCAAATGCAATTTGGCTTATTTTCTAATTTCTTGGTCTACAACATAAACTTCATATGGCTTTGCTCTGCCATTTTCACTAAAGTAATGATTAAATAATAACTTTGCTGGCTGTGTCAGGTTGTTTTTGAAAATGCCAGTTTTAAACTTTTTCCCCTTTTTGAGTTTTGTCTTTTTTTTCCTGCAGAAATGTTGTACTGTGAAATCTTAAGCTTTTACACAGAAGAAAGATCATTTGCTACACACAAAGTATTTCATCTTTGGGCACTCTGCTCCAAAAATCCCTGTTGAAAGCGTGGATTTGTCCCACTCCTGTTCAAAGGATCAAGATAAAATTGTGAAACAAACCAGTCCCACAAAAAAAAGGACTTCCTTACTTGGATAACATTTCTAAAATCTCACAAAGGTGCTTTTCTCTTGCCTCAACAGCCTTCAGCTTTCCTTTTATCAAGCTTTTCTTACCTTTCAGATTCCATTATATTAATAAACAGCATACCTTAGCTCTCCTCACTCATTAAATGGGGCTGAGAGGCTGACAGGAGATCATTTGGAATAACAATTTTTGGCTGCTGGAAATGTCAGCCCTAGCCCTGTAAATATATGACTCAGACTTCAAATAGTAAAACACATTTCCCAGCATTGAGCTTAGTAGCACTCTTTGGTTGAGATTCATGTGTGGACTTTTTTCCCAACGTAAACTCAAGCATTATCTGTGCCCATCCTCTGTTACAGCCAGGCTGCCATTTTGTGTTAAGCCAGCACTGATGCACAGAGCCTCCACATTCTGGTAGAAATTGCCAGTGCCTAAAGCAAACAGTAGGGCCTGAGGTCCCACAAGTAGGAAGCAGCCAAGTAAACCCATTAACTGCCTATAGAGTGGTTTGTGGTCTTGTCTCCACATGACGGTATCCACAAATGAACCACAAGCTGATTTACTCAGTTTGTTTGGCTGTGTTAAATAACCACAGAAGAGTCGGCCCTTCACTCATTCTGTATCTACTGGTAGAGGAAATAAAATATGTTCACATTATTAAACATTTGTGGTGGAAGTAGTTGTAAAGAAGACAACAGTTATAGCTATTTATAATGTAGAAAATGTGTTGTACGTTACAGTGATGCTGGTAAATCACAGCACGCTGTAAGCCTTTCACTTGGAAGATCTAATTTTACAAGTCTGCAGCATTTCATTTTGGGGCACTGAGGCGCAAAAATCTGGGCCCTGTAGAAAGGCATTTTCTACGGGCCCCTCCCCGCATCCACAGCTATTTATTCAAGTATCGTTTTGGACCCTCCTCACACGAGGGCCCTGGGTATTAAGTCCCCTTTTCCCCCCCAGTCCGACGCCCCTGCTGAGGCATGATACTTTCTTAATCTGAATTCTTCCATCCCCTTCCAACATAGGATGGCCAACTGTACACATTATGTGAATTGCCAGAAGGTTTTTGATTTATGCTGAGTTATCAGCTCCAAACAGGCCATGTAGCTTCTCTCTTATCATCCTACCCAGCCGCTTGCAGAATTTCTGCATGTTTTTGAGCTCAGCCCCAAAATGTGATGACAATAGTCACAAATGGAACACAAAGACAAAAACTGTCACTTGCAGCAAAATGAGAGCCCCCCCCCCCCCCCCCCCCCCCCCCCTCCTCTGCCTAATTTTTGTGTCGGACTCTCCTGCAGTATGTTTGACAAGATGGGCTGGCAGCTTTACGCAATGGCACAACTCTGGCTGTCGTGGGTGCTGCCCACCCCAACCCCTGTCACACAATTAGCTTCCTGCTTCTCATATAGCTAGAACAAAGGTGAACTCTGGGAGTCAAGGCTGTGTTCAGTCAGAGCGGAGGGGTGTGTTTGACACTCTGATGACTCTAGGGCACTTTCTTGACCAGAGGAGTCGTTGGCTGTCACTAAACATCACTGTCTCCCTCCCCACTAATGGCATCTCCAGATTGTGCTATGAGGAACAAAGGCTGGTTGTATGAGATACTGAGGAAAAAATAGAACGACCCCATTTGGGCTGCAGGCTGTGGTTTGTGACAGTGGCTGCAGACCTATAGAAGTGTCATGACAGATATGAACCAAGGAACAATTATAGGGTGATGTGCTTGAAGCTAAGCTGGCGGTTCCTTCAACAAAAAGAAGAAAAATAAGTGTTGAATGGATGTCCCAGGGAACACACACACACAGACTTTATATTCACATGCACGTGACTGTACATTTTCAATGTGTGGGGTTGTTAAAACTATTAAAATTAGGCAACGATAAGAGGGAAATCAAATGTTAGTGTTATTATTCCCCCCCCTTTTCTGTTTTGTTTTATTGACTGGGTTAAATTCAAAAGGTGTTAAAGCAAAACACTATGCAGAATAACACTAAATGAAATGCTATGAAGAATGATTTGTGATTTTTTTTTTTTTCTTTTTTTTTCCTGTGGCTGTGGATATAAATAAATTCAACTGACTGAGCTGAATATATTTCCTGATAATCACTCGCTTCTGAATTAATTTTTATTATATGCAAATTTGCATTTTCCTGCCTTTTAATCAATTTAAAAATGGCATTTATTTTGTATTGCTGCCAACAGTAAAATATGAGTTAAACAGTAGGAGTGTATTTACTCGGTCTTCCTTCAAGCTTAGTTGCTGTCGCAGAGTCACTGGGAGGCAAAAAAAGTGTTTAACAAGAGATTTTTTCTGGTGTGGGCACTAAACACTTTAAGACAGTGATGAATCATAGTAGCATTAGGTACATTTTTAAACAGTTGCTAATTATGAATCCATAAACCTTTTTTTTCTGTTCCTCATTTCCTTTTTATTTTGAGTGGGAATACTATTTTTCCACATTGTTAATTTAAGACTCAGGGAATATTGTGTGCAAAGTCAGAATGTTGAATGTGCCATGTTCCTGCACAGCATTGCAGAAGTACAACACTTGGCATTAGCGTCGTCACACTAAATCTCCATGACACTTGGAGTCAAAACACAAGCCCGGGAATGCAAGCCATCCCAATGTCGAGAAATAGTTCTGTTTTTTTGGCCAGAGCTGGTAATGATTCCGACAGAATTAAAAGTTATTTGATCATTGAAGTATATTCCATCAAAAAGCACTGCGGTTATTTAAAACTAAGATTTTCTTTTCAAAGCCAGAGTAGTATTATCCATTCGCCCTCCCTATTTCCTAGGTCACAGCATGCATGCCGGTCCATGCGTCTAAGTTTCCCTACAGGTTCAGCTCCAATACCCTGGTTAATTCCCCGTTCACGTCGGGTTATTGCCGTAAAAGCTCCTGTGTCAGTTTATCCTCAATTCTGGCTTATTCTTTCATTTTCACTGATGGCTTTATTACTCTGTGTTACCAGGACTGCATGTATACAGGGCTTGACATTAGCACCCGCCAAATGCGGCTAGATTTTGGCAATGGCGGGTAACACAGTCACTCTCACTAGCCACTTTGGCGGGTGGCATGCCTTTATATTGTAACGGTGGTGGCTGGAGTAGCCTACTAGGCCGCCACCTGACACAGGAACACAGCTGTGACCCAGTGATCAGCGGCAGCCCACGGCCGGAGTACGGTGGCCCGTAGGGCACACCAGACCAGTAAGCCGCTGCGAGTTCTTAAAATATCCCCAGAACTTGTTCAGCGTACCCACGCAACATGCTACGCCGAGGCAACAGTTGCGACTGAACAGGTCACAGACTGTTTTAGGTATAGGTTTGTAGAAGAGGTACAGAGCGAGAGCGCGCTGCAGAACCATTTAGCAGGACATTTGGTTTGTGCGCTCCGCCTCCAGTCACCGAGGGTGCGTGCCGGTATTATTGACCTTTTACCCACTATGTCATTAAAGCATTTCTGGAGAATATTTATCAAAAATCTTATTGTGTAAATACCATTTTGTTACAGCCCCAATAGTCAACCATACAGTATTGTTGCAGTGTCGATATTGAGGTATTTGGTCAAAAATATTGTGATATTTGATTTACTCTATATCGCCCAGCCCTACATTACACACATTATCAGAGCTAATATTTGATAACTGCAGTGTTATATTTTATGTAGTCTTGATTTTGGTGTTTACAGTGCTCATTTGAATTTAAAAGGGTTGTAAATCTGGTTCTTCAGGTTAATTGTGGCAAACCATTGTCAACTATATTAAAATAAAACATAATTTTCCACAAAATAGCGGCTTGTGAAGTGGCTAGTAGCTTTTGGAAAATCACTAGCCACAGTAGCAGGCAAGTTCCAAAGTTAATTTCAAGCCCTGCATATACACAATATGAATACAAGTGTCCATTAATTGTTCCATCACGGCGTTGCGTTGAGTAAAGATGCAAATGCTCCCATCATAAAAAAAGAGTTTTGAAGTCCTCTCTGTATTTCTTAGATCAAAGTGGTGTTTATGATGTTTATAGAAACAGAATTGTTCACACCGTCCCACCCACACACCCACACATTTTGTTATTCACCATGAACAGTTGGTAGCGCAGCGGTAGAAATTGAGGTTTCTGAGTTTAAAATTTTCACCCCAGTTGGCAGAGTCTGTCAGAGTTTGTGGGTTTTAATAGCAACTGATGCTCAGTTATCGTCTCATTTATAATTTCCACAGTGTGAGTGCTGAAATTTAATTTTATAGAAAGTTGTTCACGCTGAAGACATTTAGGATGTTTGAACATTAGAAAGCAATTGGTTAAAAATAATACATAATCAGTTATACAGTTTATACAATGTGTCTACTTATTACTATACATAGAGCAGTGGTGTCATAATTGTATCGATTTAAAATAATCCAAGCCTTCAATCTTTATTAGTGACTATTGAAACATAAATAATGAAAGTGGCATTTGCAACAGTACAGTGGTTACTCACTGTAAACCGCCCCCTCAATATAAACGCCACCGATGATAACAGAAGGGAGCAGGTATCACTGATATGACTTCATTAATAAACCCTTGACCCCTGAGATGCTGGGTTGATCTATTTCCTCCATGTCCCTTTACTTCACCAGAGAATGGCAATCCCAAGCACAGACTGTGGCTGTGCTATCTCCCCATCTTTAATTTAGAAATGCAGGACTGCACATGGGTAAGATGGTTATCCACGCTCGCTGTCACTTCATGCATGTTAGCTCTGCAAAAGCCTCCTTTGGGACCACAAAAATGTCTGTATTGGAGTACTTTAAAATAGTTTTCTTTGTCTGTTCTTTCCCTAATGACCATGTGATAGTGGCAATGATGTCCTTTCTAAAGATTTCCATCGTGATGCTTGTGAGGCCTCTGAGACCAAACGTCGGAGGGCTGACTAACCAAGAGAACAGTTCTAGTGTTGTTAAAAAGAGTTCAGCGCACTGACATGAGCAGTGCTGTTTTGAAATCAGCTTTTCATGCTTTTTTCCTCAGAGAGCTGCATGTTTGCATTGCAGCAAAGGGGCGAGCTCACAGGGGCAGCCAGGAGCAGCTCCCCTGCAGCTGCTTCTTGATCAAGGACACTTCTGCAGGGTGTTGGTATATCAAAGAGCAGAGATGGTCTCTCTAACAACGTGGCCTCCCCTGCCTCCAGAGTTACTTTATGTAGGTGGATTAAGGTGGGGGAGGTGCTCCTCATTCTGAGTGACAGTTAGCAATAACAGACTAAAATGCACTTGGTTACAGCAAAAATGCATTTCAACACATATTTGACATCTGCTGGAAATCCCTTTTTTAATGGAATAGCACATACTGCACGTATTGCTGTATCTTTATCAAGCCTCAAATTACAGCATTTCCTTCCTAACCCTAGTCAATTATATGCTATATCATAAGTTTGATTGGCCCATTTGTTCATTGAACACGATAATCCATTTAGCCTTTTTCTCAATGCTGATTATACATCTAAAACATGTTGATGTTTTTGGTTCTCGGAAAGGCTCCATCTGTAACTAAAATTGATACAAGTTCTGGCTGTCATGATGGAGCATTGACGACGATGTCTCCGGGGGTTTCATCTTTGCTCTTTACATTTGCCTTCCAAACAATTGAAAGGCAGAGAAAACAGTGCAATTTGTCTAAAAGGAAGCAACTCCCGATCGATAGGATTTTCATTACAGTTATGTTTTCATACTGCAGTAGAGGCAGGCTGCGGAGCTCTGATGAATGATACATTAACGTTCCCATCCCCTCTCCCTCCTGTGACAGTCCTTGGCTCCTGAGTCCTGTCACTGCGATGATGCGGGAGCGCCGGGATGAGTTTGTGTGCCGGGACTTGATTCTCCTGAATGCCACGTCTCCAGTCAACAGCTGTCAGTTTTGTCATTGTAGATTTCAGGCGGTGTCGTGGCTTTGCAGGCGAAGGGGGGGAAAATACCAGAAGCCATGATCTTTCTGAGAGCTGCATTTATTGAATTATCCCTCACTCTGTAGTCCCACTTCGAGAGGTGGAGTTAAGCAGCTTACCTGTGGCCCTGACAAATATGTGTATATAGCATAGTCCAGCAAGGAATCGAGTTTCCGTTATGACAGTATAATTCAATATTCATAATGCTCTATCTAAGCTACAGGTACTAGATGGTAGGTGTAAGAAAAATAATCAATTCTTAGATGCATTGCGATTCTCTCTAGAACGATTTGATGTTCGATTCTTATAAATTATTAATTGATTTTAAGTTTTTTTTTGTGTTTTTTATGTAAAAGTTACTGTCTCCAGACATGTGCAGGTCAGAAAACAGAGTGACAGAAAGAGGACAGAAAAAAACACACAAAAATGGCCAAAAGGAAAAAAATATACACATACTCATTGGATATATACACATGATCTAATTACATTACATCTGGCCTGTAACCACCTCATATTTCATGTTCTAAGAAGCCAATTATCCACCTTTAAACATGACTGAGCCTCTGACGTGGAAGATTACTATGAGAAAGGTGACTTAACCTTTGTCTAGCTGCTTTCACTAGGAAGTGATTTGCAAACTCTGAGTAACAATCTGAGATTTATATGTATATATTTTTAAAATCATGCATAGAAATGTACATTACATTTTTACATCGATAATCGGTTTAGAATTGAATCGCTGGTCGCTGAATCGAAATCTAATCGTGAGGTGCCAAGAGATTCCCACCCCTACTAGATGGCCAGAAGAGTTTGGACACTCCTGTCCACACATGTTTGTGTACTTTTTGTCTGAAGCTGTTTTTTCTGAGTTTTAGCCCCTTGGTTCCAATTAACAGAATTGTAGGCTACAGTGTGCTGTGATACTTTAGACCAGTGGTCCCCAACCTTATTATCTAAGTGAGACCCTTGAAAGCAATGTGTACTTTACTTGTTCTCTGACTTCTTGTCCTCGGTTTTGAGTTTCAGTTCCGGGGATATTCGAGGTGGAAACATTTCATGGGAATGTATGGGAATTAAAGGGGAGTACAGAGTTCTTCGCCCAGACTGTATTTACCATGTCATGCAGATAGAAATGAAACTTTTACCATTTCATAATTGTAAACCCTTCTTTTTGAGAGGCAAGAAGATATAAAATCATTGTTTAATTCACAAGCAAAAAAGAATGTCTGGGGGGGGGCGGGTGGCGGGTGGCTTTGCTTCATGATAAAGCGTGCATGCACAAAACGAGGTATCTAGCGAGGTTTCAAAATATTCACTATTTTGTTATCTGTTCAATACGTTCTAATATCAGGGTGACAGGCCCTGGTATGCCCCAATGTATTCTTGTTGGGTTCCCACTCGTCACCTACAGTCATTTGCTAACTACTTCCTCATCACATTAACATCAGCATGTACTGTCTCTGCAGGCATTTTTTATTTTTATTTTTTTAAATGAGACACTAGAGAGGATACTGTGGTAACTCGCACACCACACAAGAAATGCTGATCAGCACCCATGACAGCGGAAGGTGTAGGTGTAAACCGCGACAGCCCTGTCTCCAAATCCAATAAACCTTGTTGTGATACAGCTGTGACAGGTCAGCCACATAATGCAACACAAAGGGCAAAACAAACCAGGCTTACTCTCACAGGGTTCTCATTATGCCCTTGGTAATCACAAAACAAACGGCCGCAGGCCTAACAGGTGCAATCGTTTCACTCTCTTGGCATATAGTCATTTACATTAGCATGATTCATCATGTGTGGTGTGGCAGCCTAATATATTGGTTAGTGTTTGGTCTGTGTGTTATGTATGCACATCTCAAAACAAGGGGAAATTGAACTTACTGTCACATCTCAGTTTATGGACCACCACACTGGTTTTGTTGCTGTCAGTGCTAGCAAGCAGCAGCTGTGAAAAATTGTTGAGATTAGAGAATTCACTGTTTCCTCCTCCTGCTCGTACTGCTGTGCATCTGTGCACCACTTGTGTTTTAGGTTTAATCGTAATGTATTATTTTTCTCCAGCTGTATGTGTTTAATTATCCAGCCAGTGATTAATGGTCAAGTTTTGAACCTTTATTTTTCTGACTTCTGCGTATACAAACTGAAGTGGGCTAATTAGGTTGTATTTTTACACAAAACAGACACAATTGACCACTGAAGTGCTTATTACACATGTATTTATATAAAGTGCTGGGGATATAAGATTCAGATCTATTCATAATTAGAACCAGTTTTAGATTTTGTAAAAACATCTGTCAAGAAACAATGTTTTTGGTTTTACTTATTGATTTTTAATTGACAAACAACAACAGAACAACTCAAGGTTGTAACCTACTGGTTGCATAATTGTCAACATGCAAGGACTGTGGGGCTGTAACGATATGGAAAATAAAACCGAAATTGCGACACTCGGCTCCACGAACCTCTGTTGTGGCGTGAGAAGGCAGAATAGCGACACACCCCTTCTTGGTCGTCCCGTCCAGATCCAATGCTACCGCATCTTTAAATTACTTTTAGTATTAGTAGTTTTAGTGCCTTATCCCTGTTTCGTCTGGTAAGTTTTTAGCTAATTGTAAAGATGGCTATAAGCAATGGGTGGGGGGGGGGTGAGATATGAACCGAATCCCTGGGTTTGGTGTATTGTTACAGCCCTAATGGACTGTATAGTTTTAAAGATGGTTTATGCTAACAAACTGTAACGATTCACTTTGGTTTATGATTTTTGACCCACGAGTCAATATAAACCTTGATTCTTTTTTTTTGAGGGGGGTGTCCTCAGTAAACGTAACACATTTTTTCTGCCTCATGCCATCGTTTTGTCATTGATGACATCCCAGTTTGCAACACAGTAATACAGCAGATACCTAATTTATTGATATTGATTGATTTTTAATGTCGATCGACCAAGGGTTAGCATTGTTACTTCTGGTAGCTGTGATTTCTCACTTGAGTTCTTGTGTCATGTTAGCTAGAGCAATCAGTCATCAAGCTGTCATGTTATAATTGGGTGTGGGAATGTGAGGATCACGCGTCCCATACAAATTCACTATCTCCAAAAGAGTAATTGTATTGTTTTTGTTGTTTTTAGGCTGAAAATGGATTATTAATTTAGATAATCGTGAGTTGCAGCCCTTGTCATGGCAACAGCTATGTTTTTTATACATAATTAAATGATTGTTGTAAGGCAGTGAGGGCTTCTCGTTGCTTGGATGTAGTAAAACTACGCACTTGCTAGTAGTTAAACTTCTGCTCCGCTGACAGGAGTGGAAAGTAACAGAAATAGGGAAATTCCTATATAATTCATTTTTTTGCATTACAATGTACTTCCTTCGAGGCAATCGGTTACCCCTTACAGCTCATATTTTTCCATGTCAGTTTCTCAACCAGCTGTCATCTTCAGTGGTTGATCAAAAAGAAGGAAGTGAGCTTAAAAAGTGTTGTGATCCACCATTGTCTTCTGAATGGTATCCTGCTCTGATGGGTTGTAGTCCATAAGTGATAGACAGCTCTGTTGCAGCAATCTTTCATTTCCCCCTTCATCTAAAGACAGGTGAAGCAGTAAGCTGATGGAAACGCACTTTTTTCATTACTGTCTCATGGTGCAGTTTCCCGATCTCGGCTCATTGCTGGTAGGACATAAACCTAACTTCAACAAGATCAGAGTCGTTTCGTTCCCAAGCTCTTACAGTTATTGCCCTTTTCTTGACATTGTTTGTCCAATAAAGTAGTTTGATGAATCCTAAACTTTTAAAATTCTCTTGTTTCTCACCATTAACCTCCATATAGCACTGTAGCTGAAGGTGTTTCAAGCAACTACAAACACACTCACAGTGTTCCTGATCAATTCTGAAAGCCTGCTGTGGAAGAGATAATGCTAAAGTACAGTATGTTAACATCTAATCTGTGATGATTTATGATTCGTGTTTATTATTTCCTCTGAAGTCCAGTTTTCTTATCATGGTGGGGCTAGAGTAAAAATGTCTGTTGTTTTGTCCTGATATGCCTAACTTCTGCATTTCCTTTTTATTACCATCATCACTTATTTATTTACCTTTTTATTGTGGTGACTTGTGTTGTCCTCACCAGAGGTAAATGGCAATAAGAGGCATTACCACAAAAACAAGGATCTGGAGCATAACTCATTTCAGAGGGGTTACAGAGTTTATTTTGCTTTTGCACCATGATCTTATCACAGGGCCTGTGACTGTTTTTTTTTTTTTGACCTTATTTGAATTCTGAGATAAGCATCCCTCCGGCAAAATTGGACCAAATTATTCTTTTATCTTGTGTGTTTTAAAGCAATGCTTTGTCACCATGCCTGTCTGCTGAATGCAGGCTTGTACAATGTTGATATGCTCAGCCGCTGGCTTGTCCGATTTGCCCAAATTCCTTTATAGTGGCTGTATATGCTAATTCAGGTCACACGAATGAACTGATCTCAGTCTGAATGCTTTTTTTTTTTTGTTTTATCACATCTAACAGAGAAACACTAACAAATCTGTTTTGGTTGAATGGGATTCCAACACATACAATGTGAAAACAAACTAGGATTTGTTGAGAAGTGTGTAAAAGCTTAGTACACTCTGGAATCATATTATCTCATTTATCCAAATCTGTAAGGAATTAGTTTTTCCTTTGCTCCATAAAATATTCACAAGCTTGAAATGTATTAAAATTATGAGCTGACGCTCAGTAGAAACGACTTACAGTACATATTTAAATTCTCTTAGATGCACAAATAGGGAATTGCAAAGCAATTATGTACATAATCAGAATATGTTTTGACATTGTCATGTCTTATTATCAGAGTTGTGATCAGTTTAATTCAGATTAGATTAGTTACTCTTAATGCAAGACTTGTAAATAGTTTCACATTGACAATGTCCAACCTACGGAAACCTTGAGAAGAAAAAACATCTCCTGCGTACGAGATCCTATCGCCTGCATAGGAGATGCAAAAAGAGAACAAACCAGCCTCTCCTCTGTACCAGCGGTACATCCACATGGCTAATTAGTAGGAACGTCAATGACATAATAGAACCTTGAAGATGATGTCTTCATTCTTTCTAACCTTCACGCTTTTGATGTCAGGAATATGATTGATGTATTGACCATAACTCAGGCAAATGTCCAGAGCCTACATGTGACAATCGTTGGCTGTCGTTTCCTAACCATGGACAGTGCTGTTTGTTGTGCAAAAGGGGCTGGGGGGGGAGAGCTCTAGAGAATGTAATTAATAATTTCCTCATTAAAGATCTATTATTTCACCTACCCACAACCCATCTGCTAATAACCACAATGTTATTTCTTTTTGACCCGACTCAATTGCGCGTGTGTGTCTTGGTCCTGGCTGTGTGTGTATTTGCCCTTCTCCTTGACTGTTCTCCAAATATGAGCTACTATATGAGAACTGCAATGATAATTATGGAAACTCTGCCTGTTGGCTGGTATTTGAAATGCATGCGGTTGGCTAATCCTGGTTTTATGGTGGTGTTGGATCGGTAACGTTAGTGAAAAGAAAAAAAAAGAAAAAATTAATCCATTTGTAGTTCTTGCTCGCTCACTGAGTGTGAGTCCCCCCCACATTTGTAGTTAACTGAGAAGGTGAAACCTTTTTTTTTTTTTTTTGCTGCATTTGGCTGAACTTGAATGCCTTTGTATCATGCACTAAGCGCTTTATTTGCCTTTCTCACTCTCAAAACAGTCTAATAAAGCCTAAAAGTTGATCTTGTACTGACGACATGGCTGACATCCCATACGTAGAAGATATACAAAAATGCCCGCAAACTGTAATAATCAATGTTTACAAATGTAAGTTATTCAATTGAAAAGAGAATTGCGCTTCCATGAAAATCGAAGCTTAGATTAGTAGATTTATTTTTCTCTGACAGATATTTTGAAGAAAAGTTGAATATGAAATCATTCCATTGGCAACAGGCCTCATACGCTGATGTGAGACGAGCGCGAGGCAGGCCGCCACCTTGTGACCAGCACTTTCTGAGTTATCTGGTGCGGACGCATGGAATGAGCAGATAAAACAATTCTAAAGGGGAAATGATTCTGTCCGTAATCAGATTTATTTACGCAGCCTGCTGAGGAAGATTGATGTCTTATCTGTGGCTGCGGATTTCAATTCTCTATGCTACGCTGCAGATAAACAATCAGTCTCCTGTCTCCAGAGCTTTTTTTTTAATTGTGTGTGTGTGTGTGTTTGGGGGGGGGGGGGCTTTTAGCATGTTTTGTCTATCTGCATGTTTTTGACAACCAAGACAGTGATGTTTCAGAATAAAGTCACTGTCTCCCCAGCCTTTTCCATGACTAGTTTTCATGGCTGTTAAATGCCAGACGAATGCTCTTACATCTTTGTGACTAGCAATTGAACAGTGGTGCTCAAGCAGAGATCAAACTGCCGCTGTTGCTCCTGTCTAGCTCGGAGTCATGTTTTCCTCTTTTTCTCGTGAGTTTTGAAGGGAGTCAGCCACCATTTTGACTGTGTATGTCGAAATCCATATTGCATTTTTCTTACAGTGTGCAGCATCCTGAGCTCATGTGCCTCTTTGGTTGAAACAAAATGTTAAAGTGTTTCCTCTATACAGTGACTAAGTGATCTGCTAATATGGTTTGTCAGTGAACAACAGTGGAACACAGTATATCTGTTCACTAAGGGATGAGGAACTCATTACTTGTATGTAGGCCTATTATTCATGTGCCAGATTATGTTAATGACTTAGTCTGCTAGGGATATAGACTATCTTAATGTTTTCCTATCATCTAGTTATGTGGTATATTGATACTCAAGTTCAGAGTAGTTTCCATGGTAGCCACTATACTATATTTGATGGCAGTGGCTGCAGTCTGTAGCATTGGGATTTTCTATGTTGTATTGGGAATTAGGAGAGGAAAGCTCTCCACATCTTAAAATAGGCCAGTCAGGGAAGGTGTGAAAGCAGAAACTTGGCATTACCTGCACAGACTGTTGCTCAGAAGCTAACCAATTATACAAGCACCCCTTTTTTCCTCACTCAAAACAAAAATCGTGATAGACTGGGAATAAAATATTGTGTTCTTTGTTATTAAGTTGAATTATTATTCCTGAAGAATGAACTACCACAAAGCAGAAAGCAAGATCTGAGAAAGATTGCACCTCCCCTTTCCCACTTAGACAGCTCGTCTTATTATCTCCTGAAATGGCAAGGTTACAGTACCTACAGGTGCAGAGGAAGGTGAGTGTGTTAGCTTTTTATCTTTAAACCAGTCAACCTTAACAGAGAAGCACAGCCACTGAAGTCTCATCAGACTCGGCAAGGAATAAACATTCTCTTATGTACAAGTTCTGCATTTCAGCTAAGCTACTTGGATGCGGAAATGGGAGAACGTTGAAATATATTAGGTGTGTTTAATGGACCTGGAGAAACACTAGGAAAAAACAACCTTGGTTACCTCTGGCATTAATAAAAAATTGATGAGAAGGATTTAGGCCGATCTCCTGCAGAGCCTTGAGAAGACATTGCTTTGTCAGTCAGCACACGTTTAGCATAAATCTCTCACTTCTCCTTTTTCTGCCGCCACCTTGACTCTCCCAGCATTCACTCCTTCCTGCTGTTGTACTAAGGTTGGATTGTCACCATTTTTTAGGTTCTTTTTTTTAATCTATTACATCTTTATCTATTTTAAGGAATCATGTTGTTGTAGATGATCTCTAGATGACTATAGAAAAGGTGATCTAAATTTTCATTTATCCTTGTTTTGACTTTTTATTTTCTTTCTTTCTTTCTTTCATTGCAGTCTGTAATATTTGCCTTTTATGTTGATTTTTATAACAGAAATAGTTAATTATATAAGTCATTATGTTGTCATTTAGTTTGATACCTTTCAGATATCTAAAAAGCCCTTTGAGACAACCGCTTTTCTCTACTTGGTGTATGTGATTGTCTATTTACACAGTCATATAGATTTGTTTATTTACATCCTTAATAATTACTGTTATTATATGAATGCTTACTTTTTTGTCCGGCCACTTATTATAAATGATGTGTCAGAAATTGGACTTATTGATTGCGCCCCATTTGCATTAAATATAAAGGCGGTAATAAAATGAGACATTTTCCTTTGTACAATAGTTAGGCAATCTGCCTGTTAATAGAGGGGGGGATTTTTTCAGGTGAGGCAACTGTCGTCTGTCTTAATGTGATTCATGAATTTTGTGAATGGACTCTAATGAGCAGCATATTTCAATCAGCTTAAGGATCAGGAGCAGGGCCCTCTCCTCATCCTGCTGCTTTTGATGGTAATGGAAATTATCAAGCAAATGGTGTGGTACATTTCCTTTTTTTAAGTTCACAAAGCCACTTTTTTAACTATCAAAGATGGCTTTTTCAGTGTAATTACCTTTTGAGTGACCTCCATAATTAAGACTTGGAGGACGGTCTTTACACGTGCTGCTGGTTGTCATAGCAATAATTTACTTTTTGCAATATAACTGTCCAGTTCTTGTTTATATCTACACTTGTGTTTAACTGGATTCCCTGTCAGAAATTCAACCATGAGAGAAAGGGAGAGCTATATATGTAACATAATTAGATGTCCCAGTTTATTTAATCTTGGCAAGAGATGGTCAACGACATCAACAACATACATCACCAATGTAGAACAATTCCACCAGAGAATCAGGCAATTAAATCATTTCAAGAGCACCGCATGTAGTGTGAAAATGTATTGATTTAATGATGCATCTTGTGTCTTCTCTGGTTTTGCAAGAACTTGAAAAGGACAAAGAGGGACAGGGGTGATAATATGTAATAGGAAACCATGTAGTCGCACTAATTAGTTCACTGTGCTGCTTATACATTCATTCTGAACTTGACGTGGACAACACTTTTACCCCTCAGTCATAAATGTCTCATCCTACTCACTTCATCACAACTTGTATTATCTAGAGCACAAAATGGCTGCTGTCTGAGGCTTTGTTTGCCCGCTGCCTGGGCCGTATGTAATTGCGCTCGCAAGTAGTGAATCCAGCCTCGTAAATCAGAGACCCTTCCACGGTTATGAATATGCTCTAGCTCGGCCTCTGTGAACAAACGTTTACCCAGGTCTTTTGGACCATCATACACCTGTCTCACAAAGACAAACCGGGGATCAGGACCCTCGGTGGGGTTGCTCCGAGCTGCTGGAACTGGTTCAAGGGTTTGAGCTTAAAGCTATTACTAGAACAAGGTATGCTCTATGCACCACTCACACCCACTAATCCCAGTGTTTAGCTAAAATGTTTTATCATCAGGCAGGCTGATATTAATGGGAGGAAACCGAGTTATTCAAACAGGAACTGACGTGAAGCCTCATCCAGTTTCAGGGTTTTAAGGCTATCGCCTCTCCACTGGCTCAACCTCAATTCTACTTTTATTTAGTAAAGTATGCATGTGTAATTGCTAACACCATCATAACATTTACCATCTCATATAATGCTTTTTATTTAATTAGACAAATTGCACTCAGTCAGTCGGAAGAACGCAAATAGCATAAAGCAGAAATAAAGTTAAATGGCTCCAAAATAAAGCCAAGTCTTTTAATTAACCTCCTTAATCAAGGCAGTCACGTTGGAGTTGAAAGAGATGCATGTCGAGAGCAAATCATCAGGTTTAGAACAAAGATGGGTGGCTTCTCGATATTAACAGAATAGAGTCTTCTCTGTATATTGCTATTCATTCTGAGCATCGAGCGAGTATCTGAGAGAGGCAGCCATGATTAATTTACATCCGTTAGAGCTAGAGAGAACCAACATCCACAGAGAGCCTTTCTTTTGTGTGAGGAATGGTTTCCTAATGCACATAGGTCAACCACGTAAAAGAAAATATCATAAATCAAAATTGGCAACATGTATCTTCTATTCCGACTCTCGGGTAAATGCCGTGCATCATAATCTTCTCATAGCCACACTTTCGCCTGAGGGATGTTGCCTCCAGAAGTCATATCACCCTGTTTGTAGATTTCACTTCAGGATTTACGACTCCTGATAACCGTCCACTTTCCTGGTGTGCAAGGAGCAACATTTACTGGGAATGCAGGGGTGGGCACAGTGGCATGAAAAACAAGTACATATACACAATAGGTTTTGCCTCATAAGAAAACACAGTAGTGTGTAGGATTGCAATTACTGACCATTTTTTTTTATTGATTCATCTGATTATTTCTTGATTAATCATATTCATTTTTTCTATAATAGTCGATAAAATGTCAAAACAAATACTTACCTAAGGTTGTTACTATTTCCTAAAGCCCAAGGTGATGTTTTCTCTGAACACTATAACCCTGAAGAAATTCAGTCTACCATCACATAAGACAAAGAAAAGTAGCAGTTGCTGACAATTGAAAAGTTGGAATTGGGGAATGTATTTTTCACTACAGAAATTGTTAATTCTCTTGTTGATTCATTGCTTAAGAATAGTGAAAAAGGTCTATCTTTGCTAGTTTTATTTATCTGGTTGCATTTGAAAACCGAAATATTTTCAATTTACGTTTATGTGAAAGCGAAAAACGCAGCAAGTAGTCACATTGGACAAGCTGAATTTTTGGCAGTTGTACTTAAAAAATTGACTTGAATGATTTAATCGATTTTCAAATAGTTGCCAATTATTTGACTGTCGAGCCACTAATTGACTGACTGACTAATTGGTTCTAGTCTGTAGTCTACTGCTGTTCTAAATGCTGGTGTGATCCTCAACATCTATCTCCAGATGTCCATGTTGACCGGGACTGACCCTGGGGACTGATGACTGGAAGACTGAAAGACTAATGATGTCCTCAGATTTTGTTAAGGCGGACAATATACAGCAAGCAGGTGAATATACCGTACATACCTTCCTGGTGTGGAACCTTTGAATTCCCAAGAGAAAGATCAAGGCAGTTCTTCAAAAGGTTAAACTTGGTTGCACAGCTCCAGCCTTCCAAGCACTGTTTCAAACGGTGCATGAAGATAATAAATTGAGTTTGGCCCAGAAGGGAAAAGCAAGTGGCGCCTTTTTGTACTAAAAAAAAGTAAAAGTAATTTCTATAATTCACAAGTTAAAGTTTTGTAGGTTAAAGAGAGTGAAATACATTTTTGTGCAAGTTTTATTGAAGAGCAGTCAGAAAAGACAAAACCATTGTCAGCCCACGGAATAAAGTCTGCCCAGTCAAATAGCTGTGCAGTTGGAATAGGTGAGATGGGAAATCAACACACAGAACAGGGACAATCCCTCGTGATGCTGCTCTGTGTACACATATTTATTGTGGATTTGAAGAGGAAATAGTTTCTGGCTCAATTCGCTTTGAGATGTTTTTGTCACAATGTTTTCCTCCTGAGTTATAGCTATTTATTAAGGTGTTCATTACAAATAGTTACATTTTGAGTGCAAGGATTGTGTGAGAAGCCTTAGAACTTTGAAACATTGTGTGAACCTAATTGCAAAGTAAAACTCACCCAATGGGAACTCCCCAATTGTTTTTTTTGTTTTCACCCATTCTCATCTCAGCATATCTACCAAAATCTAGCAAAGTATGTAAGAAAAAGAATGTGTAATTTGACAAAGAAAAATTATGGCAATAAGACTCGAGTGAGAGGTTAGGTGGTGGGTGGCATTTTATTTTGCAAACGAGAAAATGTTGGCTTAATCAGATAAACCGATGTATGTAGTCATCAAATTGATGAATCAGTTTTGGTGCTCCAGATACACGCATGAATCTCTACCAAGCCCATATCCCCTCTCTACAAACAATGGTGTTTAGCCTGCATGGGAAAGCTCTTTATTCTGAGGTCAGCTTTAAATGTTAAAAGAAAGCAAACTGTGTTCCTCCTATATGAATATCCCGCAGAGTTCTGTCACAGGCAGATTAGAGACATCGATATATTAATACACATACAGAGGGACAAAAATAAATGCATCACATGATATAAAGTCAGGGGTGGCGCAAATATCACTGCAAAAGAGCAAATTTGCTTTGTTTATCACATTGAGTTTCACTCGATGGGCCCAATCTGTCCCCCTACAGATGGCTCGAGCTCTGGGCAGGTGGATTCAATCAAGCCGTCTAATGGAATGTAAATCTAAAAGGCACCAGGACCCAGGGATCATGTCCTGCATTTAGTCATGCCCTTCACATCGTAGCTAAGTGTAGGTGCACATCAGATGACACCCCAGTGACACAGAGGGGAGGTAGTTATCATCTGCATGCAGAATTGAACAATCGAGCCAGAGAAACTAGAGGAAATGAGATCGTAGTTGGGATCATTCTACTACTTTAGTGTGCCTCCCTCCAAACTGTGGGTTCTTCATTATTGTTCTTTGAGGTGATATTTAATTATCCGCTCTTTGGCATGGAGGCCTCAAGTGATCCAGAGGTGGAAGTAAGCCAGCTCGATTTGGATCAGGCACACCAGCCCCAAGGAGGTCTTTTCCGACTTCAGCCTTTATGTGCTACTGAATATTCCTGCCCACTTCAATACCCCAGGGTTGTATCTGTTTATCCTGCAGTGCTGATAGCACAGCATTGAAAGGGAGCAAGTGCAAGACGGAATGGATGCCTCTCTGATGTTGAAATGTCTTCACTAAAATGTCTACATTTAAGGTGGTGCATCTGTGGCACAGAGCACCTAATGTGGCATGGATGGACTGCTTAGCTGCATAGCTAAGCACACACATCAAGTGGGGTAAGAAGCAGAAGCTGAGCCTGCAAGACATTTACAAGATAAATATTACATTTGAGACAAGAACTCTGCATTCCTAAGACGTAGGCGGCACAGAATGTTTTTGTAGTGGCATTTCTGTCAGAAGAGTGCCGTGGTCGTTATACATCTCCACAACCACGCTGACAGGAGTTGTCCTGTTTCTGGAAGTGGAAGATCGCTGTATGAGAGATCTTTAGTTCTGACTAAATCTCAGTCCACAATGAAGTGATGGAGATACGTTGGTACCATACACGTCTATGGATTTTATTCCACAGTTTCACAGTGCTGCAAGCTTGTTTAGATGCTCACTTGTATAGTACATAGAGAAGCTCAGCAGTTTTTGACATTGTCTCCACACATCGTGTGCGGTGTCCTTATCACTCTTTTATTACTAAATTCATTTATAGATGAGCTGTAAATCATAACTGTAGCTCTGCACCTTTGTTTTGGGATTTTTGTAACTTTTTTTTGTGAAAATGTGATAAAACTATATTGCTTTAAGTGTGTGCCGTGTTGCATTTGGCTTTACATTACGTCTAATTTTAAATGGGAAATCACTAAATGGAAATTATATCTACAGGAAACACCACAATGGGTATTATTCAAAGCACTGTCAGCCTGCAGTGAATGCAATATATTTTTTAGGTATTTTATTAGTTATTTTGGTATTCTTAATTTAAAAAAACAAACCATTTGGACTTAGTTTAAATTTGTAATTTTTGACTATCTGAATAGCTGAATTCAAACAACAAACCCAATTCAAAGAGCTTATGAAAGAAATGCCTCTACAAATACCACACAATCCTTTGTGGAGTTTTGTGATAACAATAATCTATAAATAGCAGTCACTGGTTGCTAAGAACAGACACCTGTTATGTGCAATGGTCCCTCTGAAATTATTCAAATGAAACCTTCAAAAACATTTGTCCATGAAATGTATTCTCCTGTGTACATAAGATTCACACATCAAGTTACTATTGATTATTCATTTATGATAATTGTCCAGAGCTTCAATAAAACAAAAAATAAAGTAATCCATCTTTTTAGCCCTACTAGTCGTCAGGGTTTGCTGAGGCTATTGCGCCTGTTTTTAAGGTGCATATTACCCGATTTGATTATGTATTCTGCTGCATTTACTTGTCTTACGCTATTTGCAATGTCAGTTTTTCAGGGAAAATTCTCCACCTCTTAAAACAAGGCATAAACATAGCACAGATGGGAATTTAAAAAGCCACAGATTGTTGTGCGGAAAGAAACGTACATTAAATATAGACTTTAATTTAATTATATATCATGATACATGCTACAGATTGTAATATCATGACCGTATGAGTGATAGTGTCCCAGGTGGAGTTGGCCAATGTAATAATTTTGTAATCAATCAGTCACTACTTTATTTTCTGAGCTTAGTGATGTCATAAAAACCCCATCTCTGAAATGTGCTTTGTATCTCTACTTCATTGGCAAAGTGCGTCTGGAGGGCGCATTCCCACAACACCTTGAGAGGGTTGAGAATTGAGAATATTAACTTTAACTGGCCTAATATAACTGCAACTCTATGTACTTGATACTATTGTAATTAAGTACAGTAATAATCAGTAATGAAATGAAAAAGTCACAAGAGCTGGCCTCAGCGTAATTGCCATTTTAATGAGTTGATCAGGGTTTCAAAGAAGTACTCTTAGTTAAAGGTAAGTTACTCTTAGTTTAATTTCAAACCTTTATTTAATACGTTACTGGGGTTGGTATCAAAAAAGACACTTTGACACACAGAAATGAATGCTTCTTCCTTGTATTACCAACTAGTTGGAAGACAGAGTCATGCCTCTTTTATGTCCTCGTATCTGTTCTAGTACAACATAAGGCTAACAGTACAGGCTCTACAGAGCCTCTATTGGTCAAAAACTCTGCAGTGCACCAAGTTTTGAGGTCCTTTTGGACCATAGAGAATAATAGGAGCAGAGAGACTTTGTTGTTGTTCAGAATTTTTGTTCAGACTTTGATTGCAGCTGTAATCTTTTTAGACTGAACACTGTCCCTCTTCTTAACCCAGTTCATTTTTTCTTAAGTGTGCTGTCACTCTCTACTATATGTCAATTAACTGAAGTGTCCACAAACGACCCTGGCCAACATCCAGTTTTTTAGCTGTCCTGTCTGAGCTGGAACCGCGCCAGCCTCCTGTGCTTGTTGTCCAACCAGAACTAGGCACAGTGTCAGGTAGGCCAGTCCCAACACACAGTCTGAGAGCCAGCAGGCTACTGACAGCCTATGCTAATGTCCATATGTTCATGATTGCACTCAGCTCTTATCTCCCCTGGCCACAGAGCTGCTATTCAGTCATGTCATCCAGTAGCCATCAAAACTTAGCCGTGCCGATTGGGGCTGTGACAACATCCTGCAGGTAATGGCAATGTATTTAGATACTCGTGTTCAGTCTTAAAACTTGAAACCATATCTTCAATCAACCAATTTAAAATGTGATAGTACATTTACTGTGCAGTCAAGTCACTGACCTTCCTTAAAGTGTACATATTATGCTTTTCTGTATTTTCAGTCATATCTACAATGTCATAATGTTGGATTTCCACGTAAAACGTGGCCAAAACGTCAAATTTTAGAGAAATCTCTGTGAGCTAAAACTTTCAGATTTCCAACTGTTTTGAACGCTCCAGTTTCAATAGTTTTTTCTAATCTCTGCTAAGTATTACACAACTCTAAACCAGTCTTCTATGCTTGGTAATCTACTCCAGGCAACAACTACGCAAGTGTTTTTGTTGCATGAAGCAACATGTCATCTTAGCTACCAGTGTGGTTTAATTCTCCCCAATTCCGGGTCACAAAACTCCTAAAAACATTCCTGGTTATGGAGTATTTGACTATGATTCTTGACTGTAGTAAGTGCTGCTATATTCCATTGTGTCCACTGTTAACTAGTACTGTATGTTAGCTACATGTTAACGGCAGTAAATGCTGTCTTCTTCGCTGCGAATTCTCCACAATTTTAGGTTGCGTTGCTGAATAATGTCTAATTGGGTAGTGTTCGGTTCAGAAACCTTTTGCTGCGAATTGTTTTAACGGTAGAAAGTGCTGCTTATCTAATGTTAGCCTACTGCTAAATATTAAGTAGCTACATGCAAACTAGCCACGGTTTGTGTTGTTGTAGCAACATGCACGTTCATGAGGTTCTTTCTCAAGTATAGTATAGTTCGTTCTCTTAATACATCCATGCTATACGTGGCAAACTCATGAACTTGCCGTTGAACATTGTGTTTTCGTTGTTCCTGATCGTTTACATGCTTATCTAAATAAACAATGGATGTATTTAGACAACCAAGGAGATGTAATCATTAGGTCGTGCTACTAGCTAGATACTAGCTAGCGCTGGCTACTAAGGTTAGCCTGCGTGACATCAAAATAAACAATGGATGTTTTGAGAGAACCAAGGCGATGTAATCACTAGGGGTTATCCGAGTACTCAGCTGAAACGAGTATCCGGTACGGATAAAGCACTTTTCCCAAGTACAAGTATTATCCGAGTAATATGAGTCAATATCCGTGCTCGGATTGAATACAACTCCTCAACTGGCCGCGCAGCATTCTTTAATAATCACAGCGCCCCCCCCGCCTACAAACCCGCTCGGATCAATCACACACACACAGAACATGGAGAAATGCGCTCCCTCGGCCTCTCTCTCTCTCTCTCTCTCTCTCTCTCTCCCGCTCCGTCAGTCAATCGGGTCTGTGGATCTTTTCCGTTAACGTTTAGGGTTTCTTCAGCTTCAGGTTTGTTTTTAACTTTGGTTTGTAGTCCTTACATAGTAACCAGTAGATTTCTGGTGAACGTGGGGTTTGTAGTCCTTACATAGTAACCAGTAGATTTCTGGTGAACGTGGGGTTTGTAGTCCTTACTTAGTAACCAGTAGATTTCTGGTGAACGTGGGGTTTGTAGTCCTTACTTAGTAACCAGTAGATTTCTGGTGAACATGGGGTTTGTAGTCCTTACATAGTAACCAGTAGATTTCTGGTGAACGTGGGGTTTGTAGTCCTTACTTAGTAACCAGTAGATTTTTGGTGAACGTGGGGTTTGTAGTCCTTACATAGTAACCAGTAGATTTCTGGTGAACGTGGGTTTCAGACGGGCTGCTTGGTTTAAATGCAACTCCCGTTGCGTCTCTGCCATCGGAGATTTTTTTAAATTTTATTGTCAGCTGCCCCCCGCCCCCCGCTCCTCTCTCTCTGTGTCTCTCTCTTACTCACACACACACACACACACACACACATATATATATATACCTGGTGTGGAAATAAAAAAAAATAAAAAAAGAACCAAAAAAAAAAAATCACACTGATCATAGAAAAATAAAAAGTTAAAAAAATAAATTTATATTGAGTATGAAAGCTCTTGTTCATTACATTTTACTTCATAATTGCAACCACATGTGTTGTATTCATTGTTGCAAAACGTTCTGTATATAGTTTGTTTGTTACCATGACAACACCATTGATCTGAAGCTTGATGCTGTCATGTAAATAGTTTTCAAATCAGCAATAAATATAACAATTTTTGATCAACTCATATCAATTGCATGCTTAAATAACATACCGGTTAAAGCCCCGCACATTTCAAGAGAACCCGACCCACTTCCGGGTTAGGCCCCGCCCAGTCCGAGTACGGATACGAATACAGATAATTCATGTGGTAAACAGATACAGATACAGATAATGCTGTACTCGCTCATCCCTAGTAATGACTATCTGGAGTAACGTTCTCTCTATAGCTATGTACAGTGTTAGCATCTTAATACATCCATGCTAGCTACTGCTGATGTTAGCTATACGAAAGCCCCTGCAGTTTGGAAAACGCTAATGATGTTAATCCACATTACAGGCTTTATAGCATTCAAGAATCCATACATCCCTCTGATGTATCATAAGATAATACCATGGATGTACTAATAGAACACATGGTGAATTACAACCATTATACCTACGTATATATATATATACAATTATTACAGCTACACGACTTCGGGAGAACTTGTGTGAGCACAGTCCCGCGGGTCTGCTAGCGTTAATCGTGCCTAGTTTAGTAGTAGCCAAAATCTGAATTTGGCTACTATTGAAAGTTAAAAATGTTAAAAACTTGACGTTTTAAACAAGGACCCTTCAATTATTCACTGAAATATAGACATTTTTTTCCATGCAAAATCTATGGGAAAAGGTTTTTTCTGGGCCAGAGGGGTGCAGTTCCACCTTTGGACGCTAAGCCCACGATTGCTTTAAGACATGGCGCTGTTCCTGGGGTCTTGGGCCAATGTTGGTGACCAGCGAAACAGCAATAGACAGTTAAAGAATTGGACCAACAGATCCCGTTGTTCTGGACATAGACCAGTGAAGGAAAATGGAAGCACTTTTCCGGTGGTGGCTAGGCTTTACTGCGCAGCCTCCAACTGAGCTTGACGACGTAGTTGTGATGTGGACGTGTCTGAAAGTTGTAAGTCTTCCGGTAGCTGTGCCAAGAGAAATCTCAATCATTCCCAGTCAGTAGAGACGGAGAGTGTAGGTATATGTTAGGAGATAACATAGGCACAGGCTGATGGCTTCATAGCATTAAAATGGCGCCATGTGAGCTACGCTTAGAGAGGAGAAGCTCAACCCCTTGGAAACAACAGCGAAGGCTGCAGAGTGAAGTGCAGACTCCAGGAAATACTCTGGCCAATCAGAGCAGAATGGGCGTTGATGGGAGGGGGTATTAAAGAGACATACAGTGCATCTCATACAGGGGGTGCAGCAGCCATGGGCAGTATGAAAAAAATTAAAGTGTTTTTTTGAACATTAAAGCATGTAAACATGTTCTAGTAAAAACAAGTATTAACCTAAATGCTAAATAATAGTTGCACTAAGTTTGTTTTGCTCACCAACCCTTTTTTTCCTTATTCACTGTCCCAGTCTCATCAGCCCCTCAGTCTTCACTCAAGAGGCTAATTTTAGAAAAGTTAATTGCATTCATAGTAGTCTATGTAAAATGCATTCTGAAGTTAATGAGGTCCAATGAAAAGGTGGTGTGTAGTTGACAGTTTATTCATTGTGCCATGAAAAACAAGGATAGCTAAAGCGTGAATAGCTTGTCCCACAGTTGCCTTATCTGCTTTTTATCATTCATCATTTACATCTGATGTTGCATGTTTTTACATTACAGTATGTTAACGTATTATTGCAGGAATTGTTTATTTCATAAGCTTCCTACATGTGCTTTGATGTCTGCTTTGCTTCTGTTCAACGGCCAGGCTAATACAGTTGTATTGGAGCTGGATGGATTGCTCTTTGGCAGATTGCTGAGCTATTATGATTTGATAAATTTCAATGTTTCATGTTCCAAGTTATTCTTCTTTGCACAGCTTTGATACAGATGCAATTTATGATTTGCCAGTTTTTGGTGCAGTGCTTTTGGAAAGCCTACAATTGTTGCTGTGCTTTGAAATGAAGAAAAGTGTGTTTTATGATGAATTGTCTGAAATTACTCATAAAAGCTACTCAGTTACTGTAATGCTTGTAAATATGATTTGTTTTTTCCACTTCTGTTTGTGGATGTGTATACACAAGCAGGATCCCATATTTGAAGCCTGCCACAGGTTGGGTATTGCTGAATAGTCCTCATGGGGACTTGGCTTGCATCTGGATTCTCTGTACATATTACTCCCAGTGGCCTAATCAAACTTGGTGTGCACATTCAGACCAACATTCTCATGTTTCTGGGCTAAATACCAGAACCATACACCGATACTACAGCATTCTGTGTTATTTTTTTCCTCTAGAGCAAGTTTATTCCTTCTATACTTCACACTCGGTTGTAAAGTGCTGTCCATAAAGATCACAAACACACCCACTCAGTGCCCATCCTCAGGTGATAAATGGCTATCATTGATCTCCATCGCAGTGCAACTCAGTGCCCATCGGAGCTGATCCCTCACTGTTATTCTTACAGCAGCAGCCATATGGTTAGCACTTAGTGCCACCTGCCTCTGGTGCTAACCAGGGGAGATAGGGAATATGAGGCTGGGGGGAAGAGAAGGGATTGGCAAGGTTTCAGCTGCCATGAGAGCAGGAAATCGCAAAGTCTCAAAACTGACTTAATGGACTTCCTCTGGTTGGCTGTGTAAGGATGGATGCCGCACCACATGAGGGCTTTGGCTCGAACAGAAGCCTTTCAACAGTGGAACTCAGGTCTGCACTAACATTAGCAGGGTTATGTTATTATCTGTGCCTCTGAGTAATTCTGCTGTACACTGCTATTATTTAGTGTTCCTTTGGCTCTCTTTTATCCCATCCTTGCCCCTAGCCCTGTAACAAGCAAACAATAATAAAAGCCTTAAAGTACTGTATAAACACAGAACACTTAAAAAATGAATCACACTTATTTGCACTTAAGCTTCTTAGCATACAATTATTTCTACCAAGTGTCATCTGGTATAAAAACCACCTTCTATCTTGGCATATTGAATCTTCACTTACAGCATGTGTATTTTTATTTTTTGTTTAAAAAAAAAAATCACAACATGTTTCTTATCTTGAAACATCAGTCAACAGAAGATGTGTTGAAATGGTTTTCTCCTTTGCTGTTATTATGTAATCAGATAAGCTACAGTATAGAAGCATATCTTTCCATATCTTTAAATGATTCCTTTGTTTTTCCCCTGTTTAAATGAAGATAAATCTTGCCGTCTGTTGTGAATTCTTTTCAGAAGAATAGGAATATACACCGTTATCTTTGCCTTACATTTAAGAATCCCTTCTCTTAATTCCCATTCTGTACACTTCCGTTATTAGACTCTGATATTTTTACAATAACGGGCTCTCTCTTGGCATCCTGACTTTATTAGAGCTGGATTTTGACCACCTGCAACAGCGTCGCATCCCGAAATGTGAGCTAAATCAATGATGGAGGCAGTGAGCTGTCAGTCAAAAGACAATATCACTTCTGATGCATCAGTGTGCGTCTACTCCTTTATTGGTTATCAGCATCATATTGACAAATCACATCTGAAAAGACAATACCGAATGTCAAATCAAAGCAGCTTCCTGTTCACAAACCGCTTCCCGGTGCACACACGGAGAGGGCTGCCCGTCGAGTGTTGATGTTACGACAGTAACATTTTGTCATCAAGGCAGCGATTGCTGGACAATTTCTTTTTTATTCAATTTGAATGATACAAACCTACATCTAATGGGCATCTCTGGAATCTCATGGCCGCAGATGTGTGTTTCACAGGACAATGCTCGAATGTCTGCTGCAGTAATGAGCAGAGATTCCTGGCCTCCTAATTGCTTGCTGGGCCTGTGCATGGCTCATCAGAGTGGGGCTTAATTGGCCATCACTACCCAGGCAAGCATGAGGCTAAGGCTAGCCATGTTCCTGCCTGCTCGCTTTCACCAAGATGCTCGCAGAATAAGTAAGCAGCTCCATTTATTCTGCATTGCTGCCACTAATGAACACAGTTTAGCCCGGAGGTCTTGATCATTGCGTCGCACTTCATCTTGGTCTTAGTGTGTTTGGTGTGTTTGCAACCACAGTTGGCTGGTGTTGTTCCAGTGTTTGGTGTTTTTTTTCTTACTGTTAAGCATCAACGTAATGAAGTGCTTCCCAGTTTTGGTATTGGGGTCTGTAGTGCAAAGCTGACTCGCTGGGAGATAAGTGTTTTCAGCTGCTGGCAATCAATTTATTTGCCCTCTAATGTTGAATACGTGTGTAGAATGAATACTGAAAGACATGGAAAGATGGAAGAGGAAAAGGGAGTTGAAATGGCCGTCTAGGTGTATTCCTTTTCTTTCTGAGAAATGATCCTTTGAAAGGGACTACACAACTCTTCGTGGACCATTACGCTACCCTGAAAAATACAATCACACATGAACAGGGAGCCTATTTCAAAACATATCCAGTTAATGTTAAAAAGAAATGACATGTTTTTTTCATTTCCACACTTGAGAAATTATGTATTATTACTTTTTTTTATTATTCTGTCCTGATAAGCCAAATATCATAGCCTGTGAAAGAGTGTGAGTTTATGATTGCATTAAAATATGGTCCATGTGTTTAGGTTTTAGTGTTGATTGTGGAGGTGAAAGAGATTTCCAAACCTGTTCTTGGAAAAGTTGCCACATCCCTGAAAGAAAGAAAGAAAGAAAGAAAGAAAGAAAGAAAGAAAGAAAGAAAGAGACACCCACACATAATGCATTATTGATTGGTGCTTAAATCAGTTTGATAACAGCTTTGTCAAATCAGCTCTTTTAACAATCAGATTAGAGCTTTTAGTACAATCGATCGGGAGGGATTTCAAATCTACAAGATGACAGTTACAGAGGAGCACATAGCTAGAGCCTGGTCACCCATGAAAAGGATCTAAGCCTGCATTTGCTGATCACAATCACTTTTCTTCTACAGGGCTGCTATACAGAAAGACAATCTGACAGCAATTGCTGGAACAAAAGGAATATAGTGAGAAATTGTAACAGCCTTGTGACCTGAACCAGCAATAGCTGCTTGAGTAACAAACTCCAAAGACTTTTATTAGTACATCACACAGACGTGTCATCCTCATTTGCACACATGAGAAGCTGAAAGTAACATTGTTTTACTGTGTTCCCGCACAATAGAGGTGATGCAACAGAGATCAACTTGTCAGTTCACCGCATGTCTCCCAGAACAATACCATGATATCGATTCGTGCAGCTGAATCTGAATTAATGTCATGCACTGTGACATCCAGATGAAACAAATGCCACCTGAAATGTCACGTACGGTAAATAAGGACAATCCCACAGCGGCCAAATCATTACAAAATAAAACGAGGTTACCACCGTTTACACTTTAAACGCAAGGTGTTTTTCTGTTGCATCCATTATTTCAGTATGTTGGGTTAGCATGCATCTGGGATGAATTAAGTGGCTTTACGAGTCACCACGTCAGTTGGCGAAATGGAGCTCGAGAATGGAGGTATTCACTGGTAATTGCTGGTATTCTTTATATTCCGTGTTGAAAGGTACTCTCTTGAGCTATAATTCTGGTTGCCAAGTCAGCGAGAGGCGACTGTGAGACTGCGCTAGCTTGTCTCTTGGGCTTCTTAATTGGCTTTGTTATTGCAGACCTGTGCAGGGTGAAGGCAGCGCGAGAGAATCTGGGCTTTGGTATATAAGATGCGGAGCTTTCGACTGTGACCCTCCTCCCACGGGCAGAGTGTTCACAGCTGCTCTCTCTGGAGAAGGTGACCTGGCTTTGGATCCCTCTCTGTGCTTCTCTCCGCGGACCACCAACCCCCACCCACCCATCCTCTCCCTCCACTCCTGTTCACTCCTCTCCTCTCAGAGGTCATTTTCTACTCCATCATTGAGTTTTCTCCTGCCCCCCCCCACCACCTTCTTTTTCACCTTCTTTTTCTCAGCACCCATTCGTTCATTTGGTTCAGCGGGGGGCCGCTAATTCTCTTTGCTCTACAAATTTCCACACTTTTCCGGCGTGGGATGCCAACACCTCTTCAGTGCCTCACTCTGGCATCCTCACCCCTCCCACCAACACACACATACACATTAATGCTGCATATAAAACAAAATTCTCCACACAGGCTCGACCCCCCACTTACTAAGCTTTTTGGAAAAAGGGAGAGAACAGGAGTGGCGTACGTGACCGTCATAACAGAACAGCCCTGTATTATTTTGGGTCCTGCCACCAAGGCATTTGACATATTTAGTGATGTTCACTGAGCAATTCTTCAGCTGACCACTCCTTTCAAAAGCTTAAGAAGAAATGACTCTCTGGCTTTAGCAGCGAGCTTTCAGTGAAGCATGTATCTATGTATGCGTTTATGCTGTTTGAGTTCAAAAGAGAGGGGAAGCACAAAGAGGGTGGTTTACTATGTTAGGGCAACGCAGAAATGTGCAAAAGCAACCAGCTCCCTATTGTAAGTTGGTTCTTGACCCATTTTGTATTACAGCTTATCATTTGCGGCCAAGTAGCTTCATTTCACTATAATGTGTCCAACTCTGCTTCCTTGTGTATAATGCACACAGTGAATGTAGACAGGAAAAAACGTACCACATGAGATACATTTTTAATTCAACTTTGCAATGACATGGACTTCTAAAGAGCTTTCAAGTAGACTATAGTGTACATTTGACTTGATTATGCAGCATTAGTCTATTTATTACAAGGAAACTGCTTTTGGGCTGTCACAGCTAAGGCTGTCTCCTTCCTTGTAAACACCGCTTTGGAGTCCATTTGTGGAATTAAAGTTGCAAATGAACGTTCCTAGAACAGACCAAGACAGGGGTGTTAGAAACATTTTACCTACATTAATGCTTCTTGTTGGGGGTATTAAGTGATCTTGATGTCTTGTTCAGTTTAAGCTACCCTGCATAATATATAGTTAAACTATTCTGCGCAGAGAAACGGCTTTGTTCATAAAGAATATAATTAACAAAGAATACTAAATAGATATGTAGAATGACGATAAGAACTGGCCATTAACGGACATTGTTCTTTTCACATTTTGTGTCATGGATTAGGAGGTGCTGTTTTTCAAGTTTAGACGGAGACAGGCTAGCAGACGGAGACAGGCTAGCAGGGCCCCCCCCCCCCCCCACACCCACAGCCACAGAGAGTATGGCTGCAAATGGATGTCAGCATTGATATCCTGCCTCTAGTGAATACTACTGATGTGCATCAGCAGCAGTCACATCTGCAGAGTATGAATACAGCTAGATTTCGGCTGAAAGGAATGAATGTTTGGCTTTTCAGCTGTTTAGGGCTCTTGTTGCAGGCTGATAAAGAATCAGAACCCCTTTTTACAAGATCTTGGTTGTTAATTTGGTGGAGTTTTGGTACAAGCTGGTATGATTTCAAAACATGAAACCTTGTTAAATAGGTATCAGACCGTTAATACTGAAGCTTAGAGCTGCAGCGATTTCTTGGTTAGTTGCTCGACATTAATCTTCAGTTTAAAGGAACAAAACATTTTCTGGTTTCATGCTTCTTAAATGTAAGAATTTGATGCATTTCTTTGTCATACGTGATATGAACTAAATAGCTTTGAGATTTTGGGACGGTCGGTCAAATTAAACATACTGTTTGAAGACGTCAGCTTGAGCTCTGGGAATATACACTGCATTTTCACTATTTTCTGACAATTTATTGACAAAACGATTAATCGAGAAAATAATGGGCAGATTGATCAATACTAAAACTTATCTTGGCTACTGAAGTGTTTCAAGCCTTTGGTTGTGCCTTTATTTGCTATCAAATGTAACAATCCTGGACATGTCACACATGTCAACGTATTCAGTACATCTAATTCTTAATTTTAACATCTCCTGTGTGCTCTTTGTCTAACATAAAAAAAAAAATTCTTTTGTAATTGGGTTCCTCCGCTTAAGTTCCTTTTTGTTATCCATTTCCACCGTGGCTTCCTCCTGCCACACCAGTGAAACCAACCACAGAGGTAAAAGCAATCATCTGAAAAGCACTTAGCTAGGCCAGAAACTTGATCAGGTTTCAACTAGGACACATTCATTACAAATGCAGCATAAGTCTTCATTAATGAGTTGGAAAATGGCAAGCGATCAAATCTGTGCAACCTATGGAAAGAGGAGCTAAAGGAGGACTGATTAGTTGAGTGTCAGACCAGAGGAGGGTGGTGGTGCGGGGGTGTTCAGATAGAGGAAACCACCGGTTTAAGTCCTGTAAGCTTCTGTCTTGTGTTAATCACGACCTCACATTAGCACATCGTAATTCACTTTCACAGTGTCTCCTGAACAAGAGAAGCTCCTCCATTAGACGAGCGTACAGCCGTACAACAATGGGCCTGTTGAACAGTTTTCAAAAATTCCTTTAAATGTCTGGAGCGGTGCTTCAAGCGGTCATTGACGCAATGCTCTTACCCAGAGAATAGGCTTTGTGCCCAGTCTATTGTATGAGGCCGATATTTAGAGCAGGCCAGCCTAAAAATCAATATCCACTGTCACCAGAAGAATGAAATGACTTTACTGATTATGCCAAATAGAGCAGCGCCAGATAACAATTTGAGCCCAATTGTTTGGTTAAGAAGGACGATCGATGTGATTGGTGTAGGGTTTTAGTACTTTTTAAACAGCGACATTGTGTGACATGTGGTTTAATATTTGCGTGAAGTGTTGTCATTTCTATAGGTTTTTCTTTTTTAGTAAAACAGGAATTAAGACACTAATCAACACACACAACAAATTGGCTTTGTGCATATTATCAATTTGATGTTTGACTAAATACTTTTTCAAATAATAGCATGAGTGTTTCATTGCTGGCTTACTTATCAAGTCGATAAGTGTCAAAATCCTGACCTGTAGCCTTAAAGATACATTTAGCGCTGTTAACTAGATGTTGTTTAAAGTAAAGTACACATGTTGTATCCCATAGAAAGAGCAATTAGTGAATTGTTAAGTGGTGTATTTGACACTTGAGGCAAAAAGTGATTCAGTCTTGTTTTGTAACTGTGCTCTTCATACACAGCGCTACCCTCAATCAGGAATAAACGAGGGAATTTTCATGTGGGGTTTGGTAAACCACTCAAATGAGAAATTAGATATTCCATTTTCTTTGAGAGAATCTCCTGCATATATTTGTTATGCAGAAAGTAAATTGGGGTGTATATCAGCTCCCAGCTGTGTTGTTGTCCATGTCAGTTCGGAAAAATCGCAGCGGGAGACCCCGTGAACATCATGGAACTAATTTGATTTATGACATGCTGTATGCTAATGCTTGTTTTAAAGGGGGGCGTATTTCTCAAAACAAAGACAAAAATGCTGGGAGAATAAATGTACTTTGCATTTTGAAAACTGAAGATGATTAAACATTTTTAGTTCTATTATGAATGTGCTACACAAACCGGGTACACATTAGTCAGCATCAATTCAGTTTGATTTTCCTAGTACTCATGACCGTTGTAGCCTTTAGTAATCACGTCTGTAGGGAAGAGGGTTAGTATGCAGAACATGTGAAGACTGATTGTATTCTTATGCAGTGAAGCACATTAGCCAACCTTTGCCTTCCCCCTAGAAGCTATTCATATCCTTGTTTTGATTGGTTAATTTATGTCAGAGTTTAGTTTTTTCCACAAAGGCTATACAAGAGGCCATTTACTCTCGATAAAATTCAATTTTTTCCCTACACAAAGCTATGCAGCCACAAGGCACCGCCAATGTCAGGCGCGTATGCATCATACAGATGTCTTCTTGCTTTAAAGTAATACTGCTCCCATTGAAAAATGCATATACTTTTATTCATTGCAGTCGTTTATCTTCAGAGATATTACTGTTCAACATGTTTAAGTTGATCACATTTACCAAAAACGTTAGAGGGTTAGTGCACATGCTGCATATGAACAAATATTTATTCCAGTTGTAAAATAATCAATGTCAGCTAAAGTGCATTCTTGCTGTTTATTAGTGTAGGTTTTTTTGCTTTAAATTGTTATTTTTCTGTGGTATTCTCCATAAAGTCAAGATCAAAGTTCTAGGTTGTGTGTTTTAATGATACATGGTTTTCATTTACTGTACAGTCAAATTGGAGCAGAGGAGCCAGTCTTTTGAACTTATAACTTCAGATCAGAAATAATGATATTTTTCTCCAACACTGCACGGTCATTGTTCCTAATGAGCTATATTGAGCAGAGCAGCTTGTTAGCCCTTATACTGTTGCTGAAACAAACATTATTAAATCATTTGTTTTTGCTATATGGATCATTAGCAAGTATGAAGTGATGGTGATGTAAAGTACAACCATAAACTAGGTGCAATTGAATTAGTCAGAAACTCATCTCTAACACATGCTGACCTTTTTTAATAGGTTGCCCAAAAGAGGGAAGGAATTACTTTTGTCCTACTTTTAGTTTCCATACAAGAATAATCTCATAAATCTTATTTGATGAGTCTATTAATAGGGGTGCATTGATTAGTTTAGCCCAGTTTAAAGTCAAGGTTTAAACAGAATAAACATGACAAGCGGAAGTTTGGAATACTATCATTTTTAACTAATATAATATTTTGAGCATCATTTGCCACTTCAGACTGGTGCTCTAATCAGTAATCGTGCTGGGCCATTACAATACATACTTTACATCTAGCAGGCTTCGTGCTTGATGTGAAGATGCTTGTGGAACTAGGAGTTAATATTTGAAAGTGATTTTCAATGATGGATCTCAAATATTAACTGTGCCATGCTGCAATTTTCCCCAACCTTTGCAAGTTCACATATTCCAGCTCTTCCCCGACGTGCTTCCCACACACCTGCTTTATCCACGCCATTTACAATCCCATCATTTCCTGTGCAGCATTTCACAGCTCCTAGTAGAAAATGAAATGGCATGGAGGTAATGTCGCATACCGTACCATGACTAAACCGCATCTGGTGAAGCTGCTCCCAAAGACTGACGTGTTACCTTGTTTTCCTTTTTTATCAAAACAACCCAACATTTCCATATTATACACAGCTTAAGTTGTATCAGGTTCATGTGAACTATAGTGAAGTTGTTTGCATTTTAATTTGGCGCTTTGACTTTGTAGCAGGAAAAGATTGCGACATGAAAGCACAATTCCTCTCAGTGATCGTACCAATACAAAGGTGCTGTGTTCTGGGCTGTCGATACCGTCATGCTCAGCTGAAAGATAAGTTCCTTCATGATGGAGCTGCATGCTCTGTGCTCCACCGCTCCCTGGGCGGTGGGGCTGTTTCAGGACAGCGTCAGTGAGTAATACCGCATGCTGGCTCTCATTGCAGCCGATTACTTATCTATTGATTGAAGCCAGCGTTGTGCAGATGGATGCCTTTGGAGCTTGACAAGTGCTTTAACAACCCCGGAACCTAATGCTCCTTAATGTCACTCTGGGTCCATGTTAAATAATGTCCCATCTCTAAGTCACCCGGATTCACTCACGGCCAATCCCAGCAACGGAAAAGGAATCCATCTTGATTGGTTGTCTTCAGGCCAAAAGATCTATGGCCGCAATTACATGTAGCCTCTCCTCGCTGCAGCTGGTGAGATGTAATAAATAGCATTAAGGACTGTGAAAATCCTTTAAATACACTTTCCTCCTTCTCTTCCTGCTTGACAGTTGGAAAGAGCAATGAATTCCCAGCAATCGTTGAGAGCAGCCTGTGAGAAGCAGAACACCGTTTCTACTGCTTATCACTTTCACTTAAGCTGCTCTGGAGATTCAGTCTCGCATCCACTCAAATGTGTACACACACCCACAGACACCCCGTAACGGGTGCCAGCCATTTTTATTGTTCATACGAGGCGGGGGATAAACCACAGTGAAGTGCAGTGCCCAGCTCTTTGTCCTGTTGACGGATTCTCTCACATGAAAATGTACCTCAAGACAGCTGAGTGCTTTACTTACTGATGTACTCCTGCATTTGGACATTTGAACCACATGTTTTTCTTTGCCTCCTCCTGTCAGGTTCTGGCACGGGTCCATCACAGCTCCCTAACAAGTAGCTTCGGGCCAGCCAAGTCAATCAGTTGTATAATCTCAAAATGTTAAAGGCCGACGCAGCCAGACGAATGTGTCAAGTGAGTCACGACTCATCTGAAACATCAGGCTTAATATGTTTTTATGTCAAGTTATAAAGCAGCCTGAAATGCACAGGCAGTCCTAACATTTTATTTGTTGGAGCTGGAGCAAATACTGATGGCTGTGCCCCAACAGAGCTTCTATCGAGTTTGTTTTTCTGATATCGGCTGAGTTTCAAACCTAATCATCAAAGGCTGGACAACCCTGCTGCCTGAATTTTTTTATTTTCCAAATAAACAAATCATGCCTCTATTTCATAGCTCTCAAGTTGACCTTTTTTCTCAATGTGCTCTACATAGATAAATGAAAACAGACCTGGTGACAAAGCACAAGCCAAGATGGGGCCCGTTATCATCTTGGATGCTTTAGCGTCAAAGAACATTTTCATACCAAGAGCATATCCCCACCTACAATAAGGAGCTTTTTCTGCCTTAATCTGTGTCTCTTGCTGTCAGCAGCAGCACAGCCAGACACCTTATTCTCAAGTCTGCAGCATCTGTCATTGCTTAATGTGTTGTTCTTGCTAATGTTTGTAATTTGACGTCTGACAAAGAAATGTTTTGATTAATTGGAGTCCGTGGCACAAAATTATTTTGCTATTTGGAACGCACACGCAACTTCCGACTAGGTATGCTTTGCCCTGTGAAAACAAGTTTTCCACTGGACAAACTGTCATGGTATAGTTGATTGTTGGTGCTGCGTAGAAGATGCTCGTTTTAGTTCCACAGGGTAGAACTGAACTGGAGGAAAAAGGCGTTTAAGTTTGCTATTCCAGCTACATAAAAGCTACAAGTTACAGAAATCCATGGAATTTTGATAAGCTGGTCTCATTGGTCGCTTTTAAGAGGATGTTGATTGACTTGGAGGCAACCACATCTGGCTGTAGATGTTTTGCCTGATGTGTTTAGGATTATGTTTGACTTTTGAGGGATTTGCTGTGTCAGTTTTCAGTGTTTTAGTGTATTTTGTGTTTGTATGTATAAGTGTGGTTGAACTGCTGCCTGTCTTGGCCAAGGCAATCTTGAAAAAGAGATTTTTCATCTCGATGAGTCTCTTGGTTAAATAAAGGTAAAAAATAAATAAATAAATTATAACAGCTGTTTATTTCCCAATGAAGATGTCAAATCCGTTGCTGTGAAAAAAGGCTGCAATGTACAATGTTGTGTATTTTATTGAACTGGCTTTAGCCCTTTTTATTAAATCTTCTAATTCAAGCGTTATTAATTTCCAAACAATTCTCACAGGGATTCAAAGGAGGAGGATAATTTTTAATCAAACATCAAAGCAGCTCATTTTCATAGAGCAACCCTTTGGCGTACAACTCACAATAGGATTTCTGTGTTAGTTCAGGATGTTATTGCTTTCTTGCCTCGTTTTTATTTTTGGCAAGATTACAATTTATTTCAAACTCTCGCACACAATTTGGATCACTCGAGGGTGCTTTCTATTTGCACTTTAGCAAAGCGCAGGGACAAACTCACTCTGAGAGTGATTGGTCCACACTTAACCACAAGCTTGAAAATAGCTGGATACCGTGGCCTGTCTATAAAAGAATACAGTGATAACCGAATATCCTGCTGAACTAGACCAATTGTTATCTCCACTCTCTCATTTACCATAGATTTGCCTTGATGATGTCTGGCTGAAAATCAATGATTCACTCACTTTCAGAGTAACGGCTCCTCTGAAGGTGTTGACTTGGTTCTCCCGGGGGCAATGATTTCAATCAAGAGGTGTGTGAATTCTCAGGCTTTTTACAATAGAATAGAACACTGTAATAAATTAGACAAATAAGTAATTTCTGTGTAGAAGATGGATTTAAATTGAATCATCTTGCAGCCTCACAACACATGCATTCTTTGACGCATGCTTTACATAGACAGATGAACAAACACCGTACGTGCACACATATTTGCCCACCTTCTCTGCAGGTGCAATAGCTGTCAACGTTTTCTTATCTGCTTACATTAGTTCAGAATACCAAGAGGCTGAGGCTCTCCGCACCTGAATAAAATACTAAAGGTTATTCCCACATACATACGACACTTAACAATGTTGACCTTTATCAACTTTAGGACTGATTTGCAATAGTTATAGCATCAGAGGGAGCGAAATGAAAGGAGGTGGAGAGCTAACAGCTAGCAACATTCAGAGACTGTAGCAGAAGGTGGGCCATGTAAAAGCTGCTGTAAGTCTGCCAAATATGTTGGATTGGTTTTCTGCATTGCTGTACTGTTTTGCTTGAGTAGAAAAGTAATTGCATCACTATTTACTAAATGTTCTAAGTTTTTGACATATCATATCCCCTAACTTCATAGTACTGAATTTAGAACTGTCTTCATCAAAAGACACTGCCATAAGTCAAACTTCTTCTTTTGTTGGTTAGACCTCAAGCCTCTGTTTTGGTATATAAATCTCATCATTATTTTTTTTTTCCTGACTGAACACTGTCATGACCCTACATGATTTTTTTTCTATTTTTAAATATGCCTCAAAATGGCTTTTTATAAGATGTCAGGATGACCCTGATGTCAGAAACCATTGGTATTGTTTCTAACTTAGTTGTCTGACATGTTTGTCTAAGGGGGAAAATTATACAATTAATTTGACAGCTAAAGGATGTCATGTAATGGTGCTTTAATCCTGTAAAACTGCTAAGAAGTGCTGGCAATATAATCCCATATTACCATTCAAATAAGAGAATGTATTATCCGGCAGGACTAATCTTCAATCGTAACATGTCGTGCCTATGTGTACTAGCTAAAGCCTGGACGTGTCTTGATTGGACTGCTCTCCTTTCCTGCTGAGATGACAGAAATCTTAGACACACAGTGGACAAGGGTTAGCAGAGCAAGTTGCTCTGAACTGTTGAATAGACTCAGGCTACATTCACACAAATGTTTTTGTTTAAAAAGGATATATTTTGCTACGTTTATGCCTCGCAGCCACATTGTTTACAAACCCTTAAAACGGAGACATTTGGAGGTACTCCTGACCCCGTTAAGGTTTGAAAACTCCGGGATTGCATTGTAGTCTGGACAGGCAGAACTGGAGACCTTGGAAAACGACAACACAGACACCTACGTCAGTCAGTATCATCAGTTAGGTAGGCTTGCATACCTTTGCAAATACATCCCTAGTCTTTTTTCACAATTGTTGTTCATTCTCCAGTGTATTTCCTATATTTTCAATTTATACATCCATTAATTTCCGGACAAAGTTACGTTGGACAATCTGCTTCCTGTTTACACTGGCATGTCCAGTAGAAGCGAATGGTCATGTGATATGCTTTTTCAGACATGTATAGAAACCGATACTTTCTAATACGGAGGCTTAACACTTGTGTGGACGGATATCGTTTTTGTTTTATTAGTGTGGATGTAGCCTCACCTTTAGCCCTATATCATGATGTGTTGTTAGCAAAATGCCCAATTTTTACCAAATAGGTCATGCAGTCTTAACTGTGGATCTAAGCATGTAGTCTTTGGCTGTGCAGAAATCTTGTTGCAGTCCTGTGTTTTTTTTATTAATGAAGGACTTGCTGCTCCTAGCCAGGTGGAAGCGGTGCAGTAATAAATGTGGCCCAATATATCATCTGCAGCACATTACAGGGGAGCTGGGGGTGATTATTCATGCCGGCAGGGGCATGAACAGACCTTTCAGGGGTTCACGGGCTCAAACTTTGAAAAGGGCGTCTCCAGGGTAGGTAGAGTCTCCCCGTGTCCCTGATGTTGTTGGTTTAGTCTCATAATGAATGCAGTGAAATCTACAATACTTTCGTAGTGAGAAATATGCAGATTTTCTTTGTTTGATTTTTTTTTTTTTTTTTTTTTTTTCTTTTTTTTCCCAGCTGATTATTTGATGAGTCTGGATGTTTTCACATGTATTTATCAAGGTCGTTTGTTTGTTTTCATGCTCTTACCATAATCATCATTGTATTCTTTAAACTTAATCATCAATGTCAAACACAGTAGCATGCAATTTGTAGTGTTTACGTTGCATTGTGAAGTCTTCTGCGATTGTGCAGACCATTCTATTAAGCCTCACTGAATCTTAAATTCCAGAATTAGCTTCTCAGACGGGTGTAATCAAGACTGCAATTACCGTACTTGCACTGAATCAACTTTTTTTCTTCTTTTTCCTTCAGCCACATTCTTGGACTAAATTACAAAAGGCACTTCTACAGTCATTTAGTTGGAGCCAGGAAATGATGGTATTGTGAGCAGCGGGACGCGGGGTGAAGGTAGATGGGGCGTTATGTTTGGAGCAGCCTGTGTTTATTGTCTGTGGCTATCACAGACAGATGAGGCACAACAGCTGGCCCTAACGCGTGTTGGGTAGGACCAGCCCGGCCCAGTCACAGCACATCAATAGACCCATACGTTAGCTGACAGGGAGAGCACTAAACTGTGCTCGCCTAGCAGGTGTCATGGGCCCGGCCCCAGCACAGGTGATAGAAAAATAGGCAATCTGTCTTTCCACTGCAGGGGTATGGTGGGGGGTCGGGTTGCCACCGGACATAAGATCTCTGATCCTTCACGAGGACCTAAAACAAAAGGGCTGTTTTACACAATGACAAACATCCATAACCCTCCACCAGCAGCACTTCCCTCAAACCACTGCATTGTGCAGCCAGGTGGTTGCCGTGCCGAAGTATCAGGCCGTATGTGTCACTTATGATCAGTCCTCATGTTACAGATATAGTGTACGTTGCAATGTAGATATATAACCCTTTCATTACTTGAGCCTGTCTGTTACTACAATGCTTAGTTTTATGTCACCATTTAGGTTTGAAGCACCTTCTTTTTTCATGATGACCTTGTATAAGATTGCATTCAGCGACAGGATATAATTCAAAATTCAAAATCAAAATGGAAGAGAAATTTAGTTGTAAGCTGTGTGTGTGTGTGTGTGTGTGTGTGTGTGTGTGTGTGTGTGTGTGTGTGTGTGTGTGTGTGTGTGTGTGTGTGTGTGTGTGTGTGTGTGTGTGTGTGTGTGTGTGTGTGTGTGTGTGTGTGTGTGGTTTTATGAAAACTCCATAGTACTGGAAATTACAAGCCTCGCTGACTTGTAATTTGTTCTAGAAAAAATAAACCTGTTAAGTAAAAATGAATCATTGCAATTTCAATTTTTATAAAAGTGACTTTAAGCAGATGATTACATCCTCTGATGTGATTATGTTTCAACTACAGTATACTAATATTTTCAAAATTACTAGTTTAATAGTAATGATGATGATAATAACACTAGTATGCATATTTGTACTGTTTTAATGGCGTAATAGATCTAACACTCTTGCCATTTACCCTGGAAACCTAAATGTATGCAGCTTAGACTAGATAATAACCACTGTGCATTTATTAGAAATATACTAAATTACACAACTAAAGCAGTAAAGTATTGAGTAGATGATACTGCAGTATTTTTCTTAACGGCTTCCTCATTAAATTTGAAGAGAGGAAAAAAAGTGGATACAATCAATCCGGCTTTTATCTGCTGAGACACGGTGACAAGTGCTTTAACAATTCAGTAATTTGTCCAGAGGATCTTAGAAATTGTGACAGTGATATGACAGTGCTGTCTTTGAAACATAATTCTGCCTAAAATATCTTTATTCTGCACTTTTGTTACCACTCCTTTCCTTTTGTATTTTACCACTGTGTGGGCTCATATTTAGCTACAGAACAAGTCTAAGAAAAACTTGGATTCCTTATGCACAAGACTTTGTCTCGGTCGCATTAGTAAGCTTTACAGGTAAACTCATTTTCTCAGGACTTGAACGCACCATCAAGACAGCTGTTAGTATTTGGTCCTTTGGTCTCTTAACCACATAAGGCTGATTAGATTTGTCAAAAACAAATGCTGTTAATTGTTAAACTAAGAAGATGATTTGTGAACAGCAGTCTACTAACTACTTCTTAAAACTTAGTTGTTTCAGTTTCCCCCCTTTTTAATAGTTTTTTTTTTATTTATCTTTTATTGCTTTTTATTGATATATTTTGGTTATTTTTATTCTACCCATTGTCATTCTTTGTCTATGTTGACAGTGATGAATTGAACTTGAATTGAATATCAATTTAATCTTCAGTTTTGTAGCTAAGTTGCATGTAAATAAGACCGTTTTGGAGTTGATGAAAGTTTTACTGATGAATATTTATTTACTAACAGTGAGAGGCTAGCAGTAAAAAAGAATGACATTTTTTTCACATAAATTGCTACAGTACAGTGGAACATATAAAAAAAAAATACTTGGCCCATATTTTGGTTTTATTTGTCTTGGTTTCCTCACGTCTTAAATCTTGTCTTCAATCATGCAATACTGAACGACTGGCAGTGGTCTGCCCACATTTTCTCTAATGTGTGGGCAGGCGTTTACCTGGATGCCGAACAATGTTCTATTTTATGCGAGGAAGCGGCCCATTATTTAGACAGAGTATCTAGTGGAATAAGGCCTGTCACGCTAAATTTAGTCAGAATTACATTTCCCCTTTTCAAATTCTTAGTTGGCACTAAAACCAAATTCACCAGGTGGTTCCTTCGTACACAGCCTGTCAAAGTTATCGCTTGCCTTGAATTTCAAAGCAGTTCTCCTAAAATACCTTGAGTATCTCTCCATTATCCAAATGACATTCAAATTCTCTTAGAGTGAGCCTATAGTTTGAGACTCCCATTTCCTTGGTGGTTTTACAGTCAGACCCTAATTGCAGTTACTCACAAGGGCTCTTTTCTATACCATTTACACGAAAGAACAAGGTAATATAATGACTCAACTTGGAATTTAGAGTAATTGGTCTCATTAATTTAGATTATGATCTTTTTTGCTGTTAAAGCACTTTACCCTATTCTTCACACTTTTATACGCATTGGTTGACAGCCCTGATAAGATGTCTCCACTAGACTCGCAGCATAAAAAAATCTATTGGTGTATTTTCTTGGAGCAAAGTGCCTCTTTTCAGATATTTATTGCCAGTCACCTAATGCTTTGCTATTGTTCATGCACATTATTGGGCTGGATGTGTAAGCCATTTCTGTCTTTGTAATGTACTGTAGAGCGTGGCCATGAAGGCTCCTTATGGATTTGGTAAGGAAGGGGGGAGGAAAAACCCAGGCCTGCTATTATTGCCATTGTGAGAGAACCTGGGAGAAAGCTCTGTGACAAAGCAAACATGCTGTATTTTTCCTCAGTGTTCTATAGCTTGTACTCTATACACAAATGACCGCTATGAAAGGCACACGCCTCAATGGGAGGATCTCAAGGACAGCTTGAAGAATTTGTGTATTGTATGTACATCAGGCCGTAACCACTCTGCAAATGTGAGTGAGTGGAAAGAACAGGCTTGGCATTTGTGTTTGGTGACTTGAAAACAATACATTTACAACCGATATGGGAGTACTGGACTGCTTATTGTCCAGAAAAAAATGCGGTCATAGTGATATTTTTCAGATGGATTTTATTCACTGTTACAGAAAAGCACGGACTGTAGAGCAGATTAAACTGTGGGCGGAATCACCTGCATTACACTAGTATAATTGTAGTTTGTCTATTTCTAACTAAACTTTGTAAATGTTATTACATTCTGATATATTTAGCACAATACACAGTTCATCATTTTCATTTTCAGCCTCCGCACAAGTTCACTATGATGAATTTTGAAAGTGATTTAAGTTTACTACAGAACTTAAAAAAAGTAATCATCTTCAGTGAGGTCACAAGAGACAAACCTGTCAAAATAAGTATATTGTTTTACGTGTTCACCACTCACTTTAGATACATTTTAAAATAGGATTCTTAAAAAGATCAAATAAAAATCGCAGAGTAGAAATTAAGAAGAGAAATAAAGATTCAAATGTGCAATACCTCCTGTACAATGAGAGCTCCCTTGTTATCAGACGGTGCATGTCTTTAGCTCTTATTTGCGGTGAGGTGTTATTAGCAGCGTAGTCCCACCTCATCACATCATCTGTCAGAAGATCACCAGTTGCTGTAATGGCCCAGGAGGAGGATCCCTGTGTGCTGCTTATCTGCCTCAGACACCCGCAACCTTGTGTCCCCAAGAGAGCAGGACACTAACTGAGCATATTACTCAATGTGTTTTGGCTGTACTGAGTATTTGAGTATCTCTGTTTGAGACTTTACATTATATATTTATATGACATATAAGAGAATTATTGCATTTTTACATTACTACAAGTGTACTCACTGCTCACTTTGCAGATTAAGATATTACATACAACATAAAATAAAAAGTGATGCGTTGCTATCGTTTAAACTACCCAGTAGTATACGAAGCAGTTAACCTGGGCACCACCTGGACCAGATACAACGTTAAAGTGCTTCTTCACTAGCCATTTGGATGGTGGAAGTTTGAACCCTGCATACCAGCCCCAAATACTCTCACTTAGCTCAGCGGTAGGTTAGAGAGTATGATAATGTACTCACTGATTCAAAAAGGCTGCCTGGCTCCTGATGGCAAGATGGCTAAAGATAGAGGGTGGAGCATGGCTGTCATCAAGATGTCTTGTATAGCAAACAAGTGATAAGTCTGTAAGTTAAACTGAAGTTGTGTTTTGTACACAGTATGCAGCTTATGTTAGTGGAATGTGGATAAATCAGAAAGTTATAGTACTATTTTTGCTAGTACCTTAGCCTGCTAAAACATTACTAACATCAGCTTACTAACAGCTAACTTGTCCTCTCCGGTAGACAAAGGGTGCTAAAATAATCGTTTGACATGCTTAAATCTCGTGTTTTTTAGCTAGCTATCGGCACTTTGTGGTTATGGACTTAAATGCGCTCTGTGTCTATGATAGGATGGAAGTGGACCATAGTGGGATGTGATTAGCCAGTGTTCAGATGAGCAATAAACCAGTTGGCCAATCATGCGATCTCTTTCCTTTTTGCGGGCCAGTCAGTCAAAGACCAAGGATGTGAATGGCCAGTGTTCATATGAAAGACACACAAGTGTGATGTTATCTCTCTTCTCTTCATGGGCCGACCCAAAAAATAAATGAGTGTTTGACCGGAGTGTAGCCACAGCCCATTCTACCCACACAAATAGACCAAACGGGAAATCTCCCGGTACTCCCGATGGCCTAAGCTAGCATGACATAGTTGGTATCAATGGATTCCTTAGTTTCATATAATACAGCTACAAACATTAATTTGTAGATTGTGTGAATCAATTTTGGATCTTTAAAATACAAAAACAATTTAAATCAGCAGTCAATTTTCTTTTTTTTTATATATACATAAACCCAGTCCTATTTTAAAGGATACATGCAGTGATATTTTATAATTTTCTTATTGTCAACCAATCCCATAAAAAGACTAAAGCCAACAATTAATTTATCCTATAATAATTAGTATTGACTTTTTATCCAGAGCCATATACGGTAGCTTACTCCTCTGTGCCAAGGAGCTCCAAAATAATTTAAAAGAATCATTGACCCTGGGTCACATGTTACCTCATTATCATGTAGTTTATTTAGAGTCAATCCCACATACTCTGTCCCGGGGCCATAAATACTCTCCAGAGTGTTAAATGTGTATTAATCCACAAATAATTTACAGTGTCCTTTTCAGTAAGCTATTAAGCTTTTTGAGAAAACTAAATGTTAAGTATGTGACCTGTATTAAAGTCATCCTCGGAACAAATGTCCGTGCCACAGAGAGAAAGGGAAAGTCAGAAATGATTGAGAGATGTTGCTGGTTTAAATGTTTTGTGGCAATAAACTATAACCAAATTGTAGAATATCACCAGACTTATCCTTTAAATACTTCTTCCACTATTGGGAAATAAACAGGATATCTGTAACTGACTAAATGCTATTGCTTCTCCTGCTAATCACATAATCAATTTGTTATTGGCCGGAATTTCCCTCCAGAGTTATTGCATTAAAACGTTATAAATAAACCCACCGAGATGCTATTCATCCTTGAACAATTTTTTGGTATCTCTCAAAAGGAAATTGATGAGGTACAATGATACATTTATTTTCTCAAGACAGTGTTTCAGGAGTTTGTCCCAGGTGTAGGAAATTGCATTGTGTAGGCATCAGCAGTCGGAGCCTATGGTAGCTTAAAGCCTAGACCATTACATCTGATCTGCAGGGTTAAGGCAGAACAAGCACTGTGCTCAAGTGTGGCCCCATCTCTTCCGCTTCCCTCTTTTTATACCAGCTTCAATGTTGTTAAAGCAAAAGAAATTGGACTGTCTAGTAGAAATCAAGTAGCAGCATCGGCTCCATTTTAGGAAGAGGTTATTTTACGTTGTGAGCAGCTGGTTTTCTTCTTTTTTATACTTCATTGACGTCTACAGTGACTGCACATTGGCCCGCATCATTAGTCTTCTTCACAACGTGTTTTTAAGGGGTTCTATGAGTACTTTTACATTTTTCATTACTTATGTAAACAACTAGGTGAGAAGTCATGTACATATTACAGAAGTAATTATCAATGCACAGATAAAAGCCAAGTAACATGAGTCATTCTCGAATGTGACGAGGCTAAGCTGTTGAACCTGCTCCCATCACCGGGATTTTGACGGCACATAATTTTTATCAGTGTTTTTGTGTTTTATTTTTGCATTAGCTGGTGTGACTGTTACATGTGGCTACTGTCACACTGGGCTACATTTTATTTCAAAGTTACTGCTTCATATGTAATTTTACTAATTTAAATTGGCAAATAAAAACTAAGTCATTTTTTTTAGGTAGACTAACCTGAAATTGAGAAGGAGGGTTGGGAGTAATGAACGATGGGCTTCTTCCAAAGAATGATTTGTATGCATGCATTGCTAAATCACAGACGTCAGTGTGTCTTTGCTGTTGGTTGGGATGTCAGGAGGACTGGAAGGAGCTAAAAACAAATGGAGAGAATAATCAGAAAGCTGTTCAGTTTGAAATGAGTTCTCCTAGCTGTTTCTGCCTTTGACTGCTACCCTGAACACATGTGGAGTTCAGGTGTGCTTTTCTTTGCAGGGAAAGTCATAACCAGCCCTGTCTTTTATCCTAGTCAGGTTCACACTTACCTATACAATTCCTCGTTACATTTCTCTTTTATGTCCTCCTCTGGATCCGAGTCTTTACCTCAATGTCAAATGTTCACAAGTGGCACTTTTGTCTTTGGATAATGATGCTGACACATGACACCTGTCTGTATTTCATGCAGTTGCAGCATTCATTATTCTCATCATACTAATGGATTATAAAGGCGGAAGTTTGCATTTGACGTTAGTCTCCGGAATATCGGAAATATAGAAAGTGAAAGCTGTTACAAATAACATGTCTAATTATTAGGGGTGGAACGGTACACAGAAGTCACGGTTCGGTTCATACATCACGGTTCAGTTCAACTTTGGTACGATGGAGGGAAAAGTAAATCAAAATGCAGAAGGAGATTTCCTTTTATTGTGCATGTCTCAGGCTGTACCAACTAGTGTCATACAGTCTCTCCCCTGAGCTAGCTCCAACAGCCTAAACTGTGTAAAGTCAGATGTAAACAATAAGTACCCCACATCATCTCCAGACTCCATCTTTAACTTGTAAACAAAACAAGACAATCAGCTATAAAACAGAAAATTGAAAATACAGCATCTCTGTTGTCTGCAAAGACGAACTAAATTACCTGATTAATTCAACGTCATCAGTGTTTCCCGCAGCACTTTGCAGCTACTTCATCAAAAAATAAAATGTACAAGTAAAATCGCCATGTTACTTGGCCCTGTTTTCTCCCGATCATTCCAAACCATGCAGTTGACAACTTGCCGCTGGAGGCGATGGAGACAGGCTCGGACATAAATGCCACAGGCTGCTGTGGACTTATCAGTCTCGCAAGCGGTTTCAGGAAAGTGGCTGTATGTGTCCGACAATGCATACAACATTAACCTGGTACAAGCCTACAGCTGTCCGCAGACACGGACTGCGGAAAATGTGTCCGAGCCTCCAGGACGGGGAACTGAGACTTCGTTTCCCACTTGTCCATCAATGGTTAATGATCGGTCAACGTTTTAATTTCATTGTTCTATCTTTTGGAATGATGGCTGCCAAAAGTTCTTGAGGTCTCGTGAGTTGTTGATGCTTGCACGAGTAGGTCAATCCGGCGAATCAGCCGGCTACGTTGTCATGAGTGGATCTGATTCAGATGAGCGAGTGAAGTCTCTCCTCAAGCTCAGAGTAAAGCAACCACAACAAATGTTTATTATTTCACTTCTGAAATAACATACAAGGTTCTGCACGTAGCCTAGCTAGGCCTACTGTAGGTTTGGTGTAGAAATGTAATATGTTAAAATGCAATTAGGTCAAGCACACAGTCGATTTAAAAAAAATAAATAAAAAAAAATAAAAATTGTAGTTTTCTTTTTCCTATCAGTACTGATTCAAGTGACTCTCACAACCCGGTTCAGTTTAGTGAGTGACTCGGAATAAGACAAATCCTTACAGAGAACCGGGTTTGCCAGGCCTAGTCCTTAGTGCTGCTATCTCTGACAAACTCGCTGGACCGTCCACCTGACAAAAAACTGCATACATTGGCGGAGCTTAGCTACATAGACGCCAATCAGAGCTAAGGCGGTGCTACAGATTAGGTGTCCTTAAAGAACCCGTGTATCTAACAGTAGTTCCGCATTACATTAATTAATCTGCACGCAAGTTTATTATTTGTTTTTATACCGTGTATTCTCTGTTTAAATTCATGCACCAAACGCCCAAACCATGTTTAGTTCAATACGAGAATATATGTACCATTCCACCTCTATTTGTATTTCAAGGCTCATTAAGTGAGCAAGAGTATATTATCTAAATATATCTGTTGTAATTTAAATCTGGGATCAAACATTTTTATTAACCTAAAATCTACCCACATTGTGAAAGCATCTCATTATCCAAATTAGTGTAGTGAAGCTAACAGACTTGTTAACAACCATGGCACGGCCCAGGTCAAGCAAAACAGGTGTTTTTGAAAGTGACTGCTAAAATGTGATGCAACAGCATTGTTAAATCGTCAACCTTCTGTACTTAATCATGTGTTTGCCTTATCTTTACACTGCACTGTTGGTGAGCCCAGTGGCTTAGTGTGTCACCGCTACAGTAAGTGCTGGTGGCTTGTAAAATTGGAAAGTTGGTTCTGGCATAGTGTTAGAGTAATTAGAGTTGAACAGGTGATGCTTTATCTCAGCCTTGTTATGGATCATGTCTTTGTTGTGTTGTTCTAATTCTCTGTCTGATGCTGAGGAGCCTCCATGCTCTGTCACACTAATTAGATAGCGCCAGTCATCCCCCATTTCTCTCCACCTGGATCTTTGCTGGGAGGAGGGTAAGTGATTAGATGAGGAGGAGGAGGATGAGGAGGAGAAAGAAAGGCAGGTTGACAGGCAGGTTGACATGGAGACAAGTGTCACAGGGGGCCTCACATTCACAATGGTTTGTGTCAAAAGCCTTTGGAATAGCCTTTGGAATAACTTCTGCCGATATCAGCAGTTATACACTCTGCTGGTTTTTCATTTTGCCAAATTGAACCTTTTTTTTTTTTGGGACGTTGTCTAAACTGTTGCATTTTCCGTGGGAACGTCTGGCATATTGTGCACTGCGAGGCCAGCTAAAAAAGAACATGTTATCTAATTGTAAAGCTCTCAAAGTAAGAGTTGCAATCTGTAGTGTTTTGTTTAGTTGTTCCAGCATCATGAACAATAAAGATTACTACAAATTGTGTGCTCTTGATGATTTTGGTTTGCTTTGCTTTCCTCTGTTCGAAATGTTGTAAAATGCAGTGTGTGTGAAACCTCATTTTAGCTCAAGGCATATCCAGTAATTAAAGGATTAACTTGGTAATCTAAATTGTCTCTTGTCTTTTCCTTCCTCCCCCCCCGTTATTTCCTAACATCCATTTCCAAGATTTAAGAATGCCTCCTTTCCCTCCCCGTCTGCATTTCTGTGTCTTCCCATGCTTGCGCTGAGTTCTTTAATCAACTTGTTTCTGGATAACCTCATTTCCGGCTAAGCGCAAGGGGAAGACAAATCCATGAGCGTGTGCGTGTCTTGGATGTCAAAGACTGCGACCGTGTCTGCTCCTCCCGACAGCTCATGATACCTTTGGTTCCTTTGAGGATTGCTTGTAGTTATTAAGTCAAAATGTGTTTAAATCTCTGTGACTCTTTTAGAAAAGCATGCACTAAACCGCCAAACAGGTGAAGCTTTGAAGAATCTGAGGCATTTACATCCCGAGTTTTTCTACAGCAAGGCATTTTAAATCTAGCTCTAAAATGAGCTCCATAAATCTATCTAGTAGATACAGAGGGCATAAATATACACACCCCAATGTTGGATTCCCATAGAGGCTGGCAGATATTTATTTTTAAAGGCCAGTTATTTCATGGATCCAGAATACTGTGCATCCTGATAAAGTTCCCTTGGCCTTTGGAATCAAAATAACCCCATATCATCACATACATAGAGATTGTCATGGTTTTATTTCAGTTAGCCTAATAGCTGGTTTGATTTGCATTGTGATGATTTTATGAAAAGTTCCCCATGCCTATCTCTATGTGTGGTGAAGGGTATGTGAGGATGTGGGGATATTTTAATTCCAAAGGCCAAGGGAACTTCATCAGGATGCATAGTATCCTGATCCGTGAAATAACTGGCCTTTAAAAATAAAAATCTGCCTGTTTCTATTGGAATATAAGGGTGTGTGTATGTATGCCCCCTGTATTTTAAGGAGGAACATTTATTTATTTATAATAGATTATTCATTCACAAAGATTTTTAATTAAGGCATTAAGATCAATTTCCAAAAGATGTTGTTTTTTTTTATTCCTCTTTTAGTTAGTTTTAGCATGGGTATGTAAACCTGAGCACTACATTGAGTAACATACCCAAGCTGCTGTGGTGTCACTGAATTTTGCAGGATACAGAGTTTTTTTGGAGAGTCCCAACTAGTGATTAGCTGCTGTAGAAAACTGATTGTTTGAGAGACTGACTCACCCATCAAACTGGCTTGTCCGTGGAAACATCTGGAAGTGAATGGCGACAAAGCATCAGCTGTGGCACTTGAGTGATGAATATATTTCCTCCAATCTGGAGACTCTTAGCCCACACAGTGTTGATGATGCTTCTAAGAATAGGATTGTGGTTTCTGAATCACAGGTCTGACCGTGTAACGATTCAAATCGAAAAGATAAATGTGTCTCATGTTCACCCTTTTTGTATTGTAATGTACACAAATACAGACTCATAGCTATTGATCTTGTTTAACGTCACTTTCAGCCATTTATTCACACACGTTTCCACAAACAAATATACTCACACACATGCAGCCTCTGTCAAAAAGCGCAGTTCTCAAAATGTCAGCTCTTTTACGTTGACAGGAGCTTAAAATGGTCTCGTAGGTTTCAAAGCAATAGCGCCTTTCAAGACAGCGTCGCCTTGAAAGGCGAGCGAAGCGAAGGTGTCTGAGTGTCGGCGCTGGTGGCAAAGGTAGACGGCACAACGTTTCTTCCCTGCTTGGACCCCCCTGCTGAGGTGTTGCCTCAAATAGATGACAGGAAAAATTAATGAATAAAAGTCAACAAACCGGAAAAAGCAGATGTGTAAGCTTCTGTTCAAAGGTGTAAGCCTCATTAATGGTGCTGCTTTGCACCATATTTACACAAATAATGGCTAACTTTTTATTGCTTGTTTAATGATATCACTAAAAAAAATACAGCATTTAATCATTCAAAGTGCTGCGTGTTTAGAGTAGAGATGATTTATGTCGCCGGCTTTTGATGGCAATTCTCAAAGTTGACGACATGACCCAAGCTTTAGGAACACAAGGAAATATTCTCAACAGGGAACAGTGTAGGCAGCGTGTTATTAGTATGCTGGATTAATAAATGCACACAGATGTACAGCCCTGCATCAGTGTGCATACTTAGCAGCCAGTGGAGATTGTAATAACGTCATGTGTGGCATGTGTGAGACTGATTTACTTATTCACCCCCATCCTCCGAGCTCCCACCTCTCCTTCTGCCCTTCACTCTCTGATATATTTCTTTTGTTTCTTAAGCCTCCCTGCATCCCTACCCACTGGTGCAAACATGATGTGATGAAGTTTGGGTTGCCTTCTCTCCTACATGTTTATTTAATGCATCCGAGCCAGTTTCTGTACAAGTGTATTTTTTTTTTTTTACTGCCAGTGATTGATTGTTTTCCAGACCAACCTTAATAACTAGAGATATTGTAAGGTATCTGAATGCGTTGGTGTTTGAGCATATCTGTGTAAACCTGCATTTCTGTTCGCATGCATAATCCTGCATCTCTCATTGATCGAGAGAGTGACAAAGCTGTCTCGAGCAGTTACTTCCAGTTTTGCATGCTTGCGGTCTATATTTTGTGTAAGTAAGGTTCTCGTGTGTGTGTGTGTGTGTGTGTGTGTGTGTGTGTGTGTGGTGTGTGTGTACAGTATACAGAAGCGTGTGTGTGTTTGACAGAGTGTGTGTGTGTGTGTGTTTGAAGGATTTATTGTTGAAGCATGGTTGTCCCATTGAAAAATGTATAGTGAATCCCAGACATGTGGAGGAGTAAATATTTGTCATCTGGGGACAAACATATCAGTCAGCCGTGCTCCACATTACATATGACGGTCGATGGAGCTTTTTTTTTTTTTTTTTTTTTTTTTCTTACATCCCATTTCAGCTTCTTCCCTATGTTTGATCACTGTCTATAATACGGGTGTCTGCAGCAGGTCAGTAATTCAGAGTTTCCAGTTATAAACCCTAATATACATAGGCCTACATTGTATTTAGAGTGATTACCACATAATGATACTCTGGTGTAAAAGCAACCAGAAAGCCATTTGAGCAAACCCAAGCATTCAAACATCAACCAGCAAAGTGGTTGTGACAAATTTTGATCTCGGCTTTGTTCTAAATGGCAGCTAAACATGAAATGGTTTAATATTCTGCCTAGTGATTTTAATTGAATTAATTTCAGAGGACATTGTAAGGTGCTGATGGTGTCATAAAGCACTTGTTATAGCTGCTGTTCATCACTGTGATGTAAATTATGTCCAGTGATTGCTCGATGATGCTTTTCTTCGGGGACATGACGTTGTAAAAAAAATTGTAATTGGCTCCAAAGGGCAACGATGTGTTGGTGCCATGAGGGAGCAACACAAAAGAGTGTTATTTTCTCTCCAGCTATGGTTTTTCTCCCTGCTGACATCCTTGCACTGTGGTGCATTCAGCAACTCTGTTCTCCAAGTAGATAATAAGGAGTGAAATTAAAAAATAAATGCTTAGATTACATTTGGCGATAACACAAGTCGACGGAATGGGAGGACAAGTTAGGATACGTATAAAGAATTTCATTTAAAAATAAGATTTGTACATATACAAAAAGTTTCCTGGAAAGGAATACAGTAAATGACATTAAAGTAAAAATCATTAAAAAAAAAATATTGAAGATCGACGGTAACAAAAGATGTTTACAAAGCTGCAACACTTGTGAAAATCAAAACCTGCATGCTTCTTTTTTTTTTTTTTTTTTTATACATGCAGTGGTGTGTGCATATATAGTTACAGCGGTTACAGGAAAGTAACTTTTTTTTAAATGTTTAATAAATATATATATATATAATTTATTTGAGTGCTTTTGCCTGCATCATACAGTAACTTCATCTCATCCTCTCGCTGGATCCCTGACTTGGGAGTTGACGTGGTCAGCTGGACACATGAGACACGGGGACTGTGTGCAGCAGGCAATCTGCCCTGGACATCATGGCTCAGCACACTGACAGCTGGTGCACCCTTGTTGAGTTTATGTATACATGTGTGCGGTTGTTAGTGTGTTTTAGGTCAGTTGAGTTGTCTCTCGAGAGAATAGCATCTGCAGACAAATATTGGGTCACAACCTCATGTGTTTCTTTTTTTAGAAAGTCCAAATTATTCTTCTGGGTTCTTTTCATGGCACTGTTTGATAGTTATGCAATGGTTACTGGGCCCTAGCAACACATCCAGAATGTTGTAACAATTAAATCATCTTCATTGGCTGAATGATCAGCAAGGGAGACATTTAGCTTCCTGTGTTTGTTATTTGTGTGTGTACTAAATGATCTGGCAATGGACTGCGATGCATTTGGCAGTTAATGATGGCTTTAGCCAATCCCATTCAGTGGAAGTTAATGCCCATAGTGCTTCTGTATGTCTATTTGATTTGTGCATTGACCTGCAACAAGTCTGTTAAGTGGCTGATACTCCCTGTATGCGTGTGCATGTGTGTGCGCACGTTGACTTTGAAGTACATTGTGTCATGACAATAATCTAAGCCAATTAACTTTGCATCAGTCCTCTATTATGGCTTTGATATAAAGCAGTGCGTGACTAGAATGCCCTGCCATAAAATGACAATTTACTTCTCTAAAGAAATTACGTGTTTAACCTCATTAACCTAACGTGCATGTACTAAAACAGAAGACTAACCCCTACCCCTTGTGCCACACACACAAAAACACATGCACAAACACAAATTGGAAACATCATCACAAGTTGAGAGTTCGAGGTGAATGTGGCCCCTGCAAATGAGCAGCCGGCGATGAGTTAACAACATCAGGAGCTCATCAAGCCATTGTCGTGACTCGTCAGCGTCTCAGGTGGCTTTTGTTTCATTCTCTGTTTCAGCATCAGCTGTCCTCTATGAGACGATTAACCTGGCAGGTGTGAGGTGAGTCTCGCCCACTGTTTTAGAGCTGTCGTCTTCAGTCTGCGGGGAGTACAGAGGGTCAGCACGGCCGGCTAATGGCCACGGTCACTAAGCTGGAAGCCGGCCTATTAGAAGAAGCCGCCATCATTAGGACCAACACACTTTCAAACAACCTGACCTACTGGTCCCTCGCTGTTTATTAGTAAAAGTTTGGCTTTCCGCTAAGCAATTATACTCACCATTCATGATGAACTGTGGCCTCTACCTCAACACCACGAGGCCAGAACCACACACTCGCATACATAGTAAATAATGTCAGGCTGTTGTGATGTCCTGAATAGGGAGCTGCCATATTAACAATATTTTCTTCACAGCAAATGTGTGGCAAATCGGAAAATGGAGGAAAAGGGGAAAGTGTCAGCAAGTGATGTATGTCGTTCATTGGACACAGAACATTTAGTTTTCATTAAGAGTTAAACATGTACACGAAACATTAATGGGGTTCAGCGACAGCAGCAGTGGCGTGCTTCACTGTCTCATCATGATAAATTAGCAACTCAGCACACAGGGGTAAAAGAAAAATAGGAGAAGAAAGAGATACATTAAAATGTGTAGTGGGGGAGGAACTGACATAAAATGTCTTTTATGCAAAGATTGGTGTTTATGACACAACGTGATATTATCCCTGACCCGTCCATCAGCAAGCTGCAAGGATGAATGAGGGCTTGGCGAGGGAGGAGGAGAAGAGAGAAAGGTCAGCACAAGTGTTGCTGTTCCATTATGAGAGATGTGGACTCCCATCCTCCTCTGCTTCACAGGGAGTGATGGAGAAGGTTGTTAATGCCTGGTCTGTCAGCCATATTGGATTCAGGGCAGTAAATGAATACACTCCTTTTTAAAGGGGTTTTATTTTGGGGTTTACTGGTCCCCCCTGAGTGTCTGCAGTGTAAAGAGGTTATTTCCCTCTTTCCACTCCGTTCTGTGTCCTCTCGCTATCTCTCGCACAAAGCTAATATGTTTAGAGAGAGAGAAACTTTGTTCATTGAGGAAGGATGTGTGCGCTATAGGCGCCATTGTGTCATTTGGTGTTTGTGTTGAACATTTGTCAGCGAGCGTAAAAAGTTTGCTGTAAAATGCAGCATTTACCCTCTGAAGGACAGCTCCTGTATCTCTGTGGAGGAATATAACTGCTGCTGCTGTATATAGGAAGGGATTTTGAGTTGTCTAGCTGTCAGTCATCTTTAACCTCTCTGCCTCTTGCCCTGTCTTGCTTAATGTGGACAGTGTTAAAGTCCTGGTTGAAGAGCCGTATAACACAGTGTGAAGTGGCCTAGTCGCCGAGATGGGATTTATGGCCGCCGGTCCATCAGCTGTGATGTTAAAGGGCTGTGATTAAATGCTGAAGTAAAGACCTGGACTCCGCTCCTCCCCCCTGAACCAGCCAAGATCATACAAGGCCATCTCTCCTCCATACAGTTCTGTCTCTCTTTTTCACCCGTCTGTCCTTCTGTCTCTTCTGCCTCTTTTTATATATAACGAGGAAGAAGAGACAGACATTTAATCACAGCCCTTTAACATCACAGTCGCACTTCACCAAGGATACTGAATCCCTGCATTACACATTTGGTGTCTGCTGCATTCATGAAAACTTGAAAACCTTTTTTTTAAATTACTTTTTTGGCATCCCTTTATAAAGATTATTTTTGGGGGGCATTTTTAGGCCTTTTATTTTTACAGGACAGAGGAAGACAAGAAAGGGGGGAGAGAGAGGGGGAATGACATGATGCAAAGGGCCGCAGGTCGGAGTCAAACCTGCGTCCGCTGCGTCAAGGAGTAAACCTTCACACACTGTGTGTGCGCCCGCTCTATCAGCTGAGCTGTCTTGGCCACTTGGCATCCCTTTATAATCCTTTTTTTTTTTTATTCTCTGAAGGTTCCGAGCACGCAACAGCAACACTTCCTGCCGCCTTCTCAGACCTGTTACCTCACTTCCTGGTGGAGCCAGAGGACGAGTTCATCGTGAAAAACAAGCCGGTGACGCTGACCTGCCGCTCCACCCCGGCCACGCAGATCTACTTCAAGTGCAACGGAGAGTGGGTTCACCAGGACGACCACTTGATTGAGCGCACTGTTGACCCAGCCACAGGTACATGCAAAGCATACGGTGTAGAGATGAGCAGTGTTCTCACCGGGTTTTGGATGTGTTGTTCTTTGTGCTAAATGTGCGACTCCTTGTGCAAAATCTTCTCGATCACCTTGGAGACCTGTTTGTTTTTCTCTCTGTTGTGCTGCAATCCTCTGCCATCAGTGTCATAAACATGTATGACACTGATGGGGTGTGATTCATCAGCAATCTGCAGATTCAAACCACCCTTTCACAGCCTGACAACTGATTGGGAGCGGGAACACACACACATACACACACACACACACACACACACACACACACACACACACACACACACGGGCAAATGCATTGCATGATTTGTAGCCAAACATAATAAACGCATGCATAAAAATATAACAGACACAATAACTGAGAGCTACACAAAAGAACAGACGTGCAGCCATCGTTGCTGCACACATACACACTGAAGACAAAGGGAAGGTGTTTTAAAGCAGTAAATCTGAAGGGAAATTTAAGCAGGGATGTATCAATTCATATGCACACTTTACCTCTTTGTTTTTGGACAAAGAGCTTATTGTGCTAACGTTTTATCCCTGTGGTCTTCAGAGTTTGGAATAAAAATGCAGCAGCTCCAAAGTGTAGGCATTCAAGTGTCATGGGGGGTGGGGGGTGGGGGGACTACGCTTAAATGTCGATTTAGTCTTGACACTTGTAGGTGAGGATTTCTGATCTAGTTTACCGACAAGCACAAATATTCTCCCATACTGAGACTTTGATTGGTGTACGTGCTCACTCACTGCACCTGTTAGGTTTTGTTTATTATAAAAAAATAAGATTTTTAAAATGCTCTGCTGCGTGAGTGACTTTGATTTGGTGAGTGATACAGATTTCAGTTCTCTGCGGTACGGTAGCGGTTTCCTTGAACAACAGAAGATGGAAGACCTTAAAATGTGTCTGTATTTCCATTTGTTGATATGTTTTACTGTTTGCATACGGCTAAGTCTTGGATGCAAGACTTATTTTGGAATCTGGCTCTGGTTGATAATGGCCATAAAAGAGTATAACGCGTTAATTGTAGTTCCTGTTTAGTAAATAGAAAGTGAACACAAAAGGGAGCGTTGGTGGATTTGGATCATTAAGAATAAATTGTCATTGAGTCAACGCTGAACCATTTTGAACAATTAACAACGCTCTCTTCACACAATTGTTGAGAGTGATAAAAATCTGTGTTGCCAATATCAACAATCCGTTTTAGAAAAAAAGGATTTTAAATTGGGAAATGTTTAAATAACTGGTCATAGTCTAATAGTCACAAGTAAATTTAAAGCCTTGGAAAGCCCTGACATATAGGAAAAGTAAATAATTGTATTACTTTCGTTGTAGAAACACCTTCCCTGTATTACAGTCAATGTGTTTTTACATGCACTTACACTAAGTAACCAGGTTACAGTCTTGCTTCCTCCAGTAAGGGGATTTCTTAAACATAAAAGAGTAACCTGGTTTCAGTAAGCGGGGGATGGGATTTGGGAAATAAGTTTTTTTTTCCCAGGTAGATTTGTCCTGGAGACTGCCAACTTATCTGCCGTGTATACCTGTAACCAGGTTTCTAATCGGCTTTTTAGACTTAAACATGTGCAGGAGGCATCCTCATTTTTCAAATGATTTCATCCGAAGTCTAAAGTAACCTCTGAATAAGTCAATTTTTTACTGCTCAACATTTTATAAATTCTAAAATATTCACACTGAGGGAAAGTTCCTCTCTGCCTGTCCTTTCACAAAGAAAAATGCCAAAAAAAGATGTGTTTTGTCAGTAGCATAAACTGCAGAGTTTAAGAGAACATCACATTACCAATGCAACATTTAATGATGATGGACCATTTGCCATGTGGTTATGAGCCATTATAGTCAGCATTTATTTGTCTATGAAACAAATCTGTCATGCCGGGTGCCACGGGCCTCTGCAGCAGCGAGAGGTTCCGTCTTTAGAAACCCTGTGAAGTTCCAAGGCCTCCTCGCAGTTTTCCACATCATTCTGTGTTGCCGCTGCGTTTGATGATGGATGTGTCATATGTAGGGCTGTGCAGTTATCAAGGACACGTGGTTGTCCAGAGGTATGGCTGCTCCAAGGTACCCACATCGATCTCTCAAACACTTGTGCTGTTTAATGTCAGCACTACCCTGAGGGGTGTGTGTGTGTGTGTGTGTGTGTGTGTGTGTGTGTGTGTGTGTGTGTGTGGTGTGTGTGTGTGTGTGGTGTGTGTGTGTGTGTGTGTAGGGGGGGGGGGCGAGGCGAGGCTGTCCTCTCACCCTGGTCTTCACAGTCACACCGGACTCTAAAATCGTACCTGTTGCCAAGCAACCACGACTTCTGACTTCACACCAGAAGCTGCCCGATATCAACATCATGCCTTGAAGAATGAGGAGTTTGGAGACATATCCAAGTTGACAAGAATTGATTGACAATTTATACCCAGAGTAACAGTGAAAAATCCCCTTCTCAAAATAGCCCAAAAGAACTTTGAGAAATTTCCAACCTGACTGAGTCGTCTCTGCTCCTTCTCTGCACTGAGCAGGACCCATGCCTTTTTTTTTCCTCCATTAGCAATGAAAGTAAATACTATACACTGTGACCAGCCTCAATTTCATTGGCTGACCGGTTCAAACTGATTGAGATGCATCAAGGATCTTCATTCCTTTATGTAAATTAAGTCTAGCTGTCAAGAGTTAATGCTTTTAATTCCAACAGTAAAATAATGGAAGTAGCATGTAGGCACACCAGAGTCAAGAGTCACATTTGCCTCGCCGTTCTCAGTTCAACATGATACATTTTCTTTCACTCTTTGATAAATGAGTGGTCCATCAACCAATGAAGCATGCATACAGTTTTATTAGGCATAAAGAGTCATATTCTGATACCTCAAAATAGCATTAATATTTTATTGGTTTATAATAAGCAATTTTACAGAAATGTACACATTGGGCAATTGGTTTTCCACTGCATGTGTGAGAGTTTATTCTTTTCATAAACAAGCGTTTCATAAAGATATCATCTAGACATGTTAAAATAGGGGTTGACAACATTTTTTTTATGTTTATCTTTTAATTAATCAGGAAAGCCTTATTAAAATTAAAACCCTAATTTTAAAGAGTGTCCTGACGATGATCGGCGGCATTACCATTACAACACGAGACAAAATATGCCTCAAAATCAGAATTAATCAGTATACAATTTTAAGATAATGAATCATTTTTTTCAAAAATGACCGTGTTTATAAAAAAATTAAATCAATCCGAAAAAAATTTCAAACCATAAAAATAACTAAGACCAATATAATACAATAGCAGAGACAAACACACAGAGATTCTGAAATACAGCCGCGGCCAGAAGAGAGAGCACCCAGTTCCTGCAGCAGTGAATTGAATTCCCACCGGTAGACACCATTTTAGCAGTGTTAGATCTACAGTAACTGCAGAAGGTTTGAGGCGGATGGTGCAGCATGGAGAAAAGCTCTTACCCATTTCAAGATGCTTACAGTATGAAAAATAAAGATGAGTCACAGCCATAGCATGGGGCAGGATAGGTTGCATTTAGCCCAGATTCAAATAATTAGCGTTGCAGCTCCAAATTTATTCAACAGAATAACAATTTAAAGTTCTACAAATAGAGTTGAGCAGTTTGGCTATAAACAGTAAATTTGTCTACCATATAGTTTATACAAAGGTAGCTCTAGCTTTAACACGTGTGTATCACCCTCGTGTAATTCCATATCACTAAGTAGAACTCCTTCATGGCCATATTGGACTATTTTTTTATTTTATTTTTGCATCAATGTGACAGAACTTGAACTGTTTAGTGTATTTAAATTACTGGATTAGTTTTTCATAAAACATTACTATGTGACAACATACGTATATTGATAGCACAATATAACAATTTACCTTAATACTTTGATAGACAGCTCTATCCATATTGCCCACTTCTAGTGTAAATAGAGCAATGTGATTTTTCCTTCTCATAATCTTTTAAGTAAAGATTTTTATTACCTGAATGATTATAAAAAGGTGTTACATCTGATGGATTCCTGTGTAAGAAACATGAAAACCCACGAGAAACAGATTTTGAGAGTTGAAAGTCACGCCTGATCATCGGTGCACTTGAAGCAACCTTTCGTCTGCTGCTGTGATCCGCGCTGATAACGCCGAGGGATTCCCGCAGTCCTAATGACTTCTGTGCATGTTTTCATCACTAAAGGAAAACAAATTGATCAAAGGGAGCGGAAGCCGTGATCGATAGTCCCTTTACCTTCTTCTAAGTAATTTCAGAAAGGTGGCTGTTTCAGAGATGAACTGGCCTGGCCTGGCCCAGCACCGGAGAGGCAATATTCAGCAAGCACCATCCATTTTCACTCCCGGCAGACTCGGATAAACGTCAAAGTAACTGGAAGGGTTTGAATTAATAACTGACCCAGGTCTGAAGTGCAGACATGTTTCTGTCAGACTGTATCAAAGCTCAGAAGGTAGAAAACAGGACGCGTGGATTACCATCTACAGCAGACGTGACCTCTGCCCTCATCAGACAGGTTTTATTGAAACTGATTCAGTGCACGGAAGACATAGGAGCTCAATGTCTGTACTTCATACAGTTAGTTAGTGTTACTCACACAACACTGTACCCCCCCCCCCCCCCACACACACACACACACACACACACACCAACTAGTATCCCTACACACAGGGCTTACAACCAACTCGCACTCAGAAGCTACTTAGAACATGGAAGAAGGAAAGAGATGTCACAATTTGTCCTTCCTCTCCTGCTATCAATGTCCAATATCGATCCATGCTCGAGTCTATCGGTTCTCATTACCTGTCCTCAGTAACTTATCTCAATTGTTATGGCTGTGACTGCTTCCAAAGCCCCCGGCCGACTCTGTGTCTTTCCCAGGTCATCCCTCATAGGACAGGGGAAACGGAGACGTCTGGCGAGTCCTAACAAAGACATATCCCCTACGAACAAATCAATGCTGACAGTGTGTTTGCATAGATTAGGCGATTCTCCCACACTATGAATTCTCATCAGATGCATGATGAGGAGAAGGAAGATTGGCATTTGAGCGGAGGATTGTTGTATTGGCCAGACTGATTTGATTGTGTTTGCGTTTCATCTGCCAGCATTGATGGAAACGATTTTGATCCTCGCGTCGCATTGTCACCCCTGCGGCAAACCCTCTCAGGTGGAAAATACATGCATTTCACATTCCTATTTCAATAAACCTCAGCAACTGCCTTATAAAGATGTGGAGAGATTATATTTTCTTTGTTGATTGAACCGGATGTCGACAAGGCTTCCACAATGAATGCAGAAGATGATGGAGAAAGTAATCACACGCAACACATTTGCCTTGTACTTTGTGAAAGTGATTTTTTTTTTTTAGGGTTTCCAGTGGAATCCTAATTGCAATATTGATAAACTCTTTAATATTTCTTTTTTTTTATCACTCCACATATCATTTTAAATCCCTATAAGGGAATATAAGCCCTTCCTATAACCTCCAGTTTTATCAGCTTCTGTCCTCTGTCAATCCTTTGAAGTCTAAATACAGCACATGACGTAGTCCCTAAATCTTTTAAAACCATCTATCACTTTCTGAATATAACTAATAATGTGTTATGGCACCACAGGGCTAACCCCTGCGTCTACAAACCAGCCAGGATTCATTTGTATACAATATTTTCTGATTGACTAGATCCTGGATTGAAATGTGATGACATATTTAATTTCTGATCTAAAGGGGAGATAAGCTAGGCTTAGCTGAAATGATCTGTAACTTTGACTTTAATACCGCAATACTTATCTATCTGTGGTATTATGGCAGCCAATCATCTCTCTGACTCCAACTTCCATCCACTTCCCCCTCCCTCTGTCCCTGTATTACCCATTTTGTTCCTTCTCTTTTTTCAGTCCTGGATAAGTAGTCAACATGGATGGAGATAAATACCTTTTACAGAGACTTACGGAAGTTCCCTTTACCTGACTAATGCAACAAGCAGCTCAGTGTCACTCTGTTGTTGTCAAAACTGCGGTGAATTCAGGACAGAGTCTTCTTTATAGTGCTTGAGGCCCCACAGAAGTGATTAAACATGATCTTTAATTGAACATCAAAGAATGGCCCCGCTGCAATTTAAGCAAAACCTGATAGGCCTGTGAGCCGGGATCCAATGAAAAGATGGAAATAAGAGAATAAGGGGGGAAGAAGACAATATAGTCCTAAATGAACAAAATGGCCTTGTACCACCTGCAAAGCATCGATCAGTAGCCAAGGGGACTAATTGATAATGCATTATTAGCTGCTTCCCTGTAAAGGGACTTGTATTTCATCCTGTCCTTGATTGCAGGACAGAGGGGGAAGGATTTGGCAATGAAGTACTAAAAAAAACAGATGGCAAGGCAAATTGTTCCCGTGACACATCTGCCAACGTGTTCTATTAGGCTTCTCAGGGTGTGTGTGTGTGTGTGTGTGTGGTGTGTGTGTGTGTGTGTGTGTGTGTGTGTGTGTGTGTGTGTGGGGTGTGTGTGTGTGTGTGTGTGTGTGTGTGTGTGTGTGTGTGTGTGTGTGTGTGTGTGTGTGGTGTGTGTTGTGTGGTGTGTGTGTGTTTGCTTTGTGGGGCCAAAATGCTGGACCCCACAAGTTTAAAGGGCTGTTTGAGGGGTAAGACTGGGCTTTAGCGCTAGAATTAGGTTAGGGTTAAGGTTAGACATTTAGTTGTGATGGTTAGGGTAAGGGGCTAGGGAATGCATTATATGAATGATGGGTCCCCACAAAGATAGTGCCACAAACGTGTGTGTGTGTGTGTGTGCGCTTGCGCAGGCCCTTCTCAAAGCAAAGGAACACACCTCAGAGTGAGAAGGGAGTCAACGTGGATTTAATTGAAGCCTCTGTTTGTCTGGCCTTGAGACAACTGCAACTGTGTTTGTAGCAGCGGGAGCAAAGTGAGGCAGGCAGAATAAAAAAGAACCAGCTGGGCTGATTGATCTTGCCGACAGACTTATGCAAAGGGTACCTTTCCTTGTGTCTCAGACTCTGTGAAAGTTGTATTTTTCTTTTGAAATTTGGAGTAGGTACGGTTTGTTCGTTTTTTTTAAGTTGGTCGTGACATGCAAGAATAATGAATTTTAAAATTAACTGCAATTAGTGGAACAAAAGTGGGAAAAAAAAAGATAATTATCATTTGTCAAACAACAACGCTGGCGTTCCAATCTCCCACGCGCACAGCCTTTGTCCTTCCCAGCAAAACAGATCTCGTGTCAGCGCCGCGCTTTGCTTTCTCTAAAGTCATTTTGTCAGTCTCACTAAAGCTGTGCCCTTGCTGGAAGTTGGAATGCATTCAGCACTCTTAGGGTTTCTTTCTTTTACAACAGTCAAAGTAATTTAACGTATTTGTAAAGGACAGACATGTTATCAATACAGTCCTTCAAGCCTGCATTAATAGTTTGTGTGTGCAGTGCATGGAATGTGATCATGTCGAATTCATCATTTTCAAATAAAAAACATGGCAGCTTCTTTTCTGCTACACAGTGCACAGTATTTCAGCTTTGCCATGGGAATGATAACACTTTCTAAATGCATTAGCAACTACATTGCCAAAGGCACACAGTAGTCTGTGTACTTTTTGTGGAAAGCCTCCTGGTCCTCAGAGCTACATGGACATATTTGCTCGGCCGTCTAACCGTAGTTCTAAGCTTTCCCTGTCCTAGCCGAGACATCTGAATAAAATGTGGTCTGTATGGTGCAATGAATTGCAGCGCATGCATTACCCAGGCCACTTGTACTGCCCTTGTGCTCAGCAAATAGAGGCCAAAGTTGCATAAAGGTATGTGCTTGGATTCCACAATGTGCCGTTTTAACACGGTTGGATTCAGAATGGAGCAGAGAGGAGCCGCTAAACTTCCTCCATGCCTTGCTATTTTGATTATAAGCGATGAACTTTGATGTTTTTCTTATTTAAAATTTTTCACTGTAATATAGTTTTATCTTTCAGCTTACCTCCACATGCCTTGGAAATGAAAGAATGCTGACAGAGAGAGACAGAGTGGGAGTTTGTGGTGTCAATCAACACCTGCTGTTGCTCAAATTTGTTTAGAAATAGTGGAGCTGGAAGGTGTAGTGAGGGAGCTGACAGTTAAATAGTCCATGGAGATTTTTGATAGGCAGAGGAACTCAGTTGCTGACAGTTGAGGCTTTGTGTGTTTGGCCCCAAGGAGGCTTTCAGTATAGGTAATTTTACCCACTCCTCAAACAAACAGCAACTCGCCGTTCTCCTTTTTAAACTCAGAACTGCAGGGTGTTCTGGGTAAGGGATAGTGATGGCATTGTGAAAAGACTATTTTATGCTGTGAGGGAAGAAGAATGGCTTCAATATTCTCATGAAGTGTAATGTAAAATATGACAAGGGGCATAGAAAATATTCCCTGGTAGCATCACAAATAACAGGTGGAAGGCTGCTGTTATAACCAAAAGCATCTAAACCTGTATAGTCTGTTTTCCACTTTCAATTTTCTACCCAGTCTCCAGTACGCGTACAGTGGATGGACTGTGTGTATGCAGCGTGCAGGTGGGTGACAGAGTGAAAAACAAACAGGAAAATGTGTCCCGCCTCAAAACCTGAGTCCGTAATCGGCATGTTCCTGCCCACATCTTACACTGCTGCAGTCTGCATCGTGCAGTCGCTGCGTTGACCACAAACGCACAAAATAGAAAATGCAGGGGCGACGTGTTTTGAGGAAAGCTTTTCTTCGGAGCGGCTGTTCAACGAGGCATGCCGACAACAAGCGCAGGGGTCCTGGTCTGGGAGCCATCAGGCAGCAATCTGGAGGATTTCATGCAATTCAACTTAATAATTCATTAATTCACATTGTTTTAGACCAAGAGTTTGTTTGTTGTTGTTTTTTCTTTCTTCTGTCTTTCAAGAGATCTTAAAGCAACATGTAATTTAAAGGAGAGTCAAAGGGCAGATATTTGAGTTCAATCACAGGACAATTCACAAAGCACATATATATATGAAAAAAATGAAGAAGCTCTGTTTAAGAAACCAGTATTTGCGTCAGTCTTTTCTACGGTGGCCGATAGGGGGCAAGCGCACTGCAGTTTAAGAGAACACAAGCAAATTAAGAAAACTTCTTAATTAATTTGACAACACATGCGCAGCATTTTGTAAACATGCTGCAAATACACAAAACACAACCAAATACACAAATGTGCTGCAAACGAAGAAATGATGCCAAATGAACAGCACACAAACCCCGAAAACAAATGCAATAGAACCACTCTGCATCCATTTTATACAACGGAAGGCAAGGTTATGTCAGAGGGAGTGGATATTTTGTTTTCCTAATTTTTTATTCCATTTTTAATAGGTGTTCTACTTTTCAGTAACATATATGGGCTTTAACTATTGTTAGCTGGCAAGCTCAGTCAAGTCAGTCTCTAACTCGGTAGATAAACCTGTTGCTCTTTGATAATACTGTAAAAGACTAGGGCCATATGGAAAAATGAATATGCACCTTTATATGTTGCCTCTTTATTACACTTTTCTTCTCTCTCTCTCTCTTTTTTCTCTCTCTCTCTCTCTCTCTCTTTTTTCTTTCTTTCTTTCTTTCTCTCTCTGTGTGTGGGGGGTCGAAAATCAAGCTGTCCACTTAGAATTCTGGGGAACTCCCTTTTGTTCAAACTGGATGCAGTTTCTATTGCATTTGTTTTCGGGGTTTGTGTGCTTTTAATTTTTGCATTGTTCCTGTATTTGCAGAGTGTTTTTGTATTTGGTTGTGTGTATTTGCAGTGTGTTTGCTAAATGCTGCGCATGGGTTGTCTATTCACTTAATTGCATGTGTGTTTTGTAGTGTGTGTTAGGAATTGAATGGAGTCACTGCCAACTATGAATTGGTTACAGCTTCCTAAGTGTAATGATTTGCTGCTTTTCTTTGTCTTATATGATAGTGTACGGTATAATGTTAGGTTTTGGTTGGACAGAGCAATGTGAATATGTCAGCTTGGGCTGTCGGCCATATTTCACGATGTTCTGACATTTTAGAGGCTAAATCATGAATCGCTCAATCAAGGAAATAACCGTAATGGAAAATGGAACTCAGCTGCAGTTGTGATTTTTGCGAATCTTCAGAATATATCTTGTCTTAATTATCATGATTTTTAAATCATCATTTGCTCCTTTCTAAACAGTGTATAATCTCTGCCGCATCCGTCCATATTATTCCAACACCACACCCCCAACATCTGGTACCTCTGACATCAAACCAAGCTCTGTGGTCCACTCTGTACTTTCACTCCATTTTGTCAATTGTCAGCGTCAGGTTATTTTTTCAAGTCCACAATTTTCCGTCTTGCATCTACTGTATTAATAATTAATACAGTCACATTTGAACAAAGAAATTAATATTTAAAGGCTTAGTCCGTGTTCGGTCTGCAGCACTTCATCCCCTCGTGCGTCGCATTATAGTCAAATCTGGACTCGACAAAATAGTTCACATTGGAACGCGAACCATACGGACTCAACACCATATGGCCACTGGGGCAAGAGGGGGATTTAAACAGATTAAGGCTGTGAACATTGTCCAGTTATTATTTAAATATCTAGTCATTCTTTCATCTCTTACACCACAGGACAGGCTAAATGCAGTAAAAAAGCATTTTCTTTGATATTCTGTTTTCTTCTCTTCTGCTGGATTCTCAGGGGGCAAAAAAACATATTATGAAACATTTTTATTATAAAATACTGCTTTATTTTGACCATTATGTGAGACTTCTTAGTTCTCAATTAGTACTCATGGGATGGTACTCAGGGACACATGCTTGTGTGTCAGGGTGTGAGGGTGGTAGGTAAGACCTGAGGGCATTGTTTTATATAAGAAAGATTGATTTTGAGACACACAACAGTTTTGTATCTACATCATAGCCCAATGTTGACACATGATGCCTAAAATCTGTTATTTATAGAGATGCAATGATTGACCGGCCGGTGACCGGAGTTGGCCAATTTTCATGTCATCGGCCATGATCGATTTTATGACGGTCAAAATTCCCTTGGGTGCTGCATGATTTACATCGCGCACCATCATGCAACACGCAAGGTTTCTGCTATATGCATGTAGCAGCGGTGCACTGCCACTCAATCAGCTGTTTATGAAATGTCCTAAAGTCGTAATTATAGTCTACTCCACTGATCTCAGGCGAACAGTCAGCCGCTCTCTCTCTCCCCACCTCATAGGCTGAAAAACTGGAACATGAAAATCGTACTCAGGCCGGTCCAGTGAAATATTATCGGAAAATAGCGTTGAGCACACTGACTTTGATGAATTTACTGTTTATCAGACCCCAGATAAGAAGCTAACGTCCCTCTGCCTCTGACGCCTCGCTGGCCGCTGTATAAAAAAAGACACACTGTATTAACGTTTTAAAACGCTTTCCAGGTTAGTGGGGATGTATACTGTTAAAAACCAACGTTAAAAACGTAGTAACCTTCCCTAAGCGTTTAGTTTTGTTCCTAAACCATGTATAAAATGAGCAGTCAGGTTAAATCATCTGTTTCAGGTAACGCACCTAGGATGCCGTCTATTTGCTGGATTGTTCTGAGGTAACCATTAGTAGCTAACATTAGCAGATAAGCCAGTTGACGACATTGTTCACATTTATGCACAATGAAAAATAAAGCAAACTTGCTAAAAAAAGGAACTACACACTGTTTTCAGGTAACATTACTGTTGATGTTCAAACGGGCCTTTGTGTTTGTTCTGAGAAATATCTTTATACTGTAAGGCTATATTTATTCGATTTTTATTGGTTAATTATATATTTTATTGCTATTACCTGTTTTCCCTGTTTTCATACATAACCCTACAGAAGTTTAGTTTGCTAAATATATCAATTTTTTGGGGATATGAAAAGAGGGAAATGGACTTGCGCTTTAGATACCAGGAGTAATTTATATAATTCTATTTTATAGTGATCGGTTATCTATTAAATGTAAAAAAATTCTTTTAAATAAAAGATAGAAAATTTATATTTGTGTGCTTTAAATTGGTTAGAAAATAATAAAATCGGAATCGGCTAAAAACCGTATCAGCTGGTCAGACTCAATGAAAAATCGGAATCGGCCTATAAATTATAATCTGTGCATCTCTAGTTTTTTTCATGCCATGAGATTACACATTGTGCACATATCATGATTTTTTTAAGGTTTAGCAGTCTGGTTTTGATTTCCCTATCTGCATCTGTTATATATATTTTCTCCATTACTTGTAAGGTAGAGAGGCTGCACAGTGGTTAAGTGCCAAACTATGTGGGTTTTTAGCTAAAGCAAGAAATTAACTAAAAGGAGGCCTACTTGCTATATTCTCATTCTCCAGAAATCAAAAAAAAAAAAAACACCAGCTGATTTCTACCTGACAGAAGGTGTTTAGAATGACACCAAAAATAAACACGTGATGAACAGGCCATTGGTTAAATCATAGTTACAAATACAAAGATATAATTGGGGAGCTACTCGGTGTGACTCAAAACATTTATATATATATATATATATATATATATTATATAATATATATATATATATATATATATAGACATAATGTATAATTCAGTATAAGTTCCAATATGCATCTACAAATAATGCATGTTATCATAAAAACAAATGGGAATTTCAGTACTTGAGAAATGTAGAAAAACAAATTGTTGCGTTTTGGAGAAATACTTTCGTAGCCTCTGTGTTCCCCCCAGGCTGTTTACTGAATGCTGTTTGTTGTTGTGCTGAATATTTACATGCGCCCACACACCTTTATTGGATTACCAAAAACCTCTGCCTTCTAACTCAAAGACAACACTGCCGGCCAAAGGCCCAAGAGGGACAAAGCGATCGTGAGGAGGGTGGGGAAAACCCTAATGCAATTTGGATGGCACGGAGCACTCTGCAACCAGATGGGAGCCAGGCTGACTTACCTAAAGCAGTTTTCCTTATTTACTTCGGCGCCCAAGGCCATGTCAGACAAGGGGGAGAGAAACATGTTAGCCTGAGCAAATTATCAGGGCTTTCATGTGGGTAACATTCTATCAGATCCTCCCACTCTGCAGAATGTAATGGAAGCAGAAGCAAAGTGCTGAAGGCCGTCACCTCCGACGTGTTCTCATGCGAGGTAGGACAAGGTGTGTGTGGGAGATAAAGGAGCAGCTCCCAGTCACTCCCAGCCTGAAGACTGTGGCATGTAGAAGTTCTGCTCTTGCCAATCATCAGGGTCAGGATATTGGATGGAGAGTAATTACAACAAGGGCACTTTGGTAAGGGCACTGTGGTAAATCACATCTGTGTGTGTGTGTGTGGGTGTGTGTGTGTGTGTGTGTGTGTGTGTGTGTGTGTGTGTGTGTGTGTGTGTGTGTGTGTGTGTGTGTGTGTGTGTGTGTGTGTGTGTGTGTGTGTGTGTGTGTGTGTGTGTGTGTGTGTGCACTGTTAAGAAAAGGTTAGATAAACAAATTATGGAAGGACAGTGTAAATCGAAAAATCCATTGCTTGGAATTAATGTCCATTTGATGTAATCGGTTGTGGCTTTTCTGTGGTGGCATGTGACCCGATATAAATGTGAAACAAACAAATGGAAAGCTGATTCTAACGTCTTTTTTGCAATGTCTGCGCTCGGTCACACGTAAAAGTTCTGAAGTCGTGTGCATCAATTCATTATCACGTTCTAGACCTGTGAACACCTGTGCATCTTGGAACATTTATGTACACTGCATTGTTGTGATATCCTGTGTGGTGTCGTGTCAATGATAAATATGGCAGTGACATTTCTTGAAGATCTCACTCTTAATGGGGCTTGCAACGTGTGTACGTCAATTAATTTCTTAATCATCTGAGGTCTAAATGAATAGATTGGCAACCCTCCAATAGGCGTCTCTTGTTGGTAGAGCACATTTTGAGTTGCAATATCTTGTTTAAAAGGTAGTTGTTCTTACCACTTGGATGAGGTGTGCTAAGCACAATTTTTGGTTAAGCATGGATTTATGGTTATGCTTTCTCCATAGCCATGTAAGTGGCCTGAAGTTTATACTTGTGTGATGGTGTGTGCATTGATCTAATAGCAGAGCCAGCATGTGTGTTATCGTGGGGAGTGTGTGGTAGAGCAAGTGAGAGAGAGTAATTAGCTTGGGAGCGAGTATCGACTCTAGATGCATTGTTGGGAAACTCACCTGTGCTTTCTGACCACGATCGGATTTTTCAAGAGATCTACATCTGGCCGAGGGTCTGTACCAAAATACGTAGGTACGCAGTAGATTTGATGCCGAAGCATAAATGATACTTAAGGCTCCCAAAAACATTACCAGGATGCACCAAAACCTTTCAGGTGGCCTCCCCCCAGGGAGTTAATTGCAAAAAAAAATCCCTCTCTCAATGTCCTGTTTATGGTTGAGGTTTTAACCACTGGCATATTTTTTTGATTTTGTTTAATTTCAAACAGTCAGAAAAGTGTGATGACTTTTAAAAACATTTTTACCATAACAGTTGTGGACTTCACTTCGACCCATGGGGGCCAGTGCAACTTCTGCCCAAAGTATGGATCCAGATTTAAGTATGAATACGGTTTGGCAACGTTTTATTGAAAACTACAAGAAGAGAATCTGTCTTACAAATAGTAATTTTTTGAATTTAAGTTATTCTTCTTTAAAAAGTGCTCCAGAGAGAGAGAGAGAGAGAGATTAATTAGGCTTTTAATTATTACGTTTTCTAGGTGGGATCATTAAAGGGTTAAAGGGACCTGCACTTCCAGTCACTTAGTAAACGGAGCAAAATGTCAAAACAGGCCCGTTAGTCCATGACTTTCATTAGTGTTTCTTCAGTCCTGCACCATTTACTCTCCCACCCTGCTGTCTAGGCTCCACCTGAGTTTCCTTGGAGTGGCATTGGGCTGAACCTAGCCGGATTGATTGGAGCACTACCTGCTCGCCTGTTTGTCAGCCATGAATAATCTGTAACGACATTCAGAGCATCAGCAGGGGCCTTGCAGCGTGCATTCATTGTGCAAAATGGATAGCTCAATCAAAAGAAGCTCTTGAAAAGCTGGCCATAACCGGAGGCAGAGCCTTGACCCAGAACACTGTCCCACTGACTCGAGTAGCAACCTCACCAACATCCCTGAATGGGAGGCTACTGTATTCCCAGTCAACTCGTGACATTTTGCGCCCCCCCCCAATCCCTTCCCCCTCCCTCTCCCATCTCTCTTTCTGTTTAATAGAGCCATGCTTCACTCAGAAGGCCACGTTATCCTTGTTAGGGGACAGACGCTTATGGCGCCACCTGCCATTCTCAGCTCTCTACGTCGGGTGCATTGGCCACTCATCACCGCACTGCTTAACATGGTAATGAAAGTCTGAAGACTTGATGATAAACCAGTTATGCCCTTGGCTCTGTAACCTGGGATTGACTTTTGATTATTTGCACTTGGAAATACTGTACAGGTTGTTAGGTACCTGTATTTTTAGACTTTTTACCTCCATGTTGTTTTTGACAGCCTGGTTTGGTGTCAGTATTTATAATGTATAAAAGGTGAAGGAATTGGTCTGAGGAAGAGTGCATTGTGGGTTCTTTGAAAAGAAGCTCTGGACACTCATGGTGCTCCTGATGACACTGATGCCATCCTGTACAAAGACGACCAGCTGGAGGAAATGAAACACTTAGAGCATGCTTTTGACTGGTTGCCAGGATGTACAGACAGTGCATTCTTAAAAGTATTCATCTGTGATGTCTCTCCTCAACCATTGTGAACTCTCTCCCCAGAAATGGTGCATTCTCCTGATGTAGAGTCACCCAACCCTAATCCCCCTATATCCACTGATGAATCCACAGCCACACACATAGTAGGGATGCCGCCTAATTGAATTTCCTTGGTCACAATGAATACACACTCAGGACCTGCAAGTTCCAGTCCTTGCCTTTGATAAGCAAATGACCCCTATGGAATTGAGGTCACAGCCTGGGAAAACAAGAGTGAGGGAGAGAAAAATAAAGTCCCGCACTCAGACAAGCCCAATATCGACTCACCCGGGATTGAGTCCAATGATGTTTACCCTGTGTGTGTTGAACCCCTGTTGGTTCAGGGTGAAATTCATCCCACACACACACACACACACACACACACACACACACACAGTAAGTGCTACTTTTCTTTATTTTGCATCTGAATGGGGTGCATGTGTAAATAATCATGTGTCTGTGTGTGTCAGTGAATCTAGCTTTTATTTTACTTTGTTGCCTGAAGACGTGCAACAAGCTCCACCCTACAATAATAGGGTCAGTTAATTCATGAACTCAGCCAGTCTGCATCTCTTCCAGCCTTTTTTTTTTATTTCCTTTTGTTTCATTTGCTAAAACTCAAGACGTCTTGAGGCAGAACAGTGTGTCTGCTTTGGTGTCTCTCAGAGTGCACAGCCTGGATGCTTTTATGGATACTTCTTTTAGATAAAGCTCAGAATTGATTAACAGAACTGTATGTTTATGTGACCTGAATCACAGGACATCAAGGGAGTCATTTTCAAATTAGGAATGGGGGGTACATTATTCACCCACACTTATATCAGTCAGTCAATCAGTTTGATTTACTCACTGCAATCTCTGTAAAAGTTGTCTACTGATAGTCCAGTCTTTAATTTTTACTGTGCAAGCACAACACTTAAACTTTACAAGGAACATTGAGTGATTTGTAGGGTTTTTTCGCACTGGGTTTTGCCTCTCAGGCAACAATTGCTGGAGGTTGTTGGGACTGTATGCCAGGCACTCCCAAAAAGACTGAAGCTTCCCTGCATGTTCTTCAGGTAAAAAAAATGTTTTATCTGTGTTTATTTACGGTTAATATTCTCCAAAAAAAGACACTAGAATTGCCAATCAATCAATGTCCAGAGGTCACTGCTCTTCATTCTTAATTTTATTTGATTAATACATGTTTTGAGTATGCATTTATGTTACCTAGGTTTTAGAGTTCTACTTGTAATGGTGTAACCATCACCGATACCCAGGTGGGTATTGATGGCTTCTGGGTAGTAAGGATGTATTCAATTTCTACAAAGTAATGTGGGAATTTCTACGCAAATTGTCTCAAGACTATACCAAAGATAGAGTTCTGCTATCTTTTAGGAAGGAACATTTGGGTTGGCTTAAGCCTACCTACGTTACCCGCCACCCTTGGAAATACTACATTATTTATTTTAACATATCAGCTCTGTCAAGAAAAAGAGTACTGCATTAATCAAAATCTGAAGAGGACCAAAAGGACCTGTGAGCTGGCCAGAAGGAAACTTATCTTGGGCAACATGTTGCCATGGGGAACAATACAAGGAGCGGTTTGTGGCCTTGTTCCACAGGGGACGAAGAGGATTAAGTAAGTGCATTAATAATACAGCAGGTTAGATAGCATAACTGTTTACATTGCATAAAAGTAAGACTTTACCTTGTTCACTTTTTTTAATTCTATATATATAAAATATTAGTTTCTGCATTCTGAGTGTAGGACCACTCTATTGTTACTATAGGAATATTCCAGCACAGGAAAACTACAACCTTATAGCTGATATCAACAGAGATAATAAACCATCAGTTCTGATGGTTATAAGCTTAGTTTCCATCCACTTGTCAATCAAATTATCTGAATTTTGGTAAAAAAAAAAAAAAAACGGCTTTGAAACAAATACAAATCTGTTCGTAATGACGTCACATGCTGTTTGCGATCAAATGGTAAATTGAATTGATTTTAGACATTTTAAGGTGTTTCCATTCAGTTTCGCACTGAATCGCAGTTCAACATTCAAGCAAACATTTGCGAACAAAGTTTTGTTAGACAAAATGGATCAGGCCATCTACCAACAAATGATCAATATTGGTCAAGTTGCAAGACAACTCTATTTTCTGAGACATGTCTCGGGGCTTGAGCGCCTTCCATTTACTCTGGAGGACGTCCCATGGCATGTCCTAACCTCCATTTCCTTTGAGTTCCTGATAAATTATGGCATTTCTTAGATTTTTTATTTCTAAAATAGCCGTTATAGTTTGCTCCTAAATTAAATAGAAAAAGTGTTTTGTCTCCTTGTTTGTCCACTTAAATCTGTCTTTGTTGACATCCGCCATGTTTGCAAACAGAGAAGAACTACTGGGCAGAAATGAACTAAAACTTATTCTTTATTTTGTGGTGGGTTGCAACCATAAAATGACCTGAAACTTAATTGCAATTCATTATTTATTCGGCAAATATCGTTTCTATCAGCGTTTATCACATAAGCCATATATCTTTCAAGAGAAAATTTGATGAGACCGAACGTGTTTTTTTGAGTCGATATTCATGAAATTCAATCAACTCAAACGTGTGGATGGATACATAGCGACAGATACATGAACATCAAGGTTAAACTTGAGTTGTTTAATAACTTTTCCACACATTTTGTCTGTCAGCACAAACATTGCACTAATCACTTTGGACTGCATTCATATATTTAACGGGCTCATTTTGGGCTAATGTGTGTGCACATTATGTGGGACTGCATCTGCAAAGCCAGGTCTTGTGTATACAACATTAACCAGGCATTACCTTGTAACTGCCATCTGGTATCAGTGTGTCAAAGAACATGTTATGCATATTCATCTATCTGTGTCAAACAGAGTTTTGAGTGTGAAGTGATATTTACCACCAAAAGGCAGGAGCTGATTTTATTGGTATTGGCACTGTGTGTGTCGGTGTGCAAGCATGCATTACCTCTTCATTTCAGTGCAATATTACAAAGCTTGGAGATGTGTATTTCCCAAATATTATGGGTAAGTACAGCCGAGTAAGTTGTCCCATTGCATTCCAATAAAAATAAACTCACCAGGGTTCCAGCTGTACGCCCAGAATTCACACAGCGTCAATCACATAATCACCCTTTAAAATTATAGTTTCACTGAGGTTTGGGATATGAGCTCATTTATAAATGGGCCGCAGATCAAACCGAAGGCTCGGGGAATGGTGTCATGTTTTAATTATCATTTAACAGGAATGTTAAGTGCACGCTCAGTATCTTGCAAGAAAGGAAGTGTAAATTTCTTCGTACTCTTTTTAGTTCCTAACACCTTGGAGGCAGCTGAGCATACTATTAACCAGTATATCGATATTGAAATAATTGAGTCATAAGTGTCAGTTTCCATAAAGACACAGCTTTCTTTGAATCCGTGGTGAAGTTTTGTTATCAGTCATGTATAAGTTATGTTCATAAAGTTTTGTTTTGCATACAGCCCTCCCAGTGGAATCGACTTTAGAAAACAACAGTAAATAGAAGCCTGTCCAATCTTTCATAACTGCTAAAATTACAGTCCTGTTTTGTTAACAAAGTGATGAGATTATTTTGTCCTACTTATTAATTGGAGTGAAATTGGACAGCAGTGTTACTGGAAGGTGTCAGACACAGAAAGCAGGTAATTATAGAGACAGGAAGAGATAAGGAAACGGAATGCAATTACCCCGGCAAGCATAGCTTCAAATTGCTCCTCTTAGGATTTCTCACTTCAGGTTGCTTTTGTTCATTCTTTGCATCTCCATACTGATCTATTCTTTTCACCCACAAGCTCAAACGAGGAGGATTGTTTGCATTAATCAAATGAATTTCTACTGTAAGTAGAGCCATGCAAAGCACAGTACACGGCTTTTTGACGAATTCCAAATGTATTTATTCCAATATATATTTCCCAAATCATTTTGCAAACGTAAACGGCTGAGCTCAGTTTAAATCAGGGCCATCAGATGTTCCCTTTGTTCTTCCTATCCAAGGCTGTAACAGTTTCTCAGAATTTAGTTTCATTTAACTTTCAGGTTTGAGAGAGCTCTTCAGATTGATCTCTGTCGTCCACACTATTGCTGCAGTCACGTGTACATATATCGCATGCATTGCCTTTTTAAGGATTTTATTAATGACTAATGCATAATAGCAAGCACACACATATAAAACATTTCCCTCCCTAGTGTACAAGATGCAAATTGCACATTGCTGCATGTACTGTAAATAAAAGTGTGTGTCTAACCAAGAAAAAAACTGCTCCTTCTGCATTAAATTATTTCATTTTTCTGTCGATGTAGCTGACGATTTTTTTTAAATACACAAACTGCAACTGCAAGAATAAGCATTGTTCTTAAATTGCATATGGAGAGGGTCTTGTTGTATACAGCAAATTTTGTATAGATCTTATGTTTTAGGGGGAAAGCCAAATGCTGCCATGCTGCTCATTCGAAGGGAGGAGGAGGGTTTCTTCTGCTCCATTTGCTCATTCTCTGTAGTGCCCCTTTTGTTACTTTAGCCATTTGTTTTAGCATTTAGGTGTTCTCTCTGCCTGTGCCACACACACACACACACTGCAGGCACACACACACACACACACACACACACACACACACACACACACACACACACACACACACACACAAATATCTGACAGAAGAGCTGGAATTGAGAGAAAGAAAGCGAGTAAATGAGAGTGAACTCGTCAATCCAGCCTTTAATTTCAAACTCTGACAGGTTTTTTGCTGAATTATTAAAGCCAATATGAACATACAAATATCACTTTTTCTCCTCCTTTTTAGCCGAGAAGAGATTGTTGGGGAAATCTTGTAAACAGCACAGGGTGGTGTTGGTGCTCAGAGTGGCGCTTCAGGCCTGGATTCACTGCACATGTACTCACATTTACTGTGATTGCATATAGCAAAATGTACCACATTGAGACACGAATACACGGGGGGGGGGGGGGGGGGTCGGCCAGTGACCCTCACAGCTACTTATCACCGTGTGCCTGCCGCCAATGGAGCCACTCCACTTTCTACCCCAACAGCATATGTCACCACTGCGCCAGCCTACACACACACACACACGTACACACGCACGCACACACACACAGGCCTCTATAGATTCATGTATAGGTTTCCTCAAATTGTTCAGGAAAAATTCCCCGTTTATGGTTTGATTAATACTCTGAATCAACACAAGTGCTTTTTGTAATTGCTATTTAGGTTTGATGGCCTGATAGGCGCCACTTAGCCAAGCTTCCGTCAGGTTCAGTCTGGAGCTGGGAATGATCACTGCAGACAGATCAAGTGTTGTGAGTGGAGTGTATGAGTGTCTCAAAGTGCCTTTATGTAAATGGCAGTTGAAGAGCGGCCCTCCATTGAAGCTTAAATATACAGCATGGTATGTGCTACTCTGTCAGTCTTGGGGATGTGTCCTCCGTGACTGTAAAATGTTCTGTGCTCATAAAAGGTTCAGCACCTCCCTCTCTCCCTCCAGAAAACCCCAGAGAGAAAAGATGAGACAGGGAGAGAGCTGGAAGCTGAGGGAAAGCACGGAGATCTCTTTATCCGAATGAAGAGAAACTAGGACACATGGTAGGGATCAAGGTCGTAGATTACAGGTCCCAAATAAAAGGTCAAAGGAAAATGAAATGAAGGATTGCTTCTCAAATATCAAAAAAAGACAAGGTTCTGACATCACTATATTGTTTGGACGGTTAAGGAGAATGGATTTTGTCCCAGTTTTCTGTTGGTTTAGAGGAGTGTTGTCTTTACTTTCTTCTTGAAAAGCAACAATGCTATTTTTGCCCTGTGTTACAGCATCATCACTTTTATCAACACAGTTGTGGAAATGCTCTATAGATTGTGAACTCTTCCCCCTTCCTAGATTTAATAATAGAGAAGCAGGCCGTGCTGAGTATTTTTGTTTGTAGAGTGTTTGTTTAACGCTTCCTTCCTTCCCAACTGTTGGTGTTCTAACACCTTCCAAATTACACCAAGGATAGCTGTAAGGCTCTCTTCTCATTTTCCTCAGTTAACAAGCACTCTGTTTATATATGATTATGGCCCTCTGTTTGTTTATTCTGCTCGCTTTTTTTTAATTACTTTGCCAGTTTAGTTCAAGGTACAAAATGCACCAAAGGATTCAGTTGAACGTATTTGTTTCTTTCTCTGGAGAAATATTTATGGTCATTTCATTCTACAGCCCCTCAACACCAAAAACCCCGCGCTCTTTCCGCTCCCCCCAGTTCTGACTGTTATTCCTGTGTTTATTTTGCAGCACTGCCAATCATGCAGGTGAAAATTGACATCACAAGACAGCAGGTGGAGAAGATCTTCGGGCTCGATGAGTACTGGTGTCAGTGTGTCGCCTGGAGCACCACCGGAACCCAGAAGAGCCAAAAGGCGTACATCAGGATTGCTTGTGAGTGCATTTTAAAACAATCACTGTCATCACAAGTGCAAACGCTGCCTAACAAGGTGCTCATATATTGCATGCTAGTTTGTAATAAGATTGGATTAGAACAATGATTTTTTTTCCACTTGGTTGGGGAGGGACTTACTTTCATTGAACAATAAGCCCAGAGACCATTATGATTTGTGCACCACTGTGCATTACTGTGATTACAATTTAGTTAAATCATCTTCCTGCGATTCTACTTAAGAAGTAAATATTCGACCCTGGCAGGAAGAAACAGAGTAATGCATCTGCTTGAAGGCAGTCTTTAAAAAAAATGGAACACTAAAATTGAGTATTCATGACCGTATTTTCCACTGGAAACTGTATATCAGCGATGATCCCTCTGAAAGTAACTGGAATAAAAACAGATTTGAAAGTTATTGCTGTGCAGCAATCATAAATCTGTCTGGGGAACACAGTCATCCCTTTGCTGCAGCCTCAAAAGCTTTATTAGAAGAAGCCATTTTACATTTGAGTATTTTAAAGCATTCTGCCTATTAATTCCCACATAAATATGCATTACTCCAGACAGAGCCAAACGCAGCACTGTCTCCAAACCGCCAGACGTTTTGAAAACACACATTCATTACCCCAACCTTGTTTGAGAGCTCAACGAAAACAGTTAGATGTAAGATAAGGACACGCATGCTTTAATGACAATGAATCCATGTGCACGCACCGGTTCACATTCGGGTGTGCACACATACACACTTGCATACATTTGAGCCTTCCGGGACTGTTATGTCTTCAGTCTCCCCAAGTCCCATTGTATCGGCTTTAATTAAATCGAATGTCATAAAACTCTCTGCTTGTCTTAACGTTTATCTCAGTGTGATTGGTTAGGACAGGCTCAACATCTGTTTAAAGGAATTCACCGGCAGCTCACAGACGCACCCTCAGTCCCTCACAACACACAGTAATAATCGCTCCAACTCAAAACCCGGGGTGAACACATCCAATCTGTGCCACCCTGCTAGCTATCAGTGTTCTGTCTAGCTCATCACATACAAATGGCCTTGCATTCTTATCCACTTGTAAGAAAAAAAGCATTGCCAATTTTACCTGTGTAATCCTCAACCTGGTCTTACGGACAAATGTATATAGCAGGACTTGGTGCAAGGGTAAGAGTATCCAATGAGATGTAATGTGAAGCCCCATGCAGTCAGCCAAGCTTGCAGGAGCTCTTGTCCAGGCGCCTTAGGGCTGTGTTTTCGTGTGGCTGCTCCAAGCCCTCATACAGATGGAAGCTGGAGGCTGGCGGAGGCTGGAGAGAGGAGAGTGGGTGGTAGGGGAGGAGTGAGGAGTAATGCAATTGCTTTTGCTTGATGCTGGGCCCCTCTGGCAGCAGACAAGCATCTCTGAACCAGCCAGGCAGCCTGTAATAAGCAACATGGTTGTTGCCACCAATCCCTTTGTGGCTTAGGGGCCAACTGGAGTGCAGCACGCTCAGCGAAGCCATACTGTAGGTGGACATTTTAAGAGTGAAGAAAGATTTAGAAACATCACCAAGCCAAGTTCTGTGGATGGAAGTATTTCATTTAAACCTCACAAGCTCATACAAACATCCTAATTGGTTGCATTTCTCCCCGTCTTTTTCTCCCCTCAGACCTGAGAAAGAACTTTGAGGAGGAGCCGCAGGGTAAAGAGGTGGCATTGGACCAGGAGGTGTTACTGCGCTGCCACCCTCCCGAGGGAGTGCCACAAGCCGAGGTGAGACACAGATACAGAAGATATTTATAGGCCCACATCTAGCATCCATTTACCCTTTCCTCACCAGGAGGACAAAGAGCAGAAAGTAGCTCAGGATCAACTCCCCAGCATATTTTCCTGCTCCACCAGCGAACAGACAACCCTGAACGGATAAATTACGCCTCTAATTATTCCACCTTATTGATTTATTATCTCTCTTACATCTCTGAGAAGCCGTATATCACAGTGTCTCGTCACATCACTCAGGATAGGCTGGGAGGCTTCACTCCCCGTTTGGCATCTCTAAAGGCCTATTCATAATTAATGGATCTATTTGCCTCTCTCTCTCTCTTTATCTCTCTTTATCTATCTATCTCTCTACCTCTCTCCCCCCTATCTCATTCTCTATCTTTCTGCCATTTTTCAATGTCCCCTCTACACTCTTGTTCTGCTCAACTCACTCTCTCTCTCTTCTTGCTCTCGGTGGTGTCCGTCTGTGTTTAGAGGACCAGGCTGAGGCCAGCTGTTTCACCTCGTCTGCTGCATCCTCCCAGTCCCAGATAGGCACTAACCATTCTAATAACAACACAAGAGGAGGTTAGGCCAGTAACTCAGACAGCCCAGAGACCAAGAGCAGCAGACTAGCCAATCATACAGCGACAGTGTTGGGACAGTTTGCAGAGAAATGGGAAGTAAGGTGCCAACTGCAGTTCAACAGAAAAGGACATCAGTGCAGAAGTCACCCGGGAGAAAGCAGAAATACGGCACAAGAGGAAGAAAGACCAATTATATGCAGCATTGTAACTGGCAGTAATACTGACAACAACGCTGCCGTACCGTAGCTACTCTCGAGATGGCACAAGGTCAAGTGAGAGCAAGAAAACAAGCAAACCAATTTTGAGAGTACACCAAAAAAAAGGAATACCATCAGTTTTTGGCTTCTGTAAAAGGGCATAGAAACTACACAAAGCATGATCAGTTTCACTCTCCGGCCACCAACAGCTGCAGAGATCTCCAGCAGCTACAACATAAAAGCTACTTTTCCCACACAAAAAGAGAATAAATATTAAAATCAGTGGGGTGCATTGTTAATTTAATTCCATCTGAGTATCAATATTATACTAAGCTGCTATTGTTCTTCCTTTTGTCTGTTTGATTGTATCCAAAACTAAAATCTCTAATCAGCAGCATGTTTTGTCACTGTAGGGGGGTTCGGGGGCTTTCTATTCAGCTGCAGTGAGTTTTGACCACTGAAACATATTTTCAGGTGGAATGGCAGAGAAACGAGGATGTGATCAACCCAGCGAGTGACCCCAATTTTTTCATCACAACTGACCATAATCTTGTCATCAAAAAAGCCCGGCTGGCGGACACGGGCAACTACACGTGTGTGGCCAAAAACATCGTTGCTCGCCGCAAAAGCACCTCTGCCACGGTCCTAGTTTATGGTAGGTGATAACTTTTTTTTTGTGCAAAAGGTGTCATTACACGGAGGGTAATAAGAGGTCTGGGATCGAATGATAATCCCCAGCCTTGAAATATACAAACATAAAAACAGCTCAAATCAATCATGTATTGCTTGCATGTTGCTTTTGTTATCCCACATTTCCACATTCAGTTCAGCATGTTCTCTTGCATGGAAGATCACTGGGTGCACTTCTTCTATCAGTTACAATATTACACTATTACACATAATTACACATAATTCTACAGTGTAGTTAAAATAAACTTGGATAAGTCCGCTCTGTTTTTTAGCAAACAATGAATTACACTATGCTAAATAATTACAAAACGACATATTAGTGTATCTGCTAATTAAATAGCCCAACTTAAAATGCTCCTGGCAGCCATTCTGCCAAAGCTGGCAGTCTCCAGTGTCGGGGCTGCCATCTTCCTCCTCTGTAGTGGATCCAATACAAAATGAAAAATTGAATTAACAGCAAACTGTAAATAATGACATGGCTTGATAAGCAGCCTGATCGTTTTTCTATCACAGAGGGCTCCTTGAGTACTGACACTAAAGTTTTGCATAGGTTACAGCCAGACTTAATTCTCAGCTACATGCAAACAGGAGATGGAAATCACATGGGAATCCATCATGAAAGCAACTTTGGCGCGTATACAACTGACACGGCCTATTTCTTTTTGTCAAGGCTGCCAGAAGAAGGCGATAATATGCTGTAAAGTCAGAGTTCTTGTATATTATCTAACATGAATGGAGAAAATGCACCATATGCCACAAATATACAGCACAATGTAGGAGTCTGCACACCTCTTCAGTTTTTTGCATCATTTCTTCTGCTAAAAAAAATATTTAAAAATAACACGTTTCAAGGTTTCTGTGTGAGATCTATACAATATTTTTCTTTTTACTCCATTTTTAACATAATCTGATTATAATTTTGTGAAGTTCATACATTTAAATTTGCATTGTAAGTAGGCATATCCTTTGTGAAATCAGTAGGAATTATTTGACCGAAACTCAATATCTTGCAGTTGTCAGATTCTTGTCATGGCTACTTGAATTGTAATTGAATTAACTTCCATTTGTAATTGCAGCCTAGTAAAAGTTCCCATTGCAATCCTAAAGGATTTTAGGGTGTAGGATGAATTCATATTCAGAAAACACAAGCATAGTGTGGGACGTGAGGGTCACCTTTGGTCAACTTTATGTATCAAGTAATATTCCCTGTACCATATCCAAAAATATGCATGTCAATAGATTAAGAGAGATGAACTAAAGTGAGAAAACACCTGCATGTATTACTTTTGATTTGACTTGTACAGTGTTTTTCACTTTGAGTTTAGAAATGTAACTAATAAATCAATATTTAGCAGTAAAGATGAAACGGACAGTAAGAGAGATCACTGTATTTTAGATATTTGGCAATACGCTGCAAGTAATTTCCTTTTTAAGGCTGATTTTGTTATTCAACAAACTGTGCAGACCCTGTTGGGGGTTCAAACATTTAGGTAGCGCTGTATAACTGTAAACATAGTTGAAAATTGAGGCTTGTGCATTTTCCCGGTGAACAGTTTCATATGAAATGTGTTAATTTGGAGCATTCAGTAAAAAACACACATTATAATAGACTTATCCAAGCCTCCAGCGTACAAATAAAAAGCCCAATTATTCTTACTGTTGATTATAATGGATTAGCTTGTTGTTGAAAGAATTGCTCTGCAGATGAAGAAATCTAGAGTCGAAATGACTGTGGAGGCAAGAGCATTCATTTTCTTATTGTTTGCTATTTCTTGTATCGTCCAACAATAGTTCGCTCTTAGACCAGATGAATTGTGAACAAATTGCTACGGTGCTTGCATGTGCAATTCTATTTCTTCACATCACTCTTTGTGCTTGAAACGATCACAAATGTGTTGCCAGTGTAGTAATATTTGATGTTAAATCACAATAAAAGTTGTCCTGTTCAAAAAACGTAAAGAAAGTAAAGAAAAATCCAGTTACCTGAGACTCTGCTAGCTGTTCAAGCTAGCTGTAGAAAGCCATAATAACTGCTACTTTTCAAAGGGGGTTCAACAGGGGGCCAGAGATGCATTTTAACAAGGCCTTGCTGCTGTGACTGCGCTCTGTGCTAAGAGGTAATCAGGGGCCGAGTTGCCTGGCAATTTACCTCGCCATGGCGGGCAATCAATCGCATAGAGAGGGCAAGGAAGTGATTCAGCCACGACAAGCAAAGGAGAGAGTTGGGGTGGGGGGAGAATTAGGAGGGAGAGTATGTACAGAGAAGCAGGGATGGTGCTGTTCAAGTCAATAAATCAGGAATATCGGTATCTTGTAAGATGGGGCAAACACAGGATGTACAGGAAGGAGCTGATTGGAATTAAACCAGCGTGATTTGATGTAATCACCTGCCGTGATTGAGAGATATAGCAACAATTACGTGCCAGTAGACGGTTAGAGCTTCAGTACACCGCCACTGGTTGTTAAAGTGCCTCAACTTTTAGTTTCAAATATAAAATAAGTAATAAATGATTCAGTGTTGTTCTCTACAATTCAAAAAATACTTGAGTTGAAGAAAGATGTGTGAAACCAGTTGGATATGCGAGTGACACAATCTGAATTACTGCACAACAGCAGCCACAACATATGTATTTTTCAGTAGTGTGTTGGCATTTCCAGGGAGTAGGTGTTGTGTTTAATGTATTAATGACATGGGCATTTTGCTTTTTTACAGTGATTATATTCGGACTGTATTATGAGAATTTTTAAGTTTGGAGGTATATTTATTTTGAATGTCGACCAGTTACTGAAACTGTGTCTTCCTCAGAGATAAGGTCAAAGAAGGCAAGCTGTCATCTTATTTTCTGCTCCCTGTTGAAGCCATTATGTTTTCACTGCAGTTGGCTGTAATTCCAACTGGGACACAGGACGCAGCCCCCTTTGCTCTTGCTCTCCCATTAGTTCACCTTGCAGTGCTGAGCCAAAGAGTGTAACAGCAGTCACGATTATTCTAGCGCAACACACCTCTTTTCCTTGGTGCATGTCGGGTAATCCTGGCTGCTCTGTCCCTTCATCCATCCCTCCCTCCCTCCCTCCCAACCTAACCCTTCCCTCCCCCCGCTCCATCCCGCCGGTGTTGGTGTGACAGTCAACGGCGGCTGGTCCACATGGACCACCTGGTCGTCCTGCAGTGCTGTGTGTGGGCGTGGCTGGCAGAAGAGGAGTCGGAGCTGCACCAACCCCACGCCACTGAATGGAGGCACATCCTGTGAGGGGCAGAACGTCCAGAAAAGTGCCTGTGTGGCCACCTGTCCAGGTAACTCCCAGGCAACCCTGTTTGTCCTGTGGCGCTTGGCTTCCTGTGGCTTCCTTTTTGCATTTTTTTGCATCTAGAAGTCATCAATTCATCTTTATTTTGGCTGCTTTTTGTACCAGCACCCAGATCTTTCCTGCGATGTCAGTGCTTCTGTTGTTTTCTGCAATTAGACCCCTTACACTGCAATGTCAGAGTCTAATAGTCTTCACTGTAGGGCCCCATCCTGAAAGTGATTTATTGTTATCACTCTTTGTTCACATATCTCTTAATCTGCTGCGCTGTACGCAGACCCTGATTTTAATTCAGAGACCTGTCTGCTTTAAGAGACATGGTCCCAGCCATGGCATTGTGTCCGACCAGCTAGTACATTTGTTATTGTTTGCTGCTCAAGCTGTGTAGTAAATATAGGCGATAAAAAGCTGAATCATGGCGGCCTGTGTGCCATGGTTACGTGTGAGGAGTTGAGGACGTTTGGTCTGCCTGCCTGTTCTCCCTTGTTAGAGCGTCGGAGAGGCAGAGAGTGTCCTGCCTGATACTGAGCAACACATATTGATTTCTGGTAGCCTGAGATGGTAGTCAAGCTGCTTCATTTGCAGTCCCACATTAGCCCCCTGACAGAGGAAGAGATAGCGAGGGAGAGGGAAAAGGATGTGTAAGGTGAAAGCAGGGATAGAGACAGATGGAATCAGATACAGTGTAAGGAAGGCAAGAACAAAGCCTGGAGTAAGAGAGAGAGAGAGGAGAGAAAAAATGAGAAAGAAGTAGAAAAAGCCTGTGTGTGTACTGTACAAGAGCTCGCTATTAGCTGCCAGCAGATCAGTCTCTGGATGTATAGCTGGGGCTCTTCAGCCATGCTGACCGCAGGAGAAATCTCCCACGCTTGGTAAATAGCAGAGAGTGAAATCCAACTCCTCTGGCAGTGGCAGCATCTCCCTGCCTAAAACAGAGGTTATCTCTCTCAGTGAATCAGGGCGTTGTGTTACACATCTCCCATGTAAAGACATCACTAGATGTCAAGCATGAGTGTAAGTAACATGGCCCGCTGGAATACAGCAGGCGGAGGAAGACAAAGGAAACAGCAATATAGGCCGCTCCATCAGGACGCTATCTGGATGAATTTGGAATTATTAGCGCTGGAGCACCGAGTAATGGAATTAGGGGGGTGTCCAGGGATGCTTGACATTCCCCCACAGCAAAGCAGGATACTGACCTCCATGAGCTTAAACAGATTAATGTTAGTCCAAGCGGCTATTGTTAGGACCCCCCCCCCTTTTCTTTCTTTTGCCCCACAAGGAGAAAGTGTGTAATTTCAACCCTTAGGGAAAGTATGTGCCTTGTGAACACAGTTTGTAGAGACTTTGGGAAAGAAAGAACTTCTTTTTTTTTTTCTTGATGAGAAACGCTACAGTGACGCGACCCCGCTCACACCTCTATCAGCCCTGTTGTTTGAGTAGAGTAGTCTCTGCCTTCTTTTCTCACTCGTTACTTGTCTCAGACAGACCGTCAGTGGCACAGATAGCCCCAGCTGTCAGACCCCGGAGAGGGTTCCCCTCAAGGCCGAAGTCCACCACGCCAGAGCCTGGGGATGAAGGGCTGCTGTTTCCATCCACAATTGGCACAGCGGCTCTGTTGTGTACTCTCAGACGTGGCTCTGAAGTCCCCCAAGATGAACTGAAAGCTCCCATCATTTGTCACCCAGCGCGCACACGCACACGCACTCACACTCACACTCACACAAACCCAGCCAAGCAATGACAACCCCCAAATACATCTGAATCCTCACTTTGATTCATCGATTGTTATCAAATGTATGAATAATCAGTCTAAATACGTGAATACATGTTCTGATAGTCATGTTCCGCGAGGGGCAACAGATGAGATCAGCCTACTGGATAACAACTTTAATTATCACTTTGCTTATAGCCTTCGCAGGTCTAATCAACTACACTCACAGTAGATGGTGGTTTGAGCCCATTTTAGAATAAAGAGACTTGAGGAGAATGAATTACATGGGGAGCTGTAATCCTGCATATCGACATCATGTTATTTACTCAGACACGGCTGACATTTATATTCAGCAGTGTTTCATTTTTAATGTTTTTATATGGTCAGCTTTAGAGAGGCATTTTTCCCCAGTGCCTTTGTTTTTGAGTTGCATTTTAAAAATTACTTTATTTAATTCTGGTCTTGTTCCAAGAGTTCATTAATTATCTAGACAGAGATTCTTTGCTGATTATAAGCTCTCTAGTGCATTTGACTTACAGCATTATAGCTTTGAAATTACTTTTTTTAGTTTTAGTTTAGCTGCTTATTCTTTGTAAATGGCAGTTGTAGTCTGTTTCTGTTTAGTCTAAAACACATTGATGGCCTCACAGATTTGCTGTACTCCTCCTCTGGGGATAAAGAGATTCTGTCAACTGAATGAATATTCACTGGAAACAAATCCATTTAAACTCGGAAGCAACAACATGCAAAGGCTATAATTTGTCTCTGCGTTTCCTGGCTAAATCTATATATATTTCTTGTTGAAATGCCGATGGCCATGTGTTGTTCCACATTTAAAAAAGTAGCATGATTCCTTCAGAGCAGTTAGCTTCAGCCACAGAGGCACATTTCCACACACATACTGTACATATGAGCTTTCACAGACCGACACCATCTACAACGGCCGGTTCAGTAGCAAACCTTTCCACATGTCTAATCACAACAACTCTTGAGCTCCCATTTCTTATCTGGAAAGTGTGTAGCTATAGAGGCTCATCTGTATTTTTGTCTAAGTCTCCAAAGTGTTTAATGAGAGTTGGCAGAGGCCTCTGTGGCAGATCAGATGGGCTCCATGCTGGGAGAGACACAGGGAGCTGTGGAGGAGGAGGAGGCCGAGGCTAAAGCCTGAGGCTCAGTGCAAAGCAGAACAACACTTGAGACGGCGAGTAGCCAAACTATGCAAGAGCTTATCTCCATTTTCTCCCTATTTTCTCTGCCTATCCTTTTCTTTTGTCTCCATCTCTTTGCATCCCGCTGAAGTATCCCAATCTGCAGTCCATGCTTCACCCTTTCATTGAGTCAGTCATGGCAATATGTCATATCACACCAACATTTTTGACAAAGACACCCTACCTGAGCCAACCGCAAATCCATCCCCAGTTTAGGAAGTGACAAAGTGACACCTGCCCCACACAAATGAATATAACTGTTGCTGATGTGTTAGAGAACAGCAAATAACTTGAAGAGATTTCTAACTCGTGTGAATTATTTAAGTATTGTACTGATCCCTCAGGCTTGCCAGAGGAGCTGTGAGATTTCTGCTCGATGGAAAATCAACAGACTCGGGGCTGGTCTATTTGTGCATGCATACTTGTGTGTTTTTGTGCATGTTTGTGTTGTTCACATGCAAGTTAGCACCCATATGTCTACTGTCTGCACTGCAGGCAAATCTCTAATTCTACTTTGGAAGTAAGCATCCATGTGTGTCTCTGGATATTATCTGATATTGTCCTGGAGACTTCATATTTTATCAAAGGAATAAATAAAGGCAATGGCTAATGAATGTGAGAGGAAAAACACTTTAGTTCACTGCGAAAAGACGGTGGCCATCTGGTGACAGCCTCGCATCAGCGCTGTTTTTAATTATTCTGTGCCGTTTGTTTTGGCTCACTCTCTTCATATCTCATTCTGTCTCTTTTTGGTTTGTTCTAGTGGTTCAGTTAACATAAGGGAGTAGACTCCTCAGACTTATCGATCACATATTACATCACAAAAACTGACTATATATATCATATGTCAGAAATACAGAACAAGGTTTAGTTTTTAATCTCTGTCGCATCACCTATTTTTGTGGCTAAGCTATAAACCCCCTCCATGGGTCTGTGGCTTTCTGTGGCTTTCTTTCATCAGCCTTTGAACACCGTCTGGGATTAGGGGTGGTTACTGTGCACACACGTGTGATGACAGGACATTAGGAACAGGGAGGTGACCTGCTGGTCTCAGTGGTACTTGTCTGCCTCCTCCTGTTCCCCTCAAGGACACAGAAACCATAGGTGTCCAATGATCTTGGACTGTCTGTCAGCAGCCGTTGTCATTTTGAACAGCAGAGCTTCAAACAGGCCCTCCTGCCAACCTGTAAAGAATGGTCAGGTTCCTTTAGCTTCTCCCCCCTACAACACATCCAAATGGGAGCCTGCCACTGGTCTATTGTATTAATGTCCCTTCTCAAAGACCTGCCTGACCTAAAACCTGTGGTGCTGCATGATTGAAAATCAGATGTGGTGCCTTTTGCAGTAGTGCTAACAATCTCTTTTCTGGGGATTAAATAAGGAAAAGTGTGGTTGTGGATAACAATTTTCTTATGTGTATTCTGAAAAAGTAAAAGGTTTGGTTCTGATTTAAGGCTTAAATTGGAAAAACATAATCAAGGAAAGTGGCAATTTTCTTGCTTCACTGCATTTATTGTTAACAATTAGTATCTTCCCACTTCCTTTTTATGCTGGCCATGCATTTCTCTTGTCTCTCTACTCCAGTGGAAAGCCTCTTCTGTTCCTGAAATATACAACATGTGTTCAGAGTCAGACAGGCCATCAAGAACTGTTTATGCATCTTCATCTTTCTTTGATTTTCCTCAGCCTTATTCTCACGCGCAGCACCCTGATTCCACTCCAATCTCCTTGTTTGAAAATGTTATTTGCATGGCCATTACTCTTACTTTGTGGTGGCAAAGAAAAGTAGAATTTCATCACCGCATCAGGGCAGATGTTGATCTCATCTCTTTATGTCACAGTGTTGTGGATAAACTGAGGGGCGACATAATATATTCATTAGGATGTAATTCGCTATTCAATCATTCTTGTTCCCAGCCTGGATAATCAGCCCACTGGCCCACGGATGGGTCCACTCAATGCCAAACAAGGACAATTATCTGATTGGTTCTGCTCTCTCTGCCAAATGGATCTGACTGCAAACAGGCCCGAGCTGTGTCAGCAACCCATCTCTCTCGGTCGCACACACGAACACACATACAAAACACTCTCACATTCTCTTGCAATCATTTGAGGACACACACATGCAGTCTTGTGTGGGAGCAGAGTCTTATTCACACACCTGTGCCTTTGGACACACGCTTGCAGCACATTTTTAGCTTGTTTTCCAACTAGCTGTAAAACCACATCATATCATTACTTGGCACAGTTATGCAATAATGGGAATCCTGCCCTGAGGGACTTTCACACCTGTGTTTTATTAACCAAAGCCTTCTGACCTGCAGAAGGTCAGACCTGCTCTCTTTGGGTCGTGCCCTTTGCACTATTTATTGCTTGGATTAATGAGCGCGAAGGTTTCCTTGCCCCTTAGGTCAGTCAGGTGGAGGGTTACTGCTGTCAAAGAGGTGTGTGTGTGTGTGTGTGTGTGTGTGTGTGTGTGTGTGTGTGTGTGTGTGTGTGTGTGTGTGTGTGTGTGTGTGTGTGTGTGTGTGTGTGTGTGTGTGTGTGTGCCTCTAGTGATTCTTGTCTGGTCCCCTTCACCCTTACATTTGGGGGACAGAGACACTGAGACAGCAGCGTTTTCCCCCCATGAGATCTCATTACTGCTCTTTTTCCCATTAGCCCTATAGTAACCTTCCTCGGGCCTGGCGCTGTGTCACTCTCAATATCACTCCCAGTGGCCCACCCCACTGCCCCGCCACAATGCCAAATTACTCCCACCTTTGCAAAATGGCCTCCGCCTCTGCGTGTGGTAAAGCTGTTGATATTTGTTAGAGCCGGGCCCGTGCAGGAGCAATTACCAGCCCATTTCCATTTGTTTCATTTTACTCATGCTGATGGTGGTGTGTTTTTGAAGTTGTGTTAGACCGAAATAAGCTGCAAGTGTAAAACACATGCTGTAACGCTCATCTCTGTTCAATGTAATACCATCTGTATTGTCTCTGCATTCAAATGCACTGCAGGTAATGCCCATGTTGCTACAGTAATGGCTTCTCTGACAAAGAAATCAAATCAAGGCAGATTTATTTACTCACAAATGTTCATTTAGGAGATTTTTTAAAACATAATAACTTAAATTAATTTATATATATGTTTCACAGTAGACTAGAGGATACATTTCACTAGAATCAAAATTCTTCTCCCTGTACAGATTTAGTTTGTTGACAGCTGAGTTAACCAGGCCACAGCACCCTCGTCCCATTGGTGTTTAGCTTAGTTGCATCTGATTTTCATGTTAAAAATAAACAAAGAAAGCAGAATAGAGACAATATGGCTCTCCTCAGCAGTTTTACAAGCTTTGGTTTCCCTGTGCATCTGCTGGATTTGAGTGTGTGCAAGTGGATTTGCATGTCTTTATAATACTTTCCCTACCAGGTTTCCATTTTAGAGCAAGTTAATTTGCAAAGGATGGCAACAGAGTCTTCTACCAGTTCTCATCTCACACGCAAATACACCACTGCTTTTTACACCGCTGTTGCATCTGAACTTTACCGTGTAGAGTTTTAACAGTTCACACTGTTTGTAAGGAGGAGTTATAACTTGTTTTTATTGAAATTGTTCATCATGTTTTCCAATTAATTCCTGTGAACTAAGATATAAATGTTTGAAGTAAGTCAGTTGGAGTTGTGGCTGCTAGATGTTTGTGCTCACCCATGTTTTTTTGTTATGTGTCTTTGCAGTAGACGGAGGCTGGAGCGAGTGGAGCAAATGGTCGGCGTGTGGTGCAGACTGTTCAATGTGGAGGAGCAGGGAGTGCACCCAGCCGTCACCTGGCACCGGGGGCAAAGACTGTCAAGGGCTTGACCTCCAGTCTCTGAACTGTACCAGTGAGCAGTGCCCACAGAGTGAGTGCACTACCCACCCACATACTGCAATCCGTATTCTCAACACTTCAGCCCAGCAGAACAATAGAAAAGATTCAGTAGCAAAAGGCATTTTAACCACTTTTCTGCAACATAATGTAGTTTAGTTATATATTTACTTATTATACACTGAGCTGATAAGTTGCAAAATAACATTTTAAAATCCATAATTGTGCTCAAAACAGCCATTAAGTGCTGCAGCCAGAAAATACACCACAGGTCTAAAAAGCGAAAAAAAGCATGACATGACATGATTCAAGCTCTACCGATTCAAAATCGATTAATAGAATTCCAAAAATCGATTCAAATTTTTATTTTTTAATTATTGTCTATTTCAATCACATGTCACATAGATAGATACTTTATTGATTCCCAAGGAGAAATTCAAGGTCCCAGTAGCTTACAGACATCACACACAACATACACTACCGGTCAAAAGTTTGGGGTCACTTAGAAATTTCCATTGCACTCCATTATAAACAGAATACCAGCTGAGGTCAGTTGCATTGTTTTTTTTAACCCGGTCAGCAGTTTTCAAATTACATTATGTGCTTACATAATTGCAAAAGGATTCTCCAGTGTTTTCTCAGTTAGTTTTTTTAAATGATATCAGATTAGTAAACAGAATGTGCCTCTGGAACATTGGATAAATGGTTGCTGATAACGGGAAATGTAGATATTGCATTAAAGATCAGCCACCCACTCAGATCAGCTAGTATTCTGTCTATAATGGAGTGGCATGGAAATTTGTAAGTGACCCCAAACTTTTGACCGGTAGTGTACATATACATCATAACAGAATCTTCAAATAACAAACAAAACCACATGAATAATATGAACACACATACATACATACATACATACAGTACATACATACAGTACATACATACAGTACATAAATGCATGCATACATACAGACATACATGCATGGTATGCATGCATGCATGCATGCATACCATAAGAAAAGTAACTACATTTACATACTGTGAATTTTTTTTTTTTTTTTAATTGAGAATCGTTTTTGAATAGAAAATCTAAAATGAATCAAATCGTGATCTTAAAAATCTGAATTGAATCTAATCGTGACATTTTCTGAATCGTACACCCCTACGTGACACTCTCAAACCCAAAGTGGAAAATATTGAACCCTCATGTTGTCCTTGGGTCAAATTTGACCCGTTCTGAGTTAATTTTCTTTTTTTTGGCACAAAAAATGGGCCGTCAAAAAAAGCGCTGAAAATGTTAACGATGGAAATATCAAAAAACGTTGGCAAAAACATCAAAAAAGTACCCAGAACATTGAAAAAGGGACAAAAATGGCGGAAAAAGCGATAATAATGTTGGAAGAAAAGTTGTTGTTCTTTATGGTTGACGGGAAGAAAACACAAGGGTTAAGAAAGGGAAAGAAAAGCACAACAGTTCACTGGGCTCTTCTCATTTCTCCATTTTGTGCCTCCTCCATCGTATTGCCTGTGACCCGAAAATGGATCTCTGCGCAACATTTTTGGGGACGCTAAGGGCGAGGATGCAAAGGCGTATCTTTCGCGGAACTCTTTTTGGCACCCGTGACAGTATAAAAGAAGTGTGACACAAAACTGGAATATTCAAACCATGACAGCTGTGCCACAAGTCATATTTAATTGACGTTGTTTTATAATGACAGCTCCCAAGCACGGATGTTTCATTTTGTTAAATGCCTGTTGCCTCGACTCCTCTCCCCTCGTGTTTGTTCCTCGCCTCTTTTTCTTGCGTCTTGGGTGGGAGCGACTAAGAGGCAAGGAGAGGATGCAAGGAAAGGAATCGAGGATGTACAAACTGAGAAATGCAAAGAGTGGAATTATCCAAACTTCATCAAATACAACAAGAAGATCACAAGCGATAAAAGGAGAACATGTGTACAGAATTAGCATCAATTAGCCCCTACACTTAGGCAGGTAGAGAGGATGGGCAGGGAAAAGCTTTTCTTTCCACTTTGTGATTAGGAGCAAAAGTGCCCCCCTTTTCTTTTTATTAGAACAAATAAACATGTTATGCCTCCTTATGGCATCAACTTCTTGTGACAGATAGAAGGAAAATGTCTGTTTCATGAGATACTTGTACTGGCAGTAGAATAGTCTGCAGTAATGACTGGTTCGCCCCCACCTGCGTGACCTTTTTAAACGATCCATTCTAATAAACACTGGTATGACACCCGCTGCTAAGATAATAAACAACCTTTTCACCTGGGTCGGTGCTATGATGCTCTCTGAGCTATAAATAGAGCTGAGAATTAAACCATCTCTCTTCTGATTAAAACACAACCTGCCAGATAAAGAGCCACGGGTCATATTGGCCTTGAAAGCACACATGTGCATGCATGCTTTGATTTGTGTTTATGTTGCGCTGTAACATAGCTACAAAGCCAATGCGTGTTTCATTTTTTGGGGTAAAGCAGCCAGTGCTGTGTTCCCACTCACCGTGTGTCATTAATAGGCCATGTGCGTGCAGTCAGGATCAGAAACCACGGCAGCTGAGAGGAAAGTGGCACTACAGGGTCCACTGCTGACCAGATGGACATGAAGGGGAGCTCTGTAGCTACCTACAGATATCAAAGACAAAGATATTGCAGCTTCCCATCCAGAAATGATGAGTCTCAGGGTGGCATCTCATAGAGAAAGTGTTATAAATACTGTGCTCTTTGGCTGATCTGCATGATAAACACTAGGTTTCGCATAATAGACACTAGGTTTTAATAGGGATTCAGTTAAACAGGTCAGTGAATTAATACACTGAATTAGGTATTTTGCATTATTTGACGTGATCAGATAGACCGATGCATGAAGAGCCGGGTGGGGTCGATAGAGCTACTGCATGTTGCATTGTGTATCTGTGTTAGCACAATTTGTATGAGTAAATGTTCATGTGTGTGTGCATGCATATGTGTGTGTGTCAACTGATATAACTGAATATTGGCTGCTGCAGTGAACCAGGGAGCTCAGTCAGCCCATCATCAAAGGTCAGCAGCTCCCCCCCTGAGAGGCAAGATATATACACAAAGATGCCAGTCATTGTTACACACACACACACACACACACACACACACACACACACACACACACACACACACACACCACACACACACACACACATACACACACACACACAGACACACAGTCAGTATTTACACTGACACTGCAGAGCAGAGCCTCTGAAGAATGCCTGTCCCAATCTGTTCCCAGCAGATGTGTTTCCATAGACAACGGCTGTGTGAAGTATTATAATAAGCAAAATAGCAAGATGGTTTTGGCTTGTCAGCAACTCCCATACTTCAACCATGTCTGCAGGCTATTAGCTGAGATGGAAAACTTCCCCCAGAAACAAAAGGCACCCTTTTCTTCATGTAATCGAACATTACAAGTGCAGATTGAGCCGTAGTTACTCTTCCACAAAAGACGTCCTCTGTTGGAGGACCTCACAAACGTCTCTAATCTCCCTCATTAAGCCAGGAATGCTGCACTTTAGATGAGGTTTTGGGTATTGTATATATGAGAATCAATGTGGGCAAGCTTTGAGTTACAGCTCAAAAATAAACAGATCATTTTCATGAAGCAAACAAGTGAAGCCCAAGATAGAGCTATGCAAAATCTGTGCAGGGAAATAACAAATACACTGGCTATGTGCCAAAGCCAAAATGGCAGACAGGTGTTAGAGGGCACAAAAAGGATAGTCGGAAAAATGATACTGCTCGTATTCTCAGGCACAGGAAATTAGAACAACATTAAAACAATTATTTGGCTTAATGTGTGTAATGAAGTTAATGAACCCAATTTGCAGCAGCATCCTGTTTTGGGGGTGTCACAAATGATTGTGTGAAAACCATCAAGCTATTAATCTGTTGTTGGCTAATTTAGTGGCGAAGCAGGCAATGTTTTTGTCATGGGTTTGTTTGTCAGGCGGGGTCATGGGTGGGTGCAAAGGTAAAAAAATTTTGGGGGGAACCCCGGGACCCGGGGGGGTTTTGGAATTTTTGGGGAATGTTTTCCTTTTCACTTTTGAGATTTTTAGTGGGATTTTCCCCCCTTAAGAACCCTTGATTTTTGGGGGCGATACTAGGATTGCCTGGATAAATTTTTCCCAGGTCTCTTATAAATGCCCAGGGGTGGCACGGGGCTCAAAGCTTATTATCATGGGGGGAAAAAGGAAAGGACATAGAATGCAGGAAAACATTCCCCTCTTTATAAACCAAGGGTTAAAACCCGGGAAAAGGGGGGCGAAATCCTCTAACATTCCTTTCTAAAGTTCTATCCAACCCAATCGGGGTAAAAGGGGTAATTGAAAGGGGGGAGCGGGGGGGAAACTTTGTAATTAATATAAAATAGCCTTTTTTGGGGCCGCCCCCATTAACTGCCAGACAAACTAAAAAGGGGGGGGTTTTTCGGAGGGGGGTAAAACCCGACTCTAGTTTTTCCTTTTGGTGGGGTTTTAAAATCCGGCCCACTTTTTTATTTTCAGTTGGGGTTCGGCAAAGCGCACTGGGCCCAAGACTATTATTGCCCATATTTTATTATTATTTTATATTATTTTTATTTTTCCCGCCTTTTTTTTTTCCCCTACTAGCCCAAGCGTTGCCAACACGCCAACCCTTCACCGAATGGGGTATTGATGGGGAAGGGGCGGGCTATTAGTTTCAACCAAATTTCCCGCGTGTTTTACCGAACCCAAAAAAATACGGCAAAAAAGTCCCATGCATAAATGGGAAATTTTTGGGAAATCGCTAAAAATGCCCCCCTTGGCCCTGCTGCTTTTGCCATATTTAACGTAGGAAATGTTTAAATTTTTAAAACCGAAGAAAATTTGGGTTTTTATTGGCTGAATGGGCGTCAGATACCCCAGGTTTCCCCCAAAAATCACTTTTAACTTCTCCCTTTTTCGAGCGTCCAGTTTTTTCCAATTTGTGTATGGCAAATTTCAGAGCTAGAGGGGGAACAAGTGAGGGGCGCGGAAAAGGAATCGGGAAGTTTCCGAAAAAATTTTGCTTTTTTTTCTCCTCCTTTAAAAACTCTGCATCTTTTAGGTAAAAAATGGGGAAATTTTGTTCCGGTCGCAGACGAACTTGGAACATGGGACTTAAAAATTTTTTGGCTGGATTACCAACTGTCGAGAGAAATCATGCGCGGAGTCCAATTCCAGATTTTTTCCCCAAAAAATTGTTCTCTTCCTCCATTTTTAATTTTTGACATCTTTTGGTCAAATGTGGGATCTTGTCCCGATAAGACATGTAACAGGATCTATGGACAAAATTTCGCGCTGGGCTCCCCAACTGGTATAAAATTTGGGAAAAAAAACGGCTCCCTCTCTGACAAATCCCCATAGAAAACGGGTTTCGATCTGAGAGGGAGGGGGGGGGCTGCAGGAGTTCTGAAACAAAAAATGTCTCTCTCCCCCAGTTTTCTCTTTAAAATCAAGTTGGTCCAAATGTGGGAATCTTTTTCCGGTCGCAGACTTTAAACTTGGATAATCAGACTTAAGTGTTCCGCAGACCAAATGCCAAAACAAAACATTGAAACGGGTCGACCCCACCCCCCATTGACCCTTTCCTGGCGGGCCCGTTGACCAAAGACTCCAATGATTTTCCATTGTGTGTGTTTGTGGGGGCCCCCCCAGGCACCTGTAAAAATTTTTGCGGAAATTTTTAGTTTATTGCCGGGTGTCAATAGCCCGCCACCGGGAACACATTTTCCCACTTTTATATTATTATTATTTTAATATTTCCGCGTTTTTTCCCACGTCCCAAAAAAGCCAAAGCCAAACAAACCCCAATGTTTTTGGGAACCTTTTTCAACAATTTTCCCCTGTTTTTACCGAAAACGCAAAACTGGAAAAATTTGAAAAAGGGTTTTAAACCCCCCAAAAGGGGGACAAAACTTTTTGGTGTTTTTGGGTTGAATTTTTTGGGGTTCAGATTCACCAGGTTTTTCTCCCAAAACACGTTAACGTTTGTCCCTTTCAAACGTCTCAAATTTTTCCCTGTGTGTGTATTTTTGGGGGATGTTTAGAGCTAGAGTGGAGACAGATGAGGGCTGCGTACGGTATCGGAAAAATTTTTCCCAAAAAAATTTCTCTTTCTCCTCGTTTTTAAATCGCAGTCTTCATTATTTGGGCAAAATGTAGGAACTTGTTCCGTCGCGAATGAAAAATGGAGCTTCGGACTTAAATTTTTGGCTGTGATCACCAACTGCGAGAGAAATCATGCAGCTGGGTCCCAATTTACAGATTTTTTCCCCAAACAAATTTTTCTCTTCCTCCATTTTAACTCTTTTGCTCCTATTGGTCAAAGGGAGGGAATCTTTTTCCCATACAGACTTTAACATGGGGTTATCGCAAAACTTTTTGCGCTAGGCCCCCCCCCAAAAGCATAAGACTTAAAAAAACGGCCCTCCTCGAATCACCATAGAACAGTTCTGAACTGAAGGGCAGAGGGGGGGGGTGCGGATGATTCTCTGAAACAAACAAATGTCTCCTTCCTCCATTTATCTCTTTAACATCAAGTTGGTCAAAAAAGGGAAATTTTTTCCGGGCCAGAATGAACGGGTTATCAACTTAAAGGGTTTACCTGGGGAAAAAACTGCCTAAAAAAATTTAAAAAGGCTCAGACAACACACCCCCACAGACCCGTTCCCTGGCGGCCCTGTTGACCAAATGACTCCTAACTGATGTTTCCATTGTGTGTGTGTGTGGAGGGCCCAATAGCAGGCACACTGATAAAATTTCTGCGGAATTTTCTAGTTTAATTTATACATCCTTGACATATGTATACTCCTAATAGTAATAAATAAACTTATATTGCAATCTTTTAGGCCTATATGTAGGTGTACCTATATTTAAATAAACACACGATAGCAGAGTTTATGCAGTGTTTTTATTTTACTCATGTTTTTTTCGTGAGTCAGAGCCAGGCAGCAGTGAGGGATAGCGCGTGGAGTAATATCCTGTCTCCTTCGTATAGCCCCAGTTTGGGCTGTGCTGCACACTGTTCTCTGGGCAGCGGGTCAGCTGGCTCTGTCGCTATGTTTATGGCACCCTGTTTTCCTGTGCGATGTTGTGCAGAGCCCCACAGGCTAAAACAATGTTGCTGACTTTTTCTGGCATGTATAGTAGGGTCCCCCCCCCTCCACCGTGGCTTGTGTGTGTGTAGGCTCCACATGCACTGTTGCTCGGCTCATAGAGGTCTTCTAAAAGAGCCAGATCTGCCATCTCCTGTTCCATGCTGCACCGCAAGTCCACACTGACTCAAAAACTTGCGTACACAAGGTCAGACCAGACGTGAGATTTTTTCGCAGCCTACGCTCACGTTCAAATTGGTAAATCCCGAGCTTTGAATAGGAATCGTCGTACGCCCGTCCTACTCCTGTTTTAGGTTGTACGCACGTTTCATAAATAAGGGCCATTGTTCTGACTGCCAATGCAAACTTGATCAGGGTCGAGGTACATCGCTTTAGAGGAGATGAATTAAAAGTCCATACTGGCCAATTTTAAGTCAGAAACTGATCCCCAACCAGCCAGCCCTGGAGCGAGTCTGAGGAACTGAACTGAAAGCTCAGGGAGAGGGGAACAAACAGAGATTGGCCCGGGGTCAACTCTGAAAACAGCTCAACACATCCACAGATTATCCGCAGGCAGTTGTCAATCATGAAGAGAGGTCACTCACAAAGAGAATCAAAAGTTCTTTGCCAGCAATTACGTCAAGTGGAAATGAAAGATGGAGTGTCGGGCGGCAGAGAGGAAGAGAGGTAAATTGGTAGTGTGTGTGGAAAGAGAAGGATAGAGAGGGCACGCTAGAGGGGGACTAAAGTTAAGCCCATCCAATTATAAAACCTGATTAGCTACGTCAATTAAAGTGTGATGGATGTCCTTTCAATTATTGGCTGGCATCATGAAAATCAATGAGTTGGGCCAGGAGGAGCTGAGAGCAGTTGCTGGTCAGGGTTGTAGTGAGCATCGGCATCGTTTTGCTGTGACACCTGGTGGGTCAGATAAAACTTCACTCAGTGATGCTCCGATAAGCCACCAGAGATTACAGACAGAATGGAAGGAGAGAGGGAGGAAGAAAGAGAGGGAGAGAGTTGTCTGATTGACTGACTTTATTGTCTGGGTGAAGAATGGTGTGTGCAGGGGAAACGGAAGAGTAGAGATACTGGATCTTTGCATCGGAGGTTAGCTAGGTGCCTTTGATTTGCCCTTAGAAAGTAAACTGCAACTGGCCAATCTCAGACGATGTTTATCCAATCAGCAGAACCCAGTTGGCCTGTCTCCTTGCTGATGGGTGGTGTTTTGTCTTTAGACAGACTGCACATCTCTCTGTAGTCTGCAGCGCTAGAAGTCCAAATATCACAGCCTCGCCTGGCCTTTGACTCACCAAGACAATTGGATTTGGGAACTTTAATGAGCAGTTCAGCCATAGTCTCTCCCCTTTTTTGGAGCCCATTGTGGAAGGTGGAAGGTTTAGCCTGACTGCTTACAAGTAAGCACCTATATTCTTCCCTGAGGAGAGAGGCAGAGGAGCTAGGCACAGGCAGGTACATGGACAGAATGTGGTGGAGGAAGGGTGTATTAGTGATGTTAATAGGTTTTCAGTGTAGTGAGTCTTTGAGACCCACAGCTGGTCATTTAAGTGAGTCCCAGGGCTCTTAACTTACTTTTTCACAATCCTCCCAGAACTGTCCGGAAATGAATGTGGACCACGCCAAATTTAAAATCTGGGTTTTAGTTAAAATCATCAAGTGATCTTTAAAATAAATAAAACATCATGCAAATGACTTGACGATCAATGTGTCTTTTTATTTTAATTCATCTGAAAAGATTAGATTAGCGACTGGTATCATTCACACCACAAACAAAGGACTCTTGCAAAGCGAAGAGAAAGAAATTAATTGTTAATTGTTTCCTGTGGTAGATCCTAATAGAACATTTGAATGGTCCTGTCTTTCTGAAGAGTACAAATTTTTCTTTCTTTAGTCACTTACTGTAAATAAACCCAAATATTGCGAACTGTTGTATTATACTGATGTAGCTTTCACTTTCCTAGCTAACTTGAAAATACTAAAACACATTAAGTGAGTGATGAGTGAGTGATAGGTTGGAAAAGCTACCTTTAGAGACTGGAGGAACTGCAAGGAGAAAGCAGTAATTGATATCTACGGCTTGATCAATGGAAAAAAGAAAAAAATAACTTTTTGATTGTTCAATGGCCTTAAAACGTCAATTGGATAGTGGCTCAATTTATCCCAAAAAAAGTGAAATAACTGTATATATGTCTTATATTCCAGTTTCTTCAAAGTAGCCACCCTTTGCTCTGATTACTGCTTTGCACACTCTTTGCATTCTCTTGATGAGCTTCAAGAGGTGGTCATCTGAAATGGTTTTCCAACAGTCTTGAAGGAGTTCCCAGAGATGCTCAGCACTTGATGGCCCTTTTGCCTTCACTCTGCGGTCCAGTTCCCCAAACCATCTCGATTGGGTTCAGGTCCGGTGACTGTGGAGGCGCAGCACTCCATCATTCTCCTTCTTGGTCAAATAGCCCTTACACAGCCTGGAGGTGTGTTTGGGGTCATTGTCCTGTTGAGAAATAAATGATGGTCCAACTAAACGCAAACCAGATGGGATGGCATGTCGCTGCAGAATGCGAAGCTGGTTAGGTATGCCTTCAATTTTGAATAAATCCCCAACAGTGTCACCTGCAAAGCACCCCCACGGCATCACACCTCCTCCTCCATGGTGGGAACCAGGCATGTCGAATCCATCCGGTCATCTTTTCCGCGTTGCACAAAGACACGGTGGTTGGAACCAAAGATCTCAAACTTGGACTCATCAGACCAAAGCAGAAATTTCCACTGGTCTAATGTCCATTCCTTGTGTTTCTTGACCCAAACAAATCTCTTCTGCTTGCTGCCTCTCCTTAGCAGCGGTTTCCTAGCTGCTATTTGACCATGAAGGCCTGATTTGCGCAGTCTCCTCTCAACAGTTGTTCTAGAGATGTGCCTGCTGCTAGAACTCTGTGTGGTATTCATCTGGTCTCTAATCTAAGCTGCTGTTAACTTGTGATTTCTGAGGCTGGTGACTAAGATGAACTTATCCTCAGCAGCAGAGGTACTCTTGGTCTTCCTTTCCTGGGGCGGTCCTCATGTAAGCCAGTAACGTAAGTAGCGCTTGATGATTTTTGCGACTGCACTTGGGGACACATTCAAAGTTTTCGCAATTTTCTGGACCGACTTTTGGCCTGTAATGTGCGTGTGCGTGTGCGTGCGCGTGCGTGTGTGTGTGTGTGTTTGTGTGTGTTGTGAAGAAGGTACATTTATTTTATGGTTTTGAGGTTTCTTTTGTTTATTTTAAGGTTTTAAACACACATTGTTGTTATATAATGTAGCACTATCATGGAAAAAGGGTGCGTGGACGCATGGATAGTGAGTTTACTGCATCCTCTTGGATTTTAAAACGTCAGAGACGCAGGACGTGTACATAGCAGGATCACTGCAGTGTAGGTATCCTGTAAGACTTCATGCCATAAGTATGTTCTGTGTAGATGTGCAGTTAAATGTCAAGAACACAAATCACAGTCATTCACAATTGATTGCATGTCAAGAGACCGCTGGCATTACAGCGGCCAGCCATAGAGCCTGGCTGCATATAATCCCGCTACTTAAGGTATCAGATTGTACTGAGATAATCACCCATGAAATAGATTCTGGCATGTCAGGCGGCTTGGTCCAAAGAAATGGATTTTTCAAGGCAAAATGAGAAGGCAAGGACAAACAGACAAAAAGAGATGAATAGAGATGAGAGTGAGCCACGAGAGAGAGAATACTTTTTGACCATTTTCTCTTTTTTTCACTTTGTCTGTTAGCACTCTAATTTAATTGTGCCATTCTCATATCACAGATTTACTAACACCAATTAAAACTTGTCAAATTGGTGCTTCCAATGTTGAGTGCAGTTCGTGTCAAGCAGTATGATTACAGAGTGGAAAAAAAAAATAGAAAGAAACACCATGGCAGTTTGGAGATATTCATCAAAATATGTCATATCTAATGTTAATCAGGTCGATTTTGACACAAACCTTTTGGACGTGTTATTGCTGCTCATTGCTGAAATGTAAATCACAAGTGTCAGGCACATGCTGTCTCCTTGTTTGTCTTTTTTTCTTGTTATTTAATTCTAATGTTCAGTCTTGTACACTTGCTCTTCTCCTGCTTTTGTCCTCCTCCTTTTGTTGTCACCTCACCGCACGCCAACCTGCAGCACTTTAACCTTTGCCGTTGTTCTCCGTCTCTCAAAGCTGCGCTGCTCAATGTGTCCCCTCCTTGACTGTGTTCAGCTGACAGCCCTACGCCCCCATGGCTCCCAGGGACAATGGCCCTCCACAAAGGCCCCAGGAGCATCCTCCGCCACCAAACTCCCCCAGCCCAGGGAGACAGCCATAGCAAATCCCATTCTCCTGCAAAAAACAACACACACACACAGAAGCATGCTCATGTTGATGTTTGTCTGGGCTTAGCTGTCATCTTCATACTGTACTTTTGAGAGAATTACGCTCACGCTCGTCTCTCATGCTTTTCAGAGGAAGAGAGAGAGATTCAATAAGAGGTGCTAGAATTTCATAAGCAAATCCTTCATTTTTGTCTCTCTTGGGGGTTGCTGTGCTTGGAGAGAAAGACTGGAGATACACAAAAAAACATATGAGCATAAGATATATTTATATATAAATATCTATCCAGTGCAGAAATGATGAAAGGTAAATCTGCTTCAGAAACACTCTCCTTTTCCATTGTCCACAGGTTGACATTGAAGCTTCAGGCTAGAGTTGGGCGATATGTAGAAAATCAAATATCACAATATATTTGACTAAATACATCAATGTCAATATGGTTGGGTTGACTATTTGTGCTTTCACAAAATATTAACACAATGAGAGTTTAGATGAATCAATAATGTGGATATAATGACTAAGTGGGTAAAGGCAAATAATAGAAAAGCTAGAACAGTCTAGTAAGTTCAGGAAATTAATTTGATATTCAAAATTTAGGACGATATCTAGCTTCATATATCAATGTCGATATAATATTGATATATTGCCCATCCCTACTTTAGGCTTTTAAAAAAATACTTAAATTAGAGATGGTTATCAAATATTTGCAAATGCTGGCTCTCTTCCCTTTGCATTAAACAGTCAGGAACAAAGTCGCACAATATAGCAAGCAAGGAATGTGGAAGGGATTTCATATTATCTATTAACCAGATTATCAAGTGAGTCATTTGCACTGAATTTTTTAAAAGATTTCCCAGCAACATGCATTGGTATTTTCATTCAACACACAAGCGAGTTTGTCAGTTGTGCTTAATGATTTCTTTTCTGTTCTGTGTCCTACCCTTGCAGCTGTGAGCGGGGCGGAGGATGTGGCGCTCTACGTGGGCATAGTGGCGGTGGCTCTGTGTCTGACTCTGTTGCTCATTGTGGTGGTCCTAGTCTACCGGCGCAAGAAGGAGGACCTGGATGCCGACGTAGCAGACTCCTCCATCCTCACCACTGGCTTCCAGCCCATGGGCATCAAGCCCAGCAAGCCAGGTGTGTGGGCACCGCGGCCACGCAGGCCTCCCCCCCACAGCAGTAGGAAACTGTTCTTTGTTCTGTTCTACCCTCCACTGTACGTCCGTCGGTCTGTCCATCTGCCCACCGTGACTGTGCAGCACTCATCTACATGTACCACTGCTCTTGTTTGTATGTGGTTGGGAAAGTGGTGTGAATGTGTTTACAGTGGTTTTTAGTCTAAGTGTGTGTGTGTGTGTGTGTGTGTGTGTGTGTGTGTGTGTGTGTCTGTGTGTCTGTCACATTATGTTTCGCCACCACCTCATTGTCAGGAAATGTACCCACTCTGTTTACTGCCTGTGTGGAGCCTCTGAGGTTTACCAGCGAGTAATAGAAATACAACTGTCTGTGTTGGATGGAGATGGGGAACTGGGTTGCAGTCCCTGTGATTCACTGTGTGAAATAAAAAAAAAAAAGCCTTTATACATTCTGGGTGCTAAGCTGTATCTGAGTTCTGTTTGGAATTGATTGTGTGGTTGCTAAACAGACAGAGATAGAGAGAGGGGGTGGGAATTGACTGGCTTTGGCTTGTGTTTGTGTGTTGTCAAGAGTGTGTGAGTCTGTTTTCTGCACCATGTGTCTTTTCTATGTTTGTTTCAGCTTTCGTTGTGTGTTGCGACAGCTTTAGAGAGTGTGAGGTCTGTCTCTGTGGTGTACAAACCCCCCCTTGACTGCCACTCATGAAGTTTCACACATTTGCTTTTGTCTGTTTCCTTTTTTCATTATTCAAACAGAGAATTCCCATTTGCTCACTATCCAGCCTGATCTAACCACTACCACCACCAGTTACCAAGGCACCCTACGCTCACGCCATGATGCCACTGGAAAGTTTTCAATGAGCAACGGGCCTCTGCTGGACCCGCTTCCCAACGGCTCGCACACTCTGCACAACGGCAAGCTTAACTCAGACCCTGCTGAGTTTGTGAGCAGGCTGTCCACTCAGAGCTACTTTAAAACACTACCACGCGATGTAGCAAACACCTCCTACGGGACCTTCAACTTCCTGGGAGGGAGGCTGACGATACCCAACACAGGTGGGTTCTTCATTTAGGGTCACATAGATCTCTAAGGTCCTTGTCACGCTTGTAGTTTGGTTCAATTGGATTAGACAAAGCAAAAGATACATTGTTGCCTTTTAGTTAAGAGCTATAAATATAAAGTCGTATGGACTGACGGGTAACTCTTTCATTGGAGAGTTTTGAGGATGTCATTCTGTGTCAATATGTCAATTTATTTATAGAGCACATTTAAAACCAACCTAGGCTGAACAAAGTGCTGTACAAGGTAATATGTTATAAAAACAAAGGAAGACAATATAGACACAGTGAACATCATACAAACAACCCCCTTCTCAACAAATGTCCCAAAACTAAATCATACGCCAAAGAAAACAAATGTGTTTTAAGACAAGACTTAAAGATCTCCGCAGTAGAAGAGGACCTAATATGAATTGGAAGTTTGTTCCAGAGTCTTGGGGCCACAACAGAGAAGGCACAATCACCCTTTGTTTTCATCCAAGACTGTAGAATAGCTAAAAGGAACTAATTAGACGATCTTGGTAAGGAGATCAGCAATATATAAAGGGGCCAATCCATGTATCGTCACCTTAAAATCTTTTCTTTTTTGACCTGAAGCCAGTATTGGGGAGATATGATTCCTCCTTCTGGTACCAACAATCAACAATCTAGCAAACGCATTCTGGAAAAGCATCAGCTAAAGTCCCCACATCTTTTGAAAGTTTGTCAACTAAATTTGGTGGGCCAAACAACATGACTTCCGTCTTACTCTCATTGAGTTGGAGAAAGTTGTTAGCCATCCAGCTCTTTCAGGCATTGAAAAAGGGACTTTAAAGAGTTGATATCACCTGTTTTTAGAGACAGGTTCAACTCTGTCATCAGCATAACAATGATGACATATGTTTGTGAAGAATGGAGCCGAAAGAGAGCATGTACAAAGAGAATAAAATTGGCCCTAAAATCAAACCTTGAGGTACACCGCATGTAATCGCTGCCGAAGAGGAGGAGGTATGTACAATTTCAACAGAAAAGGTTATATTTTTTAAATAAGAATTGAACCACTGAATTGAACAGTCTAGATCCCTATACTTAAGGTGATCCAACAAGATGGCATGATCAACAGTGTCAAAAGCAGCACTAAGGTCCAGCAAGAGTAAAATAGCACAATTTTGTCCGTCACCAAACAGCAATATCATTTAGCACTTTAAGAAGTGCTGTTTCTGTGCTATGGTGTACTCTGAAACCAGACTGAAAATTGCCCAAGACATTATTTTCACTTAAAAATTAAGAGAGCTGAGCAAGAACAACCTTCTCCAAAATCTTTCACATAAACAATCATTTAGAAATAGGCCTAAAGCTGTTACAACCAGTAGGGTCAAGGTTGGGTTTTTTAATTAGGGGCTGAACCACAGCATGTGTAAAGCCATTCACAAAAGAGCTACTGTATGTATTACAGACAAGAGGCTGGGACCAATAGTATGAAATACCTCTTTCAAAAGACGAGAGGGGACACTATCTGAAGATGAATAGGTAGTTTTATTTATTTGTGATACAACATCCTTCAATGCTGACAGGCACAAAACAATTCAGAGAAGCAGGGCATAGGATTGATTTTGGAAGGGTCATGATCAGTAGGTGAAATACAAGATATTATAGTGTCAACCTTGTTGACAAAAAATGCTCAAAATTGTTCTGTGATTTCAAACGTAGCATCAGGGAGTGCAATAGCATAATTTAGTGCAGTATTTACTGCAGTTAACAAAATAGGACTATGTGCATGAAAAATGCTTTGCTTTAGATGCTTTGACAATGCCTTGGTAGGATACCTGGTGATCTGTGTCTCATAGGACACTTGCAGTTTATCTTTTTTCTATATCCTTTTTGCTTTTCTACACTCTTGTCCAAGGGCACGAGTCTCACTGTTAAGCCAAGGGAGGGCTTTGACTGAGTCACTTCAGTTTAAAAGGGGCAACAATATCAAGAACATCTGTGACAGTAGTATTAAACCGAGTAACTAGCTCATCTGTAGACAGAGAGGTGGAGGTTATCTCTGTAGGGCTATCAAAAGGGCATGCTATGAAATCTTTAGAATATTGCCTAGCAGTGGAAGAGTTCAGTGCTTGGATGTAGCGCTCTGGCAATCAAGGTTTAGGTAATGGATTAGAAAGTGATGCATTAAAAATCACAGGCTTATGGTCAGATAGACTAGCATCATCCAGCTCAATATTTAAAACAGGAAAGCCTAATGATAAAACAAGATCCAGTGTATGACCATGTTTGTGTGTGGGACAAGTTAAAGACTGAGTCAGATTAAAAGAGTCCGCAAGTTGTAGAAACTAGCAAACTAAAGGCTTTGATGGACATGGATACTAAAATCCCCGAGGATTAAAATCTTATCCAAGTTGGGCACAATCAAGGATAGAAACCAGTGGATCTGGGAGAAGTAAAAAAGTCACAATCACCAGGGGAGAAATCAGTGAAAGGGCTTAGATCACCAACATGCGATCAGTTCCCGCTGCCTCAAGATAGCAATACGCCAAATCACCTGAACACACCTCCCTGTAAGCACGACCATGCATTTGCTATTTTAATGACGCGGCCGCTGGACGGGAAATTGACTACTGCGTCGGGCTTTGGGGTGTGCTGCGCCGGGTGCAAGATATGGCCCAAGATGTTTGCAGCTCTTGGTTCATTTGTAACCAGTTGGTGTGAACAGGAAATGGACCAGAACTGAAAGGCAACAATGTGTTGTTTTTTTTGTTTCTAGGTCGGAACCAGTTTGCTGCTTCCATATGTAATTTGTAAATGTGATTTTATGAAAACTCTAAGAAAAGAAGGCAACCAAGGCAACCAAATCTGATACCAAAGAATAGTTTCTATTCAGGTATTGTTTCAGCAAACACAGCAATGTAGTCTGTGTAGTGTGAGGACAGGGAGATTTCAGTAATCCTCTGTAGGATGTTCTGTTTGCTGTTTTACTTTAAACAAACATCAAATGTTGCATCTAAACAATGTGACATCTGCTACTAAATGTTATATTTACAGAAACTTTGTTACACCTGCATTAATGACACAATGCATCTGACTGGACATTGACAAGAGGTTTTATCACTAACAGCTGAGTCCCATAAACGTCTCACTGTCTTTGTTGAAACCGACTCAGACCATTCAGCCTTCAAATCTTGTGCATGTGGCTTTCCTAATAGCACTTCATACAAAGCAGCTTATTACACTGTCAGTATTTTTCTCTGTGATGCAAATTACTTTAAAACGTTGTCGTTGTAAGGAACAAGATGAGACACCAACTATCTAAAAGAATGGTCATGATCTAAAAAAGTGACTAATACAAAGAAATCCTACAAAAAGCAAGGCCTTTACAGTATATAACATGCATGCTCAATAACCTACATCTGAACTGAACAGTACAAATAGTTCAAACGTTAGTGCAGGGATGAGATGACTAACTCTAAAATAGAATGTGCACAAAACACACTGTACTCTGAAAGATTCCTGGAATAAAACATTGAACAAATTATTCCAATTAGGCCCCTTGCTTATGACATAGCCGGTTGAATTTGTAGCTGATGTCCACAAGTGTCAGCTGTGTGCAACGTGCAGGGACAGAGGGAAAGAGATGGTCCATTAAAGATTAGTCTGATAAAAGATATAAAAAGCCCTCCATCATTAGTCCCTATTTTGCTTTCCCTCTTCACATTAACTGAGTACAGAGCTTATATTATTATATCGGAAGACCGTGTTTTCACTCGGCTTATTGTAGGATGTCCAGATTAGCCGATGACAGTGCCAGTAAGCCAGTATCTTGTGGGAGAAAAGGTCTTTCTTCTTGTGTTGTTCCTTGCCATCACTCTCGCTCTCTCTTCTCTGTCTCTCTTCCGCTCTCTTACTGATATTTTCTGCATGGATTAACTTAAAGCTGTGTTGACAATACCACGCATTGGCACCCATCTTCTCATAGGGACACAGAAAACGGAAAAATCAGCACTTGCATCCACTCAGAGGAGATATGTTGCAGCTACTGTATCCGGCACCTTCACCTTATTCAAACTATTGTTTTATGGTAAACAGACCCAGTTTACAATCCAAAGACTGTTGAGATTGTGTTGCATAGTCACTGTTTGTACCACATTTTAAATAGGATTCTAAGCAGATGATTTTGTCATGAGAATCACAACACTAATGCCACAACATTCAAACTACCTAAATAGCTCTCTCTTCTCTCCAAGGTGCTTTGCCACACTCTCCTGGGGAAATGTAATTTTCCTAGAGCAGTCCTTTCCATGCTCTCAATTATCTACTCGGTGGCAGACGGAGGACATTTAAACCGCAAAGCTGTGTGTGCTTTTGTCTCAGCTAATTGTTGACCATAGGGATGCGTGCCGCCTCGGCTGCCGGTGCCGAGATTTGCATCTGCCGTACCTGACGGAGGCTGCCTTTGACCTTTTACAATAGATTTGTTTTTTGTTTTTTTGCAGCCGTGCAGTTTTGAGTGGGCTGGCATCCTTTTGTGAGATGACAAAACCCTTGTTCAGTCAGAACAAATGAGCCTGTCCCCCTCTTCTTTATCCCGCCTTTCTCTCTCTCTCTCTCTCCTCTCTCTCTCTCTCTCTCTCTCTCTCTCTCTCTCTCCCTTTGTTGTATTTGCATTAGGAATCAGTCTGCTCATTCCTCCCGAGGCCATCCCCAGAGGAAAGATCTATGAGATTTATCTCACTGTTCAGAGGAAGGAAGATTTAAGGTGGGTCTCTTTAACACTGCCTAACTGGCAGTCTTCCCTGGATGCCACTAGGCTGTTTGTTTTGATGCTCTACTGTTCCATTAGGAAAGGCTTAAGAGTGTGTGCCAGTACTGTGGAGGAGGGATGTAAATAAATAACGTAGCCTTTTACCAGGGTGTGCACTATTTAAGTTAGATGAATTGTTTGGAAAAGCCTGTTTATCTGCCTTGCTGCATTCAGTCTCAGAAGGCACAGTCGTTGTAGCATGCTGTGATATTGTTATGTTATGACTCACTCATCACAACTAGGTCCAGCTAGTCAGTAAGTCCAGCAGGCTTTCATTATTTTCTGTTAGAGCTGCTAGATCAATTGCTGAGGTAACAGTATCATATCCTGCTTACAATAGACCACTATGTTCTCACTAATAACTTGATGAGTAAAAGCACTTTATTTGGAGTCCTTCCCTTCTCTCTCCCTTCTCTCCCCGGTGTAGGTTACCCCTGGCTGGCTGCCAGACCGTGCTTAGCCCCGTAGTGAGTTGTGGCCCTCCAGGGGTGGTCCTGAGCCGGCCAGTTATCCTCAGCATGGACCACTGCTCTGACGCATGCCTCGATAACTGGGCCGTCCGCCTCAAGAAGCAGAACTATGAGGGCACTTGGGAGGTGAGACAGCACTATAACTTCAGCACAAATCCTCTATAGAAAGACAACGTTGCCACCCAGTGAATTTGTTAAGTCGTACTGAATTTACTTGAGACCTTTCTTTGAAAAAGTATAAACTTGCTCAGCAGTGACTTGAAACAGGCACTGGAAAGCACTCATTGCTGTATAGTGGATGTAGTTCTGGCCCAGAACTCATCCACTCTAGTGTTTCAGTTATATTGACCATCAGGTGTTTTCACATTGGGCTGGAACAAAAGCCTGGAAGATCTGGCTCTCTCCAGCTCAAGAGTTGCTAGGCAACATTTTTCTGAAAACAGAAATTCTCCTAACAAATTACTGATCCTCAATGTATTCTCCTGAGTGCTCCTTGACTACTTTTGACCACTGCTTACAATTACCGAGTTCCCTCCCCATTTTTTTATCCATGAAATTTGAAAGTGACCAAAGGCCGAAAAAAGGATAGAGTTGGGAAGAACATTTGGTGTACACCCCGCAAAAAAACACAAAACCACACACACACTTTTGCAAAAAAACAAAGCTGTTTGAGGGGTTACACATTTTCCCAAAGTCCGCATTGGAAAAAGGGGGGCTGGTGGGTTTTGGGAAATGGTTGTAGGGGCTTCTTTCAAGTTTAATATTTTGCTAAAATTTTCACTCCTTTTGTGTGTTTGGGGGTGGGGTTTTTCTGGGGATGGGGTTGGCCTGTCGAGGCAGGGGGTTGGGCCGCACTTTAATCATCAGCCAGACCAAATATAGCCCCGGGCCCCGCGGTGGGCCACCAAAAGAAAAAAGGAAACCCGGGGGGATGAGAAGAATGAGAGGAGAAGAACCACAGAGGGGTGTTTTAAGGAAGAAAAAAGAAAAAAACGAAAGGGAAAGAGGGAAAAGGGAAAAAAACAGGTAAGTAGATGTAGGGAATGTAAGAGGGGGATTGGACATTGGTCCAAAGGGAAAAATGGGGAAAGGGCTTTAAGGGGAAAAAATTTTTTGAAAATTTACTTTTTTAAGCAAAGGAGTAGGAAAAATTAAAATTTTTGTAGAGTGAGTGCTCAGTGGTGTAATCGAGCCACCTCGCTCTCGCTTCCCCTTTGAAAAAATTTTAAAATGATTTAAAAAAATGAGCTTTTATTGTGGTTGCATAAAGGGAAAGAATTTTTCAATACTAATTTTTTTTTGATGAGAGGGGGCTTGGGGAAAACGATCCCCAGGGGGGGTTGCTGGGGGTTTTTTAGCCAGAATGCCTCTTTTGCTTGATTTGGTAAGGAAAAGACGTCAATGGATAATGGAATTTTTGGGGAAAAAGTTTTTAACCTTTGGGGCCAAATTTGTCCCCATCAAATGACCCAAAGCAGGGGGAATCATTCATAAAATACCTTAAGTGATGGGAAATTTTTTTCAAGTTTCACTTTTTTGAATGCGTTGTGATACAGCACTTTCTCGGTAACAAAGCAGAAAAAAAGCAAGATGTTTGCTTTTGCCGACAGTTGAAATTTTTCATTTTTTTCTACTTGGAAAAAAAAACCAAAATTAATTTGTGGTTTTTCCCGTTTTTTAAAACCCTTTTCCCCAAAAACAAAAGTGTTTTTGTAGATAATTGCCAAAATTCTTTTCAAATCTCAAAATGGGAAAGGAAAACCGGAAAAACCCCCATCGGATTTTTACTGCCCTCCTTTTTTCTTTCCCCGCACCTCCATTTTTGCCCCGGGAAACTATTCGGTCTCCTTTCATGCAAATTGGGACCTCTTTGCATTATTAAGAAATTTTTGTTTTTCGAGGGTGTGTCTTTTTATAAGGAAAGGGTTCCTGCCCCTTGAAGCAGAACAAAATATTTTTTTTTCTGATATAAACGTACCAAATTTGAACGGCCTTAAAGACCTTCGGCCTGAATGCCACTTTGTCACACTACAGGAGGGAGAAAGTTTGCATCTGCGCCAAACTACTTTCCTAACAACCTCTTTACAAACACACACCCACACATACACATCAGGTACCCAAGCAAACAAATTACCCTTCCCTTCTACATAAAATGGGTGCTTGACCTTCCATCCATGCCTTGTTTTTTCTTCTCCACCTCGCCTCCTCCAGGACGTCCTGCTGATGGGGGAGGAGCTGGTGTCGGAGCCCTATTACTGCCAGCTCGAGGCCGAGACGTGCCGGCTTTTCACGGAGCAGCTGGGCACCCTCGCCCTGGTGGGAGAGTCCCTGCACATGGGCGCTGCCAAGCGCCTGAGGCTGGTGCTCTTCTCCGATGCATACTGCTCCACGCTGGAGTACAACATCAGGGTCTACTGCATGGACGACACACAAGACGTCTTCAAGGTAAATTGTGACAAATGTAGTGCTGCCTGTTATTGTTTGGCTGGCAGTTTCTCAGCCTGAGATCGCCGGCAATTGAGCCATTTCTGAGTGATAGGTAGACTATTATGTGTAATAGCATTGTCTGTCACATTGGAAGGTTAGTAGTAGTGCAGACATGTAGGAGTTAGGCATTGCCATGGTAAATTGAACAATATTCCAGGCCTGATTACACCATGTGCAGTTCAAGGGTGTGTGATTTGAGTCTGTTGAAACAATGCATATGTCCAGATTAATCATGGTATACAGTACAAACTCTGAGTGTGTTTTTGTGTGCATGGCTACAAAGATATTTTATTCCGTTTCATGCTGTCAGTGGTTCCGCTTGGCTGCCGTGGGCCAAGAAGTTTCCCATCACTTTGTTCAACAGCATATTTCGCTTCTCTTTTTTTGCTCTCCACATGGACAGAGTATAATCAAGCACTAATGCCTTCCTCCTTCCCCCGAGGACTGCCTCTGAGTAGCCTGTTAAGATTTCATTTGCATGGTTAATTAGTAAATTAAAAGGAGAGCCTGCCCAAATCTTTTCCCAGCAACCCCTGTGCTCTCGCTCTTTCTCTCTCCACACCTCTCTTTCTCTCACCAAGCTGTTCCTCTCTGTCTGACACCACCCACAGCCACGAGAGCCACTTCACACTCAAGTCCACTTTTGCAAGCTGTAATGGCTGACCTCCTTGTGCTGAGGTTCAGCACCGGCACAATCTATGGACGGCTGTGGGACATAAACAATGGGAGGGAGTCGGGGCTCGAGCTGAAATTAGCACTCACACATTCAGGGAGCTGAAGATTAGATGGGAACTGTGCAAAGGCTCTAGCTGTGGGGTGGGAATTACCTCCTAGCTTACATCTGTCTTTTTGTGGCTCAATTCTGCCCCTGCTGCTATCTTTCTCTGTTTGACAGCTATTGCATGATAGCAGGCGCGCTCAGGGAAATTGCTGGCTGACATTCAACTGTGTTCTTAGAACATAGAGAATAGAAGATAATATGTAGAAATAAATGTCAAATGTGGCATACTGGAGGTAAAGCCTGTACAGCTGATGACGCTCTGCAGAGGAAGTGATTTGTTTGCATATATATATATATATCTTTTTTGTTTACTCACTATCAAAGCAGTTGTAATACGAGGGGGTTGTCTTTGTATATTCAGATCATCGGATGACCCAGTGATGTTCTGCTGCAGTGTGACTGTTGAAATGACCTTGCACGTCCTGTGTTGGATGCAGAAAGGCTGGTGGTGCACAAATATCTCTCTCTCTCTCTCTCTCTCTCTCTCTTACTCTTTCTCTCTCTGTGAGTGTCTCTCCCTCTGGCTAACTCTTGTTCTGCTATTCTCCCGATCTCTTAGCCAGGGAAAGGACATCTGAGCTTGTTGACTCAAGCACTTGTGCTGCCATACTCTGCATCTCCCTTGACGCCCGTGAGTGCATTAACTCCCCGTCTTTCACAACCTGGTCCTGTGGTAAGCCACGGCGTCTCCAGGGTTTTGTAGTTTTTAGCGAGTGATTTAAAATGTGGCCCACACTGTTTAGTAATCTCGACTTCACACTGCTCTTGGTGCTATTATGGAGGGAGCAGTTCATTTAGCAAGTACATTAACCACTTTGAGTGGAGATTAAACTTCCCCGGAGAGGTTCAGCCTAATCACTAATCACTATCTTTAAAATGCACCATTTATGATCAGACTTTTCACTATGGCTACCATTAGAGTTAATTGTAGAATGCAACAGTGGTGGAGCATCAGTAGGTGGTATGGTGGAGTGGGACAGCAGCATTTTTTATTCTTCAGTTGATGTACAGTACACCTTCAGCACATGTGAATTTTATGACAGCCCCATTTTTCAGACAAGAAGTCTACTTTCCATGCATTAAACAGCCTGCACTTTCAATGGGAGGTGGGAAAAAAAAATGTTTTTCTGCCTTTTCTGTTGGCTGTTCAGTGGCAGGAAGAACTGTAGAAACCCAACACTGAGTTTTTTTTTCTCCAAGTCCCTGGCTTGCTGTCAGTCTCATCTGACAAGCCTCCATCAGCGAGAGTGGCACGTACGCACACCCACAAACACGTGCACGCTACACTTACAGTATGCACGCTGTACCATGCAATCTCCCAATTACAGCAGATTAGAACCAATGTTATTGTCTTTGATCCTAAGTGTGCGGGGGCTCAGGGGAAACAGTGACATTTCTGTCTGATGCTTGCCGTATGTTAGCAGGGCTCTGCTGGGACCAATTAAGTTAATATTTAATGTGTGTCCCACTCTTGATGGGCCAAGCCAAGGCTGGCGCGCAACAGAGGAGTCATGATCGGCTTTTGGTAGCGCCCTCACTGTGCACTCGGTTGTTCCCAGCGAGACCTGTGGGAGAGCTTCACTGATGTTCTGCCATCCAAAGACTGATTGAAACACCTGCAGTGAACCAAGCTTCCGACCCAGTACAGAGATAGACCTAACACCGTCATCTAATTAAACTGGAAGGGTGCTGGCCAAGGTGCCTTTTTAGGATCTGAATATGGTCCAACTAGTTTTTTTTTAATTTTATATTTAGCTACGATATTCAGAATCTGTCAGCTTTTGGAGTGAAGGAAAAAAACAAACTCAGTAGGTTTACCACTGAGCATAATCCACGTTTGAATAGTGGAACAATAACAAAATATACTGGGGTTTATTGATAACCAAATGTTCTTCCTTTACACCCACACGTCTGTGTTTTGTAGGGCCAGTGTTGTTGTGCTATTTAAAAGAAGAAAAAAAAACATGTACAATGAAACCACCCACTTTCAGTCAGATTTATTTTTTACAGAGGTAGAAACACAAGTCAGTTTTTCAGTGCTAGACTTTTTTGAAGGACCACCAAAAATACTAATCCAGTAGATTTAGCAATAAAAAAATGGATTTTTTTTTTTTAATGTTATGGTTCTATGGATGGCAATGATAATCCACCAATTTAGCTCAGATGGTAGAACAGGCACCATATATATATATATATATATATATATATATATATATATATATATATATAAAACCTACCTACCTACCAACCCATATATATATTTATATATATTATATATATATATATATATATATATATTATATATATAAATATATATATATATATGGGTTGGTAGGTAGGTAGGTTTACTCCTCAACGCAGGCTCGATTCCAACAATCTCACAACTGTTAGATGGATTTCTATACATACATGTCCCAGAAGATACATCCTTCTGACTTCTTCTCTCATGCCATAAACAAATGGCATTCCCATCAGCCTCAGCTGTAGGCCGACTTTGTGTTTAGTGCTGATAAGCAAATACTAGCATGCTGACACGACAAACCAAAAGGATTAACATGGCAAAATGATATCTGTTTAAAATCAACATGTTGGTGTTGTCATTGCAAGCATGTTAGCATGCTGGTGTTAGCAATTAGCTCAAAGTGTAGTCTAGCAGAGCATGGTTGACTCTTTTATCATATTGTAGTGAGTTTAAGTGAATGTTAACAGCCATAAAATTTCCCAAATGGTGAGAATATATTTTAGTTAACTCTTTGTACTCCCAGTATTATATTTAAGACTACAGAATTTACGCTTTCATCAATATTTATGTAACGAGGCAAATACATTAAAAAAGTATGTTCTAGTGTTAAATTGGTGTTTAATTGCAGTCCAACTGGTTAAACAGTGGCTCCTGGACTGTTTTATGCAGTGTTTGACCTCAAGCAGTTATTCTTATTTGGGTATAAAAGGGCTCATAAACAGTTTATGTGCTCTCTCCACTATGACGTTTTCCTCCTAAACTCCTTAGCAGCAAGCTACATTTCAGCAGAAATGTTTTGCTTTTATGTATTGGAGGAGAGAAACCCAGCACGTACAGAGAGTAATGCAAATCCCTCCATCAGAATAGTTACTGGCAAGAAGTTCTAGGGGAGAAAACAGAGCATAGGCCAGTAATTGCTGCCATTAAATGAAACAAAGACAGTCAGCTTTATCACTGAGCCCAGCAGAGAAATTGTTTCCATATTATATTTCTGTGTTCCTGTGTGGTGTTTTTCTCGTCCTGCCTGCGATTTATCAGGCAGAATGTGCATCTTTTTCCTAGCAAACACAGTCACCATTTATAACTGAGCAGACAAGTCCCTTCTATTTGTAGTTATTAATCAGAGTTGACTGTAGCGGGCACGGCCACTGGAGCTCAGACTGATAGACTCTCAGTCAGAGAGGAAAAGCCTGTCACGTCCTGCTGACAAATACACAGATTTATGGAGCCCACATAGCCAGGCTACTCTCTATAAACAAATGCATTTGCCTGAAAAGAGCAGCTCCGAAAACGGATCGTCGCTACGAACACCCATTTTTAAACATGAGGACACAACATTGCTAAAAGTGGAGGGGTGAGGACGAGTTTATGAGGATATTAAAGGCTGTGTATCTCTCTGTTTCAAATGACATGTAGTTGGACTAATTAACTGATCAAACATTAGTTATTATCCCCATCACAGCTAGTTAAGTTAATCGGTTTATTACACACCAATCCAGAATAATAAAAGACCACATGTAATAGCTTGACCTTGCTGTGTATTTTAATCTGCAGCTTTGAACCAGCTTTATTATATATTTATGCTGTGTGTGTGTATATATATATATATATATATATATAGGCCTCTGCTAATACTTTAATTTGTTTAGACTGTTTCTTTCCTGCATCCGATGGCTGGCTGTTTTTGTTGCAAGAGAGAGCTTGGTGCTGCCGCTAACCTCTTTCTGTCAGCACCAGCCCGAAGAGATTAGCTGTATGAGTGTCTCTTGTTTCCCAGTGGAGCCGAGCCCCAGTCCATCACAGTCCCAGCTCTGGTCCGAGCCGAGAGGATGAGGGGATGGGTGAGGAGATGAGTGAGGGTGGGAAGGGGGTTGAAGTCATAGAAAAACTGTGGCCATGATTGCAGTAATCCTGTTATCTTTCCTGCTAAAGCTGGCCACTCGAGTGACCTGGAGACACAAATGTTAAGCTGCCTCTGTCTCTCTTCCCTCTTGCTCTGACTCTTTTCACTCCTCCCTGCTCTATCTCACTCTCTTTAGCCAGCCTCATTGAATGTCAGGGGGTGGTCTTGGCTCTAGCTGACTCTAAATTCACAGTCTTCACACACACCGCAGGCTATCTCTACTTCCGCCAGAACAAAAGGGGTTTTTCTCCTGCAGTACTTGAACTTCTCGCCCATCTCATGCATCTTAATGTGTCCACGGTTGTACAGGGTCAGAGTGTCTGTGGAGAAACTGCTCTTCTGATCTGCACTGACTGGAAGCATAACTTAGCTCCGAGTTGATGATTAATATGTGATTTGATAAACTAATTCAAAACCTTGCATTGTTTTCCAACCCAGAGTAAATGTGGTAACATTTAGCTTCTCATCTATTAGCTCGCTCACACTGTCATTTGTTAACAGGATAATGGGGCGTAAAGAGGGCCATTATTCTCTCAGTCCAGAACATATGCTGAAACCCTGCACACAAACACACTCTAATACACACACTCACAGGCACTCAGGCACACATAAACAATACACAAGTGAGACAGTGTCATTTCAAAGCAAGGACATGTCCACACTAGGTGCTGTGTATTTTCCCTCAGTAAGCTCAGTGTCCCTGTCAGCTAGCAGGCGCGCCATGCCCTAGACCTTGTTGATTGTAATCCTGCCGTGTTAGCCCTGAACCTGATGGACTACTAGAATGGCGAGTTAGTATTCATTCTAGGAGCAATATGTTGATAATAAGATAATTGGCATTCTGCACGCTTACTCTTGTTAGCAGGCCTATATCTGCTGCTATAGGTCAAAAATCCGATCAAAGTCCACCAGCCCCAATTTGCAATGCTAATCGCCCCCAACAAATTATTGTGCTTACGAACTGTATTAAATGAACCTCTCTATGAAGCCCTCACAACGTGCCTTTTGTCTGCATAAAAGACATAATAGCAGAGGGCTTTTAATTCTGTGGAGAATGCGCTGCCCCCTGTTATTAACTCATTAGACCTCAACGCTTTGATTCAGAGCTATTGTCTGACCTTCCCACTCTGAGTAAGTGGGCCGGGTAACATCACAAGGCTCCGGCATGGCAGCACAGTGAGGAGAATGTTCCAGCCGGCTACATACAATCAGATCATTGTATGGCATTTGGGTGAAAGGAATAAACTAATGTAAATGCAGGAATCGAGATGGATAATCACGGGGCATAATATTCATGTTAACAAGAAATTAAGCATTAAGCAAACATGGAAAATAGCAATGTGCTGAGCAAACATGGAAATGCAAGTCTTGGGCCAAAGCAAAAAGTGCTCATTCAGTGAAGGAGAGAGCACATCAAATAAAAGCAGGTCGAGATTCCAAATTGATAATTAACAGCTTCCTTTCCATTATAATTGGAATCAGTCTAGAACATTCCTGGTAAAGAGGGCAGAAAATTGAATATGTGTTGTGCAGATAGAAATTACTGCCATTCTCCACCTTAATTAGATGTCTTTGCTGAAATCAAACCATGGGCAACCATGCTGGCATGCAGCGCTCAACATATGGCTTCTATCTACATACGTCTCCCTCTCTGAGCCTTTGTCTTTGAGATGTGTCTCCTAGACTCCGAGGCGCATTCTGGCTGCCTGTTTTTTCCCCTCTGCTGCCATCTTGTTTCCCTCCTCAGAAAGATTAAAGAACATATCTTATTTCTGAGGTCTTCTCACACGACTAATTTCAAAGTTCTGTTTTCCTCTGTTGTAATATGCTCTTCTGATCAGAGGTAGCACATGTGAACACCCTCCAAAGTATTGGAACCTTAAAGACTAATTCAGCACAAAGCATTCAGTTCAAAATAAATTGATAGATCAGAGGAAAATTTGGCGGAAATTATCATCCCATTCCAGATGGTCATTTGGATGGCAACAAATGGTCCACTGAGCAAGTCCCACAGAGATTAAAATATTAAGCATGCATTTACAAATCTCTCCTGGCACAAAAACAAAAATGAAATTAAGGAGATTCACCATGCGAGAACAATGAGCAGTTGACTAATGGCTCGTTCACTTACTTCATCACAGCCCAGGTAGCTAGTCGGCCGAGATGGCTGCAGCATTTGCATGCTAATGCAGTTGCTGGAAGCTGGGCGCGCACACACTGAGGCAGGAGATCAACCTTGTAGTGACATTAAAGCTCTGTGGGGACGAGTTGGTCCAGCCCGCCGCGGCCGCATGCAGGGACACAAAGATGTACTGTACCCCTGCCTTATGCTCATGCTGTGTATCATTTTATGTCATTTCTTTATTTATAAGGACAACACACATTAATCAACATTTCTGTCAATGTGCCAGACCAGTGTAAGCCAGCTGGCTAATTTTTAACTGTAGTCCTTTGGTAAAATGTCTTGATACCAATAAGGTGATAATTAAAATGTACAAACGTAAGACAAGAAGACGCCATAAAGACAGCAACAGCAACAGAAGCGTTCTCAAGACACCACGCAAGCCCTGAAATATTAGTAGAGTAACACTTATTAAGTAGCCATGCTAGCAACACAAAGCAACAAAACAAAGCCAAGCAACACTAGTTACAACCAGTTTCCGACACATGGGAACATGCAGAGCCATAGACACATAAAATACAACAATCCCGATTCAGATTTTGATAAAGTTCAAAGATGCAGTTACAAGTTAGTAAAATGGTGGTATGACACAACAAACACATAAGACGTGCACCACAGAGATGAAAGCTGTGTGTGTGTGTGTGGTGTGTGTGTGTGTGTGTGTGTGTGTGTGTGTGTGTGTGTGTGTGTGTGTGTGTGTGTGTGTGTGTGTGTGTGTGTGCGTGTGTGTGTGTGTGTGTGTGTGGTTGAGTGGTGCGTGCGTGCGTGCGTGCGTGCGTGCGTGCGTGCGGCGTCCGCGCGTGCGTGCATGTGCATGCGTTGCCGTTATCTGTCTCCTTTCGTGTTTCTTTGTATTTCTCGCTGTGTGTGGAGATAAATTCTTGTTCCAAACTGTACCGTTTGGTGTGAGTGATGCAGCATAAAAAGTGTAAACAGGAAACCGACACAGTTATGGATTGTTTTGCACATTTTCACTTACCTCTGTGACTATGATGGTAAATATGTTTCCTCCTCTCCCTGCTCTTTCATCAGGAGGTGATGCAGATGGAGCGGCAGCTCGGGGGTCGACTGATTGACGAGCCTCACGTCCTGCTTTTCAAAGACAGCTACCACAACCTGCGCCTGTCCATCCATGACATGCCCCAGGCACACTGGAGGAGCAAGCTGCTAGCCGGCTACCAGGTGTGTTGGCCGGGCCTGCGGGCTGCAGGGGCTGGGAGTCACTCCGGATCAGAGCCAGAGCACGGACATGTAATAGAAGTGCCTGGCTGAATCTGTCAAATTTGTGTGTCAGCAGTTATTGGGCTCTCTATTGTGTTTGTTTGTATACTCAATTTAAAATCCATGTTGTCTCGGGTTATTTTAAATTAGCCATCCAAAGAAATTAAAAAAGAATGAAGTGTGTGTGTGTGGGCAAAAGCATAGCAATGTTACTGAGTAATCAAAAGTTCTTCAGAAACAACTTTTTATTGTTAATGAGGTACTCTCTCTAAAGTTGTTTTAATTTGAAATGGTTCAGAGTTTTAATTAAGTATGTTATGTTTTGGTTTGGCTTCAGTTCACTTTAAAGATTCACACAAAGGAGTGTTCAGTCTGTTACTGCAGGACTCTTCTGTCCAATAACCTCTCTATTCTTGGCACAGTGTGCAACTTTAAGTCGTTTGCTGGGAGCCGAGGGAACCTTTCGGGTGTGTGTGCACCAAGTACATGTGCTCGTCTGCTTGTGCTTCTGCGTAAGGGCGTATATGTGTGCACAGCTGGGTCGTGTGCACTAACCCAGAGCTGCAAGCTGATTGATTATCCTCGTTGTTGCTCTCTCAAAGGGAGCTCAGATGAAATATAGAGCAGTATGTAAATATCCCGAACTTCCCAACCTAAATCTTGGAACCTCTTCACCTCTACTGCACTCCCCACACCTGCGTGGCCCACTGCTCTGCAGCCCGGCGATGACATGAGACATAGGGGCTGTTCAAAGAACTAGAAAAAGCTCTGGCCATAACTGTGTAAGCACTGAGCACCAGGTCCCCATAGAGAACACATGGACTGTGACAAGCAAGCAGCGGCAGCAACAATGCAACCAGAACAGAGGCTTATTCCTCTGGACTGTGCCTGTTCATTTGGAAGTGTTATTCCCCTCTCAGCAGTGCGGTCAAAAAAGGCCTTTACTCTCCCCGGGGCCCCCGTGAAGACATTTGTGCGTTTCCCCCGGTTCCATCCGTCATCCAGCTGCCTGGGTAACAGTGCCCCCGTTTGGTTAGCAGCGTGATATACATTCCCTCTTCACTCTCAGACTGAGTTCTTGTCAGCTGTTGAACTTAGGGTGAAGTGAGGAGTTAGTGTACCCTTTTTTTCAGGATAACTGCGCTGCTTCTCTTGGGATATGCAAATTAGTAATTAATATGGAGCAACAGTGAAAGATGTAGAAATTGTCAGGCTTGAATAAATTCAGGCAACACACCCTGGTAGACAAAAGCCGGTGCTTTTCAGCAGAACTACTCAAAGCTATTATGCATGCATATACTGTACATCTCTGTGTCGCATGACGTGCTTTAGATTCAAAGTAGAGCTGTGATGTTTCAGCTTGGACACCATCAGCATCATTTGTAACTCTGCCCAGAAATGCACACACAGTACATACAGAGAGAGGCTGAATCAACTGAAAAATACTTGAGAAGGAAATGTTACCCATGCCAGAGATATATATGGTGTCTTATTATCTCTTAAAATCCTAAGTTTGATTGCTTCTGTAATCAGCTCAGACAGATCCCCTCCCTCAGTAACAGCGCTTGAACGTGCCTGACTGTTGTCAGTCTGCTACCTCAGATGTATTTAGCCATTTTCACCTAACGATGATGGCTCATGTCAGTGTAATTAATGGTGATCTCAGTGTATTCTAGGCAGGCGGTCCTGTTAAGGCGTGTTTCAGACATGCAGTTCTAACTGTGCTGCCGCGTTACCGTTTGTGTGTGCTCTGTGTTTTTTTCCTGCAGGAGATCCCGTTCTACCACATCTGGAACGGTTCCCAGCGGTACCTGCACTGCACGTTCACTCTGGAGCGGCTCAGCCTCAGCACCTGCGAGCTCACCTGCCAGCTGTGCGTGTGGCAGGTGGAGGGGGAGGGACAGAGCTTTAGCCTCGACTTTAACATCGCCAAGGTAACTACTTCTACTACTTACGCAACCACCATTATTCAGCACTTTCATTATTCATAAAGGAGGGGATCTTAAACCGTGTGTCCTGAAGGCTGTGCTTCATGGCTGTCTTTCCTACCAGGACACTCGAGCTGTGGACTCTGAGTTCCTGTTAATGGACAGTAACGCCACGGCTCTGGCAGGCCCCAGCGCCTTTCAGATCCCGTACCTCATCAGGCAGAAGATCTGCAGCAGCCTGGATGCCCCCTGTCCCAACGGAGCCGACTGGAGAATGCTAGCACAAAGACTCAAACTTGAGAGGTAAATACCAACTGCACAATACCATAATGCCTTATCTGATCACTGATCCAAGCAGCTTACATAAAGGCTTTCAAGAAATGCAGCAGAGCCTCGTTCATCCAAAGCCCTTGAGAATAGCGGTTGCACAGCAGTATAGGTACAATGCTCGACACGCAGCTTGTTAAAAATAATGAACATGTAATCACAGCGATTGTGAAGGGTCATACTAACGTGGAGGTTAACATCTTACTATGATTTGCACAATCAATGTAAAGTGCACCACGGCAGTCGAATATTTTTCTACAGTAGAGGTAAACAAAGTTCTGCCTTGGCAAACTAATCCTCATTTGACACAGCTAACGTTATAGGATTAATGTGGACTTGATGGATACAGCTATCATTTCTGAGAAAAAACACGACCCCTTCTAACTTTTTCCCCCCTCAGGAACAGGTAAGCAGCTTAAAGTCTGCAGCTAAACTTGTACCTGCTACATTCTGATTAACGGTTGTAATTGGAATGGTGGCAAGCTAGCTGCCCATCAGCGGCAAAAAAACAAAACACGGGAAAGGTTTGGATCTGTGCCGACCTCAATTCATTCTCACAGTTACTGTACTTTCTCACTGGAGTACCTGTAACAGAATGCGCCAGAAATTGATCCCTTATCCTCCACCAATTTAATTTCTACCTCGTAATGAAATCAAATGGAACCTCATTTGTCCAATCAACATTATTTACCCCAATTAATCACAAATTGAATTGATGCACTACAGGTTTAATTAGCAATGTTTTGCTCAACATAATCAATTCTCATTTAGGCCTCAGGAAGGAACAATCACTCTGTTGTTAGATCTGTCCTTAACAACATGTTTTCCTGAAAAGGCAGCCGCTCCCTGGCATTCTGTCATGCTGTATTTCTGTGTTTGTTTCTGTGTGTATAAAGCGTTGGGACCGAGCGGAACGGGACCAATCAATAAAACTTAAAATGCCAAGAACCTTTCATTTGATCTTGCTCTCCTAAGACTGAGCAAGCGGCTGTGCCTGAGCTATACAAGATAAGCTTGTGTTTCACACAGCGAGGTGAATAAGCGGGGCTGACACATCGGACGCTAAGCTCTGTCTTTTTTTATCAGAATAATGACACAGAGGTTCGTTCCCAGACTATTCTTTTTGACCAACACTTCTCTTTGTTGTGTTCTCCCGACGCAGAGGGAAGGCTGTGTGCACTATAAAATCCAATTGACTCAAAATAGCAGAGTTGCACTGTGTTCTCAGTGCTTGTGTACTGCCAAAGCAGCCCCATGTTTAAAACCATCACAGAATGCTTCACTAGACAAACACAAGATACGAGCGAGTAATGGACTCTGTCTGACCTTTCTCAAGGAGAAAAGGGTGTTTTGGGCTTCTTGTCACCCACCCCCGGCAAAAAAAAAAAAGAAACACTCACACAACACAAACACCCTTTGTGCCAAGAGTTTACGCTATTTTTAATGTCACGTGTGCTCTACATAACAGTTAAGACCCCAGACATTTGGAGAACAGAAAAAGGCCATTAAATCAAACGAGCATCTTCAGGTACCGCAGGGATGGGGATCCACTCAACATCAAATATACAGCTGGCTGGGGCCACTCCTTTGTTGTCATTGATTGGGTTTGATCGTAAAGGTTCTGCTCCTAAAATGGAAAAGGTCACTTCCGACTTAACTGTGAAAAGTCTATATAGGATTTAGTATATGGGATTTAGGGCCAATTTCAACATCAAATAAAGAGGAATGAGGCTTTTGCTGTTAAGCTTCGATGAAAATTGCCAGAGATTCTGTATTTGATGGCAGTTTCAGGAGCTAGACTGTGTTCCTGTACCTTTTATCATTTTTTTACTTAGTGCTCTAACAGCAGCATGTCAGGATGAAGCAATATAACACACAATAAAACTTGACATTGAGTTACAAGAAGCAGTAGCGCTATAAAATACCGGCAGAAAAGGTTTTCTTAAGACTCTGTTATTGTAGAGAAAATGATAGACTGTCCGCTCCAATATGTGCACCTCGCTTGATTTAATAAAAAAAACGTCTCATTGTTCCCTCCCTGTTATTTTTGTGTGTTCTCCTCTCTGCAGACACATGAGTTTCTTTGCATCCAAAGCGAGCCCGACCTCTATGATCCTGGACCTGTGGGAGGCACAACATTTCCACAGCGGCAACATCAACCAGCTGGCCACCGTCATGGCTGACATTGGCAAACAAGAAGCCATGATATTCCTAGTCTCTGATGGCGAGTGCTAACCCAGAAAAGGGGGAAGAGACTGGTGCAGAGGAAAAAAGTACAGAACACAACAACACACACGAAAACAACAATTACAGCAGCAGGAATGGGAGTGCAGAGCTGTCCCCATGTCCCTCTTCTTCGCTAGAAGATAGTAAAAGGTTTATGTAGGATTGAGTCCCTATATCTCATCGAACAGAGTAAATATCTTTAAATGACAGACCAAATGAGAGTTTGGGTATGTGGGGAAATGTATTCATGAACTTTATTTTGCATTAAAGTTTGAAGTTAAATTAGTCCACTAATTTAGTTCTACTTTAAAGATAACATCAAATTAACATAATGCCTTTTATATAAATTTGCCATTTATGGCTGATAAGGAGCAATATGCAAAGTAATGCTATTCCTGATGGCCAGTATTGCAAATTCAATGGATTTTTTTTTTTTTTAAACTTAATTTAAAAAATGACATATTAAATATCAAATAAAAGGGATGTGAGAAAAGGTGCCAGTCATTTCAGGTTAAAGAGAACAGGCGACATATGCAGTTGGCAGGTTAGTCATAAGACTTGATCTCAAGATACTGAACACGTTTTCATCATGGTCACCAGGGTCTGTGAACGTCCCCGCCCAAACCCAGAGATACTATGTACGGTAGGTGTATGTGTCGGCATTCATTTCTTTAAACTCACACAGACCGCTTGTAGCACATCCTGGACTTTACAGGTTTAAAATAGATTGTATGTCAGAAGCCCAATAACCCGTCCCATCTTGTTGGTGTTTTAGTCCAGCCGGTATCCCTACTGTGAATGTAACATGTTGACATCTTGATTCAGCGAGACGCTTCACAGCTTCCCTGCTCCTTAATCAATTTATGTGGGGTTTGGGTTCTTTGAACTGTTTTTGAGGGAGGAGTGAGTAATATCTTCACTAAAGTCATATTTCAGAAGCCATTTATAAAGCCTGTAATTTTGATCCACCCTGTTTATTTCTCTTGTCTCGCATTAACCCCCAATCGTTCATTGTGGCGTTTTTTCTGTTTCAAATTCCGCCGCTAATGAAGGAGCCATAGGGCCGAAAGGCGTTCCCGCTGCATATATGTGAACACTGAATGTCGTCAAGACTCATTTCCAAAATGACATTTCCCCCCTGATTACATTAATTCTGTAGCAGAGATGATGTTAAACATAAAAGCATGGCCAAAAGGGTTATTGTCCCATATGAATAATGCAAAACACTTTCCCCAAAAAAGATTTGAAACAAAATCTTCACCAGATTACTCGCGGGGAAGTTGTGCAGCTCTGTTTTTATAGTTCATGAAAGCAATGTTGGTGGGAATTTTATATTTGTGTGTGGCAAACCGTATTTCCACATCAAAGAAACGCCCGTCTCTAAGAGAAAGTTAAGAGTGGCTTATTCATCATGTCACGCCTCTGCTCACAAAAGATGCTTTGAAAGGGTTTTTCCCTTTTTGTTATTTCTGGCCAGGATGGCAAAAATGATCCAGCAGATTCATGCAACGAACCATAAAAATGCAACTACGCATTTGCTTGTTATATTTTGCTGCTTTGCATTAATTTACATCTTATTTTTTTATTAATGATTTGTCAGGTCTGGCAACATGAGTACACAGAGTATCTTTAAAGTCCACTGTTTCAGTAATTATACTTTGAAAAGGTGTGAGCAATCCCAAATTAGCCATAGTTCTCTCTCCGTCTGCCTCAGGGTTGCATGTGAAGTTGTTTGTTAAAGTTCTAAAGAGAGCCCTTTTCATGATAGCCCTTCTTATTTAAACAGCTAGCACAGCCCACCCTACCAACTCCTGTGGCTTCAACCTTTAACACTAACCGGAGCCTCTTTTATGATTGTCAGATATTTGGAATGTACATTTGTTTTTTTCTTTGTAGTGTGTGTGGGGGGGGAGTATGTCTTTCATAATTTGTTTTTTGTGTGGCATCTGGTACCACGTTTTTACAAGCCCCTGTACGATTTGATGCAGAGATGCCATAAAATAAGATTTTACCTTTTTTATTAACTTAAAAAAAAAAAAAAAAACTTGGATCAAGCCCCTTTCAGACAAAATGGAGAAATCCCCTTAAATAAATCTTTTCATGTTGAAATGGATCATTGTCACATGTAAATACTTTTTCTATACCAGGCGTGTGCTGTCACTTTGCATACTGTATATCAGCAGAATTGGTAACCAAAGTTTTATGACTATCATTTGAGGCCACTACATCCTCATATTGTATCCATGGAATATTGTTTCAGCATTGTTTTACTTGCAGCTAGTTATAGAACAAGTCGGAGTTGCTGTCTCTTCTAAACTGCGGACTTAAAGTCCAAATCATTTCTTTCTCTCATTTCCCTGCTTTTGTCTTTGAGGCAAGTTAATGCTGTTTGTTCGAGCAGTAAGATGTGTCAGTTTATCACTTTGTAAAGAAATGTAAATTATATTTTAATATGAAGCCAAAAAAAGACACTTAACTGGCGCAGCATTTGTCAAGTCTAAACCGTGACGTGTTTGCCTATATACTGTTCTTTGGCGATCTAGCAGTGAAGACGTTTTGCAGTGTTAAGGGTTTAGAGACTGTTTCACAGGAAGTTTCTATACATATTTTGTTTGTCCTTACTCTGCATATGTCTAACTGTAAGCATTTAAAAACAAGGTGGACGTAGTCACTAATGCTTAGTGAATCACTAGACTGGGACTGTGTGGAGGTGATTGTGGAAAGAGGACATCAGCTCTTGGAAACTGACAAGCCAGTGTTGACACAGCACGTTTAGATGAGCCATGGCAGTTGTACAGTCAGACTGTGTGCGTGAAATTTTATCAACCCCGTCATTGTCTTGGATGTGTTGTCGAAGCACTTTTCAGTAATGTAATTCACCAGCCGCCAGGATGTTCAGCATCTATCTTCACTTGTCTAACAAATCTAACGTGTGTGTGTGTGTGTTTTATGGGGGGAAATTGTTACATCTCACAACTGTACTTTTTGTGTCACTCATTACTATTCAGTGTCAATGACGAATGACTGTGTGAGTAAGACTGGGTGTGTGCATACCTCCCCGTCACGGACTTCTTTTTGAACCAAGAACAATAGACTTCTGTACTTGTGAATGGTTTTTCTATTTAGTTTCTTACCTTTCTGCAAGTCAAAAATGCTGTATTTATTACATGCCACAGCGCTTATGCAATTGTATAATCCTTTTGTTTGTTTTTTTTAAACTTGTGTTCCTTATTGTCAATGTAAATTGTTGTCAAACTTTTTGTGGCAAATTGGAAAACTTCTGCTTAAGGAGATTTCCTGTACTTTTTGGACAATATGGATTTGTGGGTAGAATTTTGGAAATTCGTTTCTAAGTGCTTTCAAGTATTTACTTGGCCTTATGTATATATATCTATCTATGACATTTCAGAAAGGTATGTATAGTAATTCAACCTGAAATTGTTGTAAATAAATTATATATTGTTAAATCAAGGACTGGATCTTTCACTTGAAACATGACCTGGTGTTGATTATAAACCTCACTACTAAATGCGATAGGATCAACTGGTTTGTTTTATAGTGTCAGGCTTCAAAGACTTCAACATCACTGACTATAAAATGTTAAAGGAATTTTTTGGAAAACACTTTTTATATGACTTTTGTGATGAAAATGTCAGCCAGATCAGCGTATCATAGGGCTACAACTATTTGTTCAACATAGTTAACATCTGGAATAAAAGAAGACTTAATTCAGACACGTAAATTACTAAATGGCTATTGTAAAATTATTTATTTCTACATCAACATTGTAAGGATTCACTAGACTTGTGGTTACAACAGTTGTTAAAAGTACTTATAATATTCACAACAAAACCGAGCGAAAACATCAAAGTCCATTGACCTTGTTGGGGGACAGCAAAAACATCAGTCAATAGAAAATCTTACAGATGAGTTCACCGCAAAAGAACATGTCAGCTCAGTGTTCTGCCCCAGCGCTTGGCATTACTAAAATATTTTATTGTCCAAAAGCTATGAAAAAAAAGATTACAGGCCCATTCTGAAACATAAATACAAATTCACCATGACTTGAAAGTATTCTAAGGAATGATCCCAATATCATATAGTAACATGGGGGACACAATCTAAATAAGTTTTTTTTACCCCTACATTAAAGGGATAGTTCTGCTATTTAGGAGCGGGGTTAGGTGAGGTACTTATACATAGTCAGTGTATCACAGTAGATGACAGTTAGCACGCCGCCAGTTTACAGATGCAGACAGGAGTACTGACTATCCCTTTAAAATGTCCAATAAATGATCATTTCAAAAGCTTTGACATTTAAAACAAGAATAGCTTTTTCTTTTTGTCACCCACACATGTCACTATTAAAATTGGATCAATTGAGGATTATTACATGACTCACAATTACAGTTATTAACTACTTTTTTTCTCATTTGGGTCTGGCAAATTAAGAGCACATACTGCAGTTAGTGCTTCTGTAGAGAGGTGCAGGGGTCCAGTCAAGCAGAAATGGGACACCCCCTTTTCTGCTTGACTGGACCCCCATTATGTCCATAAGCACTGCAGTAAGAGTCAGAGTGCCAGTGTCCTGAATGGGGTCACCACTTCTCTACACTCTAGTACGGGCAGATCATTACTGCAATTTGTGAGATTATTAAAGGCTAAATGACTCCTCCAACTTGAAAGATACTGACTTGATCTTACTTCAGACTGAACAAGGATGAGATCTGTAGAGTACTAACTACAATTTTATCTAGACAAACTGCAGCTGCACTTTTTAATGTTTGATCTGACTATGACAAGTTAGTGATGACATGAAACAATTCCTTGACTACTTCCAGTTATACAACACAGCATTTGGTATTACAGGCAGTATCATGTGAACTGTCCTATTAGCACAGTGAAGTAACGCGTAAAGCTAACAGTAAGCCTCAAATGTATAAAAGTCTGTAGGATAGAAAAAAAGACTAGTGTACCTAGGTGTGTGGCTGGCAAATAAGAGATGTAGAGTGTGTACGAGTGTGCCGGAGGGCTGAGTGTGGTGGTAAAGAGTAGGGAGAGAGGGAAGTGTTAATTCCTCTGAAGATGAAGCTCACTCACTCTCTCACACTGGAGCAAAGGCATGGCCTTTGCACAGGGGCTTATCCTTCTTCGAGTAGAACGTCTTCCCCTCCAGGTTGATTTGGCAGAGCTTTAAAGATGAAAGGAGACAGAGAGAGACAGATTGGGAAACCAGCACAGAGTAGATCTCAGACCTTAACATTGTGTTTTCTACTGGCCATAGATGGCTTATATTATTGACTTGACTGCATTTACTTTCATTTTTTTTTTTTCACAGAATGACAAAAAGGTGGAGAAAGTGATAGAGAGCGATTCGAGGTCCAGAGATGGAGGCAGATTTTTCAGGCAGCATTGTCGTTGGGACAGCCAGAAGAGATGTGCCAAAGAGAGCTCCACAGAGAGCCATATCAATCAAAATGACTTACAGCACAGACGAAGCACGTATCGTGCCAGCTGTAGCCCAAGGCCTCCAGAAACCGATCGCCGGCATCTATCTTAAAGTCACAGCCGTGGCATTTGGTGCCAAACATCTTTTCATAGTCTGGAGAGAGAAAGGTGAGGAGAGGTGGTGAGTGGCAGAGATTTGTGAGATAACCATTAGAACTAAGTTCATTACAAAGAGCTTTTATCATCCTCAAAATCAAATCAAGGATCGTCCATGGCGTTCAACAATCACCTTATGAAAACATCTCTTAACCTTTATAGGATGTTCTGGAGCACAGAAGGTTTCCACCTCTCTCTTTTTTCTTTTGAACACACACACACACACGGACACACACACGGACACACACACACGGGGACACACACACACACGGACACACACACCCCTTTGCTGTTTGTGTTATTTTGTCCACCCACTGTACATTAGTGCTTTTCCAGAGTGGAAGGGAGGGATTCGGATGAGGTGAAATTGCTCCAGATACTAGATTTGCCAGTCTCTTTCATCACAAGGACTCTGGGGAAAGTGTCAGGTTATGATGCTGCTTCTCAAGAGTGAGTGGGTGAGACGTGTACAATCCCTGAAAGATGCTGAGACAGCAGAATGTTTAACAGAGCTAAAGGCATTATTCAGAGTATGAGTACTCTTTCTGGCTTCGCCTCTGATAAGGCAGCGAGCCTCAGTAGTAAGAGAGAGACATGCGGCCCGCTAAATCATTTACAGCATAATAGAAGAGCACACGCCATTCATAAAATCCAATAGAGAAATGTATGAAGTAAACTGGAGCTAAATAGATTATAGCAGATGAAAACATCACATTGTATGATTGACTGTTGTATGCGCCAAGAGATTCATGATGTAGGCCCACGCCAAACCCCACAGCAAAGCAATGTTTTACAAATAGCTTGATCAAAAAAATATATGAAAATGATTTAAGCTAAACTGGAGGGAACACACTGCCATTATTTTTCTCAAAAGAAACAAATTTATCAGAAAATGAACTGTATTTTTCTGTTTTTGTACCCATGCATCCGTTATGCACCATGAACCCCAGTGTACTTGGCCATTTAACATAAAAGGAAATTACAATTTTTTTTCAAATAAGAATGATAACAAAATGAATGCCGCGTGGCAGGGTGTCTTGTTAGATTCCTGGGTGCAGATGTGTTTCATATTAAAAAATAATAAAAAATGTATACTACAGTGGTCAAATTCATAGTATGTCAAAAAAAGTCTTAGCGTAGCATGTCGGAAAAAAATGCGGATCAATTTATAGTATACCATGTCGGAAAAAAAGTCAGTATAGTATGTCACAAATTATAAGGTCATAGTATAGCATGTCGGAAAATGTAATAAAAAAGTCATAGTATAGTATGTCAAAAAAGTAATAAGTCATAGTATAGTATGTGGAAAGAAACAATGAGAAGAATCATAGTACAGTATGTTGAAAAATGTCATAGTATTGTGTTTGAAAAAAGTGATAAATAAGGCATAGTATAGTTTGTAGAAAAAAAAGTGATAAAAAGTCGTAGTATAGCATGTCTTAAAAATGATAAAAATGTTATAGTATACTAAGTTGAGAAAAGTCATAGTATAGCATGTTGAAAAAAGTAAAAAAAGTCATGGTAAAGTGGGTCAAAAAAAGCGATTAAAAGAAATTATAGAATACTGTAGAATTGCAAGTGATTAAAATGTCATAGTATAGCATGTCGAAAAAAGTGATGAAAAAAAATCCTAGTACAATATGTTGAAAAATGTCAGTATTGTATGTGAAAAAAGTTATAAAAAAGGCATAGAATAATATGTAGAAAGAAGTGATAAAAAAAGTGTATAGCATGTCTTAAAAAATGATAAAAAGTCATAGTATATAGTCGAAAGGAGTAATCAAAAAGACATAGTATAGTATTTCGCAAAGAAGTGATAAAGAATTGAATGTTGAATAAGTCATAATAGCCTATAGTATGTTGAAAAAAGTAATAAAAATGTTGAGGTATGGTATATAAAAATAGTCATAGCATAGTATGTCTCATAAAGATATAAAAAAGTCATAGTATAGTATGTCAAACAAGGTCATAGTAAAGTATGTCAAAAAAAAAGTGATAAAACAAGTCAGTGGTCAAAAATTTGATAAAGTCATGATATACTATGTCAAAAAATGCCATTAAATAGTCAAAGTGAAGTATGTCAACCATTGTCGTAGAATTGTATGTCAGGGAAAAAAAAGTCAATCAGCAATCATCCAATGACTTACCTTTCTCACAGTAGGGTTCCCCCTCCTCCATGTAAAAGGCTTGGTTCCTGATGGGGGTCTTGCAGGCTGCACACTTGAAACACTGAACATGGTAGGTCATCTTCAGGGCATGCATGATTTCCTGATAAAAAAGGAGAAAAGGTTGTAACACATGCGTATTTTGCACAGAAAAATCACCAACTTTGAAACTGGTTTGTGTTTTCAGTAATAGTGCAGTTCTTACCCCTGTAATCTTCTTTTTGCACTTGGCGCAGTTAGGAGCATATCGGTTATCGTGGCACTTGGTACAGTAGACAGACCCTCTCTCCTCAAAGAAGCCCCCCTCATCCAGGACCGCCTTACACTGTGAACACGTAAACTCCTCGGGTGCCAAGAACGACCCAGCGCTACCAGGTACCGACCCCTGGACACACACACACACACACACACACACACACACACACACACACACACCCACACACACACACACACACACACACACACACACACACACACACACACACACACACACACACACACACACACACACACACACACACACACACACACACACACACACACACACACACACACACACACACACACACACACACACACACTTTGTATCTTCCCTTGTTGAGAATAGTTCCTCTGTTTCCTTGCAAAAGTGACCAGAATAACAACTAACGTTTCTTTATTATCTGTGAAATGAGTTTTAAATTATTACAAAGTCAAGATAATGCTTGTCTTCACTGATCACAAGATGTCTCCAGACTGTTAATTAGCTGACTGACTACATTTGCCAAAACTTGAATGTATTTTTATTCCAGTGAAATTAATCAAACTGTCTCCATTGATGTGGGGGTGCGGTCTCACCTTATGATTTTGTTGCAGGCACCACATAGCGGGGTCCTCCCGCTGTCTTCAGGTGCCTGCTGCGCTGCCTGCAGGATGGAGCTGCGGTTCTGCATAGGCGTCGGCTGGATCGGCTGCTGGTGCTGGGTCACGATGGTGCTGGTCTTGTCCGGGCGATACCGGTCCGCGAAATTAGGGTCAGTGACCCACGGCGGTCGAGAGGAAGGACCTGAACTGCCTGCTGCCGCAACTGCGGTCTTGGAGCCTGGGCCAGAAAAAAATAGATTTGTTTGGGAATCATAAGACTTTTTCACAATGGGTGGGGGACACTTTCTTTATTTAATATACACGCTCCCTCCAGGAGTATGTTGTAACAGTTTTGGGCATCACGTTGTTGCTGCTGACGCTCATGTATTGAAACTTAGAAAGAATCTATTAGCACAACCTCTACTGGATGCTACTGGGGTTCTTTATACGCATCAGCAGGAGCAAAGACTCACCATCTGGTTTAGCTGCTGCCTGGGCCTTGGTAGGTGAGGGAGTTGGCTCAAGGCTGTGTGGAGAAAATGACTAATTAGAAAAAAGTGACACACACACACACACACACCTGTCTCCATTGCGTTGTGCCACAGATTATTAATGTGTGAATGATCATAAGCATCATCATCAATATAACTCAGTATCATTAGCGTGGGTTTCTCGCCTGTTGTGGAAAGACGCGCTGGTTAAGAGTGGTATAGATTCAGGTGAATGTTATAATATACACTAATAGAATTGGAATTGATTTGCAGGCCATTTTACATAATAACAAGCCTTTGTGAGACTAAATCAATCACGCATTTCAAATGATCAATGCTGAACACCAGATACCGTGGTGTGCATTCGGTAAAGACATGAAAGAGCCACTACGCTAACGAGAGCAATCAGAAACCGGAACATCTCTGATTGACTGACGTCACTCACAGGCAAAGTTAGATAACAAGAAACTGTCAGATTTGGATGCATAAATCACTTCAAGCCTGCATGTGCAGGAGTGTTGAAATAAAGAGCTTTTCCTACATTTCAAAAATGTAAGAACTGTTACCGCCAGCAAGCGTCACTATATTCGGAAAATCTTCAAACCATGACTGAGAAGACAAAAAAAAAAATACTTCTGAGCAAAGAAAGTTAGCTGTGGAGACGTCTTATCTTGGGGAAAAAAATAGAACACTGCCTTTGGCATCTATCATGTTTACATCATCAACTGTGCCATCTACAATACACTAATGAAAGATGATGAAATCGTGTCTTATTTGCAAGGAAAAATAAGAAAATGTGAAATGAATTTCACTGCCACAACCTTGTTCAGCATTGCCTGTATCAGGTTAAGTCTGCCTATCAATTACACTCCTTATGTAGCCAAACAACTAAACACTAAAAAAAAGTCACCTACTTTCCAACAACATACTCTAAATAATAAATACAAAAAATAAGATGGCTTGCAGGGCTGGTGACAGAGAGGAAGTTCAATCTTTCTAAATTAAAGACGGTAAGCCCCCTCCCCCCCCCTGTCTTTACCAGATTTTTGGAAAGAAACTACAGCAAAACAGAGTGAAAGGAAGAGAGAGCAGGCTGGATGAGAAGGATCTCTGGCAGCCGGGTCAAACAAAGGACAGGGCAAACCTGTTTCAACCTGTTTGACACACAGACCCCAGGTCAGCTGCCCTTCACCCCCAATCACTGACAAGCCTTCTGGGACCCCAACATCTCGCAAAAACACATCCCGGTCAACACAGCGGCCCCGGCTCCACTCCCTTGCCGTGCTGCCCTACATGACAACAGGCTTGTAGCACCGGCTCCTCAAACACCTCTCTGAGGCGTGTCTGGCTGCACCCCCCTCTGGTGAAGGTTGCAGGTGCAAAGTAGAGTACATCCTCTACAGCTGCTTATTCCCACCTGGAGCGGCCTGGATCATGTGTTCTTGACATTTTCACTGCTTTTAACATCCTCCTCCCCCTCCTGCTCAGTGTGATGCAGGTGCACAGACTGTGCAGACAGGAGGGGTGTTTGTTTTTTTGCCTTAGAGAGATGCACATTAGAGTTTTGGACAGGCTGCAGAGCAGCACCCCAATCTTCCCATGGAACATTTCTTGTTCAATCTTTACACCTCATATTTCAGATTCACCTATGTTTTTTTTTTTATATCTTCCTCTCCTGTGGGGTGCATCGACCTGAGCAATGAGGAAAGTAGGAGTTTGTTGGCAGCTCAACATCCGACAGGGAAACGAGCAGGTATTTGATTTTAGGGTGAGCAAGAAGCCACTGACACATGTCCCCCTCCACTGCATGGAGGTAAAAGTGATGCAACTCTGCAAGAACCTGACTGTGACAATTGACAAAATGTGAAACAATGGTGGCACATGTCTAATAGGGCTTTTGGACAGGCTGATTTTAATGTGGCAAACAAGCTCTTTCTGTCATCCCTCGATCCTTATTAGGCATATCATGTCAAGAAAACTATACATTTGCAATTAATGTATGGAGGCTGTAGTTGTGGCATGTTAAAAGTGATATTTTTCACTTCAACTATTACACAATTCTTTGTTTGCCATTGTTATCTGCTAGCATGTCTCCACCTGGTTTTGGTGGTTGACTCCTGCTAACATGACAGATTTGACATTAAGTGCGAGATGAGTGTCTGCTTGCTGTCTGGATACACTTAATGGTACGGACCAGATTTCAACTAGTTAGGACTAGTTTAATTTTAGGCACATTATACAGTCACTTGTTTAACGATTATATATTTGGTAATACCGCCAAGTATTATTATAGTCTTTACCTAATTTCCATTTTCAGTTTTCTGTATGTGAAAAAAAACACCTATTTCCATTTTTTCCATGTGCCTTACTTGTTTCTCGTTTCTAGTTTCCTGCTGCTATTAAATTCATTATTTCTTTGAACTACAGTATGCAAGGCAGAGCACGTCTCATTCATGTTGCTATCACAACCCATTAGGCAGCGTCACCTCAACCATCCCACAGTTTTCTCCTGGCCACCTAAAGGCAAAAGTACATTTTGTACCTTTGAACAGTTTCCAGTTTTATACATCTAAATGTGATACATGGTGCCTAACCAACAAGATACTGCTATTGATGAAACGTTATTTTACATAAAAGTCTAGTGTGCAACTATAGTTTATTTATATAGCACCTATTACAGACAGTCACAAAGTGCTTCAAAGGCAAAATAAATGAATGTTTGTACGTTAAAACAAATCAATACATCATAAAAAAAGCACAATAAATCACAGTCAAACACTACTCTACTGCAGCAATTACACTACTACTAACTCTAAATATGATAAGGTTGGTCTTTTTGAGGTTTTAAATACTGTCTAATGTAAGACTAGAGGCTGCAATTCCTCACTGTGCACCTCTGCATTTTATGTTTTATTGCTTCATGCGTGTGTACCCATTTGTTGTTTTTATGCTTGACTGCAGTTTTTCCTCTCTGAGGCAATAAAAGTAAACCTTGAACTCTGATCTTTGAGAAGTCACCCCATTAATCCAGATCTGCATAAATTCTAAGAAAACCATTGCTTCTACATAATCCTTTTTGTTCAGTACATTAGAAATTGTTACAACTCAGCTGAAGAAAGAAGTAAGAGAAGTAATAGTTAAATATCAAGAGATTTATCCTTAATTAGTGAACAAACACAAAGAAATTGAACGCAGAAGAAAGGACAGAGAAGCAAGAGCTGCTTTTTTCAGATGTTTTATATTTTTGATGACAGCAGAAAAAATAAAGTACAGATTTATCTTCCTTTTCTTTCTTAATGTTTAGAGAAGCCTACAAGATGAGGGGGAGCAGGAGGGGGGGAAATCACAAATGAAAACCCTAAAGGATGGAGAACTCAATAAATGGAAACAGACAGAGCGTGATAGAGAGAGACAGACAGAGATCAAAGGAGGGTCTGAACTTCACAATCAAAAGAAGAATAACGAACAGAAAGGCGCTTCCCACTGCTGAGACCCTCCTTCCCACCTTCCCACCGCTTAACTCCAAGTAACGCAGTGGAAAATGGAAAATAGGGCCACAGACACAGTGGTCCACAGTGATGTCAACAATCATCAAGTCAGAAATTCAGAGGGAGATCTTACACTTAGGCTCAGTATGCAAGGTTCAACTTTGGGCTTTGTCATCTAGGCTTTGCTTCTTCAATTTTTAGTTTACTTTTCTTCCTTTTTTCTCCCAAACTTTTATTTCACCCCCATCTGTATCTGAAAGAGGAACTTGTTAACTGCATTGGAAGGTCGGCTATCTTCGGCGTCTTTGTCACGTAGTCGTTGCGGTGCGGCTATCGCTAGCAGGCTCTGCATCCCATGGCGTCTAGGATGCCGCTCAGGATTTGATATTGAGGGCACGGGCAGACCTGTCGTGGTGCCAATCCCTCAGACGGGCATAGCGGGGGCTCTGAATCTCAGTGAGGAACTTTTCCCTGATCGCAAGCAACAGATATGAAACAGAGGTAGACAGGAAGGAAATAGATTGTAGGGGAGAGAATAAATGAAAGAAAGAGAGCATGAGGAAGCAGAAAGTAGAGTACACACGCAAAAGGTGAAAAAGTAGCAGAGAAATAAAACAGTTGAAACACCAAAGAAGAAATAAGGATATCAGAAGGTCTGGAAGGCAAATGAAATGTTTGGGGAGATACGCTTATACACTTTCTTGAAGAGTTAGGAGAAAATCCTATCAGTTAGTTAAATATGAAGTTACAGCCGGGAGACAGTTGCTTAGCTTAGTACAAAGACTGGAAACAGCTAACCTGGCTCTGTCGGGAGGTAACAAAATCCATCTACCAGCACATGTTAAGCTCAATTATTAACATGTTATTTTACCATACAAAAACCAAAGTGTAAAAATAACACATTGTGGTTTCAAGGGCCATCGTGTGTTGTACATTTTCTCAGCGGGGCACAGTCTGCGGAGTCTCTGCTGCTTGCCTGGAAATCTCTCGATGATGACGACAACACTCCAGGGAGTTAATATGCTCTTCTGAGAAATAGTCCATTGGTGGACAGACACAGGTTAGCAGTTTTCCCCGTTTCCAGTCATTATGCTAAGTTAAGCTAACCGGAGGCTGGCTTATTAGCTGCACTACAGACATTAAGATGGTATACATCTTCCCATCTATCTCACAGCTAAAAAGCGAAGAAGCGAATTTTCCCAATGTTGAACAATTTCTAAAAAATAAAAAAATAAAAAAATACGCGATGACGCAGATAAAATGAATGTTCAAATTACAAGGCTGTACACACCACACAACACATGCCAGTATTCAGAGCAGCAACATTCCAATTACTACAAAAAACTGAAAGAAGGTTTAAAAGTTGAGATAATTTCTACAAGTATTGCCAAACAAGCTTCAACACACAAGCGCACAAACACTTGTGACCGAGGAGGACGACACATGTTCAAATCAATGATGCTTAAGCTTTTACCTGGACCTCTTCATGATTTCATCATCTGGGTCCTGCACTGAGAGATCCAGGAGAGACACACATTAGCATGCCTTACTGATAAAGAAGGCGCTTGTCACAGACAAATAGTCAAACAGCTGATCCTGTGGCAACCCAAACAAGGTACGTCATAGTATACGTTAAATGGTGCCGTTCCTATACAGCCCTTTGCTCTAATAAACATGTAGATCTGTTTGTCAGACTAGTTACAGTCATTAGAAAATCACTGTCATTGAAGACGGCAGCGACCTGACAGTTGAGGACCCTCTCCACAGCCGAAAAAATTGACAACTATGATCCACCTTTCCTGTGTCACTCACTCTGCTGTCACTCTCACAGATAGTCACTATGATTGGATCACAGCAGATCCACTGTTCAGTTACAGGCCGGCACCTACACCTGATCATGACTACCAGAGAAGCCCACCCCTAACACATCCCTCTCTGTTGTCTCACTCCCGAGTATGCCGGACCTGGTCCCCGACTTACTGAAGTCGGTGCCTGTGAGCTGGGCCAGGATGCGGAAGGAGCGGGACTGGGTGGTGCCGGTGCGGGGCTGCCAGTCTTCAGTGTCCTGGATCAGCCTCTTCTTGCTGCGGTCGTTGGGGATAAAACAGGGCAGGTTGTCCATCCTGAGGCCGTGCCTACACACACACACACCCAGCAGCAGCAGGCGCAGTTAACACAATCCCATCTAGGGACTACCCCATCCACACCAACCAAGCTAATCAGGTGACTTTAGAAATCGAGGACATCCTGAACAGATCATGCAATACCTAATGCTTAGCATCACGGTCTCGCAATAAGCGGGCTAATGGATATCCATTACTTAGATTTCTCATGGGCACACTGTAGACGCTCATAAATGTACATGACCACATTACAGATCGGATTTATAACTCTCATTATTAGAATCAATAGGAGAAACCCTGGCAGTTTGTGGAATGTTTCACTACATATTAAAGCTTTCAATTGGATTGACAGCAGATTGAGAGCAGTACAAAAAAAAATTGCTTTTCATTTCCAACGTATTGTGCTAACAGGGTTGCAGGTCAACTGCAGTATGCATTTATCAAAAAGAAAGAAGATGAAGTTAGTAATTAACTGGCTTTGCCTGTTGCATCTCTGTTCTGTAAACTGTATCTGTGAATTTACCCAAGAGCTTTAGCGCTTCTCACATCTAGCCTTGCCACATTAACCTAATAAGCTGACAAACCAGCCTGCATGCAGCTGGTCCTTACTTGGACTCTTGGTACACATCATCAAAGTAAGTTGCTTCACCCCTGTAGAATAGACCAAAGACCACATACAGACAGATTGTATTACGTTAACAGAGGAGAGACAGACGATAGGAGGGAAAATTAATAAAAAGTTAAAGTTTTTAGACATATATTTCTTGTTTTATCCTGATTGCAAAAAAAACAAAAAAAAACTGTCCAGTATAAATAGTGAGATGGTAATGATTTTGTTTAACTGATGAATTATGAGGAAATAGTATAGAAATAGCAAATAGCAGTGGTTCCCAATCTGGAGATAGGGACCCCCACAATGCATTGCAATATAAACCTGAGGTTGAGGTTGTTTTTCCCCCCTTGTAAATTATTGAATCCTTTTAAGTTATTCAATATAAAATCATTACGATTATAATTTTTGTTTATGTTTAAATCACAGTTGCTCACAACCAGTAAACATATGCCAACAGTGAGGGGTTGCAGGCACACAAAAAAAAAAAAAAGGTCACAAGGTTGGGAACCACTGTAATAAAGGATGGGAATGATTGAGTGTGAATGACACAAGCAAACAAGCAAACATTTTGTCTGGACCGTTAAGACAAAAAGAGAGATATACTAACTTCTCAAGAGTTTCCATCTGTGACGTTTAGAGAAAAGAGCAAAACAGAAAATGAAAGCAAGAGGTCAGAGTTCAGCATTTGAGTAAACAGATGGAAAACCAGAACATGGCAATGTATGGCAGAGAGGTTGTACACAACAAAAGACCAAAAATTCCGCAGGATGCAAAAATCAAGCAAGAGGTGCCATGAGACATGCCGTTATCAACAAGCTCTGTGAGAAAGACAGCATTGTTTCTATGTCAAATCATCTATTGTCCCCCTGTTCCAAGATGACTCAGTCCATTTGGCACAAACCCTTTGCCCAGCACTCCGCTCACCCATGTGCACAAATGCTTTACGATTATGTAAATGGCTGTAGCATTTGCCAAAAAAAAACCTCTGAAACCCCGTCAACAACGATAAATGCCACAGCATTGACGCATCATGATGTCAGACAAAGTTTGTACAAACAACATCACACAAAGCCAGTTTCAATCCGACAGGCCTAGGCACATTAGACATATGCTGCTTGCATTGAACGGTTTACTGTCCGGAGAGATCCAACAATGTTTTCATCAAAAGTGAGCTGAGAGTTATAATTAGGCGCTAATCGTCCCAAAAAAAGGCCAGAGGAATGGGTTTCAGCGATGTGCAAAGAAACCTCACAACCATGAGGCCTCAAGAGAAACAAGTATGGCTGCATAAATAATCCAGAACCAGGACAGTAAAAGCTTAAGTGAGGCTTAATACAGCGACAGGCCACATCTCACCAATGACCAGGAAACCACTACCATGACCCAAATTACAGGAACCAGACTGGCCTATCCTACATAATTTCATGCCATACTTCTACTATCTGGATTATTTAAAATCCATTCCTGGGATCCTTGTACAAAAAAACATTAAATTAACAACAGGAGCATTCTGACAATTATTCTATGTAATTATAGCAGCAAGACTCATGGTCATGGGAGCAGTAACTTCCTTTTCAATACGCAGCAGAGATGATAGCAGAATTATAACAGCTTCAAAACATGCAACTCTGAAACCAAGTTACTATTTATTTATTTTTTTTCAATAATTTATAATCAAAAGATCAGAAGCCATCACATTTTCAAGAAGAGACTGAAGATTGACTTTTCTAACACAGCAGAATGTGTTTTTACTTGAGGGACACCGATGGGCTCCATTTTAGAGCCGTAAATATGAATTTCATTCATTTGGAAGAAAAAAAAAAGATGCACCATAATCAAGATTTTCCATCATCACTACTGTGATGTGACAACCTAGCTGTATGGCACTATCATTTAAGTATATCCAGAGAGAATCATGGAATTTGGTTAAAAATACAAATCCAAAATAAAATGATGTTGCTGCTGACATGGCCACAAGTATATTACGTTTAAGCATGAGGCAAACCGAGAGATGTAATTTATTATATTTTTGGAGGTATGACTTCTGACTAATGAGATATTTTACAAAGAGGAACCAAAGTGACAGAGCGAGTACTGTGACAAACACAGCTTCTAAAAGCTGAAAAATACTGGATTTAAAAATATTGCAATTTCTTTGCAACATACGGCTTGCTGGAAAAGCAAGATACAAGCAATAATCAGTCGATAACTCATCTCTTGAAAAAGCAAATCAGTTTGAAAATGGAGTTGTTTTGCAAGAAAATATACATTGCTCGAAGGGTCTCTCTCTCTCTAAAATATACACATATCTACAAAATAAATCCTTAATCTACAGTTGCCAAAAACAGAACCAGAGGAAGATTTAAAAAAAATAAAATAAATAAATAAAATACATACCGGGCCTTCAAACTATGACTGATTATTGACATATCCTTCACTAATCTCTGTAAAACCGTTATCATTCAATACATTCCACTGTAGAGGTCTTTCAGCTGGGAGGAAGCCAGCTTGAATTGCATGTGTCAGCTAAATATTCCTTGCTATGCTGCTAACAAAGTGTTTGCTTTTATCTGTATGATAAAGGCCAACAAGATCATTTGGGTAATTTTCACAAAAAGGTTTGACGACCTCCTCCTTTTCCCCAAAATTAATCTATGGCCAGAGTCTTAAGCTTATACAAAAGTTCTCATATGCTTTCTATCTTGATTGTTACATTGTTGGCAGACAGTGGAGTAATTAAGTATAATCACAGCAGTGAGTCAGCATTCATTTTCTTATGTTCATCCTTTATAGAAGGTTTCCTAAATGTGTGACACAATGTTGGCAATATAATTAAGTCAATTCTAAACATAATGCAGTTTGGAAATCCTGAAGGAGTCGTTTTCTCTTTAGTGTAAAACCAGAATAATGAGACGTCAGAACCATTAAACCACATTAGTCACATTGTGGGTCCAAAGGGAATAGTGTTTCTTTATCCACCTACCCATTCTGTGGCTGCTGCATACTGGCACGGCCCTGTGAGCTCTGGGTGTTAACTTTAGGGGAGTAGGCCACAGGTTTAATAGCAGGTCCTGAGTTGGCACTACCACCTGCTGTAAATGGCCTCGCCATCTTGTTAATGGTTGTGCTGGGGGCAAAGGAGTACTTTGGCTGAACAGAAGCCGGAGAAAGTGAGTCCTATGGGGGTGTGGGAGAGGGAGACAGTGCAGCACAGCACACAACATGCAGTTAGACATTTTTGACACACAGTGATAGTTCCTTCTGCTGTTGCACAATCCCAAGCTTTACATTTAGCAAGCTTCCAACGCAGCCCAATCATTTTTTTTTTGTGCAAATGATTAGTCCGGGCTTCAGGAGAAGCTCTGTCAAAGCCTGCAGGCTTTTCTCTGTGCATGGAAGAAGTGCTTAAATGGTGTGAGCACAGCCATTTTATTTGTGTTGGCAGTCTGCCAAGGACTGGCTAGAATAATCTGCTACTGCTGGCAAAAGCAAAATGCTCACATTGAGAAATTGTCATATTTGACTGACATGTCTCACTAATGAGATTTCTCCCTGGGCATTATGCATGGACGGCAAAAGAACACCTCCTAAAATGGAACGTTGACTTTGTGAGAAGTATTATGTTCTTGCTGCTTTACTAAAAATGAGGTGCAGCACAAAGCGGTTCATGACACCACTGTAGTGTTCACACAGTAGTCAGTCAAGTAGCTGTCAAGAGGTTTGACAGTGAAACTAAATGCATCGGTATTACTCTGGCTTCAGGGATTGTGCAAGGCATCACAAAATAAACCACAGGAAATTCCAAAAGCAATATTCACAACACTCCATCCAGCAAACAACTCGTTTAGCGACTCACTGATGCTTTGCTAATGCACAGCGCATGGACACTGAGAGCTTGACAGGTGACTCGAGTGAATCAGATGAATTTAAACACGAAGTGACAGAACACACTGTTGAAGCCAATTGTGAGCAATGATTAAAGGAAGTTTCAAACTCAATAGTCCAGTAGCAGACCATGCCAAAGAATCCAATTGTTCATACAGAGGTGTGCTCAATGTTTCAGAAAAATATAGTCTTACCTTCTGGTCTCCACCTGCTTTGAAAGCTCTGTGAAAAGAAGTGACAGGGGTAGGTATTAGTGTTGAATATATAGAGAATAGAGTGTGAATATATGTGTGAATGGGTGAATGAGAGGCAAATTGTAAAGCGCTTTGTGATAGGTAGAAAAGGTGCTCTACAAATACAGTCCATTTACCATTTAAAATAAAATCACCTCCACACATTTAAGATACAATACTGAACGCTGTAATTTACAAGTCACAAAAGTCTGCAATGTTTCAGTCAAAAGAAAAAAAGTTGTGTTTGAGACGCCGTCTCCAAGTTGAATTTCCATCCAAAATACGGTTTTATTTTTTTATTAACTGGACAACATAAAATTATGTTATTCAAGCTGAAAAAACAAGTGATACTCCAACACTTTTGAACTTGCTTGTATTACACATCCCAATACATTTTAATTACAAAACCTATAATAAATTAGTCTGGTTACACATATACAAAGTGACTTCAATTACAACTTAGTGGAACAATATTTTGTTGGGTCCTTTCGTTGTAGTTTTTGCCATGCTTCCCATTAGTTAAGACAACATTATAAATATAAGCTTTATGGCTTGAATAGGGAATTGCAGGAACTCAGCTTGAGACCATTTTACAAGGGGTATGCAAACAAGTGATCAGACGGGTTTTAAACAGGCACAGTTTAACCCACTTATCTAAATCACTCACAGATGCTAGAATAAAAGAGAATGCACTCAAAATGCCCATTATAATTATCCAGTGCATCATAAAACTACATGAGCACACATGTGCGACTGAACCAAGACATAGCCCTGCAAAATACTGTTGGATTCAGGTTGCTTCATTTTTTCTTAACATGTGGTTTAGATAATTGTGTTCAACTGGACTACTTTGCTCATATTTCATTGTTTGTACTGCCAAATGGAGTCCAAGGCTGTCTCGAGCAAAGTCCCCTTACACCCATATCTCAACAATTAACCTAATTACCAAAGATGATACAAGCCATAGAAATGACGGGAGAAAAGAACCAGATTGTAAAAGCTAATGTTTTCCCATTTATAAACACCAAAACCTTGGGCTGTCTTCAGATTCACCCAGCCAGTTAAGAATACTGCTAATGTGACAGTGTAGTACACTTCTCTAATCTCTAACTCTAATCCCAGGATTCACATTATTCCTTTGTCTTTGCTAACTGTAGTCACACAGAAGACGGTTCATTAAAATATCTGTACACATTAAACATGAAGGCACCCAGCTTTACATTGCTGCTGGCTCCTAAAATAACTAAAACATAAAACTACTACCATCCCCCTGCCCAATGTGTGCATGCAACACTAAGCTACAACAGGGTTAAGCAAAAGTGGAACAGCCCTGCGGTCACCCTTATTGTTTTAGGCTACAGTCATACGCACAGAACAATGGACAGCACTTCCTGTGACAATGAGAAATGAATAACCGCTCACATTATTGCCTGCTCAACCAGTGATAGAGCAATGTCAAAGACAGGATGACAACAGGGCTGTATAGATACAGAGAGGGAAGAGCGAAGGGCAGGCATACTGACATGTCTGTGCGTGTCACACTCCTGGGAAGAAAAATCAACATGACATTCGTAGTGCTTCGACTCGCCTTAACCCATAATTTGATGAGCCACACTTAGATCATGCATATAGAGAATGTGTGAGAGCTGCAAATGTGGAGATCATTAGGTCATTTTTTCATGGAATAAGTTAGTTTGCTTGATCAAGTTTGACTTGTGCTGAAACTGGATATGCACACTATGAGATCATTTCCTGCCTCGTGTCATCGGTCCCTTATCTTGACTGATGCACCCTAGGCTTTCCAGCTGATGTTAGATAAAGTTAGAAATTTCCCCACAAAAACAATTCTCCCATCATACTATAATCAACTTTGCACACATCACTGACAGACTCAAAACACAACCCTCTCCAGGCCAACCCCTGCACACATTAAACATTGAAATATAGTGTGTCCCTCTAGCTGCTACATTATCTTCTTTCTTTGACGCCCATATTTTTTTGATTCCACTACCTATAAAAAAGGCTCTGGATATAGCCTAAACTTTCCTCATAAAAAAAGACACCAAATGATCATTGGTGTTGAACAAAATGAGGCACTAAACCAAAAAAACTCATCTCATCCCTGTGCAGCTGTCCTCCTCTTTTGACATAAAAGAAAGAAAAATGGAATGGCAGCCAAGATCCAAATAAATAAAACTGACAATAGCTCTTCTCTGAGAAGTGTTTCAGGAAAACAACATTTGCTTGTCTAACAATATAATAACAATAGGAGAGGGCGAGATGAAGAGAGGAGACTGGGGATTCATGGGAAGGGAGTCATGGGTAAAAGAAAACAAGAGTGGAAGAATGTGAAATGTTTATAATAGTTGGACTCCACATGGAGATGAGAAATAAAAAGGAGGCAAACCACAGAATTAAGTCAAGTTTAGCAGATGTTAACATGCTGGCGTATTATAGGCCTATCAAAACATTACACCACTGTCTGTGAGATAAAGGTGAAGAAGAAAACCAATGAAAAAAAAATACACAGTATTCCTATTTTCTGCCATTAATATTCTGTTTTAAAAAAACATATTCCAAACACAAAGCCACAGTTGGCTTTGGTATGTAATAATACTCCTTAAGACATAGTTAAACCCCAATTTCATCTTCCTTCCCAAGCAAAATCCTTGCAAGAAAAATAAAAAAATCTTTAACCTTTCAGAGAAATAACTACAGCAAGCCTTCAGTGTAATGAAACACAAATCATATACACATGTGAAAAAGCAGAAGTACCAGTGTATATGTTTACATAATTCATTTTCAGGTTTTGGCAAAGCATACCTGCCAGACACAGCAAGGATCCTATGAGGCTTTACCTCATAGAATCATCTCATCCCACGTTCAAAATATGTTTATGGGCTATGTCTTAACAAGGCGTCATTCATCATCAAAGCCCGAGTTTGAGTTGTGAACCTCTGTCAGACAGGCAGGAGGCACATACAGCTCAAGGATGACAACTGATCCATCCCTCTGCGGAGAGCATGACGTCACTTCTCTTGATTCTTATTTCCTCACCACAAAAGGCCAACACAATTCGCTTTCCTTATTCTCCTTTCCTTTTCTACTCAGAAAAACCCCACCCAGCCATGACTCTACTGCTCTCTCTACCTCACACTCCTCTTAGGGAATAAAGTAGGTCGAAGTGTATTGCCTGAACTCTTTCTGCAGGAAAAAGAAACTACATGCAACATCAGCAATGTGTCGCGTTGGCAGCATGGAAAATGGGAATTGCAGCTCTTTGATTGCAAAGAACATGGCCTTTTAGACTATCCCTACCAGATACAGCAACTCTCTTCATCTCTGGGCAAAATAATAACCTGCTAAAATATTTAGTAAACTAAATATTACAAGACTGCAGTGGTAAGACTCTACAAAGCCTTGACATCTTACTACCCTCCTCAAAAATCTCCCTTTGATCCCCCAAGTTTAATCATCTCTGTACCTCCAACCATATCTCACTCATCTTTCCTCCATTATTCTCTCTCCTTCTACTCTCAAGCTATTCTATTCAAACTAAATAATTAACTAGCTTACTCTTTGCTTTACCTTATTTTGATGATTTAGCAGAACACATCATGTCTCAATATTGAAGTCAATAGTCACTGATGAATGTCACAAAATAAAAAATAAAAGACGCTATGGCCAACGCATTTTTGCTTATAGAAATTACAAAAACATTAGTCAAGTATCAAAATAGTTGGCTATCCATTTTTTTTATTGACTTATTAAAATAGGCTTATCATTGCAGCTCAAGCTTATATTACTAAGAAATACATATACCAACATCCTGTCTCCAAGTTTCATATCGTAATAAAATAAATTAACCTATTGAAAAAAAAGGGACACATGAATCAGTAAGCCCACTGGACTCAGTGATCTGTGCAGAGACATCTACGTTGTATGAATGTGAGAGGAGCCAGACATATAAAAACAATATGCAGCAAATATCACCATGATCTCCAAGTCTGAAATTATTAGTTTATGTTCTGGCTGTTTACTTCTGGAAAGTCATATAAACTACCTGTAGCTACGGATGGTTTGACTCAACATAAGTGAACGAAGTGAGGAAGAGAGAGAAAAATATAAACAAAAATATAAAAAAAAAAATAAAAATAAAAAATCGGTCATAACAGTTGGGTCTCTTAGGAGGAAACAAAATTAACTAGATGTTAAAAAATAGTGGAGTTATAGCTCGGATCACAACCTCTTTACTTTTTGATTTTGGATACTCATAAGTAGTCCCATGACAGCAGTCAGGCTCATCTTTATTATTTAACAAGTCAGAATCTTCTAATTTTCTGAGGGCTTTAGACTCTGTTTGCCTTTGGCTTGTACTCCACAGAAATACATTATCCGTCAGAAAGTTCTAGCATGAGTTGTGTGAGCAGGTATAAGTGCCGCCTGGTTGTGGCTTATGCAGTCCTAATTAACATAATTCAAGAAAATTAAACAAAATTGATTTTCTTGGCTGAAGAAAGACTCTTTATTTCATTTTAAAGCTGAGACATAATGTAAGGAGCCCATGGTTCCTCGGAGAATGGTTTGTTTACACCAAACAAGGCCAGTGCATCCTGACAGCATTTGGCATGCAAAGCTGGTGCTGAGTGCAGACTACTAACCCCTGCTCTCCTTTTGAATGATAAGGACAGAACATTACTGTAATACAGACGGAAAGAATTCAGACAGCATGTCTTCTCTGGTTACTTTAATTAAATAATAATGTTGAGGATTATTTTTGCCTAAATTAGAATCAACATCAAAATATATGGATGATGATTTTGCTGAGCTATAGCGAAGTAGAGTAACGGTCATGAAACTGAAATTGGCAACACTAGTGCTACCCCTCAAAACTCGTTTTTGTAGGAAAAAAAAGCAACATGGGACAAATATCAAAACCTAAATATAGATAACATAAACATGATTTGCACACTACCAATTATGTGAAGATTGGATACAATTTGTAGAAGAAGGAGTCATTGAAAAGCAGTTGAAATTTGAAAAGATACGAATTGCACCAAGACTCCAGGAAAATTATTTTTCTTCTAACCTCACAGTTTAGGACTAATGAAAAAAGCATAAAAGCGCTTTATAAATGTTGATATAGTAGTGCTATCTGTAACGAAACCAAGTTGGTTCTTTTTTTTTTTTTTTCGTGGACTAACTTTTCATCAAAATCCGAAATCTGTTCAGCAGTTTCTGAAATATCCTGCTGGCTACAGTAATGGACAAAGAGACAAACAGGATTGAAAATATAACCTCACCAGCAGAAATAATTACTTTTTTGAAAAAAATGTCCAAGTCTAACCCTAAAAACTAAGCCTTGGGGAGAAATAAAATAATGGAATGTGTGTGAGGATAAGTTTAATACCAGTGAATTTTTGCAACCATCTGTCATAGTGAGTCAAATTTCAAGGGCATTAAAGTATTTATCTCTCCAAGGAAGGAAGGGGGATATGCGCTTGTTGTGTGGTTTTATGCTGCTGTTAGACCGAGGTAGAACATAGGGGTGAGTGATCATGTAGTGTTTTGTTACATCATGCGTTGCCTGATGACTTACTTGCTGAGAGTGAGGGTGAGGGCGTCTGTTGCTGCTCGGATTTTGTTTTGTGCTTCCACATGGGTCATTTCTTCTGCATTGGTACCACTGATGGACACCACCCAGTCTCCCACCCCGACACCAGCCTGAGCTGCCTTCCCGGCCGGGGTCAGCTGAAAGAAGAAAAAAACCCATGGGACAGGAAGCAGAGAGAAGTTAGAGGTACATGTGGACAGGGTTTTCACAGGATATGATGGATGGATGTGGATGAAAAAACAGGTCTTATCAGGCAGCTCCAGGTGAAGAATTGCACTAATAATAGTAACCATAATAATCACAGAAATATTGAACCTTTTATTGGCCAAATACATACATGTTATGAACTTAACAATTCAGCAATATTCGTATTCATCTTGTATCTTGTTCTTTCAAGGATGGTCAAATAATCACAACATCTCAAAGCACAAGATACATTTTTTACACTTTGCCTCCATCTCACAATTCCTTTGTGTTACCCTAGTCGACAAGTCATGTCTCAAAAAGAAAACGTTTTTGAAAAGTACTTAAATGTCCCTGTGTGACTAAACCACCTACCATTATCTCATACATACCAGCAGTTCAAAGCAAAACACAGGAAATTTAAACATAAAAAGTCATGCTCCGTTGACTTTGTTGCAATGTCTGTCAACGACACTTAATAATCAACTCAGGGAGTCTGTGCGTCTGGGTCTGACAAGCCGGTCGAGACATTTCACTCAACACTATCGGGAACAGGCATTATAGGTCATCATGATGTCATCAGTCATCAGCATATGATTTGCTGCAGATGTGAGTATGAAAGGATCTCTTGAAAGCTGCAGACAGGGACCATATGTTACAAATAACAATTTACTGGAACAACCCATCTAGACAGGTAAGTCACTGACAAAACAATGACATCATCCACAGGCTGTCACTGCTGACATATTGAGTCAGAGCACAGGGCTGGAGCCTTGTTACAAACAGGAAGAACTTGACATCGTCTATATAGGTAGAAATGGTTTTCTACATGTACACGGTGGTTATAGAGGACATAGCAGAAAGTGTAGTCTACAGAGCAGAGATGCCAAATTGTGTTAAGTAAGGGCTTAGTCAGCTTGCCCATGCAGCTTAATGGAACTTAAGACGTGCCAAAGTCTCAGATAACTGAAGTACAAAGTGTTCAGCATCAGATAAGTGAGCGGGTGCCAGGATTTCTGGAAAAAAAACCTATTAGGATTACTCTCTGATGTCATGGATCCCTGCAAATGTTGGCTCGTCAAAAGCTCAGAGGACTCAGCCGTTCAATCAATAGATTTCTGCCATGTTCAGCTAAGATATCACTCTTGCTGCTTTGATTCTGCACATTAAACATAAACACTTGACCTGACTTGTGAGCGGGGAGGTAAAATGCTCTGCAAACTGATGACAGCTCAGGCTGAGATACAACTCCCCACCCCGCAAGACAACAAAGTTAAAGCCTGCTTTGAATCAAAACTGAAAAAAGGCAGAAATGCATTCCTTAGGGGCAATCCAAGCTACACTTCTTTTACAGTCAAGTTCAAACATCACTTTAATTGCCTCTGATTTGCACTCACTAGAAGCAATTAATGAGGTTAAGAAAGAAATAATTTCTCGAGTTCAGAAAAACAACGTAAGAGCTTTAACAGCGTACACTGAGAACAACAACTACAACATGGACACAAGTGACATATTCTGAAAAGGGACATTCTGCACATGCCACTGAGTTCACTACAGAGAGCCGCAGAATCAGTTTTGTTACTATACTGGATTAGCACCTTGTCATGTTTTTTTTTTAAGGGGGGGGCCTTTTTAGAGCTTTATTCAACAGGACAGCTGAAGACATGAAAGGGGACAGAGAGCGGGGGAATGACATGCAGTAAAGGGCAGCAGGTTGGAGTCGAACACGGGCCCGCTGTGTCTAGGAGTATACCTCTTCATATGGGTGCCCGCTCTACCAACTGAGCTATCCTGGCACCCGCACGTTGTCATTGTTAGCTAAAAAAAGAATTTACTAGCGTTTAACAAAAACAACACAGCCCATGAGCCTTACGACCTATTCACACCAGCATCACGATCCGTAAATTTGTTGCATGGTTGTGTGGCAGTAGGAGTGTCACTGAAATGGCCCCTTTGTGTGACCTCCTGTTGTGGCGTTTAACCCCCCAATGTAGCACAAGTAGACTTCATTTTCACAATTACTGGTTTCCATCAGATCATTTATAGATCTCGACATTTCCGACCGCACTTGAAGACAGCTTCATTTCACAGACAAAGAAAAGAGATGGCAGGACTGGGCTTTGTTGTTGGAGGGAAACAGTCAGCTGTTACACCAACTCCTGGGTAGTAAAGCGCTTGGTTTTCATTTTTTACCCTCATCGTGTTTTAAAACGTTCTTATGGTAGCGATAGAGGCAGTGATGTTTCCTGCTTATTGTATGGAACTATCACACCGCCTAAAATTGTCTGACTCCCGGTTAAAATTGGCCACCGCAGCGTGATTCCGGATTGTGTTTCTCCATAAGTTAAGTCAGTTTCAATTTTTTTGACGCACACCACTGCTTTTTTCCCCCAGCTCTCCCCCTGCAGCCCTCAGCGCTGCATTCTTGACGCACTAGCCCCATTCAAAAGGAATTGACCACGGCCAACGCTGGCGGTGTGAATACCAGCTTAGCCAGAGGAGCATGGTCAATACCTCAAGGAGGCTATAGTTTTTTATTACATTACATTACATGTCAGTTAAGCTGACACTTTTATCCAAAGCAACTTGCGGGGGTTTGGAGGTCGCAAGCCTCTGGAGCAACTATTTATCAATCTTAATCAATCTCTGTTGAAATAAAAAGGTGTTCAAATGTTACTAGTGCCAGTGCAGTACTGGATACCTCAGTAACATGAAGAAGAAAAAAAATGAACAGAAACCCCTACCACTGTATCATCTTTTTTATGAGAATTTAATTAAGCAATGAAAGCTATTGCAAGTCAACTTTGAAGTGGGGTGGGACTTTGGGTCTGTGGAAAGAGACAACGTTATTCTATTTTTAATAAAACAACATGGGAAATAGACAGGTAAACTACGAATAAATAAGGAATGCAAATGGCTTGACAAAAATGAAAAAGATGAAGTAGAGTTTTAGAGACTTGGAGAATCTCTACCAAAGAGCACTGAAACTGGTGGCCCAACACCCTACAGACAGTTTATGTTGGTTTTGCTATCTGAAAGTACTCAAAGAATCTTTTTTACCAAAGCAGGCCAACGATTTTACCTATATAGCTGACCTCTACATGTAAAAGTGAGATAAAGAGAAAAAAAGAAGAGAATATATGAAGTGATACAGATTGTATACGTGCATGTGTAGTTGTGTGAGTTGAGTTTCTGATGGACACAGACACCTGCGCTCCTGGCTCAGGTTCAGAGTGCAGCTGCTCCCTCACTTGAGAAGGCAGCAGTAATAAGTTGCTGTGCTCAGACCTTTGGATGGTAGGGGGCGGACGGAAACCCTATACCCCCTCCCAGCAGTTTGTCAATACAACCAAGGACAGTGGAAAACATGTTCCTGAAGGCAACACACTGAACTGTACCTGACAGCAACCAGGAATCTAACACAATGGCACAGTCATGATGTAGCATAACATGAGGTAGCAGCAATATCACAAAGATGGCTTTTTGATTTTGGCCATTTGATTGATTCTGACACAAGTAACACACAAGAAGCAGTGTCATCCTGTCATAAATTAGTTTGTGCACATATTGTTGTAGCTCACATCATACTATAGGGATGACGTTTGTGCAACTGAAGGTCTTCACAACCACAGGTTTAGCCTAACAGTTAGTAGCATGTTTCAAGGCTTTTTGGCAGAGCACAGCAGAAGAGCTGTTTTGGTATGCTATCAAATTTCACAGCATGAGCCAACCTTTCAAAATGCAAAGTCTTGAATTCACCTTTGAAGTGCTCCCCTTGACTGACTCTACAGGTGAGCCAAGGCCTCATACTCGCTCCGGGGCAGGCTACTCCTGTTTTAAGTTGAACTATAATGCCTTAAAAGTTTATCTAAAGGCGTAGATATACTGACCATGTAACTCTGCACCAGCTCACTTTTATTCGTTCCATGGCTATATGGGGATCAAATGACAGTCTGTCCTTACATCACTCACACAGCACAGCTGATGCAAAGCCATAAATATCCCTCTGAGAAATGGAAAACTAAACCTGGAAGTATGTGGTCCCCCTTAAAGTACTGCAGTGGAACACCTAGCACTAACTCACCTTAAAAAACCCTGCTTACAACATGGGACATTCACAACCAACTAGCCACACATAAATGCCCCCCTGCGGGCAATCTATCAGTAAGTTCTGAATTATTAATTCACCCCTCTAACAAGGCCTCTTTTCTCTGAGTTTGTGTGTATATGAGAAAGGGGGTGTTTTTAAGAGTACAAAAGTGATAAAGCAACAGATGGTCTACGAGCCAGACGGAGACACACGCAGAGAAACAGGAATAAAAGACTTGATGACACATCCTGCTGTGGTGGTCTAGAGACATTGATAAATCTCCTCACTCGCTTATTGACTTGACATCATCTGCAATTTCCTCCGAACATTTGATTTGAGTGCTGTGGCATGTGTTTGTCGATAGAAACCAGATGGTGCTCAGGAAGCTTGGCTATGGTATCATAATGTTTATGGAATCATGATGGCACGAGATCTGGGACAGATATATGGAGAAACTCCTCAGAGGAGTTGTACGGCTGCCCCAGAATGGGGTAGACTCAAGTGAAACGCCAATGAAACGGCATCTTGCTTCCTAAATTTTCAGGCCTTTCATTTTGAAACAGGATGTTGGGGCAGACAAGCGGAGAGAGATATAATTTCACCTAAGTATACCTTAGATTTCTCAAGGTCAAGCAAGTCTGAAGAAACTCAAGAAAAAAAAAAAAAAAAAACTTGGCACCAAGTAAGGTTGTTTAGAAAAGAGTAAAAGACACAGTTGGCGGTTTCTGGAGGGAGGATCAAACTCACAAAAAATCAACTGACTGTATTTTCAGCTCTCATAGGAGGAGATGTTTGTGTGATAAGGGCCTACTGGTCATTTTTAATTGATTAGTTCTCAACCATTACATTAATTGCCACCTATTTCAATAATGCATGAATTGGTTTGAGTCATAGAAAAAAAATCTCTAAATCTAGCTTCTTAAATGTGAATATTTTCTGGTTTCTTCACTCTTCTTTGGCGGTAGACTGAATATTTTTGAGTTGAGCACAAAACAAGACATTTGAGGACGTCATGTTGGGCTTTGGAAAAGACTAATCAACATTTCACCAATTTATAGACCAAATCAACTAAAAGAGAAAATTATCTACAGATTAATTAAGGAAAAAAATCGTTGGTTGTTGCTCTGCTAAGCAGCATCCAACCCATGGTCATTCCAAGCTGGGAGCAGGGTCTACTGACACACAAGGCTGTGTCCAGTATGGCTGGGTCAGTTAGAAAGGGTCTAGCTTTTCAGCCATTCTTACAGAGAAAGGCTTTGCTTTCTCATTATTTTTATATTCCTTAATGGCATGGTGAAGGTTCAAGAGCACTTTAAGATTTCACTGGTTAGAGGTTTTTATACATCTGCTAACACAAGGCTAGGAAAACAAAAAGTTGGCTATAAACAAAAAAAAAAAATCCAAATAAAAGTTATGTACTTTTTTTTTCAGCTGAAAAATGGGTGTATACATACATTATGCTACAGTCAAAAAAAGTTATGTTTTTCCTTTCACTGTGACTTAACAGTTTGTCTTGGCATGTGCTCCTTTCCTCTGATCTCACTAGAAAAGTATTCCAGTGAGATTGGGGGAGTTCATCATATGCAGGAGAAAAGTGAGTGTGGAGGACGTATTTAGACACAGAAAGGAGACAAGAGGATTGTCTGTTGGCAGCGACAGGGTGGATATGAGAAAAATCCCAGGAATGCTGAGAAAGCATAGCTTTCCAGGCTCGCAGACAGGAGGAGGAAGGAAACAAGAGTATTCATAGAGCATGGAAACCTATATACCAACTCTCTCTCACACACACAAACACACAGGAGGACTCACACAAGTCAGACACCCACATCTTTGCAAATCAATACGAAAGATGATCAGAATTACCATTTACAGTACAACAAAAACAGGCAAAATTATTCAAGATTATGTTATTGATGATGTGATTACAATAGGACCGTCTCAAATGAATTAAATAAGCACAAGCTCTAAATAAATCCTGTCTCAACACTAATGGTCATTTAATCTGTACAAAAACACTTAAACACATTGATCTTTCAGGAGTTATCGCTTGCAATCTCTTTTCCTTACAGAGTTGACCTGAGCCTTTTGTCCCATCACTCCACATGTTCTTATTGTGTAATCACTTTTAACCAACTGTCTGGCTTGAGATCCTTATCTCATCCGCTGCAAACCAGTAAAGAAAGACCACCCCTGGGGCGACCTCTAGCTCAACCATTAAGAGCGTTCGCCCCATGTTGGCGAGTACTGAAGCGGCCTGAGTTTGAATCCGACCTGTGGCCTTTTGCAGCGTGTCATATTCTCTCTCTCTCATAATAAAAAGGGAAAAAGCCACCACAAAATAAAATAAAGACCAACCATTATAGTCATTCAATGTAAGCCAAGTTGAGTGCAGGCCTGACTTTTCTTCCTGTTACTAAAGGGATACTATATATCTTTGAGGTTTACATCCCCTGGTTGGGCCGTTTTCATCCGTGTGATTCACTGTCCAGTGTTTTATGAGAAACACAAGGAGAGCCAACAGGCTCTGAAAAGTAACGAGAGAAAACCTGTCACATCTTTAGAACTCCTGTTCCCTGAGGCCTGGTGGATTGCTGGAATGAGCCCCACAGATATTAGCCACTGACCAGTCATTGAGGCTCCAATCCTAGCAGTACCGTCTCTAGAATGAGCAATTATCATTTTTTCACCAAGCTGCTTAAACAAACCTGGGTCTAGCGAAATGTAAGGAGAGATTGGCGAGGGAAGGCTTTGCCACACAAAAAAAAAAAAAAAAATAAATGTAAGCCATATTTTTTCGCAGCAAAGAAAATAAACAGCATCTGTAATGTGCCTGGATTGCCCCCCCCCACCTGACATCTCTCCATTTGTCCATGTATAGGTTGGGTGTGTGTGTGTGTGTGTGTGTCTCAAGCCTGTGTGTAGTGATTACTAACAAAACAGTGTAAATTATAATTTGGGGCAATTTGTCGAATGTTTTTTATACAAAACAAATGCACAATGTTCCCCCTTGTCATGAATCCAAGAAGAACATTGTGTTTCTGACTCTCTTTGTATATATGTGTTTCTGACTGCGATGCTGCCAATGAGCAGAGCAGGTACAAAACATGTACAGACAAGGCTGGTGATAACTGCTGCCGTTTACACAGGATTAAATCAACACTAAACACACCTTCACACACACCTACACACACACACACACATCAAAATAAAATAGTGCATCATTCCTTTGCAGCTTTTCATTACAATGTTGTAACTTTCATTCTGCCAAAGAAACCAACAATTCATAGTGTTTGAAAGACTATGTGGGGAAACCTTGTGAGGACTGACCTGTACATAATTACCTATTGACTAATAATGAATCCCTCTAAAATGGTAAACTACAAATATTGAACATAATTGATGATGTAATAAATGTAAATCAGTCTCACATTTATATATCACCCCAGCCTCTAAGGTAGCAATATAACAACGTCAGTGGGGAATGAGTGCATAATAGAATGTCAGATCTGTGTGCGTAATAGCTGGCAGCAATGTTGGAATGATTTTTTGTGTGCGCATGCGTGTGTGTCTGTGTGTTTGTTAGTCAAAGCAGCAGTGCACTTATAAGGCCTGGAAAGTGGGTGCTGCTCTCTTTTATAGCTACGGTAGTTCATCCAGTATTTACAATTCATTCAGTAAAGTGGCAATGGCCTAACATGGAGAGTACAGAGCATTGTGAAACAAACAGCATGTCACTGTCACCAGTCATTACTATTAATCCAAAAAGGTACTTGGTACATGTTGAGACTGACTGATTAAGAGTTGGGATATATATATATATATAAATATAAATATAAATATATAAAAACACACCATATAAATGTGAGTGATTTAAAAAATGAGCACCACAATCTACAGAAAAAAACCTTAACTATGCAAGCATAACACAAGATGATGCATAAGCTCATTCATTTAGGGGGATTGCTTTGGTGCCGCTGGAAGATCCACCGGATTTCCCTTATTTTAGGCTGGATGTCCGTCATCTTCCGCTTTCTATGTATTGACATTCTAAACTCCGATCCATTTATGAGGACTATCTTTAACTTCTCCTCAGATCTCTGCAGGGTAAATCCAGACAGCTAGCTAGACTATCTGTCCAATCTGAGGTTTCTGGTGCACGACTAAAACAACTTCAGAACGACCACAGGTTCCACCAAAACTAGTTGCTTCCCGAGGCTATTTTGCAGAGGCCCCGTTATTAGTTTAGCGCCACCCAAGATGATTGTGATTGGTTTAAAAAAAAAAAAAAAAGGCAAAAAACCAGAGCACATTTTTCTCCCATCCCGGAGTGCTGTGGGGACTTGCCAGATCTAGGTCTGGCTACGCAAGATTACGTGGACACCAAGACTATGAACATTGACAGAAACTTGTTAAAAAAAAAAAGGCTTTTATATAGAACAATGGAGGAACAAAATGGATGATCCTTCATGCAAATCCCCAAGTAGAGTGCAAAGACATCAATGTTCACGAATGCACAAAAGTTGTACAAAAGCTTACTCCAATAAGTAACAGTTGCTTACCCTTGACACGGTGAGGGGCATGCTGAAGTCCTTGCCACCCTGCAGCCTGAAGCCCCAAGGCGCTGGGCCGCTGAGGGTTACAGAGTATACGTTCATAGCCTTGAAAAGAGAAAAGGAGGAAACAGTGTCTTAATTAGCCAGGAAGTCTGGAAAATGTCCTTTTCTGCTTTATCCAAGCAGCTTAGCTGTTGCATTTGTTTCACACAATCCACACAGAAACTGACACTGACATTGTTTTCTTTCAGAGTATACTGTTACATCTTGGGAAAGTGCTGTTTTAAGAATAAGCATGTTACAATAATTAATTTAACTTTAACATAGCTTACAAGACGATAAAATATCAGATCTGTTACTGGGACACAACAAGATCTCTTGCGTCATAATCTCAGGTGAGCATTCATATAGGGGTCCAATTCAGAATGATAGGTAAAGTATACTATAATGCAAATGAGTAGCCTCAACAATCTACTGGACAATAAGAACAGAAGAAACATTCAACACCAGTTATCATCTTTCAGTCTGAATACAGCCAACTCATTGTATTCTACAAATAACTCAACCATTTAAAGTGAACTACAATGAAACATTGGCCCATTTGCCCACAACATACTGTACAAACTTGCCTTGACATTTTTTGAATATTCTACAGAATTTGTACAGAGCGGAAACCATGAAAATCGTGTGAAACAACTTAACCAAAACAAATTGGTAACATAGAATGGCAAGTCACCAAATAACCAGGTAATTTTAGGAACCAAAGGAAATTTGAGACGTCCGGCTATATCACTTGCGCATTACGGCTGTAACGCTGTACCTGCACCCTTAACACACCTCTTGCTCCTCCTACTCAACCCTACCAGGTGTCATTTATTTTCGTGACCCACAGCTAGTTTCCCAAGATGCCATCGTGCAAACCTACCTGTTCCTTAAGGGCTGGCCAATAGCCCAAACCTGAGAGAAAGCTAGATAGTCAGTAAGCTAGTGCAAGCAGATTCTTTCTGTTGGCAAAAGCTACCCCCGACACTGTCTGTGACACAGGCGGGCCACAGCCTCTCCTCACTCCTCAGAGGCTATATAAGGAATGTAAAACTACACCAAACTATTTCAGCCCAACACCCACATGAGTCACAGAGAGAGAGAGAGAGGGGGGGGGGGGGGCAGGAGAACGGAGAGAGGTAACGTCAACTACCCCTATATTCTGGCAATAACCTACAACATCCAAGTCAATGGATTTTTTTTTTTTTTTTTTTTTTAGTGCACTTGAGAAGCAGCAGAGGGCCACAAGTTAAACAAATTCTACATTCCTTAAGGAGGGCATGAAGCACAGAACAACCAAACCAGCAATTATACTATAACATTAAGTCCTTAAAGCAACAGAGGAGCTCACAAATAATAATAAAAAATATATCAGAAGAAAATGGCAATATGGCCCTTGTCCAAATCTAAAAAGCAAAGAGCCAAGCACCACAAAACCTGCTAATTAAATGGGAATTCTCTTGAGTTTTTAAATTTGTATTAGTTTTTTGTGTTTGTGTAAGAGTAAGTGGATTGGATTTGTTGACTGACATTTTTCTCATATTATTCCTCCTATAGAGAAGTACAGGATCCAAGAAAATCAATTATAAGACAGAAGCTGAGACAATAAAAAGGAAAGACTCAGAGCACCTACAGGTTATGGAAGATAGATTTTACTAAAAAAAAATTTTCAAACAGATTATAATAAGAGTGCAAGTAACCAACATTAATTTGGATGTAATTCAGTTCATTAAATACCACCCTCTATATTAAGCCAGTGGAGTATGTCATCAACCTATATGCTAGTTAATGGCTGTGGTACACATTCTAGTGACGGTGTCCCTGTTTATGGTATTGCTATTTATAATCTATGGTGTCACTGTTAATGTTTCTATAGGGACTCGTACTTTTAATGGGAGCGCTGTATATTATCCTCACATCCACGAAACTAGACGCTAATTTCTTATAGGCTACGCAATTATGAGCTTATTAAACTTTTAATTGATTTCAGTGTTTTAAAGACAAGCATTTGCAACAGCTGGTTAAGACTGAAGAATGAGTAAGTGTATAGGCCTACGTTGAAATATATAACCTTTACATTCACAATAGAAACGACAGGAAGGGACACGAAAGCTGGCTAGTTAGTTTGCGCCTCTGCAGACCGACGGTGGCTCAGAGCAGCCAGCCAAAGCCATAAAGTGCACAGTAAAGAGCACAACACAGCCCATACAGTGACTTAGACTGTGAAAAAAGGTTCGCTTTAAAAAGTTACTCCACACACGAAGGAATGCGTTTAAACGTTTGAACAAAGAATACGCTTACCTCTTGTCCCTCCCTGTGTCCTCCAGACATCACGAGTGAGTCTACTGGATAAAAAAAAAGTCAATCGGTAAGTGCGCTAACTTTCGGACTTCCTTAAAGTGGACGTCAAGAAGCCACAGCGGATCCCCTTGGTGAGCAGCGGGATCATCCCTCAAAATTCTTTTAGTAGAACTCGGCTACTACGTCACAGGTCACGTGGGCCGCTGCTTCATTTCATACCACTTCATAACCATGTTTCATACTCTGGCTGTAAACCAAAGTAGGCCGAGCTAATAAATCATAATGACGTTTAATACCACTTTTAAAAAAAACATGTATTTAAAAAAAAGTCAAATACCGTCAATATATCTAGTTAACGAACAAAAATATTTCAATAACTGTTTTTTTTTTAACAGAAAACCATCAGTTCCCCAAACGTAGGCGTGATAGCCAATCAAAAGAACGACTTAGCTAGCGTTAGCTAAGTGGCCACGGCCAATGGTGAAAAAAAATATTCAGAGCTTTTACTTGAGTTAAAGTAGCAGTACTACAGTGTAAAATATGTTATTTGTTACAAGTAAAAGTATTGCATTCAAAACGTTTCTCAAGTAAAAGTAAAAAAGCAGAAGAAAAAAAGTATTAGCAGAGAAAAAGTACGAAAAGTAAAGGTAGCTACTCATTATGCAGAATGTTTGTAGCTGCTAAAGTGGGAGCTAATTTTAATGACTGTTTATAGCCTACTGTTGGGTAGCTTAACCTTTAATAATGTATGGAAATTTATTTGTCAATTTATATTTTGTATATCATTAGTCTACAATCTGTAAAGTGACTAGTAACTAAAGCTGTCAAATACATGTGGTGAAGTAAAAAGTAAATTTTGTCCCCCTGAAATGCAGTAAAGTAGAAGAATAAAGTATAGCATAAAGGTAACTCAAAATTGTACTTAAGCATACTTGAGTAAATTCCACCACTGGCCTTATCTTTACCTCTAAAGGTCAAAAAACAAAAAACATTTCTTGTCTTATTTACATATCTCATCTGTTTGTTTTAATGTACTGCATGTATCTGACAAGTATAGTTAATGTTACTTTAATACAGAACATATATAGAGCTTTAAAAAATGTGATGCATAATAAATAGTACAATATAGCTCCACCTCACCTCGCGTCCTGGGTACCGCTTTCTGAAAAAGACATATTTTATAAAGGGTTTAAATTATAACAAATGGTTTGATAATAATACCTAGAGCATTTAGAAAAGGCATAGGTCAATGGTAGGAACAACTTGAAAATGCCAAGTTGTAAAAAGAAGTGTCTTCTTTACAAGGCGTCATTATGCAGTACAGTTGCTTTTCATACTTAGATTAAGACAATCTACATATGGCACCCTCTAAAAATACTACAAAGTACTTACTTTACTGAAGTACACAAATGTAAGGCTTGTATATTGAGTATTTTTACACTGTGTTGTTGCTACTTTTATTTAGGTAATGGATGTATACGTCTTCAATACTGTTGCTAGATAGGCTATAGATGTACAATGTCTTGTTTGTCCTATATTTCTCTATCATCCATTTTATTGACAACATTGGCACACATTATTTCTCAGACAACAAACAATAACTAATTAAGCATATATATATATATATATATATATTTATAATATATAATATATAAATGGAGTTAGCAAGGCAAATTTAAGGTGTTGATGTGGTGTGGTCTTACATTGCCAGACCTATCTCCACCATGGATGCATTAAGAAAACAGATCTTCACAGTGCTCTGTGGTATTCTAAAAAAGTAGAAAACATAAATATTGTAACTGTTAAAATTTGTTTCTGAGTTACATGTCGTTTATGAAATGTACAATGCGTATTCTTCGCATAGCCTTTGATCAAATAAATCTCAGGGCGTGGGAGACCTAGTGCCTAGAGAGATGCAGCAGAGGGCCAGTAGATGGAGACAAACTGCAACAAAAAGGAAATGGTACCCTCAGGGTGCTGCCCTGCTCCATCATCATCATCACAGTGGCTGAACAAGTGAAGAAATCATGAATCATCAGTGAGGGCCTTAACTCGAAGCTTAGATTGTTTGTAACAGACGATTTAATTGTTCGCCCTGTTGCTTGCAGTAGTCTACTTGGAATAGCTGATAATCGAGTAAAATACTGAACTTGTTTGTAAAAACGTTTCGGAACTGTTGGCCTAATTTAGGGGCTTTAACGTTAGCTAGCTAGCTAGCTAAACCTACCAAGCTCAGTTAAACTTGTAAACACTTTTGTGAAAGATGGCTGACAACGGCGCACATCCGACTGAAGAGGACCCAGCCGCAGCTTTCCTGGCTCAGCAGGAGAGTGAGATAGCGGGGATAGAGAACGATGGCGAAGGGTTCGGGGCTCTGGAAGAAGCGGAGGCCGTACAGCAGTCTCAGGCGGAGCCGGTGGCCAACTATGGCAAGTTTGTGACTGAACTGATGTCAGCTTCGGCTCGCAAGCTAACGAGCTAACTAAAGCTAGCTACACACCGACAACGTTACGTTAGCAATTTCACAGCACGTCCACCTGACGTTAGATATGTCCAACTATGTAGCAAGCATTTTACTAACACTGATACGACCAAGCAAGTGTAACGTTAACGTTAACGCTATAAGTAGCTATAGTAGCTGAGCTTAATAATGTTGTAGCTAACTGTAGCTATAAACCGGTAAAACCTGTCATGTTAACTGTCAAAGCCGAAACATAGCGATAAGTGCCCAAACAGGTGCTGCTGCCTTTCTGAGGTTGTAGCTGTAACTCTAAGGTTTATCGTAAGAACACCACTGCCTTAGCTAGTAACTAACATAAGTTGATAAGGAAGGAAGGGTAACTTAGCTAGCTAGCTGGAAATATCCAAGTAGTCCATTCTAACAATAAACTTTGTTTTCTTGTAACAATGTTAGACGGTTTCGACGATGAGCCTGCTACCGTGAATGGGGATATGTTTCAGGTGAGATATTATATCATATAATAACCGAAGTCTATCTCGTTGTAGGCCTATGTGTGGTTGAGTTTTATTCTGAACACCATCTAATCATTTAATTTACTTTCCCTTTATTTTTTGTTTTGGCATTCCTGTATGGTACGTTATGATGTAATGGAATTACCATCTACCCGGTATTTGGCTCAAATACCTTACGCTAGTTTTTAACTTAAATGTTTAATGTCCTCCAAAAGGAATCCAATGGCCCAACAGACAACTACGCAGCCATCGCCCAGGTGGATATTCAGAGGCAAGAGCCAGAGAGTTTACGCAAGTGGAGAGAGGAGCAGAAGACACGCCTTGAAGCATTAGGTGAACAAATATTGGGAATTGATAAGGCCTACTGAGTAATGCACTTCCTACTTTGCAACTGTAATTAGTCCACTCTGGTCTCTCATTTTGCTATTTTTGCTGTTGACCTTTGTTAGGACAAGTGATCAGTTTTTTTCCTCTTTTGGGGACTCTCTGACTATGTTGTTATCTGCTGTTGCTCCCTAACAAGACTCAGCATCAAAGGCAGCAGAGGCAGAGTGGAGAGAGAAAGCCAAAAAGGAGCTGGAGGACTGGCACGTACACCAGAATGAGCAGATGGAGAAGAACAAGGCCAACAACAGGTTAGTGTCTGTGCCCTCTGTTAATGTGCAGAGAAGTAACAGTTGGTTTTATCAATATGATGTGAGATGTTGTAGTCAATATGCTCAACAAATTCTACTCTACAGCTCAAATGTTGTATTTGCAGATTGTCTTTTTTTCTTCTCAGTAGAAATCTTTCAAAATGTACTGTATACGTCAAGTCAGATGCAATGTGTGGCGACAGGAACACTATATTAACAAGACTGGATCACATTGTTAGGTGCTAGGACAGATGGTCCGAAAGGGGGTGGATTGATTGGTAATTAGTTGGTTAGGTTTAGGCATGAGGAGTGAGTTTGGTTAAGTTAGCGGAAGTATATTAGGGTATGCCGATCAGGGGTAGAGTGGGGCAGATCAAGCCTTCGCCCGTCTCTTCGGACCATTTATTCTAGCATCAACCCTGTAATATTAGGTGGACAAAACTGATTTTGTTAATGAGTAATGTAGTAAATTAAGCAATAAAGGATCAAATGTTGGAGTAATGGACATAATATAACCGTTTAATCTTTAAAAGTATTGATAGTACTGCTGATTTAATTTGTTTATTGCTTATATAAAGACAGTTTGTCTACTACTTAAAAATGGTTATTGTAGTCTGGTTGCAGTCAGTGATGTATGTTATGCTTACAAAAACATTGCAGCCTTTCCCTTTCTTGACCAAGCTAACCCCGTTCTTCTCTCACACTTTCCAACAGACTCTATCCAAGTCTGGCACGGTATCACTCTGCATCTGTTGCTCTAGTTTCACCCTGTGTCTGTGAAAGTGCTGAGAGACAATCCTCTGATGAGATATTAGTCTAACGCTGTGTGTCCAGTTAGAATGCCTGGAAAACAAAACAGGAAGCTGGCTAGCTAGAAGGAATGCAAACAGGGAGCAATTGTCACAGTTTTCATCCACGCCACAGCCTAACACCAAAGCACTCTGTAGTTGCCTGAAATGCTTCGCCATTCTAAGCTTGTTTAATGGAAACCGTGTACCAAAGTAGCAGGATTGTATTCATTAGTTTTTTAAACCTTTTTATTTCCACCTCATTAGAGCCGTTTCTCAGTTGCTCAAATAATTCTTATAATGCTGGCTCTAATTTGTCTCTGCTTGTTGTTTGACACTGAAACTGTTCTCCTTTCTCCTTATTTTTCCTGCTTTCTTGGCCTTACCTGCGTACTAGGATTGCTGACAAGGCTTTCTACAAACAGCCTAACTCTGATGTTATGGGCTTTGTGTAGGTTTAGAATTCTTATGCTTTTTAATGTTGTATGCCCTACCCCAGGAATTACTAGTTGATTTTCACCTGATGCATGTCAAAGCACTAAAATACCTGTCTGTTTTTGAAGCCCTAATTTGGTATTTCTTACATTTTAATTTGATTTTTACATAGGCCATATGTTGTTACAAAGTCTGCCACAAAGTGTATGATTGGTATGAAGAGAGGCATGACGTTGTTGTGAACCTTGTGCATGGTGCTGTTCATGTGATTGAACTTTGTGGTTGAGCACCATGCTTGGGTCAGATGGGTTTGCTGTTATGGGAACTGTTTGGCAGTCCCTCTAATATTGCAACTGACTCATATCTTTCTCTGGTCTCCCTCCCCACCTGCAGAGCATCAGAGGAGGCTTTCCTGGCTGAGACCGATGGTGACAGTCCAGGATCTGAATGGGAGAGAGTAGCCCGTCTCTGTGACTTCAACCCGAAAACCAACAAACAGGCAAAGGATGTTTCTCGAATGCGTTCTGTCCTCATCTCTCTCAAACAGACACCTCTAGTTCGCTAGAGGAGGTCGCAGGGAGAATATTGTTCTAGAGAACATTGCCTTTTCAGTTTTAACCTCACATTGCATCAGAAGAGTTTGTATGCCCTTTTCCATAAAATTCCTGGTATGTTTATAACCTTTGAAAACGTCCCGCCTTTCTTGATGATTATTATATTTATAATAACATACTTTACCCCACTCTCCTGTAAGAAGATGGACTATTGTTACGACACCATCTGGCTGGTCAGTTTTATCACTGCAATACTTAAGAAAATATTGTTACTGTGTTTTAAACGATTTCCTTCCCCTTTAACTTCTACATTATTAGGTCGGTATTCTTGCATGCCTCTGCCAATATTTTGGATGCACAATTCTTAGTTGTTTTTATAAATTTGCATTTTGGTCAATGTCAAACACTCAAGCACTATTGCGTATTCGATTGTAACCACTTATGCCTCTCATCAATGTAAAATTGTCAACACAAAGTCTTTATTTACATTCATTGCACTATGTTCCTGGTTACCATATTTAACTTTGCTAGTATATTTTTATCTTTCAAAATGCATAAGCTTGTGGCCTTTTTTGATGTAGCTCTTACTCCAGTTTGAGTATTTAGCCAGATGAATTTCGTCTTTAATTCGGCAAGGTTTCAGCAAAAAAAAAAAAAAAAATCACAACCAAAGATCAAAATTTTCATATGATTAACGGTTTGTGCGATTTTTAATTTCTCTGTATTTTCTCATCTTAAGTTTTATGCACCATTATGTTTTATCTTAATTTTAAAACAGTAATCAATAAGGTGTCAATTTCAACAATGTCTGCACATTGTTTCACATGTTGCCTATTCGGACATAAGGAATACTGAAACAAGTGAATGTTAAAGGGGAACTGGAAAATAAAAACTGTGAGTATGATCACCGGAATTCATTTGTTGTTACATATTTTACAGCAAAGACTGTTCTATCTAAATGCCCTGGGCATAATCACTTGAATCCCACTTTGTCCAATTGATATGTGAGGAGTTAAAATGATGCGTGGCCTGGTACAAACGTCCATCCTTAGATGCTCTCAGACGCACATTGCTAAAGGCTGCTACTGTGAAATTGGAATTTGAGGCACTTACCCACAATTTTAAAGATTCAAATGTTAAAACAGACATAGGAAGTCTGAGAAGCAAGAACAAGTTTCCAGGTGTAGAGCCACTATGCCTCAGCATAGATAGTGATTTTACAAAGTGTTGTATTACTAATCCAACATGTGGAGCACTGCTACTCAAGTGTTAACGGCCCCATAGCATTACAATTTCACTTTGAGGTTTTTTTAACATTAATATGAGTTCCCCCAGCCTGCCTATGGTCCCCCAGTGGCTAGAAATGGTGATAGGTGGGAACCAGCCCTGGGTATCCTGCTTTGCCTTTAAAAAAAAAAAAAAGAAAGCTCAGATGGCCCGATCTGGAATCTTGCCCCTTATGAGGTCATAAGGAGGGAGCTCATTGTGGGACGGGCTCTAGTGGCTGTAATTGAAGAAACTTCAGATACAGTATTATCACCAAGGCCTAAATAAAAGCAGCCAAAAAGCAGCATGTCTTGGGACCTTTAAGTGAAATTCAGTCTGTGTTAAGGTGAACATTGACACTGGGTCCATATTGTGTCTAAAAGCCTTCAATTTAAATTGACTCACCCAGGCCATTAATATATAAAAAAAAAACTTCACAATGAATATCCCTACTTTTGTTTTGTTTAAATAAAGGCTGTATATAGATTAGATGTCACCTGAATACAGGCGTGAGTGTGGTGCTTTATCTGAAATACAAACAGGACACCAGCTTCAAATGAAAATGTATAATCAGGTGTTCATAATTTCAGTGACAATACATGGGAACATTTGAAATGTAACCTTAAAGCACAAGAAGCATATAATTTATATTTATCAGCATTTGCTCTAATGCTATTATAGCACAACAAAAGTAAAACCCTGCTCGCTGGTCTGGGAGCCACTCACACTTTGTTGTTTCATAGTGCTAGCCTGAAGCTTAATATTGTATCACCATGAGCAGTTTAGTTTTCAAACACTAAATAGTGTTGGCATTAACTAAATATTAGAACAATGCTTGAAACATAATGCATTATTCAGTTCATACAGACAGTAAAATCAGTCCACTTCCAAGTTGGATCTGGTCTGATTCCGAGTTGAAAAGGCGGTGGCAGAGGTGTGGGATTGGTCCGTCTTCATTACTTGGATTTCACAGCTGTGGTAAAGACACCAACAATAATGGCAACTACAGTGAAGCCTTGGGCAAAGATGCGTCCCCTCATCAGCAGCTGGGACTGCCTGGTTTTCCCTTGATTGAAGGCACGGAGGCCATAAATCAGCGCTCCTGCTGTCCCCAAACAACCTGGAGAACACAGAGCAAATCACACTGGTGGTGACCAGATACTGTTACAGGTGTGTTCAGACACTTGTTTGCTATCATGGTCAAGCTAAAGGATACCACGAAGACTCATTAACAGCGGTCAAGTCCCAACATTGAAGGTAAGTTCACCCAGATCAGTGTCTCCTTACCCTTGTAATGTCTATGCAGATAACATACATACAACACAATGGAGAACTATGGATTTGTTGGGGGTGAAATTCAAAGATTATAAAATAGGCCTACCACTGTGAAACGCAATCGTATATTTAGCTAGCTATCCATATTTAACTTGACTGTTAGCAGTTTGGAGGCTATTCAGAAACACTGTATACATTACAAAGGAGGGAGGTATCATCTAACCTGGTTATTGACACCGACAGTGCATAATCATAGAAAAAGAAAACACGTGTTTGTGTGGTTCGGGTTACCTAAACCTTGAAAATAAAATCCAAGGGTATCTCGGCAAAACAATGCTGACACGCCTAAAATTAAAATATTACCGAGTCATTTATAAACGAGAGGCTCAAATGACAACATGTTCTCGTACTAACAATATGTTAACGTTAGCTTATAGTTCCTTATCGCTGATTTTAGCATATTACATACATAGTATTGTGTGTGTGTGTGTGGTGTGTGTGTGTGTGTGTGTGTGTGTGGTGTGTGTGTGTGTGTGTGTGTGTGTGTGTGTGTGTGTGTGTGTGTGTGTGTGTGTGTGTGTGTGTGTGTGTGTGTGTGTGTGTGTGTGTGTGTGTGTGTGTGTGTGTGTGTACACAGACACATACATACACAATAACATTAGCTTAGCTCCTTATATTACGTTACGTCGTTTCTATTGCAGGTGAGTTTGGTTGAGCTTCAAATGCTAACGTAGATTTAGTTATCATTTATTTGACCACACTTTAGAATAAAGGACGAGCTACTGCCTCGGTGCTGCACTTGTGTAACTTTGCTAGTGTTGCCCCCTTGTGTAACTCACCTATTGGGACGAATGGGTTCTCCTTGGTTTTTCTAATCAATTTTTCTTTGAAGGTCTCATCTTTGATTCTCGGCAAAGGGTTGAAGCCTTCAATAATAGGGGGCTCAGAAAAGTTAAAGGGCACAAGTCCCGGTGGCGATGATTGAGGGCTTTGCTCCGGGGCCGCTGGTGCTGTAGCTGCCGCCATGTCTACCTCCAAACTAATGAGTTGCGGAAATAAACTTCCGGTTACGTTTGCACTCAGGCTTCACAATAAAAGTCCAGATTTAAACGTCATGAATGAAAGCATGGTCAGCTGCATCTTCTGGCGTCTTCCGCCTGTTATGTATGCACACAATATACAAAAAACTAAATACATTTTAAATTGCAAATCTTCATCAAAGTGCACATCTCCATAGTATAAACAATTGTATCCAACATTAATGACTATACATTCATTTTACAGTCAATGGGATCTACCAATTTCAAAATCCCATGTAATAACTTCAATATAGCATAAATCGTGACTCCTTATTAACAACCGTTGTTCCAAAATAAGAACTAACCAAAACATTCAGAATGTAACCCAGCCCCACTACCTACTGGTCAATTGGCATTTATTTTCTAGTGACAGGTATTCCGATTTAACAATCAATAGAGGCATACAGGATCAAATAAGCATTGTGCAACGAATTAACTACACTCACCTAAAGGACTATTAAGGACACCTGTTCAATTTCTCATTAATGCAATTATCTAATCAACCAATCACAAGGCAGTTGCTTCAATGCATTTAGGGGTGTGGTCCTGGTCAAGACAATCTCCTGAACTCCAAACTGAATGTCAGAATGGGAAAGAAAGGTAATTTAAGCAATTTTGAGCGTGGCATGATTGTTGGTGCCAGACGGGCCGGTCTGAGTATTTCACAATCTGCTCAGTTACTGGGATTTTCACGCACAACCATTTCTAGGGTTTACAAAGAATGGTGTGAAAAGTGAATAACATCCAGTATGCGGCAGTCCTGTGGGCAAAAATGCCTTGTTGATGCTAGAGGTCAGAGGAGAATGGGCCGACTGATTCAAGCTGATAGATCAGCTTTGACTGAAATAACCCCTGGTTACAACAAAGGTATGCAGCAAAGCATTTGTGAAGCCACAACACGCACAACCTTGAGGCAGATGGCCTACAACAGCAGAAGACCCCACCGGGTACCACTCATCTCCACTACAAATAGGAAAAAGAGGGTACAATTTGCAAGAGCTCACCAAAATTGGACAGTTAAAGACTGGAAAAATGTTGCCTGGTCTGATGAGTCTTGATTTCTGTTGAGACATTCAGATGGTAGAGTCAGAATTTGGCGTGAACAGAATGAGAACACGGATCCATCATGCCTTGTTACCACTGTGCAGGCTGGTGGTGGTGGTGTAATGGTGTGGGGGGATGTTTTCTTGGCACACTTTGGGCCCCTTAGTGCCAATTGGGCATGGTTTAAATGCCACGGCCTACCTGAGCATTGTTTCTGACCGTGTCCATCCCTTTATGGCCACCATGTACCCATCCTGTGATGGCTACTTCCAGCAGGATGATGCACCATGTCACAAAGCTCCAATCATTTCAAATTGGTTTCTTGAACGTGACAATGAGTTCACTGTACTAAAATGCCCCCCCCCAGTCACCAGATCTCAACCCAATAGAGCATCTTTGGGATGTGATGGAACAGGAGCTTCGTGCCCAGGATGTGCATCCCACAAATCTCCAGCAACTGCAAGATGCTATCCTATCAATATGGGCCAACATTTCTAAAGAATGCTTTCAGCACCTTGTTGAATCAATGCCACGTAGAATTAAGGCCGTTCTGAAGGCGAAAGGGGTCAAACACAGTATTAGTATGGTAAATGTAAATGTGCTGTATTTATATAGCGCTTTTCCAGTCTTAACAACTGCTCAAAGCGCTTTTACATCTACAGGAAACATTCACCATTCACACACATTCATACACTGTGGCCGGGGCTGCCGTACAAGGTGCCCCCTGCTCATCAGATAAACATTCATACACATTCACACTCCGATGCGCAGCACCGGGGGCAACTCGGGGTTCAGTGTCTTGCCCAAGGACACTTCGACAATGACTGCAGGGGCAGGGATCAAACCACCAACCTTTCGATTGGCAGGCAACCACTCTACCACTGAGCCACAGCCGCCCCGTATGGTGTTCCTAACAATCCTTTAGGTGAGTGTATATGTTGCAAGGAAGTAACCAATCTAAGGCACTGTAATCTATGATGTCCTAGGACCACATTTAGTTTGATCATTAAACGTTTGCTATAGACAGGACGATTACTGAAAGTTTTAATAGTATTACTTGGTAACGTGTTTGAAATGTGTATCTAAATAAAATACACATTTTTAAAATAGAAATCTGATGGTTCTTTAAGGCCAATTTTGCATCACTAAAAAGGCAGCTCTCAAGACTGCTCAATGACTCCAGCTGTAAAGGACTGTCAATATGAGCTGCAACAAAAAAAGCCCAAAATGATATTACTCATTGATGAAATGTATACCAAGTCTTGATGTCAGTTGAAGTAAACATAAAAGGATAGTAGAGAATGTTTTATAAAACACACACATATATTTTTCAATCTTTTTATTGAATATTAAGGTAAATATTTCACATTAATACAGGCTACATAAAGTAGAGCCACTATACGACATGAAATTTACTCTCATTTTAACCCTTTTTAGTATGTAAACAATTATACATGTATTTACCACTCTAAAAGGTTCTGATTTCTCTTTCTCTTTAGGTAATCATCTAGTTCTGGGCCAAGTTTAAATAGCTACTTCATGTTGAGCCCCCTGCAGCCCAAGAACGGTGAATGCGGGTTTAAGTCAAAATTGCTAAACTACGCAGAGAATGGATCCTGTTGAACAGGTGCTTGCGCATGTTTGTTTGCATCATCGGGAGACTGATAACAGCTCTCGCCCAATTTTCTCTTTATGTTTGAGATAGGCACATCAAAGAATGGCGTCAAGAGAACTTCCAATTCTTCAACCTCTGCTCTGCACTCTCAGGTCACTACTAAAGTTAACAAGTTGTACATTTTTCTTTTTTCGTTGTCTTATTCGGTCATATTTGTCAGTTGGTATTTGATGTTTGCGCTGTGGGTCATGCTGTGTGCGTTTGATTGCTGTGGACGCTGTCTAGTTGACGTGGTTCAGGTGCACGTTGCCCACATGAGGTGCCCAGGTACCAGGCCACACCTGAGGGGAGAGACACCAGTAAGGGGTATACGTTAGAACTGTTGTCGTCACTATATCTTACTAATGGCAGAAATGCAAGCCTGACAGTTTACCTCCAAGCATATTATTAGACAGCATGGGTATAATAAAAGACATTACCTGCTGTTGTGGGTCAGAGTTATCTGCATTGTTTGGGACCACTTTGATAATTGGGCTCCATGCAGGGTCACTAGCGTGCAAACCATTGTACATCGGTCCCCCTGGCCCCTCTGCCATGGGAGGATGAGGGGGCAGCATTGTTCCTCCATACATTGACATAGGCATCCCCTGAACAGGCAATAACATGAAATTGTTAAAAGATGTGTACAAATGAGGAACGGGGGGTAAAATAATCTGCAAAGCTATGGCTTTGTGTTACCTTTGGGAAGTCCATGTAACTGTTGGGCAAATGCTGATGCTGGTGGTAGTTGTTAGCAGGGTTTGCAATGCCTGTGTCATCCTGCTCCATTGGCTGGTGCTGAGAGAAGGCAGACTGCTCTGCCTGCAGCTGAGGGTGCATCATGTGGCTGCTCATCAGGGGCTGGGACCAACCAGACATGGCCTCTGTATCAAGACACACAGACGGTTGGCAGTAGTAACTATGTGGTTGTGTTTATAATTCCCACTTCTGAGATTTTCCCATTTGTCTTAATTCTGACAAAATACCACATCAAAATTTGCATTTGTTCTTACCCGAAGCACTGCCGACCCCAAATGACCAAATGCCTCCCTGTCCAACAGACGCCGTGTAGCTGGTGGTGAGGAGTGGTGGGTTGACAGAACCCGTCTGCCTGATCCTGGCCAGCCGCTCTGTGCCGATGGGTGGGGGAACCTTCCGGTCCTGCTGCGAGGAGCTGCCTGGCTTAGGCTGGGGAGGAGGGGGCACAGCTGAGGTGGAATGGGCAGAGGATGACACCGTAGATGGAGGTGGGGCAGGAGACTCGCCTGGTGAAGAAGAGACAATACAGGAACAAACAGGGGCAAATCAGATTTACACATTTGAAAGTACTGCTAAAAGCAGAAAAAAATAAAAAGAATACGCCAGTAAAGACACAATTCATGAATTTAAAACCAGTAGCAGAAGACGCAAATACAAAAAGATCCGTTTTTTTTAAAAGTCTACATTGATCATTTTGACTACAAAGTTAAAAGAAAATTCAAATGAAAACAAGAAGAGTGTGAGCCTATTACCTGATGTGGATGCACTCCATGGGTGAGGGGAAAAGTGCTGTCTGCTGAATGACGGCGTGCCAACTGCTGTATGACCGTGCAGATACACAGGGCTGCCAGTGATACTGGTGGCATAGCTGGTCAACGCTGTGGGTACCGACAATTAAAAGGGACAGCTCATTATTGTGCACATCCGAAAGAAAACTGTACCTCAAAAATTCCCCTTACTAACAACAAAAACTAGGTCTTTTGTTGAGACGCATTTCCTGTGCTACTTTTTTTTTAATCACATGTATATTATTAATTAATAACCCCTATTGTAATGCAGTTAATTTAGTTAGGTTCCCCTTAAAAACTGATTCCTGTAATTAACAGTTAAATAAACCTCACAATGATTTTGTAAATTCTACAAACAAAATTCATACCGATGGGGCTGTTGACCATCCTCTGTGACGCAGAGCGATAGCCAGGGGCTTTGGAGCTGTCTGGAGGAGGTGGGTGCATCATATTCTCCATCTGGCCCATGTAGGCTGGTGGGGCTGAGTAGGACTGCTCTGGAGCTGATCGAGTCGGCAGATGGCATGCACCCCACACCTGATTGTTTCCAACCTGCAAGGCGAGCACAATTGATGACAAAGTTATAATAATTGAGTATGGTCTTATTGATGTCATGTAACAGCAAAGGAGGCCATGACATGAGTTTAGTTTATTCAGCTATTTACAATCCTTCTTTAGCATTTAAAGTCACAAGAGACAAACAGCTAAAAGTAAAACAAGATGTCAGGGTAATGTTTATATTATAAATGTTATTTCAACTCACCTGGTTATTGTTATCAAAGATGCTGCTGAAGTTGAAGAGGCCTGCAGGACCAAAGTTGGGGGGTATCTGCTGAGGCTTGCCTGCATTGGCCACATGCTGCATCTGGGAACCATTCATCATCCCCAGGTTAGCAGGGACCTGATGGGAGCCTTGAGCTTGGTTCTGGGCTTGTTGAGGCAAAGTTGTCGACTGGGACGTTTGGTTTTGGGTCTGCTTCGGGTGTTCTTGCTGAGCATTGAAGGGCACAAACACAGATTGTTGCTGCTGCTGCTGCTGCTGTTGCGTTTGCTGCTGCTGCTGCTGCTGCTGCTGCTGCTGTTGCGTTTGCTGCTGCTGCTGCTGCTCAGGAAGCGAATAGTAAGGCCCTGGTGGCTGCATACGATGGGAGACTCTGGGCGCAGGGGCTGAGAAGTGGGGTACAGTGTTGTTGGGGTGTGCAACATTGTGTGAGAGGACAGGAGGCGGTGCTGAGGGGTGGTGGGAGCTCGGCTGTGGATTGAGGAGGGGTGGTGGAGCCTCTGTGGATGGTACAGAGGAGGGAGGAGGAGGTAACTGCTGTCGAGGCTCTGGCTTGGGAGGTAAAGCCATGGCAGGGGCAGCGAAACCCACAGAGTTGACGCTCTCACTGACAGAAACAGCTTGGCTGTCTGAAGATAGAGAGGACTTCTCTTTACCAAGAGGGGCAACGCCACTGGACTCTGATTTAGTTAGCTGGATGGGGGGCTGTGAGATAGGTCCGACAGGCTGCGGAGGGGCATTAGCGGTAGTTGTAGTGGAACTGTGATGTGCAGGCGAACCAGTGCCTCGTACTGCATTGCCGCCACTAGTAGAAGTAGCCGCAACAGACACAGCGGTTACACCAGCAGGCTTGGGGTCAGGGGCGAAGAGCTGTTTCCTGACAGAGGAAGGAGTGGGGATGCTCGGCTGGGGATTGTATGGAGTAGGATTAGGGGTATGAGGCGAGGCTGTAGATGTGTTAGGTGCACTGGTGGTGGTGTTGGTCGTGACTGAGGCTCCTGAACTGGCTGTGTTGCTGTGCTCACTATGGGTCAAGTTGGTTCTGGCCTGGCCTCCAGTGCTGTTGGTTCCTCCATTGTGTTTGGGGGAGCTGTTAGCACTGCCGGGACTCACAGGACGCACAGGGAAGGAACCCCAGGTGCTGGCGGCAGGAGAGAAGGTGCCACCAAACTGGGCCATGGGTAGACGAGGGTGTCTGATCTGGTGCATGGTCTGAGCAGCTAGTAGAGCCAGCTGAGGGTGGGCGTACGCCAAAGGCAGAGACACAGGAAAGGGCTGTCTGACATTTGATGACAGTCCCTTCCCAATCTTTCCCCCGGCCTGAGAGGAGAGCGAAGACGAGGATGAAGAGGGCTGGAACGAGACGCCTGTGGAGACCAACGAGCTCAGGGATTTTGGCCCAGTGGTTGAACCGCTGGCGGGCCCTGTGGTACTGGGGAAGGAAGCTGGGGTCATTTTAGAGCCTGGGGCTCTGATGTGATTCCTTGGGATCAGATCTTCAAGCTCTTTGGCTGGGTCTTGGATTAGAGCATTGATCAGCTGGACTGCATACCTTGTAGACTCTGTCCCACCTCTGAAACAACAAGGCACACTTCATTCAGACTATTTTCTTGTGTTAGAAAGTAAAACATATCAAATGTGATGACCTAATTCAGCCTGATAAACGACAAAACAGTTTTACTGATGAAGTGCAAGTATGGTCTCTTTCAGTCCTCAGTTTTGAGTATTTTAAAACCGCATAGTTAATGACATTTAATTAACCAAAACACTGTTTATCCAATTGGCTGCAACACACGCAGTTATTAGAACCACCGCTGGTATGTAAGCCATTGGTCTATCGCTGCTACCTCATTGTTCTCGTGCAACCAGGCTTCATATTTTGACCTTAGTGTCTTAACGCACAGGAAATGCTTTGAGCCATGTACTAGCAATAGCAAATGTTTACTGTTTACACCATAACAATGGTGGACCAAGATGCAGGCATCACATCTGCAAAGGTCTACTGACGAAACACATTCATTGGTTGCAGCCAGTGTGAGTGGAAGCCAGCTGGCCTGATCAACAGTTGATAGAAGTCTCCGCTCTGCATGTGGAACTGAGTCTATACTCCCCAACAATGTTGTTAAGACAGAGACATTTGTGTGTGGAATTTGTTCTAGACCTTAAAGGCCTAAGAGGGCTGATGATTTTATGTATTAGCTCAGAAAACAATTGTTTTGGAGAGTTTATCAGTTTTGAGACAAGTGACCATTTTTTTGTAAGAAGTAATTTGAAGAAAAAGTAAAAGCCTAAGGCTCACAAACTTTCTTGGAGATATGTTACACATGTCAAATCTTAAATTGTACATTTTTTACATTTTCTTTATTAAATTTCTGAGAACATGCCAGCAAGACGGCTTTGTTTTTGTTTTATGGACACATCTAGAGGACATGCAACACCATTACATTGCAATCTCCTGTCTTGTAATACTCCACATTTTGGATAAAGTGTGCCTTTGCTCCGGGGAAAAAAAAAGAATTCATGTCCCACTATTGACTTTTGTAAAATCTGTTTTTCATACACATTAACAATTTTTTTTAAACTTTGGTGTCAGCTCTTGCACTCAAATGGCACTTAGACTCTGGCATTGCTACATGACAATATGTCAAGATTTGTCAAGTGTGAAGTTGTTTGGATATGCTGTTCTCTAAAAAGCTGCAAGCAGCAATACCACCATTCTAAACAGTTTTGAACGGGCACTGCACTAGTTAAACGCTAAAAAAAAGTAAAGAGGATGACATGTAAGGAGGATAGGAACATTTAACTTCCCCGAATTCTACAAATTCACTTGTCCCCATATTTTAAACAAAGTGTTGGACTGTTGCACTGTAGGACTAGCCCAGTGGGAATGAATAACATCATCCAGAAGGGGCTTACATGCTTTATGCAACCAACCAGCTGTTATACACAAGCTGCAGTGCTGTTTATAGCCCACCAGAGGGCATTATTTTTACCTTATGGTGATCATCCTCTCCCCATTCTTGTCCTTCTGTTTGTCTACGTCAATGTGAGCTCCTGTCACGTCCTGGATGGCTGTGATGTTGCAGCCACCTCGGCCCATGATCCGAGACACAACGGAGGCTGGCACAGATAGCTTCTTTGATCTTCAAAAGAAATTTAATTATTTGTGTGTCTTTACTGCCAGATGTTAACACTACTGACGGTAATTTACATTAACTGATACCCTCAAAACAAAACAAATTTTGTTTTATCTTGTGTGCACATTAAGTAAGACGGGGCCATGTCAATCAAAACCCTTGCATTGGTTGCAATGCTCTCACATAAAATTAAATAACTGACCTTCTGACCACTTCCTTCCAACCTTCTTCTCTCTTCTGGCCTCTTTTGGGGCTTGTGAGGCTGAGCTTACTGTTGGGTGAGGTAATGGGAAGAGCCATGGTCTTGAATGGAGAGGGTAAGGAGTTTGAGGTGGAGTCGCTCATGTCCAGAGCTCTGTGACAAAACCGGCAAAATAATGACGTAATCTGTTATGTCATGTTGGTTGACACAAAATGTTCTGAAATAAGCTAGAAGTTGAAGTTAGAATGTAAGTCTGCAATTTAACAAAATGCACTGCATATAGCTCACACGTAAAAAAGCATTTTAGCTATTAGCTTGTTCTTCCTAGATGATTAATGTCCACTGCTCCACAGGGGACTCACTTTTGCGTTGGTTTTGAGATGGAGACTGTGACCTTGTTGTCCAGCTTGCCGTCAGTCTGCGGCTGAGGACAATGTCTCTTCTCTAGGCCGCGCAGGAGGCCTTGGGCTGCTCCTGAGGAGGGGACTGAGGAAGAGGAGGATGAGGAAGAGGAGGAGGAGGAGGAGGCGGAGGAGGTGAGGTCAGGGAGGTAGTTGAGCTCCTGACTTTTGCCGCCGCTGCTGCTGCTTTCACTGGCACAGTCGGTGCTATCCAAGGGGTCAGAATCGCTGTTACCGCCCGTCACTCCCCCTCCCCCACCCCGTGGCTCACCGTGGATCTTGTTCTTATCAGCCTTGTGCTGTGCTAGTGCAACCTACAGGGAAGACACAGACGTCACCGTATTGTGTTATTTTTGCATAGTTATCTCAAAATAAAATCTACAAAAGCACATTATGAATCAGCAAAGACAAACAATATCATTGACAAAAAGCAGTAGTGCTCACCTGCGGATCCTGTAATATGATAGGTTCATTGGGCGAGTCCTTGGTCTTGTTCTTTTTGTTCTTCCGATTGGTGCTCGGGGTAGTGGCCACACTCGCTCGCTTCTTACCAAAAGCTGTTGTGAAAGTGGTGGAGGTGGCAGATATACCAATGGTGGTGGTGGTGGTTGCACTCGGAGGATCAATAGGAACCTCTTCTTCTAAAGGGGGGAACATTTAAACAGGAACATTTACCAACCACTTTAATTCTAGTACAATATAACTGAGTATATAAAATATAACTAATAAACAATTATGCAGTCTCTTAAGTCATAATAAAGTCCTAAAAGGTTACCGTCAGCTGAATCCTCCTTCTGCTCCAGCATCTCAGAGTAGTCATCCTTGGTTTTCTGCCCCTCCTCTTCCTCTTGCTTTCTCTTCTGCTCCTCCTTCTTCTTCTTGCGTTTCTCCTTACGCTTCTCACGTTTAGCAGCCAGGGCCTGCTTCTTGCTCTCCTCTCGGGACTGTCGCACACAACAAAGAGTTGTATAAAAAAAACATGTTTGTCCACATCCACTGTAACCTCCCAAAGCAAAGCCATGGGTTCTGACATTACCTTCTCCAAGTCTAGCTCCTTAAGGAGAATGCTAGCATTCTTGTTAGCCTCGGCTGCTTGCTGGTCTTTGGCTTTGACAATGGTCTCCATGCACTGGTGGCACTTCTTCAACAGCTCCTGCAACAAAGGGAAACCAGCAGCTGGAATTACAGCTCTGCTTAACATCTCCATTAGCTCTGCCAATTGCAAAAGATGAGGCAGACTTATGACTGAAAAGGAAAATCTATCTACCTTGTCAGCGATGGTGGCAATATATCTCATGCACTCAATGTCTGATGGGAATTGGTTGACCTCTTTCACAAGATACTGCACCACTTTTACATGACCCTGAAATGTTAAAAAATGGTTAATAACCAGAGACTTGCAAAAGTGTAAAATGCAGGGTTTTGGAAAACTTTGCACCTTGCGAAACGCAGCCATGAGTGGGGTAATCTTGCGGTTATCGGCTGCATCCACATCAGCACTGGCATGAACTAAGAGCTGGACCACGTCAAAATGACCGCCATTTGCTGCTAGCCAAAGAGGAGTGTTCCCTTTCTTGTTTCGTACATCGATATGGGCACCCCTGCAAAGACAGGAAGACGTGTTGCCTTAAGGAGTCACATAAAGGCATTGCAGCTAAAAGAGCTTGGAGATAATACATGTGCATGGAATCTATGGGCGATGTCTGATTTAAATAACAAAAGGAAGTGTGCCTTTATCTGCCTCACCAACATTTAAAGTGTAAATGAACATGATGTGAAAAAGCACCATCTGTAATTGCATTGAAACCAGCAATATGGGGCTTTGTTCACCGACAGCCTGTGCCAGTACAATGCCCTACACAAGCATCAAACTACTCACCGGCAGGAAAATTCTGACCTATTTCCCAGCCTAAGCAGCTGAATCACTCAACAACAGAAGGAACTGATGTTACATTACAATAAGAATCCAGAATATGATTCTGTACAGAAACACCCAAAAGCACTTACCTGTTGATAAGCAGCTCACAAAACTTGTAGTGGCCCTTGTCAGCAGCAATGGTGAGGGCAGTGTCTCGGGATGAGGGAACAGGGGGAGCGTTGACATCAGCGCCTTTGTCTAGAAGCACTCGGCCCACCTCTGCATAACCTCCTGAGGCTGCCTCCATCAGAGGAGTGAGACCAGTCTGCATGACGTGAGAAGTTACTTTGCATGATGACTAGCTGCATCGTGGGCCCGCAATATTGTCAAATGTATTAATTATGTCTGGAAACTACAACAAGGAAAAAATTTCACCTTAGCACGATGCTCTACGTTGGCCTTGCGATCTAGCAGCAGACTGACGACCTCAGCCCGCCCCTGGAAGCAGGCTAGAGTCAGAGCTGTGTTTCTGTTGGTCTCAATCTGGGCGTTGATGTCCGAGCCCATATCTAGCAACAGCTTCACTGCCGGTACATGACCATTCATGGCTGCCAGCATCAGAGGAGAGATTCCCAGCTTACTGCCAGTCCTGGTGAGAGAGTAAATAAATAAAATGTTTAGAGACCCAAAAAAACTAAACAAAACATTTAACTGTTTAATGTGCTCTGAGAAGCATAACATGGATCACCTAAAATTTGTCTTGGTTATAAACACAATCGTTTTATTGCAATTTAACTTTACATGTATTTTCACTTTCTGCAAAGTAGCATTTAACAAAGTAACAGCTGCTACTAGACTTGGTTTTCAAGTTACGGCCTTACTCTTTCCTCACTCCTTATTTATAAGGGAGTTAATCACTATGCTATTACTTTTGGGTGCGGCTAAATCCCAAAGGTATATTTGACAAAGATGCTGTATTTGTTTGGCACAAAGTGCAACCTTATTAGCATCAGAAACTAAAACAATATTGTCACATTTAGATCAAGGAGAAGGACTGTATCCTGATACTGAACCTAATGTCGTTGGCCATGTTTCACATATACCAAGGGGCCAAAGTTCTTTACTCACCTGGAGTTGATCTCAGCTCCAGCATTGAGGAGAATCTTGATGATGTTGACATAACCCCCAGAAGCAGCCAGGCTAAGAGGCGTGTAGTCGGACACATTGCGGTGTTCCTTATTAGCACCCCGAAGCAGCAGCAACTCAACCACCTGATCAGCATAAATGACAGTTGCATAGTTAAAGGTCCAACGTGTAATATATTTACTGTAATAAAAAAAGTAAAAAATGATACCCAATGCATCATCAGATATTAAGGAAACATGCTAAGTTGAAATACTGATGCTAGTGCAGGCGTAAAAGCAGCAAATCAACAAGATTGATAGAGATAGATTCTACCAGACCAAAAAAACAGTTGCGTGACCAGAGATGTGACATACACCGGATAAATATCGGAGATGTATTTGAAAGATAGAAGCAGTTTAGAACCCAAAATTACGCAGAGTTGGATAATTTCCTCCTGAACAGGTAAGCACTAGCTTCCGGCTAATTTATCACGTCTACAAGGGACGGGCATTTCATGTAATTGTGTAGCTACTCACATTGAATTTTATTGCTGGAATACCCGAGTTGGTTACTCACAAAAAAATTGAGATACAGCCAGTAAAGTGATCCCGAATGGTCCTAGCTAATGCCACCATGGTAACCCTGCTAACTGCTAACGTTACCGGAGGACCAGGCCAGCGGGCCACGGCTGTTTACGTGTTGCCTTTTCAGCGGCCGTAGCTGACAACAGTGAGTTATTTTAAGCCAAGAGAGGGGTCTGAAAATCATGAAGAGAGTACCGTGAGTTTGCAGTGTGTTTAGCGATTGTTGCCGTAATTCTAAGCCAATAAAGTGTGTATTTCAGTCGGGTGGAAAAGGACGGAAAGGTAGTGGTATTTGTAGAGGTTCCTATCATAATTCTAAGCCAAGGAAGTGTGTCTGTCTGACATGTGTAGAGGATGGCAAGGTGGTGGGGTTTTTAGCGATTCCTACTATTATTCTAAGGCGAAAAAGTGTTTCCGTCACTTGGGTACAAAGTTTCTTGTGCGCACGGTAGCATCAAATGTTAGCTACTCCACTGTGCTATGGAGTAACGTCTAGCTATGTGAGACAAGCGTCTAGAAACATTGTTGTGGAAGCTCGGTCTCAGCCTGGCACCAACATGAACTTTGAGTTTGGGGAGGAAGGGACCGGGGGAGATGACACTCTCTAGAATTTTGAATTTGTACTGCAGCAATTATTTTAAACACAAAGCCGTCAGTATCACATATTGCAACTTTAAAGCCAGGAAACAACTGAACAGAAATGTCTCTATTGTACTGAAAGACAATGCATTTACCTCCTGGCGTCCCCCAGAGCAGGCCAGGGAAAGGGGCGTGTCTTTGGTTCTCTCTGACTGGGCCTCAATGTCACCCCCTTTGTCCAGGAGCACTTCCACCACTCCTACATGGCCAGCAGTGGCAGCCAGGATCAGAGGAGTAAAACCTGTGGAGAACCGGGGGAATTTCAGGGTATTTTGGGTTACCTAATATATGAATTAGCTATTTTGAATTATATAAAATTAACACCTTCCGATAGTACATGTTACCATCACGTTTGTTTTTAATTTTTTTTTTTACCTTTTTTGTCCCGGTGCTCAATGTTGGCTCCCCGTGCAATGAGGACTGACACAAGCTCTTCATGTCCTCCTGCACACGCCAGCGTCAGAGCTGTGTCATGATTACTCTCCGTCTGAGGGGTAAAACAATATCTCTTAACAGGATAGAGGACTTTGTGCACATTTGTACTCACTTGCATTGTAACTTTGAAAATCTCTGTCATTTTAACATTGGCATTGAGTCTTACGTGTGCATCGATGTCAACAGAGGGGTAGAGGGGCAGGACCGAAGGGGGCGAGGCAATGTTTGCAGGCATCTGTGTGGGTGGCTGGGACAGCGGTGTGGGTGAGGTTGTAGTGTTCAGCATGGGGACACGGCTGCTCACAGCTGCAAAAAAAGGAAATAAAAAAAATTATAGGGACAAACAGATTAGGGATTAGCAGACATTTACTTCCAATGAGAGTCAACAAGAATCCCAAATCAAATGCACTTACCGGCCATGATGTCATCCAGCGTGTCTGTGAGCGTCTGAGCAGGTGTAGCGACCATGAGCCCATCTGGGGCCTGCTGAGGTATCATACCTGGGCCTAACCCAGCCAACTGTTGACCCTGCTGCTGGCCCAGCATCTGCTGCCCCACAAGTACCCTTTGTAGCTCTGGGCTGGTGCTTCCCGGGTAATCTGCAGGGTTGTAGTCTGGCAGGGGTTGTATAGGGACGAAGGCAGTGTGAAGAGGCGGTGGAGGAGGCTGGGGCTGGGCCTGTGGCGAAGGGGGCAGAGGAGGCTGCTGTGGCGGCTGTGGCCCATCCCTGTTGAGGATTGTGCCCACCCGAGGAAGCTTGGGGTAATCGTCGTCTTCTCCGTCTGCCTCTTCCTCAGAGCCCTCATCATCGTCATCGTCTTCCTCTTCCTGAAAAAGTAGAGAAAACCCTTTAAAACCCTAGAGTCAATAAACAGTATTAAACCGAGTTCAAACTAACATCCAAATGACACACACAAAAACAAACTTTGAGTTTTACCTCATCCCCTTCGTCTCCTGGCTGGTCCTCTTGCTCCCCATCTTTGTTGGCCTCTTCATCGGTGTCAGAGCTGGTGTGTAGCTGGGCACCTGTTGCGATAGGAAGTGGCCCTGGAGCAGACGTCGTACTTCCCGGCCCTGGGCCTGGGCCTTGGCTCTGTCCGGCCTCCTGCTCCTCTTTTAACCCCTTCGCCTCCATGTACTCTTTGGTGAACTGTTGCTGTGTTTTCAGCTGCAGCTGGCGTTCAACCTTCTGCAGCTCCTTTAAGATTTTCTTCTTCTTCTGCACCTAAGTGGGGAACAGCCACATCCGTGTTTGACTAACTTCTGATACGGTGCTATGCATGCAAAATATTATTTTAAGCGTGAATTTGATGTAAGACAACATCCATCTTAAACTTTCTGGAAAAAACAAAACGGGATCCCATCTTAAATGGATGATGGATTATACCTGCTCCTCTCTGCTCTTCTTCAGCTCCTCAATCTTGTCTTTGGTGAGCGGCTCCCCCTGAATGAGTTCTAGCGACTGAAGCTGGGCCTTCTCAATGGCGCTGATTCTCTGGCCCAGCTCATTCAGCTTTCCCTCCGTCTCTTCCACAATGCACTCTAGAGGCTGGCACAAGTGAAAGGGCGGCAGAGGCTCTGCTTCAGGCCCCCGGCCGACTGAGCTGGGGACACCGGGCTGAAGGGCTGCTTGTCTCTGTTTGGACATGCCTGGATTTGAACGGAAGAGATCCAACAAGTTGCAAATTAGGATGGGTTAACGATAAAATGCCTCAAAACTGGGGATCTAACAGCTAAATGGCTGAGTAAAGTCTGCAACTCTATTTTGTGACTACACGCACTGGGTGACAGGACATCTTGAACGGATTACCTTTGCTGGAGACGGGTGGGGATGTGGCGATGTTTGATGGGGCTCTGTCGGGCTCCTGAGGGGGCACTACCATCGCGAGAGCTTGGAATGGGACACGAGGAACCTGTTACGACAGAAGGCAGGTTAGTATTAAGCAATGAAAAACATCTACTAGACTTGCCTTTTACTTAAATAGATAAAACACTTACACCAAAAGATCTATTCCCCAAAAGAACATTGATAAAAAAAAATTGTGATTTATTGCAGTATTTACCTGAGAGGTATCTTGCGAGGGGGGAGTGAGCTGAGAGAGATCAGGGGCTGGGACAGACAGGATGTTGTTGGGGTAGTCCAACAGGTAGGACACCACATTGGTGTGGCCACCCTTAGCAGCTTCTATCAACATGGTTGAACCATCCTACAAAGAGAAGACATGCATGGTTTCAATGATATGCTATTATTAGACACATGTGGACACAAATAAATATTCTTACGGGTCTAATCTATACACAGAGTGAGCATTACTTTGAGTCTGTGTGTAGGATCCGCCCCATGTGCCAGCAGCAGCTCCACCACAGCCAGATGTCCTCCAGCACAGGCCAGAGACACCACTGTGTGGTCATTATTGGCAGTAGCTCTGTTCACATTAGCACCTGGACGAGAGAAGAAGGGTAACCATAGTTAGTCACTGTGTGCAAGATAGGGGTCTAATTATTACATTCACAAAAGCAATCTCCCTCAACCTCTAACCAATATGAATTAGAGATACATCCTATACACAAACAAGCATTCCTGCATTCGGATGGGTGGGACTACATGACATGTTTGTAGGCTCAAAAATTCAACAATACAAGTACTGTGACAATTAGTAATCTAAATCTATTACGGATGTCTTAGCACTTACAAACTAAGTACATCAGCACACAATACACTGCATAGAAATTGAAAACAAAATATTTCCTTAAATTTCTTTAGCACTACCACATTGATCAGCCTATAACTGTAAATCCATCCAGGATGATGCATATTCAAGTTTAACAAAATCAATAAAGCCTTTCAAATACATATTCAAGCTTTTGATCACATCATATAATTATAATGATCCTTGACTTTTTAATCAATTGACTACAATAGCTGTTTAAGCAAAAACAAATACATTTAAAAAAAAAGGACATAGGGCTCAACATTAACTTTTTGAGGCACTTGTCCTTTAGACAAATACATTTACATTTTACTTGTCCATGCACAAAAGTCCCTTGTCTGGGTAAAGATTTCTCATTTTCTCTCTTTTCAACAAACCGTTGAAAGCATCCAAACACTATCAACATAACTACAATTCAGTGGAAACAAATGTGTACCAAGAATAGATTTGCCACTAAATATTGGTGTTCACTTTTTCACTTTCTACCTGGCAGAGGCTGAGTTACCAAGGGATCCTTTAAAAGGTGTAGCTACTTTACAGTTGATTGTTAGCGGATTTATTTAATCTGGCAAGTCGCGGAACTGAGGTTTTACAATAACTGACGAACAAATGAGCAGTGGAGGAGTAACGCTGCGAGGCACAGAGCTACATGAGTCATATTAACTCCATGCTTTACCCACACAAAGCACACAGCCATTGCCACATGAAACATCTGTATTCGGCTTGTTTTCTGTGAACAATGTGGCGACGGGTAATGTTAAGGCAGAATTAGCAAGCTAATGGCTAATGCCATCTAACACTGCCTGGCTGGCTTCCTTGCTTGCTGGTTCCGCTGTGCTTTCATGCTGCAGAGAAGGAGCTGAACAGCTGGTTGGGTCTAACCTAAGCAGTATGCTGACCCGTTGCTGCTGGGTCTAACAGTCAACTGCTGCCCCGGATTGTGGCAAAAAAAATGTATTGGTTTCAAATCGGTAACATAGACGTAATGAGTGCACCTAATGTTAAATGACATGGCATTTTATTTAGTTTGAGTTTTAACTTGTCCAGTGGGGCAAGTCAATTTATCTTCCACTTGCCCTACAAAAAAAATCCAAATGTTCCGGACCAGTGGACAAGCCTTAATGTTGAGCCCTGGGACATTTGAGTTGTTTCTATGAACAGCTGGTCAATTACACACCTTTGCTGATAAGGAACTGCACTGTACAGAGATGTCCTGCTCTTGCTGCCTTCATCAAGGGTGTCCGTCCCCCTTCAGACTCATGTTCCTGGAAGACAAAAGGTGACGGCGTGTTTGTGAAAGTTTAGTCCAGAAGTTAAACAGAGTTAGTTGTATTTATCAAGAAAAATGTGATTCAACAAAAGAAACTGCTACTGTTGTAGCTCTAAAAAGGTACAAGCCTAACTTCACACAAAAGACTGTTCAATTGGACCAATTAACATGCAAACATAAGACTCAGACTTTATTATGCATCTGTTCTGGTGTTATCTAAAAGCAAAGGGCCAATCATAGGTTACAGAGATGATTTAAGAGTATGGCGTACCAAGTTGGCTCCAGCCTGCAGCAGCACATCCGCCACATCAGTGTGTCCGTTCTCACACGCGTATGTCAATGCTGTGTCGCCCGTTGCCGTGGTGGCATGAACATTTGCTCCTGAATGACAAAACCAAGAGATTAGGATGGCAAGCACAGCGGTATAACTAAGATATTTTTTTAATTGCAGCTAAGCATTATCTTTGTTCTCCTAAAGAGCCCTTTGCCTCGTTTCCTTTAGCTCACCTGCAGCCAATAGGTATTTCACCAACTCCAGATGGCCTTCCTGTGCCGCCTCCATCAGAGGTGTGGAGCAGCCCAACTCAATGTCGGCACCCGCCTTGATGAGGAAGTCGGCCACTTCCAAGAAGCCTCCGCAGCACGCTAGAGTCAACGCTGTCTCTTGTGTCTCCTCTGTCTGGGCGTTGATGTTAGCACCTGGACAACAGAACCATTAGTGATTAGTAAATGATTTGTTTTCATAAAATGCAAAAACCTGCATGCTTTCGTTAAAACACACCCACCCGCCCCCACACCAACACCCACACACACACCTTGCTTACCTTGAGCCAGCAGCAGTGCTACCATCTCCTCGTGGCCTTCTCTTGCCGCCTCCATCAGAGGTGTGTAGCCTTCATCATTAACCTGAACACAAACAGAAGCGAGCCCAGATAAGAAAACATTGGGGAGAGTATGAGTCACTGCAAGATTACTCTGTGTCTCAGCTTGTCTTTTGTGTCTGTGTACTCTCACTGAGGATGGAACAACGACCAGCCATTAGACACTGCCACTGTAGTCAACATCTTTACATAAAATGTGTGGGGAGGAGAGATCCCCAATGACCTAAAGCAATGTAATTTAGCCTGGCATCTTGTGTTAAAGTCTGCTACCTCACTGCCAGATGAGTGCATTCATTTCTTTATTAGGATTTAAATAACAGCAATAAAATATGACCAAATAATCTTTTAAGTTTTCTTACTTGCTCAGTTTCATAAAAGGTCATTTATAAATGTTGATAAATAAATTCGCATTTCAGAAACTAGTTCTTATCAAAACTTTAATTTCTATCAATATTCTACAACTATAGCTTAGGGTTGGGTACCTTTCACAATTTTACTGGCAACAGTAACATTTTTCGGCACTTTCCCTCATTAATTATATTTTTTGTAAAAGTTGTAAAAAAAATAATAATAAAAAACTATTTATCCTATTTACTTTGAACATTATGTTATTTGAATTAATAATTCCTCCCAACCCCGTCCCTAAAATCTATTAAATTGAATATTTATTAATTTCCTACTCATTGTAACTTTTATTCTTGTATATTATTATATTTTAGCCCGTTTTATTTTCATAATTACCATTTTTAATTGCTCTTTAATGTTTTATGTAAAGCACTTTGAATTGCCTTGTTGCTGAAAGGTGCTGTGGAAATAAAGATACAACCTCCGCCTGTCAGTCAGTCATCAGGGCACAGAAACCCCTGTAGTGCCTGGTTTTGTCCAGAGCACCGCAACTGCTTTCGGCTCGCCATTAATATCATATCACAGTGAATGATGTCCGCGTAAAGTTGTGAATAACTGTAACCACACTTGAAACCACTTTATTTGCATTGCCGTGACTCACTGTTACTTCATCAAAACGGCAAAGCTGATGTAGTTTGCTCAAGTTTGCTCAAGTTTACTCCGTCCCCACCTCTGCAGGCGCGCGTGTCGAAGCTCAGCTCTCCGTCAATATGTAGAGGAGACAAATAAGCTAGCGCTTACGTGTTCTCAGGTTCCGACATTTGGTACCGTTTGATTTAAAGTGAATTGTCCTCGGTAGTACCGATATAATTTGGTCCGTACCTAAAAAAGTAGAGTTTGGTACCCCACCCTACTATACCTGTTGTAGTATTCAGCACGTTTCCCAAAAGTAGCAGGGCAGTATGACTGTTGAAAAGTCAAAGGCTATTCACCACAGAAAAGTCTCTGCTGCAGAATGTGTGGAATCAAAAATTGCTACATTCACTGCTAACTTCTTCATACTTCCCATCAGAAACACACTTTCTCTCCTTACCGCTCAACGAGTCAGCTACCTTTTGTTTTAAAATCATTCCAAGATGCTCAGGCCCGGAGGGCATCTGGAGGCGTTAAATAAAAAACAATAGCAGTATTGTTTGTCCAGGAGCTTATCGATACTTCGCTACTGACCAGTCCGGAACCAGTACCAGTTTAGTACAGGTTCTGGATACCCATCCTTACTCCTGTATGTTATTGTCTTCCCCAATCTCTCCCTTTACACACCTCCTCCAAATTGGCTCCTCTCTCGATGAGCAAGGCTGCCAGCTCCACGTGTCCTCCACAGGCTGCAAGGGTGAGGGGCGACTCGAAGGAATCAGCTGGCATGTTGACCTGCGCACCGCTGTCCAACAGCAGCCGTGCCACCTCCACATGGCCGTCCTGGGACAGCGAGACACACAGAGAATGTAGAGATAAGCACCTGAATAAATGTTTGGTATCACTTTATAATTAAGCTAATGCATGACTCCAAGACTCTTCACAATTCACTTTTAAAACGAGGTGCTATAATTTGATACAAAACAATTTCTGATTACTCTTAATATTTTGTTTCCATACTTTCTTACGGTATTGTTACATTCAGTGTATAGTGTAATCATAAATGTACATTCAAGAATGCAAAAAATATGATGAACATTACATCACTATTTTCCCAACATCATATGGTCTATTCATTTTAATTTTTTTAAAAACGGTCCCTAGTCTAGGAAACGTGAAAAACACCATCAAACTTTAAACTAGCGTTGAGTAAGAAGGTTTAAATTATGATTATGGGACATATGCAATCACACTTGTTCTTTCCAAATTCACTAGAACAAGTCAACTTTTCCCCCTACTTAGGTGCACAAGTACATGACGTGTACTTTTTAGAGAGCTCTGTCAAAGTGCTTCCGAGTGTGGACTTACAGCTGTTGATGTGCTAACTTCGCTGCGCTATCAGTTTAGACAATGCATTAGCTTATTCTTGTTTTGAATTGGTTGTAATGTTGGATATGTAATTTAACAAAAAGATACAAAAGGTAGTCTGTAGAGAAAAATGTAACTTTACAAATATGGACAATTTTTATGATGTTGGCCATTTCATTTGAACTCATGCAAAGACAAAAATATTAAAACAAACTTAAAATGTACTAAAATGAATTCAATATTTGTTCAAAACAAAATGCAAGCAAATATAAAACTAGAGGTAGTTGTTCAATAGCCGAGAAAGAAATATTTAGGTAATGGTTTGGGTCAGATGCTCACCATGCACGCTTCCATCAGTGCCGTGTGCATCTCATCTGTTTTATGTTCCTGGTCTGCTCCGGCCTCCAACAGAAAACGCACCATGTCTAAGTGACCTGCAGAAAACAAACAAAACTCCATTTTCTAAAGCCTCTATCACTAAGTATGAATAAAGAGCATGTTAAAGAAAAGAAACCTGAATAAAATATCAACAGGAAACACACTATATTTGAGTTCTGACCTTTGTAGCAGGCGAGTGTGAGAGCACTCTCCTTGAACTCATTGGAGTGCGTGTTGATGCCGGCGCCATACTCCAAGAGTACCCTTGCCACTTCTACGTGACCAGCACTGGCCGCCTCCATTAGAGGTGTGTGTCCGTTCTCGTTGTGGTCCTCAATATTAGCACCCTCTTTTAGCAGCACCTTCACCACATCCACAAAGCCACCTGCACATGCGTACGTCAGAGCTGTGTTGCCTGGAGTGGAGAGTGGTGGAGAAATTAACCTGAGTGCAAAACACAGAGTGTAAAAGAAAACAATCGTAATTGTAGAGCAATGAGCAGGGGCTTTACCTGTTGACGATTGTGCATTAACATCTGCCCCGTGGACCAGAAGCAGTTTGACGATGTCGACATAACCTCCACTGGCAGCAGCCATAAGGGGCGTTATGTCGCCCTTGATGCCCCGGTCCTCCACATTGGCATGCATGGCCAACAACACCTAAGGATGAAACATGAAATGATATTAAGAAACAAGCATAGGGAGGCTGTAACTACAACAATCAACCAGTGATACCATCATTATTTTATCTTTGCTTTTGCAGAAAGGTTGCTTCAGTGTACAGGCACTACAAACTGTCAATCAAAATTATGCTACATCACTTCCCACTGCAACCTTGCTTTCACATACCTGCGCTAGTTCATAGTAGCCAGCTGAGCATGCGAGGCACAGCAGGCTCTCCCCTTCCTCGGTGTGTTCGTTGACGCTCCGTCCCTCGTCGAGCAATTTGCGCACAGCGTTGACATCCCCGTCTGAGCACGCCTCTGCTAAACTACGGCTGAAAATAACCAGACTGCTACAATTACTGCCACTGTGACAGGTGAGCACACATACGCCTCACATTTACGCAAACACTTCCAAGGAGCAAATACGCACAGACATGCACACACACAAACAGGATTCCCGGGAAATGGGTTGTCTTTTTCTTGGGATCTGATTCATCTAATTTTTGGGAAAAATATTAAACCCTAAGACACACTGTACTGACTATACTGAGAATAACAAAAATTGGATTAAATAATTAATTCCTAGATGAAACTGGGTACAAGAAAAACTGGCATAGGCCAGTGTCAGTATGGGCGAGATACATACTTGTCAGCTTGGCCGGCGTTGAGTGTGTTTTCAGCTCTCATGCGGGTCAGGGCTGCTGCAGCTTCGTCCAGGGCACAACTCACAGATGACGTCAGTCGCCGTAGCACCTCGGGGTCTGCAAAAGCTTTACCATCGGCAGTGGAAAGTTTACCTATGCCTGCCGAACACCAAAAGGGCAGAGGTGCATAGGGCAAGGCAAACCACAGGGGAGCACAACCACACCAGACCAGATGAAGCAGCAAGTCCAGTCCAGCCAATCCAATCCAGGGTTAGTAGCAGCATACACAAAGAGGAAAAAGGAAGAAAAAAAAAAAGAAAATCACACACAGAAAACACACACAAGCATTTGTTAATATGGCTTAATATCGTTGTTTTTCACTACTTTCAATACACCATCTATGATTCTTAACTTGACTATAATGTTGCCTGGTTCAAATGAGAAGGTACAAAACATCTGCAGGGTTGCTATGGGAATGTCCAGGTCGAACATATCTGTGACCAGAATTTGAATGAAAATAGGGAGGGAGGTGAGGTTTGTCCTATAGACTAGTAGATATAGGTTCAGGCTGTTAATGGTTGAAGAGAAAAAACGTCTCATCCTGTGTGAATTATAGATGGGTAAGAGGCAGTGAATGTGGGAGAAAACCAAAACTAAAAACAGTGGTCAAGAGAGAAAAACACAGCTGGGAGAAAAATAAAATGCCATATGAGAGAAAAATGTGTATGTGCAAGCACATTTGTCACGAAAGAAAAGAAAAGCCGAAGAGGGGAACAAAAAGGTAAGAGCAAGCAAGAGGGAAAAAACAGCTTTTCCTAATGGCCTACATTGAAAGATCTTTTTCAGAAGACAGAACACGGACCATTCCCTAAGTAATGTAACCAGTCAAGTGTTTGTGTTGTGTGTGGCAGCGTATGTCTTAAAGGCATGTGTAAAAAAGGAATAAAGAAGAAAAGTATTGGCTTTGAACTTTTCGGCCTCCGCCTAAACCCACCCACTAGCCGGGCAGACATGAGCGCCAGTACTTCTGTCCTCCTGTGTTTCCACCGCTAGGCCTGCAACTCGAGCTAAACTTAGCACTGCTCTCAGACAAGGATTTCGCAATGGTTCCAAAGGCAGGGGGAACCAAGAGGTCAAGGAAGTTGATCATTAATGTTTTACTGTATCATGCTTATTTCAGAAAAAAAAACATACAGCAGGGGTTTAACACACTGAAAATACCTCAGATGAAAACTTGAGAAAAATAAAAATTGGGAGCGCAGGTTTTCTAACAATCTTTCGGAATTCCTGTTACATTTGTAAAAAAAAAAAGAAAAACAGCTTATATTGCTGTGAATCACTCGACATAAATAATTGATTGTCACCCATTTAGGCTGAACTCCTTAAATGAGAAAAATGAACTCTCACTTTAAGTCCTGTGACTTCGGACTACGAGCAGATATTTTTGCTGCGTTTCAACTGAAACAAGATACTGGCTAGCCACTGAGCAGCCTCCATCCACTGTACCACCAACACACTATGCAATCTGAAGAAACATTTTCATCCAAAGTGGTAATTAAAAGTTCCGCAAACATTTGTTTGAGAACAGCAAGCACAAAATTGCAAGCAGGTCACCTTTAAACCTCATTAAATATTTGAACAAAAGCAGCAGTCATGTGTTATTTTGACATGAATGGATTAGTTTGTCAATCTGTAAACTAACTTTCTGATGAAGCAAATGGCTCATGAATACAAATTACTTTGCTTTTTTTTTTTTTAATTCTTAACAACATACCAGCTCCAGCTTTTAATGCTTGCAGGTTCCAGCTTTTTAAAATGACCACATGAAGTGTCCTTTGCTCCTGAGTGAGACCTACCTTGGCCTATAACAGCACAGCACAAAAGGTGTTGAATCCATGAAATTAAGTCCAAATCCAGGATGATGGACTGTACAGTGTGTTTACCCATAAGCACTTGCTCCAGTACTGCTCTCCCAAAAACTCTATGTTTACACAAACAACATGATCTTCTATCAAGATAAAAAAAAATATATATATAGGGTAGGTGTAGATACCAAATGCTTGTTAAAAACATACAACAGGCATTCACACTAATCTGGCAGCACCAAGACACTTGCATGCACAAATTGTAGCACAATTCATAGATTAAGGCAGTAGTTGCGTCAATGGCTCACACTGACTTGACATCTGATGATTAAACATTCAGGTAAATATCCAGAAAGATGTACAGGAAACACTGTATTCACTGCACCAAAATGAGAGGTCAAATTAGGTAATGTGTTGCCTTTTTTTCTATAGAGCTTGCTGGGTTGTGTATATAGAAACATCATTTTGCATCCAGTCCAATCCATGACCTTTCTGACAAATGAGCAAAACTACAAATGAAACAGCACAATAATTCCAAAATAATTCACATCTGTGAATTGGTTATGATTTCTCTAATACCAAGCTTGTTTTGACAGACCTAAAGCTTTCTATACATTTACCTAAAAGCTTCCGACATCAACGCAACCCTCACTAGGGCGGTCCCTGACTAAGATGGTGTCCTTTCCCATACAAATAACCTACTTACGAAAAAAAAAAGTCAAATGTAGGCTTCTAGTGGCGGCAAGGAGAACTTGTTGCATTATGGGTAAGATGATGATGGGTAGTAGATGGGTGGTACTTGTGAGCTGATAAGTTACTGCAGTTTCTGGTGTTTATTATACTCAGTAGAGTTACTTTTAACACGGATGTAAAATGGGTGTTCAGGAATTAGTCTGACAGCTTGGTTTACATTTTGTTTTTTGTTTTATTTGAGAAAAACAAAAGGGGACAATACATATTAATGAACATTTTCACAAATGTAAATATGCCAGATTGTAGCCTTAGGCTAATTTCCATCTGCAGACCCCCTGGCAGGTTGATGGTACACAAAAAATAATAAATGCACTGTTGACAGTGAAGAAAACCCTTGTAAAAGTCCAGAAATGCCTCTTTACTTCTTAACTGCATTAATAAACTGGTCAACCGATGAATATTAACAACCAGATAATGCAATGGCCACGCTTTTCAGCTTTATCTATGGGCTCTACAGGTCAACTACAGTTCAGAGCCACAGATCTTTAAAATGCTAGCCAGGGTTGCATGCACAGTACATTTATCAGCATGAGAACTCTCATTTTCTCGCTGCGGCCTGCTCCGCCTATTGGAACCCCCACCCTGCCCGACTGGTGAGGAATTATTGATTTCCTTAATTTGTTTTTTTTCATGTTTTATAGATCTCATGAAATAAACTTGATATTTACATTGAAATAATGCACCTTCACAATGTATAGTTTAAATATTGTTTTAAATAGTATTGATTAAGTAGTGTTTCTCAACATTGGGGAGTTATATTTATTAGATTGTTTTTTTAGTCAGTTGTAGTGGTTTATCTTTCAAAGAGTGACTTCGGTTGTAGCATACAGAGTTGTGGCATTACACATCAGCAAGAAACGTAAAGTGTCACAAAAAATATTTAGAAACAAACACGATCTACCTGGCAGCTGATGCCGTGCGGGCGCTGCCTCTGGACAACCAGAGAAGCCCGGGAGCTGACCGAGTGAAGACCGCGGTCAAGCTAGCCGTCTCTCGCATCTCACGTCCCATGTGTGCATTTGCTTAATGTTTCTTACTTACAAGCTAATGTTATTTAATTTTAAATGTGAACCACACACCTCCCTCAACCTCAAGTTTAATTACTATGCAAAATTATGGTTTGACAGACGAGCAAGCTGCAACTGAAAAGATATGACAAAGGGTACAATTTAAATCTTATTATCTTAGGCCTACATTGTAATCTATAAGTGACTTAATCATGATAACCTGCCCACATGACTTCATTTCCAAATATAGAGCAACAAAGGATCCCCAAACAGAATATGTAAGGGTTGGGCTTTAGCTTTAAAAGTACTGTGGAATAATTATTGTAAACCGTTTTGGTTACATTCAATGATATGCTCTAAAGTGCATGATTTTCTTAATGTGTTCATACTTTAATGGAAGAAAAGGAAATTTTAATGTATTTGTAGTGTATCGTTATTAAAGGCAAACAGTCTCTCTTCTTTTACAGGCACATTGTTATTTTTGTGGCACAAGCAACAACTGTTGCTTTCTGAAGTTAGCAGAAATGTGTATCACGTCTCCCCCATGCTCAGCGTGTACGTGCGTCCTTGTCCATGCACTGGTAGAGCACTGAATGCAAAAAATGTATGGACATGTGCATCACAACATTGTTCTAAAGCACCACTAGTGTTCACAAACTCAACCTGTTAGATTTTAATGTAAATGTATAAGATATCTTTAGATGTCTTGGGGTCAAAACGGTCATCATGCTGGGTGTGCATGTTAGGAAGTTACAAGTAAAGGCATCAATTGGTGTATAACTGCCCTGGCTGTTGTTCACAACTCTATGCTGATTCTGTCACTATTCTCATCTATTTTACGAAAACACAGCCAATCATCGCTGGCAAAAAAAGAAGAAAATGGAGTTCAGAAGGGAGCACAAACTGTGACAGAAGCAGGAATATGATTATTACAAAGAACCTGCAGGGGAAGTCCATTTTCTCACCTATGCACACCTGGTAAACTGCTGCACAAAGCAACATGCCCATTACACAATAAAGATTATGTAATAAACAATTATGCTAGGAGGAAGGCTTCTACAATCTTCAATGACTGTTTTGTCCATTTTCATCACATTACAGCTTTATTGACAAGAGAATAGAAGATATTAGCCCAAGTATCAATAGCTTTCATTGATAATAATGACTTGTCTTACAACTTGCTTTTGTTGTAGTTAGGTCTGCTGGGCATGAATAGTTACTTTACAACGCTTATAACAGGCTTGAAAAACAAAACACAAAATCCCTAACCAAATAAAATATATTTTAAGTGGCCTTATTCAAATAAATAGGGGTTGTCACTATCAAGGTTCTTAACCAGATCACCCGATCTCTTTAATATCTTCTGACACTTAGTCTGATCTAATATATTCTGGGTTTGTTTCTCCTGTTCCTCCTACATATTACAGCTGCACAGTGCACATTTAGCCTACACTTGTTAGAGATTAAAACTAGAAAAGCCAATGAGAAAAAAATACATCCGTGTGAATATCTGCCTAATACCATCTAACACTAAAATATAGCAATCATACTCCTTTCCTTTAATAATTTCCTGTTATTTTGTATAATGGTCTGTTATTTTATTATTCTTATTAACATAATGGTTATTTTCAGCAAACAGTAGCAGGTCTGCATCAAAATGTTATTTTGGCTTTGTAATCCAGTGCAATGAATTGGTATAGAAACAATGGAGGGTCAAGTGCCATACTTCATCTTTAATGTGAAGGTGTTTACATCCACATCAGATTAACAACATGGATAGTGTTGCCCTTTTCCAAAATATTACCGTAATGTACTCAAATGTTTTGAAAAAAATTTAAATAACCTCAAACAAAGACATTCATAATTGGTTGCAAATCTTTTGCAATAAACAATTGCCTGAAGTCTACAACCCATAAGCATCACCAGATGCTTGGCATCTTCCCTGGCGATCGTCTTGACAGGCTTGGTATTTGGCTACTTTGTTCATACAGGGAATGAAGAGGCTGTCCTAATCTTCCTGCCACAACCGTTACACACGAACACTTCTCTTACTCTGATAATACTAAAAGACCTCACAAATCAATATAAGAAAACATGGTATTATCATTATTACGCAAGCTGTAGCCGTTCTTAAGCAAACAGATAACGTAAATTGTCCACTCTTCTGTTCTAAATTGTCAGGGAGAAAGGGGAATAGTATGAGATTAGCCATTAGCCGTTCAACACAGACTCTCTACATGCTGTGTGGAAGCTCCAGCGTGTTGCAGTGTTAATCTGTCCGGTAATGTTCATAAGCCTAAACGAGGCCAGGACACCCAGCCCTAATGGACTAATCTACAAAAACCTCCTTACACCTAGATTACAAGTTCTAATCAATCTAGTTTAGCCAAACCACTTTCAAACTATGCGCTGATATGACACGCATGTTCTCTTTATTGCCATTTCGGCCTTAGGCTTATACAAACTAAGACCTCAACAATCGTTGGGATTTAAAAGGGATAGTGGGAGAAAGGACTGAGGCAGAAAGGTGTGGTTTTAATTATGTAAAGCTAGTGTATGCAGTTAAAGCACAAATCCTGAAAAATAGGTGTGGCCAATGAGATAATGGTCAGCTAAAAAAGAAAAGGAAATGTGTCAAGTTGAGCTGAATTAAGTTAAGACAAAGCAGTCATACCTGCGGCTTCCAGTAGAGCTTCAAGACGAGCCTGTGTTTCTGGATCAACAGTCCTCAAATCTACTCCATCTGTGGCGCTGGACAAAAGCAACTCTGACGCTGTCTTCATGATGGGGTTATCCAGGTCCTCCTGGTCCAAAATGAATGACTCCACCTAGAAGAGTTATAGAAGGGAGGGTAAAAGAGGAATCATTAGCTGTTTGTCAGCGGTTTTCATGTTCATTTCTGATCAACAACTGGTATGTATATAAAGTCTAGACCTTGAACAGTATTTGTAACACAGACTGACTTGTGAACAAGTAAGAAAACAGCGCAACGTGTATTATATTGCCTAATACATCACTTATTTCCATCATTCTGTATGGAAGTGGCATGTTACCTTTGTTTATTTACGATTTCTTTCAACAGGAGGGAAAGCAAAAAGGAGCATAGGGATAAGAGTCAAGGCGCAGGAAGTGCTACGGCCAGGAAGAAAAACCCCTGCACACGTGGTGAGAGTCAGCTGCCCAGGTACAGCTCCACAGTCTCATACCCGAGCTTTGGCCTGTTGGCTAGCATGTATTACAAACATTTTATTTTACCCCAAATACCTCAAGTGAGTCAACATAAGAAAGCAAACTTTACTAAATCCACAATGTTTTATTTACTTCTAAGTGTAGCTTCAGTGTTGATTGACAATTCATATTTTTTAGCACATAAATTACAGCTTTACTTACTTTATGTATGTTACTGTAAGTGAGTTTACAGATGGAAATAATGCTGTTTTTCATCTTATGACAATACAACATTGAGGAATGTACTAAAAATAGAACACTACGATGTTAACAATACACATCGGAAAACAATTATTAATGTAAACAAACTCCAAAAAAAAGTTACCGCTGACATAAATATTTAGCCAATTGTTTCAAATTTTAGAGGTGGAACTTTAGTAACCGGTAGTAGTGTAAATTACTCATGACACATTCAGGTACACAAGTGGAGTACATCAAAGTATCTCCATAAACCTATGCAATAAAAAACAGCAATATAAGAAATTTAAGTAGACTGTACAGAGAGGCCAAATTAAAACTACATATTAGAGTTTTTAAATTTAAAAAAACACTTTAGCGCTCTCCTTAAAGACAAAACTTTGTTTAGTATTTTGGTTTTCATCTACAGGAACGTCTTATTGGCACCTGGGCATATTGACCCCTATTTACAGTGTAACAATGCCTGGTTCTTACTAAGTGTAACATCACGTTATGTCTTGAGAATCTGTAAAGTCAATCATTTATCCTGTATAGGAGACCTGGTAGGCAGGGAATGACAAATTTGACAGACATTACAACTAATTCAGCCTACCATGAGGGTGAGATTTTTAAACAAATAAGATTTTGAATAAATTAGAAACATTCACATCACTCAACAGTTTGCATAACTACCTTTCGACAAAAACTGACAATCCCTGTCTATGTCCATCCATAAGCGGCAGCCGGCATGCAGGGCCTGGCCCATAGAGCTAATGTTGGGAGAGAGTCAGCATTCAGCAATTTGGAGGAATTCAGCTATACGATAGGAACGCAGAGCAAAACAACCCATGGGGGATGTAGTTCTACTAAGGCCTTTATAGTCAACAATGGACATCATTCTCCCCTATTAATGAACTACAGTTCCCAGAGTGTTGGTATCCAGAGAGCTGGAAAGGCCTAGAATGGCATCTGCTTAATCCTGGGGCTCAGATTTTAGCTACTGCCCTGAGCAGCGAGTTCTCCTCTGGAGTAAAACACCACAACAAATGCTCCCTTTCAGGCTGATATAGTAGGCTGGGTGAGCTAAGAAACATGACACGGAGGACACACATTTGCAATCTGATTCAATTACACTGCGCAAGATGCAATTGTCAAACTTGATATTTTCTCCTTCTGCTACTACACAACTGATGCTCAGAAAAAAAGGTCATGCTATATTGACATTGGTATCAGCTGACATTCTTAATGCCATGGCTGTAGTATGTTTCAGACAGATGCCACTTTGGTCAGCTATTAGTTAAGTACAATAGAGACAGCTCAACAGGTAATGGGCATTGCTCAGCTCCTTGATTATAGTGTTTGACAGTAAATACTGCATCATCTGTTAGATTACATTGAATATTACATTATAATTAAAATGTCACTAATCTGAGACTTTTGATACGTTTGTGCAAATCCCACATTTGCCATCTAGCAGTCTGTGTCTGCTGCAGTCATATGACATGGTAAACGCGATTACAATATTATGGCTGACAAGTCTGAATATCTTAATGACAGCTCAAATTGGACAAGGCTTGCAGTAAAAACGGCTTGGTTATGACATAGTAACCTTTTGATTATTTTGTGAAAATAACAACGGAAGGTTTTGTCACATTCTTGTCATCTAAGAAGGTGATTATTAGGTGGAATTTTAAAATAGCGTTGTAGCGACAAATACTTTGTACAGTTCATGTATCCATCTGAGCCAATATAAAACTTGTCTAAAGTATGTTAAGCTGAGGAATATATGTCATTACACCTGTCCCCGTGTGTGACTGCCAGCACATGGAAAGTTGGACACCTCTCAACACGAACTCTAGCTGCTCTCAATTGTGACAACGCGAATCAAGTTAACAGTTACTGGTTGGCCGAAAGAAGTCAAAGATGGAAAACGGTTTATTTGTCAATACCGACTGTCTAAAAGTCGAGGAGTTCTGCGAGGAACGGCATAATCTATACGTATCGAAAAGTTAGCTGAGGGACGATCGAAGTTAACGTTAATTTACATGATTTGGAAAAGTGACGTAATTGCACCACAACTACGACATGGCAGATAGTTAGCTAGCCGTGTGCGTCCCTGGGTTTACGGGCATCTTCCATTTGCTGTGGTTGGAAAGCTGTTGGAAGAGCTGCAAACTTGTGATGGGTGTTACGAGACGGCACCGAACGAGGCCGTCGTCTCTTCCACCCGAGCTAGGCCGTGGGCACAGCCTGCGCTGCATAAATAAAACATTTCAGCGGCTCAGCGTGAACAACTGCTCGTGTCTCACCAAACATTATCGACATTAGACTCCCCATAAACATCTGAACTGGCAAAAGGTGTTGTTTGATTAAACTGCAGGCTTATTTTACGTAATTTCAACGGCCTGGGAGGGGGTGGTTGCCAACTGTGAGCTAATTCGCTAGCTAGCCGCCAGCTCGCGCTAGAAGAGGAATGTTGCCTAGCTCTCTGGTTAGCTTAGCTTACTAGCTTAGCCTAGCGTAGCTACCTCTGAAACCTCGTCTTCGTCGCTGCCGGATCCTGGACCCGAGGAGAGCACGGCCGCAGCCGCTAGTTTGAAATCCAGTCTTTCTGCTGCAGGCCCACCTGGTTCGCCGTACAAACGTACTTTCTTTCCACCTACACCAATTCCAATGCCCCCTAGTCCGACTCCTTCTGATGTCGCTCCTACCCCCATCCCTGCCACTGGGGAGCGAGGAGTCACCGAGTCAATCTCGTCCTCGAAGCCGTCCGTCAGCATTGCCGTCCCGGCTACTGCATCCTGCATACTTATGTTCACGATACGTGTGTTCACGAGCTAGTTGTTGACTTAAACGTCCGTCCAGGCCCTTTTTTTTAGGATATTTGCGTGATTTTACTTCAGGGAATCCAGAAACTCTCCCGAAGCGAGGGTTGAGGAGGATCTCTTTCCCCCAGCCATTAACTTTCTAACAACCTAACCCGATACGCACTGTTTCTCAGAACGGCCGCCTCTGTAGAAAATCCTGATACCCCTATTGGTTGAGCAGAAAAAAGCTCGGGTTTCAATTGGTTGAAGTTAACGCTTGTCAAACTTGAGACCGCAACGTCATGTTAGGTTTACCAATATCACGAGGCTGTAGAACGAACGTCAAGACTTGACATGGTAGGCCAACTTAACTGGTAGCTAGCTTTACTAGTTCATGTAAACTCTTATTGGGAAATCACTTATGTAAGTGAGAGGAAAATGATACCTGTTGTTAATTTTAATGACGCATTTTATGTGATTTAAAAATGACAATGAATATCAGTAAATAATTCAACGTCACAAATGAAATATGTAACTGGCTTTATTGTGTTGGTGAGGATATAGAATATTAAGATTCGAATTTGAAGAACTAAAGGAGGATCTTTTAAGGGGCAATGACATGAGACAAAACATAAAGCCGCACAAAAAAAACAATGGTCACTCTGGTTCATCATTACACTTGTTTTGCTGCAAATAAGCAACACGCAATATTATATTATTATTATTAACTTATTGTGTAAGCCTAGGTGACTCAAGTAATAGAGACAAAAATACACAGGGGTTTCATCAGTGACTTCACCCACATAAATCAAGAACTTTATTTCCAAACCCCTGAGGCATATACACTTCCTCGAAGTGGCCCTCTGGTGCAAAAAAAAGTCTGAAAATCTTTACTTTGACCCCTGTGAGTGAAGTTGGTTGGAAGTTTGCATCATTCCCACATACTTTCTTGACTGTCCATCATGAACCATGAAAACCAATTGGCCTCAAGTAAAAACTGCCTCACTCAACAAAGTTCCTAAAATGTCTTTGCTTTTTATATGTTATTATTACTTATATTTATTTATCAGGCAAAGGGAAATGGATGTGCTAAAAGAGGTGTAGTTCATCGATAAACACTTTTTTCACTCTTTTGATTATCAAGCTCTTGCATAATCAAACAGTGTCAATTCTCATTGCCAATGTTTCTGGTTTCTTCCTAGGAAATGGGCAATGCTTAAAAAAAAATAGGTTAGCTGGATTCTGTGATACTTAAAACACAATATAACACCATAGGCTTCAACTTTCTGCAGTTAAATGTACCAAACTAACACACTGACACTATATCCTCGTAGTTATTATGTGTGACCAATCCATGTTCTTTTTAACATCATGTGTTTCATATTCATACATGTACCTATATTGGAAGGTGTAGTTGAATCCTTAACTTAAGTAATAAGCAGCAATATTGCAGTATAAAAGTACCCCATAGGAAGTCCTGCACTTGAAAGTTTGCTATTGTAAAATGAAACATGTCTGTTACCTAAACTGAACCTTAGAATCCAAAGTAAATGCACTGTAGAATGTGAAAATAACAATGCATTAATGATGACCTAGTAGTATATATATATATATATAGCAGGAGGAGGTGAAGGGCACTGCTGAAGTTGCTGAAGGAAGGGGAACTGCATCAATCCTTACAAAGGGTTTATTTATTTCAACAGGTATATGTGGCTTACTTGTATTTCGTGCTGCTGGTACACATCTTCAGTCCAAATTTTAAACTGATGATCATTCAAAAACATTTGTCACCAAAACCAACAACCAAGGCTAAATAAGCTCAAACTATCTAGATTACTATTACACATCATCATCATCACTATCATCACCATCATCACCATCATCACAACAACTCTAAAATCTCTGAGTTGTCTTACTAAGTGGGTTTTAGTGCTAGAAGTGATTTTTTTAGATATATTTTTATTTGTTGGCTATGATATGCAAGCTTCTTTTGGCCTTGTTGTTGCCTATGAAGGACACATATTCTACTTTAAAAGAAGCTGAAAGGCGTGACAAGTTACTGACCACTGTAAACAGGGCAAATTGGATAAGAAGGCCAAAGATGCACCCGGCCAGCCCAGGGCCTCATGCGTAACGTCATCATTTTTGGGCGTGGACGCAGGGCAGCCGGAAGCGATTGGTTATTCAGCCGAGGTTGCCAGGTTTGTATGAAAACCCACACATTCTGTCAATTTGAACAGTCAACTGATTTGAACATACTAGTGCAGTACCTGTTCAAATCGGACTTGTTCGGTACAGGACGATTGCATGACCTCCGGTTTTGCTGCTTGCAGCTTTGTCCAGAACCATTGTACCCTGAAATACCTTCCAGAAGGCTACACAAACACTTAGGCCTAATATGCAACCCCACTGTAAACTACTTAGCAACTTCTACTACTAAAACATTGTACTTCTCCCAAAAAAATGTTACTGGTTACGCTGCAGATTCAGATTTTACTCACAAAATATCACAATTAAAATTGAATGCATTTTTATTCATTAAACTTTTCAGAATTATAGCCTATTGGAGTTAAAAGCTCCACCTTACGGACATTAAAGCTGGGGCGGCAGTTTTATTTTGGTGTTGTTGGGCAAAAATTACACAATAATCTTTCAGCATATTGTATTTCAGGTGTTTTGAAAGAGAACTAGATTTGTGCACCTCCTCCATGGCTCTGTTTTCAGGCTGTTGAAATTCTAGCCCTTGACTGGAGAATTTGGCCAATCACAGTTCATTTCAGAGAAAGAGAGCCTTCCTATTGGCTGTTCTCTACTGTATTGGCTGTAATGTAGATGCAAATGTAAAATATGTATTTAAAAAAATGTATAGTTCAGTTTATTGTCCAGGTAGGGGACATTTGCTGTGAAAACAGTCTGAAGAGCTGGTCTGTTGGGGTTAGCCTATAGCCTACACAGCGCCTTGTTTGCCAGGTTTACGTGGTTTCTCACACACAGCCTCCAGCGGTTCCTTGTTCGGATGGCAGCAGCCTGGAGGACCAGAGGCCGAAGCCGCGGCACCATCGACTGCTAGTATCCATCCACCATAGACAATCCAGTAGTTTAACCTTCTGGTATCCCTACCTCACGGCTGTGACGTACTCAAGTTCATGTTTGTGTAGCTAACTAGAGCCAACACATTATGTCATCTCAAATGGCTTTACAAAGAAAATGAGACAGTCATTCTTATAGACTTGTGGCATGCCATCAGGATGAAATGAATGACTAGTACTCTAAATGTTACTGTATGAAGCTAGTGCCCGAGCTCACTTAATGGGAGGCGCTAGCGCTGCAGGAAAAGGTCACGTTCAACTTCAAATTCTGCCGCTTTAAGGAAATCAAAGTAGTCTACAATGTGCTGAGAATGTCCTGCATTCAAATATTTACTTTAAGTAAACATTTGATACAGGACATCTAGCGTATTTGCAGTATTCATTGTTTTACCTATACTTTCACTTCAGAAGAAATGAGTACTTCTACCACCAATACCAGTGGTGGAAGAAGTATGCAGATCTGTGACGGAGCGCATGGCTGTCGTCACGGTAGCAACACGCTACCTATTTTAGCCCTCAGAGACAGACCTTAAATGTTGCCTGTGTATATATCTCACCTGTTAACCTAGCCATTCCTCATTGTTAATGTGAATATTGTATGTATAATGTGTAAATGTCTAGTATAATAAATTCCCTATACACCTCAGCCACCCCTGCTGTTTACTATTGGTATGATCCAATTTTAGAGGTGGGCTTCAGTTCTAAATGGGTGGGCAGTTGAATTAGTTCTGGGCGAGAGCATGAAGAAAACAGAGGGCGTAGGCCGTAGGAAGTAGGGAGAATGGAGTAGGGCGTAGGGCGTAGGGACTAGGGAGTAGGGCGTAGGGAGTAGGGCGTAGGCCGTAGGGAGTAGGGAGAAGGGAGTAGGGCGTTGGGAGTAGGGCGTAGGCCGTAGGGAGTAGGGCGTAGGCCGTAGGGAGAAGGGAGTAGGGAGTAGGGTGTAGGCCGTAGGGAGTAGGGAGAAGGGAGTAGGGCGTAGGGAGTAGGGCGTAGGGAGTAGGGCGTAGGCCGTAGGGAGTAGGGCGTAGGGAGTAGGGCGTAGGCCGTAGGGAGTAGGGCGTAGGGAGTAGGTCGTAGGGAGTAGGGCGTAGGGAGAAGGGAGTAGGCCGTAGGGAGTAGGGCGTAGGGAGTAAGTCGTAGGGAGTAGGGCGTAGGGAGTAGGGCGTAGGCCGTAGGGAGTAGGGCGTAGGGAGTAGGTCGTAGGGAGTAGGGCGTAGGGAGAAGGGAGTAGGGCGTAGGGTGTAGGCGTAGGGAGAAGGGAGTAGGGCGTAGGGAGTAGGGCGTAGGCCGTAGGGAGTAGGGAGAAGGGCCTAGGGAGTAGGGCGTAGGGCGTAGGGAGAAAGGAGTAGGGCGTAGGGAGTAGGGCGTAGGCCGTAGGGAGTAGGGAGAAGGGCATAGGGAGTAGGGCGTAGGGAGAAAGGAGTAGGGCGTAGGGAGTAGGGCGTAGGCCGTAGGGAGAAGGGAGTAGGGCGTAGGGCGTAGAGCGTAAGCCTGGAGGATATCCTCAGAAATGACTGGTTTTAAGGTCATTAGGAAACAGAGTTTGTTTTTTCTTTTACTGTGATCTTTGTGTTTCTCACGTCAATAACTTTTATTTGTGAAAGTGTTTTGTTTTAGCTTGCCTTATTTCCATTTATTTTTGTAACACTATTTTGCCTCATCGGCCTTACTTGTGGTTAACAATAAATATCCTCTCTTACCAACATCATCTCGGACTCACCTTGTGTGATTTCCCCTTTTTGCTACATCTACCCACAACAAGATCCTTTACTTTAACAAAAGTACTAATACCACACTGTAAAATGACTATAGTTATGTAAGTTTCACCAGAAAAATGTACTTTAAGTATTAAAAGTAAAAGTACTCAATGCAGAAAAATCCTCACATTTGAGAATCTGGAGACGATCAAAACAGTTCTCTCAATCAATTTAGTGTTTAATCGTCTAAATAGTTCAGCTGTATAGGCCTAGATATTGTTAGGAAGTTTAATTTACAACAAAACGTATTTTATAAACTTCATGTGTTTTGTGTGCTAAAAATCTTAATTTGTAAGTAAATTAATGTCAGATTAATGTAGTGGAGTAAAAATTTAAATATTTCCCTCTAAAATGTAGTGGATTAGAAGTAGAAAGTGACATGAAAAGAAAACACATAAGTAAAGTACAAGTACCTCAAATTGGTAGTTAAGTACAGTACTTGAGTAAATGTACTTAGTTACAGTCCACCACTGGTCAATACCAACATTCCCAGTTAGAGATAGGGTGAAAGTAATATAAGACGCTGTTTTCTAGTCTCGCCAAAACAAATAATTTTGTAATTTTAGTCAAACGGATTCCACATAAGATTTTATCTGAAAGATCTTATCATTATCTGAAAAACACAGGTGCCTAGTGTTATCCTCACTTCACAACTGACTTAAGCCTTCAAGATAAAACTGTCCTGATGTCAAGTAGCCTAATCACAGACATTTGTCTTATTCATGGCAGTGTAATATTGTGATGTGATTGTGATCAATAACGTGAATGTGTTTCAGTTTGACTGTGTGGACTAACCAGACCCTCGTTCACGGCGCTGTGGAGGAAGGTCTGGCAAAGCGAGACCATGTAGTCCCTGAAAGGGGGATAGTTGGGGAGGTCTGGCAACCCAACGCACGGATTCAGCTGCATCACGCAGAAGTGGTCATACAAACTCGTGTTGTATCTACGCTTGAATAAGGTAAATAGATTAATGCAACTATTGTTTAATGTGCTTTACCTAAACGCAATGTTAACTTTTCATACTTTAACAGCGTAACGTAGATACCGGTGTGTGAATCAGATTATAATATAATACCGTTATTTAGTGAATGCTAGCGACACAGCTAGCTAGCTAGCTAGCTAAGTGTTAACGCTGATAACATGGCGCCGGGTAAGAGGGCCGCTTTGTTCCTGTGTCTGGGTGCGGTAGTGAGCGTGCTGAGGGCTAGCTACGCATCTTGTCGAAAACGAATGCGGCCCCAATTTATTTACTTAGAAATTGGCTTCGCAAACTCTTAACGTACAACATATATTGAAACGCTTCAACACCAGAAATGTTATGGGATGAAAGCAACTAAGCTGCACATAGTTGTGTCGCTAGCGTGAGCTAGGAACGACTCCGGTTGGCGCTTTTTACAAAGTGGTCGGTTTTTCGCGAGGGAGAGTTAGAAATAAGGCAATTTTGACAATTGCTTGCAATTTGTGTTTTTAGACGGCAACATTCTTTGTAGCAGGGAAAAGCCACGAAATTAAAGTTTTTTTTGTTTTTTGTTTTAACGTTAGTAGCCTATATATGCTACCATTTAGCTAGCACAATCAAACGGCCTCAAGATGGCGCTTCCTACTAATTTACATTCTTAAATGCAACTCACTTCAAGACGACCGCGTCTGTTGAAGATCTTGAACCTTCTTACCCTGTAAAAGGTAAACGGCGTCTGAAATTTGAGTGTAGAGAGAAAACACATTATTTTAGTCCAACAATACCTCAGCTAATTTCACCAATATAGGAAAGAAAATGTCTAACATACCAGTGAATTCCTCAGATGTAGTGATCCATGTGAAGCAGGACACTGAGAAAAGTGCTGACATGGGACAGATATGTGTCTAAATTCAAAATATAAACCTTATATGAGGAAAATCAGCGCATAAACCTGCTATATATCGTGATGACTGAAGATTGTATCCATACCGCCCACCTGTACTGGCACCAGTGACCTCTGGTTTGAAGGCATTATCTAAATAGTAATATGTGCTAATCTCGCATATTTGGATAATTAAAAAATAAACTTTTTTTTTCCAGGGATCGTGACAAGTCATGGCTGATGAGGGATACGTAGTACGCATCAGGGGTCTCCCTTGGTCCTGCTCAGTGGATGAAGTACAGAGGTTTTTCTCAGGTGTGTGTGTCTATATATATATATATATATATATATATATATATATATATATATATATATATATATATATATATATATAATGTTTAAGAAGACTCAAGTAATCAGTGGTGATTTGATAATATAACTTTCATATGCAGATTGCAAAGTCATCAGCAATGGAGGTGGCATCCACTTCACCTACACAAGAGAGGGTCGTCCCAGCGGAGAGGCATTTGTCGAGTTGGAGACAGAGGAAGACCTTAAAATTGCAGTGAAGAAGGACAGAGAAACCATGGGTCACAGATATGTAGAGGGTGTGTACAACTGCTTACAACTCCTTTTGTGAATTGTCTCAACTTCATGCTGCAATAGCTGATTGTTATGTGCCCTGTGATTGTTATGTGCCCTGTGACAGTTTTTAAATCCAACAATGTGGAGATGGACTGGGTCATGAAGCACACAGGTCCAAACTGTCCAGAAACAGCAGGAGACGGGCTCGTCCGCCTCCGAGGCCTTCCTTTTGGCTGCAGCAAGGAGGAAATCGTTCAGTTTTTCTCAGGTAAGAAAAAGCCTTGCTCAGTGTTTAATCGTTAACTTGCCTCAATGTAAGTCTGTGATACATTTAAAAAAAAAAAAAAAAAACCTTCTTCCTTTTCTTGTTTCTCATATGGATATTTACCAAGTCTTCATCTGATTTTACAAAGACATCAATATGCCATTGGAAAATGTTTATAACCAACTGTATGTTATTACATCATAGTAAAATTCATCTTTTTGAATTTATCAGTGAGGAAATGACGCCAGAAAAGGAAGCTAGTTAGAATTTTTAAAAGGAGGAATTAATTGAAGACTTTATGTTTAGCTCAAGGGCAGGCCTCTGTAATGCAAGCACCCTTTCCCATCTTTGCCTCTCATATCCATCTGAAGCCTATTTCCATCACTTTTTTCTCTTTGATTGGTCTGATTGTAAAATGGTGTAGAGAAATGTTTAATTTGTCTGTGCCTACTGGTAATTAATGATGATGGGTCTCACTCATCACTGATTAAGAGTCTCTCACCCCAGTATCATTGTTTCCTTTTTCCCATTTACTCACACCCTTGTCTTTTAAATACATTTTTCTTATAGTCACTATTTATTTATATATATATATATATATATATATATATATTATATATAGCAAGTCATACATTAGTTTCTAATGAGCAAACAGTAATTTTAACTCATGTCACCCACCTGGATCTTTTTCCTCTCTTCATCAACACACCAATACTAGCCCGATGTCCTGCACAGCGTCCCTTTCCATATTCTTTCTCTGTCTTCTCATTTCTATTTTTATCCCCAAAATACAGTAAACATAAGTCGTTTAAATGGCCAGTCATTGATTAAAAACTGAACTGGTATGTGTGATGATGTATAGAGTTTTCCATAAGTTTTCTATCTCTCTTTAGAGAAAGTTCTCTCTGTGATTGGGCATGTGATTTAATATGTCCCCTGCTGGGGTTATCTGTCCTTGGGTTGAAGGGTTGGAAATCGTGCCAAATGGGATAACATTGCCGGTGGACATCCAGGGGAGGAGTACGGGGGAGGCCTTCGTGCAGTTTGCTTCACAGGATATAGCTGAAAAGGCTCTAAAGAAACACAAGGAAAGAATAGGGCACAGGTGGGGATGGTTGGTTGGTTGGCTGGATAAGTTGCTTTTCTTATGGTGTGCACCCTCAACATCTGAACCAAATGCAAAACGGACACAACATTAACCTTGGCTAATTTAAGCATATATGTAATATTTACCACAAATGCAAACACAAGTTGCCATGCTAGAGTCAAATATGCCACACATTCACTATGTTCAATGGGAAAATTAATGCTTGGGCACCATTCACAAGTATGACACGAATCGTGAAATAGAGTACATGCTTAATTTTGAGAACAAATGGTATCTCAGCACTAAACATCAGTCATGGTTGATAAATGGTAAGGAGTCTCCCTGGTGGTAAAATCAGAGGGCCACTGTACACATGGATCTGGAGCCCACTGTCACAGGTAATGCTTAGTAAGTTGCAGAAGGGCTGGAGCCCTCTCTGTCCCTCTAAAACCAGGACAATGGCTGTCATGGCAAGGACACAGGACGCTCTAATCAATCAGATATAACTCACTTCAGGTAACTATATAAGAAAAGTGTTAAAAGTTAATGAGGCCCTTCTCAATTTGGACAGCTTAATTTTTGCAAGTCAGTTAACACGTTCTTTTTCTCTAAACAACTAGCACTAAGCACTCAAAGATATCACTACCTATGGACTACACCATGACAGCATCTGCATAGCCCAGTTACTTTAGTGTTGAGCAAATGCATCCTAGCCTTGTCCATTCTCCATGCCCTCATTGTGCTATCTCTATGCTCTTAGGTACATTGAGATCTTCAAGAGTAGCCGCGCTGAGGTGCGGACACATTATGAACCCCAGCGAAAGCCCATGGGCATGCAGAGACCCGGCCCCTATGACCGGCCCTCTGGTGGTCGCGGCTACAACATGATGGGCCGAGGGGGCTCCTATGAAAGAATGCGTCGTGGAGGCTATGGAGGAGGAGGAGGAGGAGGAGGAGGAGGTGGTGGTGGTAAGTGTTGAGCAGATTGAAGCTTTTTAACCTATGCAATTGTTTTAGATAATCACCCACCCTATGCCCCTTCATGCTAACACTGTGCAATACAATGAAATGGATTATGTAATTGAGATGTAAAGTAATCACAAGTCCTTGTGTTAATCTCAATTCCACATATTCAGGTGTCTCAGATGGACGGTATGGCGATGGCGGCTCTTCCTTCCAGAGCACAACGGGCCACTGTGTCCACATGAGGGGCCTGCCATACAGAGCCTCAGAGACAGACATCTACAATGTAAGTCAGAGGAGCGACTGCAAATGATCTGCAAAACGACTGGATTTTACACAAAGGTGTTAATTTGTCATCGTTTGTACGTCTTAGTTCTTCTCGCCATTGAATCCAGTGCGGGTCCATATTGAGATCGGCCCAGATGGCAGGGTAACCGGGGAGGCAGATGTAGAGTTTGCAACACACGAGGATGCTGTGGCAGCCATGTCCAAAGACAAAGCGAACATGCGTAAGTATAAAATAAGTGACTTTACATTTGTCCCCATGCGTACATGTAGATGTTCTTAATGATATTCACGGTTTCTTTCTCCTGCTCAGAGCACCGGTATGTGGAGCTGTTCTTGAACTCAACAGCAGGTGGCAGTAACGGAGCGTATAGCAGCCAGATGATGGGTGGCATGGGTGAGTTTCAGTAAAGACTCCTGGCGTTGTCATCACAAAATGTTTGTGGCTTTGATGTGTGGGCAAGCAATGACTTCACAAAATCAGCACCACAGTACATCATCTAGGGAATAATTAGGAATTTGTGATGTCCCACTGAAAATGACGTGATGTGTCCTCTTTACAGGGAACCAGTCGTCCTACAGCGGTGGTCAGCTGAGCTCAGGGTACTCTGGTGGATACAGCAGTCAGGGCAATATGGGCGGCTACAGTGACTACAGTGAGTGTCAGCTCTGTTTGTAATGGGTGTCTTCTACATCCACCCTAAAGTACAACCTGCTCTCAACAAACCTATTTGTGGCACTAGTGTATTAATATGCACCACAGAGAACCCGTTGTACAAAACTTTGGCATAATTTGTCTTTGCTTGAAGGACAGAAATGCAGTGTTTCTTTGTATGAATCCTTGAGGAACTCCTCGGTCCTATTGTGTGTATTCTCCGTCTCTTGTTAGGTAACCAGGGCGGAATGGGAAGCAGTTACTACGGCAGCGGCGGTGGAGGAGGAAGCAGAGGCTCTATGAATGGACTGGGTGGGGGATGGGGAATGTAGACTATTTTTCTTTCTTAATTGGATGTGTTTTTTTTTAACTCAGCATTTTGCTGGAAAGACTGGAAACGCAAGTCTCACCTAGTAAACATAGGGTAGGGTCAGGTGAGGGTAAAAATGAGGGGGGGTAGGGTTTGTATTTTTTTTTTAAGTATATGATCTTCAGAGAGAAGTAAGATCATCTGGTGTCACAATGAGTGTCAGATGTGCCGTTTATCTTCCCCATTCCTCAGATTTGACACATGCTTTAAATTTTCATTACCAGGAAGTGTGCTGTTTTTGTGTTATTGTTCTTCAAAACCTGACTGTTCCCCAAGGTTTACTCATTCTGTACTGGTGGCATTTAACGTTAGTTTCAATGTGAGTGCATGAACAAAGAAGTCTGAACGCGTCTGGTATCTTCTGATGTTTATAACTGTTTCACCTTCTACATAGTGTTTAGTCTTTTTTATTTCCAGTCAGAATGTTTGAATGAATCTAAGACTTCACATGATCAGAGCATGTTGTGTTTTCTTAAAGTGTGACTGACTGTAAGGACTTTCTGTGGATGAGGGCTATGTCAAGGGCAAGTGAATTTAAAATCTGCTGACATGAAGGTTTCTACTGCTTCAAATGCTATTTGTATTTCCTGTGCACAAAGTGAATAAACTAGTCTGGAATATCTAATTGATACAAGCGTTGCAAAAAAGGCTTTATTCATTTATCAAATATCTCCGATAAAAAAAACTTTAGGTCACCATTCCCAAATCAATGAGGAAAATGGCTTAGTAGTAGTGGACACAAAACTCTGTAATAATACATTCTAAAATAGTTATTTTTCAACATTCGACAGTCATTTACACAATTGTATATGTATCATCAGTGGGGCCATAGTTGTAAAAAAAAAAAAAAAAAAAAAAGTAGCATGATAAGTTTGAATATGATCTTCAGTAACAACAATGTTCTCGATAGGACCTCCACATAATCTACATCCATGGGTTGAATTAGAAAAAGTTCACATTTTAAAATCAGTTTATCGAGTACCAAATTGTCAAACTGAGAAACACATTGACCACAAATGATCCGAAACTCTAAGCAAAGACTTCAAAACTGTTAGCTCCTCCCATCAGTGTTAAAAGGTGGCCCCCTTGTTTAATACAGGTGAACTAATGTTCCTGAATTTCAGGTAGCAGAGGAAATGTTAAACCAAATCACATTTCCCTAAGATTCAATGACATTATTCTAACCCAAGTAGTTAAATCATGAGCATTTGCAGTGTGATGAAGTGAGTAGATATTTAGTCAGGAACCTGTGGAGGAGCTTCTCTGCAGCAGGAGGGCGTGGCACACGTCGCAAACCCGCACCGGCCGAGGGTAGGACGGTAAGGCCAGCTCGTTACTGGAACAAGTGCTGCAGTAGATGTCTCCACAATTTCTACAGTGGTGCTGGAACACACAAACATGGACCCCTCATCAACATAACGCAAGGTTATTTTTGATAGAATTACAAATAAAAAGCAATGAGAGAAAAAAATACCTTTCTGCGTGCAATGGAGAACTCTTTCTCACATTGCTTGCACTGAGTGGCTTCATCATCCTTCAGCCAGGCGTGGCCCTGACGGGAGCAATGAACGCACAAGATATGGTTGTCAAGTTTTCCTACATTTTTTTTACGTCTTTAATTGTACAAGTGCACCACTCTTTATATTTTACCTTTAGAGCTTTGTTGACCTCCTTGAAGTCCTCCATCTTAAGTTTAGACCTTTGACAAAGACAAAAAAAAAAACTCAAGACATGGTACAATTAAAAAGAAAAGCAGATAAATAATTGCTAAGTACTGACTGGCTGAGATGCAGTCCCATCTCCTGCAGAGCCTGTTCCTGCTGCTCACAGGTCTGCTGCAGCTGCTGCTTCTCATGCTTCAAATCCTGCAGCTCCTGCACCATCAAATCACCGGAAACAAGCACAATAAAAATCACACACTGCATTATAATTCAGTATTTACTCTCACTATTTTAAATTAAGTGGTTTGAGATTATTTATATAATCAAAATGAAGCTGACAGCCATGACAAAAAACAACCACATGTATACCTTCTGTAAAGTGATCATTGTGTCTGGAAGTATATGTTCTTAATTTTTGCAAATCAAAGGGCCCTGTTCATGACAAAGTTTTCTGCATAAAGAATTTAGAAATTACTTTTAAACTATTTTGGAAGAAGAATTTACTTCCAGAGCCAGAGAAAGGTTGTTTTTTGTGTGTGTGTGTGTGTGTGTCTGACCGTGTGCAGGCCCTGGAGTTGTTGCAGCTGTGTGCGGAGCTCGATGCTGTTGTCCTGTTCCCGCTGCAGAGCTCTTTGAAGGCTTTGCCTCTGCTCCCTCTCAGTGCGCAGCTCATTCTCCAAACCCAGCCTGAGGACGGAGGAGAGACGCGGTGACTCTTCTAGCCAATTAAAGCCTGTGTGTGTGTGTGTGTGTGTGCATGACTGAGACAGAGCTGCTTTGGACTGTGACAACATGAAATAAACTCTCACTTATTATCTGCAAACATTAGTGCAAATGTATCAACCGTGTCACACTTTGCTGTTCTTTTTGGAACTGAGGATGTGAAGGAGCCATAAGTAGGAAATTCCTTTCCCCGACCAAGACCAGCGAGCAGGAAACCTTATTCTACAGTTAAGATGGGGCGGAAGGTTACTCACTCTTGGAGCTGATTTTAAAGTTTGACTGGTCTTTTAATCAGTGTTGGGCAAGTTACTTTTAAAAGAAATTACTTAGCTTCCAAAAAGTAACTAAATTAGTTACTCAGTTACATATTATGAAAGTAGCAACTTCAGAGAGTAACTATTGCGTTACTTTCAAGTCAATTTTTAAACGTGTCAAATGTGACCCCACCTCCACCCCTCTAACGGAACTTAAAATGCATGTGCATATTCAGTTATTTAGGATAAATCTGAATATTAAAATGAAATGGACACTTAATACAATACATTATTAACAGAAACAATGTACACAAATCTAAACTATTTTAATGTTGCTGTGGGACCAAGTGAGACTAGCCTCCAATCAAATGCCATATATGTCGATATGTCTAGTGGATCGATACAAATACAATTGATGTTTTGGAACTTTTAATATTTATTGCCCCTCATTTGGGCTCGCCATACCTGTCTCTCATTGACTGACTCACTTGTGTGTCCGTTGTGTGTTCAACTATGTGTGCTTTTGAACACCCGCCAAACAACTCTACCTCTGATTGGCTTACCATCAAATTTTACTCAACCTCAGCCAATCGTCAGCAAGCTTGTCACGTGCACTGCCCACTAACCAATTAACATTTAAAAAAAAAAACTTTGCCTCTCGGCTCAGAGATCTAGTTGGTCTGATGAAAGAAAAAAGAAAAAAAACAGCTTCCTTCCGCATTTTTTGGGAGTAACGGTAACAGCGTGATTAAGATGGGAAGAGTAATCAATTAGATTACTCGTTACTGAAAGGAGTAACGCCGTTATTCCCATCACTGGTTTTAATGAACCCAAATGTGAGCTCAGATACTTCCAAGAAGAAATCCTTAGACCAGTTTCAACTGATTAGTACTGTGTTTTAAATCTCAGCTTTTATTTCACGTGCAGTAAACATTTATAGCCAGGTTATCCTTCGGTTGGTCTCGCATGGCCAGACCTTCCTCCACAGCGCTGCGGAGGAGGGTCTGGATAATCCACACAACACTTCCTGATGGGAGAAAAACGTGCTCTGGTTTATTGGCATTTCTTTAAACCTATCACAATCGTCCATTGGGTGGCACTAAGCGCCGGACAGAGCCATGGTGTCGTGGCAAAATATCCTCGGGAAGGAACTTGTTTTGGTGGAACATGAGTATGTTCTGAAGTTGTTTTACTCGTGCGAGAGAAACCTCAGATAGGACAGATAGTCTAGCTAGCTGTCTGGATTTACCCTGCAGAGATCTGAGGAGCAGTTAAAGATAGTCCTCATAAATCGACCAGAGCTTAGAATGCCAACACAAAGAAAGCGGAAGGTGACGGACATCCGGCTGAAATGAGGGACACCTGGTGGAATTTCCAGCGGCACCTGAACAATCCCGGAATTGAAACGTTGCCAATATACAGTAGACTATCCTTCTGTATAATGTTTTCTGTTTTGTATCTTGTGCTTTATCAGTTGTGTTGTATCCAACTGTGTGTGTCTTAACCTTAGTGTATCCAGGTCCGTCAGCTGTTTCTGCAAAGCGTCCACCTTTCCTTCCAGCTCCACCCTCATATCTTTGTCTGACTGGTCACTTTGTCTGCGCTCGCGCTCCGAGTTCTGCAGTCTGTGACGCACAAACGACCAAGAAGTAGAATATTTATTTAAAAAGGAATATCATTTTAGAAACAGAACCATGCACACTACATACCTCTGCTCTAGCTCAATCATCGCTTTCTCCATTTCATCCATCTTCTGCTCAAGCTGCGCAGCCTCCGCCTGCCTTTTTTCTGCCTCTCGTTCAGAGTCCTTAAGAGCCACATGGGTCGCATTAATGTGCGTTCTCACTGAGTGGCCATGCAAGACAAAGGAAAAAGTGTATTTGTGTGCGTCTACCTGAGCTTTGTGGAACATTTGCAGGTTAAGAGTCTTGACTTGGTCGAGCTGGAGCCGCAGGGCTGCCAGTGTGTCCTGTTTCTCGTGTGTGTCCTTCTCCAGCAGCTTCATGGCCACCTCCATCTCCTGCTTCAGGCCGACCTGGAGCTCCAACTCATGCTCCAGCTCCTGACATCATGCGTTGCAAACATACAAAAGGCATGAGTAAAATTCAGTTCTAGAGTCTAGCTGGTGCAAAAACCCACCAGTTATGCTAAAGTTTCTGAGGCCATATGGCTCAGGTCGGTCTAACTATGGACTAACAATAGAGTATGAAGTTTAATTTGTACTCGTAGCATGCATGAAATATTCTAGTGCTATAGCCACTTGATACCTGACCTGGCGAATGTGCTTTTCCTCTTTATACTGCTTCCAAACCACATTGTACATCTCATCCAGGCCCTGTCGAGTCTGTTTGTACGTCTCCAGCTCCACCTGGCTGTCCTGAAGGGCTGCCTGGAAAAAAAAACAACACATTATACAGTTTGGGCATTTGTTGAGAGTAGAAGCGATAGTTACAGTTACTTGTAGATGCTTTCTGACCTCTTCCTTTTTCTGGCTGGACTGCAAGATCGTCTCATTCTCGTTTCTTAGATGTTCCTGTTCTTCTCGCAGAGAGTTGATTCTGTCTGTCGCTGCCGTCAGCTGAGGAAAAGAAAACACACTTATCAGTAAGGCTGGGCAATATATCAATGTTGTATCAATATTGCGATATGAGACTAGATATCATCTTAGATTTTGGATATGCTATTGTAATATGGTAAGTGTTGTCTTTTCCTGGTTTTACAGGGTGCATTACAGTAAAGTGATGTCTGAACTTACCAGACTGTTCTAGCTGTTCTATTATTTACCTTTACCCACTAAGTCATTGAATCATTTCTGGGCATTATTTATCCCAAAAATCTCATTTTGTAAATAACATTTTATTAAAGCACCAATAGTCAACCATTCAGTATTGACACTGAGGTACAGTATTTGGTCAGGAATATTATGATATTTGATTTTCTCTATATTGCCTGCCCTACTTATCAGTCAGAAGAAAACCTAATACACACAGATGCTATGTTGTCATAGGAGAGGAATGCCTATACTTTAGAGCTGAAGTGCTCAAATTCTTTCATTTGAAGAGACAAAATGTATCTGGAGGGAAGGCCAAGGTCCAAAAATAAATGTTGATTACTGTAATTCTTCATAGGTTAAACTTACATATATAAGTAAATAGGAAAGTTGAAGAGAACTGTGCTTTACATTGCTGTAAAAGTAATATAAGGTATTTTTTAGCTGCTCAAAAAGTGGGAGTTGTAGTCCTGTCGTAAGTAGGTAGGTAGGTAGGTGGTAGGTTGGTAGGTACTTTATTGATGGTACTTAAATTATTGAAGGGGAAATTCAAGGTCCCAGTAGCTTAAAGACATCACATACAACATACACATACAAAAAGAATCCACATGATAGTACTAAGGGATGTATGAGCATGAGACTCTTGGAGTTACAGGGCAGGGACTGACCCTGGGATTCAGTATGCATGGTAAGGTGCTCTGTGAGAGTGCGTTCCATGGAGGGCAAATAACTCCAATAGTGCAAGGATAAAGTCTAGAGACCAGCATTAAATATGGACAATATAAGAGAATATTTACAGCACTTTAAAAATAAGTGGAGAATAAGCATAAGCATGTCAATTGCCACGGCGGGCCAAAACAAAAGGAGCACGGGCCCCAAATCGGGCGGTCTTGCTTTTGAGAGACGACCGGAGCAATAACTAAATGTGTCACACCCACCAAGTACGTGCACAATCACACAACAGGTCCCACACAGTATATGTCTGACCTCCTCTACAAGTTTGCTGTTGGTCTTCTCTATAGAGTCCATCTTAGCCTGAAGGTCAGTCACGGTGCCACTTAGGTGACGATTTAACTCCTCAATGTAGTGCTTCTGATCCAATATGGCCGTCATCTTGGTATCACTAAAAGAGAAAGAATAAAACTGTTAAGGAGTTGTGAAGGAGAATGTGCATTAGGTCTGCTTGGGATTAAAATGAGGATTATCACGCCAGGGGTAGAGTTATAACTAAAATAAGAACATATATCAGTTCAAAACGTGATTAAAAAAAAAGCATGGGAAGTGAGATGCTCAGACTATCTGAAAGCAGGCACTCACTCTTTCGGAGTCTCACTGTTGGCAGGGTCTTTCAGATAAAGGGAAAAATCAATGACTCCCACCTGGATAGAAAAGAAACATTGATCACTGGGAACCCTAAAGGATTTGTTGCTCGAAGAGACAGCTGGGATGTGTAGGCCTACAAAACCTGCCGGCACTCACCTGGGAATCAAGATCTTCCCCTTTAATGCAGAGGTTAGCGTCAATTACGTTGAGGCCCACCAGCAGTCCGCCAATCACCGCCCCCTCCTCCTCCATCATCAATGCTCCAGAGTCATAAAACTCACTAGGAGACAGTCGTGGAGGGCATCCATGGAGGGGCATGGAGAGAAAAAGAAGACATTAGAAGTGTAGAAAATGAACTGCTAACTGACACGTGACATGTTAATATCTCCTAGAGCCCGACCGATACAGGATTTTTAAGGCAGATACAGATCAAAAATATTTGAAAAATATTAAACTATTATTATTATATTAAATATAAAAACTGGATATCCTGATATATCGGCTGATACATATTTTAAAAAATAAAATCCAGAAATGCGCAACAAAACAAACAGATTTCCCTAACTTTATTTGTAGTTATTTATGAGTTCTCACAAAAATAATATGACAATATTTTGTTTTATTGTCACAACAGAACAAAAGAACATCAAAATGTATTAAAGTTCTGATAAATAAAATTTATGAAAATACAAACTTAAGATATAAAACTTAAAAGTCCTTTGAACAAAAACACAATAACCTTTCTTGTATAAATACAGGCTATATTAAGACATACAACATAACTAATCCTGGTTACTAACCTCAGGAGATCTTTGCGGTCCAGTAAAGCTTTCATGTAGTCAGCTACAGTCTTCTCCATGAGCGCTAAATGCAGCCATGCCCTTGCTCTCCCCAAGCCAGTCCTGAAAAAAGAGAATAAAAGTACAATTTAACAACCAAAAAAAAAAGAGCTCGTAGCATGTTGTACATGGTAGGCGTGCTGGAAAATCAATAACATACTTAATGCCAGGCAGGTCTCTGGCACTTGTGGCAATGTTAACAGACTCTGGACACAACTTCTCAACCAGTTCCAAAGGTCCCCATATGGACTTATTCGGACCAATGAAGGATTTCTTGGCTAAAAAAAAAAAAATGTACAAAAGTAATTTCTGCTTGTTTTGTTACAGACACTGATTTTGATCTAAAATAAAAACTAATTCTGTTCAAGATGTCCAGCCTCATGGACTGTCTCACCTTTCAACCCGTGTTTGAGGCAATGCTCCAGGACGACAAAGAACTGCTGCAGAGGAGGGTAGTCCGAGTCCAGCGTCCTGCCCAGACTCAAGGAGGACTGAATTAATACTTTGATGCTCAGCTTCATCATACTGAGGAGGTTGGATCTTTCTATTGCCATGGGGTCTTTGGGGGAGATAACTGTAAAGAATAAAAAGCACAGAAAAAAGCATTGAACTGAGATCAGTCCTGGAGGGGATGGCATGCAAGCGTGTGTCCTTATATGCAGAGTAAACAATGTAGTGTCATGCAGCGTGATCTCGTGCACGGTCACTATTTTGCTCTTAGATTAATGTGCCCAGACAGTTGACAAGAAGGCTAGCTTCCAATAGGAAGTATTAAGACACAATGTGTTACAACTTAACTAGCGTTCGGTCAGTTTTCAAAGGTTAATAATAGTCACAGCCTGACGTTACCTGGAAGCTTTTTTGAAGTGTTGTTGAGATGATTTTCGGACTCCCTTTCCGTTGGGGAGCTCGCAGCGGATCCTTGTGAGGGATTTCGCGGGGCAGCAGCGTAGCTCACCCCGCTGCTAATAGTTTCCGTGGCCTTCCGAGCCAGAGACAGGATAGGAGCCGACCAGCTGCTCTCTGACGCCGCCGGTGCCGGCTTCTCTGTCCGCTCCTGCCCGTGGCCGCCGTCGGGCTCGGCTTCCGAAACTTCGGGCTCACATAGCTGTTGTTTTGCTTCGCCATCCTCAACAGCTGTGTTTACCTCCCCTGCCTCGTCGGCCATGTTTGTTTCCCCCCCTCCCCTCTCCACGAGAATTCACGTGACCAGACCAAAGCGAACGTAACACGCGCGCTGTGGGAACTTTATTCTTTTTCTTTGGAGTCATTGGCGGTTAGGAAGTCAGTTTACAGGTGCATTACCGCCACCAACTGGACTGGAACGTGTGGCGCAGAAGATAAGGGAAAAAGTCCTTTCTTGCAAATCCTGCATTTTTATCTAATCTTGAGGCCTTGACCCACGCAAGCGCACTAAAGACCTGGAGACATTAAGACACGTCACTGTAGGATAGTAGGCCTACAGTGCAAATAATACAAGGAGCCTAAACTGAATAGCCTACCATTTAGCTGCTTTAGCTTCAGGGTCCTGGTTTTGTGCGTTCCGGCTCACTGTCACAAAAATAAATGATGGTCCAACTAAACGCAAACTGGATGGGATGGCATGCCGCTGCAGGATGCTGGGGTAGCCATGCTAGTTCAGTATGCCTTCAATTTTGAATAAATCCCCAACATTGTCACTAGCGTGTGTGACATTTATTTATTTATTTATTTATATAGTACAGGCCATTTATATATATGTATACAAGCCAAAAGGTTTGGACACACCTTCTCATTCAATGTGTTTCCTTTATTATGGGAAATAACTGAAAACCTACCTAATGTAATTCCACCTACCTAATGTATATATATATACATGTATATTTATATATATGATTAATACTAATATACTTTCCACCCATCTCCATCCAGGTATTTGCCAGTTATCTTTGCTTTGTTTGTTTTGTGATTTTAAATTTGTGTTACATATAACTAATTTGTTCTGCTATCTTGGCCAGGTCTCTCTTGAAAAATAGATTTTATATCTCAATGAGACTAACCGGGTTAAATAAAGGTTACATTTTTTTTATTCTCCTTGTGGCCCTCAGTGTGAAGTGCAGACTGATCACATTCATTTTGGTCAGGGCTGCAGTGTAGCAAAATCTGAACTAGAAAAAAAGACTAGGCTACAAGAAGTAGATTAACGTACTTTATGTTCTATATTGTTTTATGTGATTGTTTTATAATAAAGACTCGTAGACTCATAAACTTATTAATTAACCACACACATCAAGAACATCAATATATTACAGCATATATTGTGCATTATATATCATGTAATGGCAGTATTTCAGTGATGCTTCATATTAGTTGGATCTGTCTAAATAGTCGGATTAGTTTGATCTGAATAATATGGTCACTGTTAGATTTACCTGTGCCATGTTTGGTGTTATTTTATTTATCTTGCTCTCGACTTTCTAAATTTGACACCAGCAACATTTCATTGAGACTTTGTTATGAAAACAAACTTCTCTAACTACTGCGTAACCAAATTGCTATTAATCTCAGGGTTTTCTCTTGACAAGATAATTCGATGTAATGGGCAAACCGATTAGAGACTTCTGGCCCCTCCTTTTACAACTCGAAACAAGTCCCATTAAAGTCTTCTCCAGTAAGTTTAGAGCCGGTGTGGTGTAGTTCCCATTTCCACCAAGTGATGGCGCAGACAAGCTGTGCGTTATTTGCCTTTTGAACCTCTGACAAGGTGCATTTATTATTTATAGGCCTAAATAAATTCACCAGTCCACTTTAGACCGTGCCGTTGTTATTATTTTTCCGTATTATTAGTAGTGTTGGCGCACCATCTTTCAATATCACTCTAATTATTGTATTTGTTGTGAGGGCAATTTTGCACTCTTACACAATATGTGTCTAGAAACTTAATTTAATCCAGATGTGCCCAACTGAATCCCTTGAGCCGTATGGTAGACTGCAATTGTGAGTAAATGGATTAAAAAAATAATTAATTCAATTAAAAACAAAAAGGCGCAGAATTTGGGAACAGTTTGCATATTTATTATAGACCTATTTATTTTGATTGTCTATCTATCTATCTATCTATCTATCTATCTATCTATCTATCTATCTATCTATCTATCTATCTATCTATCTATCTATCTGTCTATCTATCTATCTATCTATCTATCTATCTATCTATCTATCTGTCTATCTATCTATCTATCTATCTATCTATCTATCTATCTATCCAACAAATACAAAGGGAAACTAGAAATACTTCCAAAACTCTTTAAAACAATCTGAATCCTAATTGGAGTAAGAGAGCAACATACACTGTGGCTGATGGAAATGAGAGTCAGTGCTTTAAAAGACAAAAGCACTTCAGGCAGGCCTAGGTGTTTGCTTTAAGATGGGACTAACATATATTAACCTATTGCTAAAATAACTATAGAATGAATTGTCAACCACTTCAACGGAAACGTGTAGGCTACATCACTGTAATAGTAGGCCAAATCGCATCTAGCCTACTTAAATAGTACTAGTCTACCTTATAAGAGGCTGATAGTGTGACTCATTTTCATTTGAATTTAAAGTGTCCCTAGCCTGCATAGCGGGCTACTCCACACCAAAGTGATGAGCATAATATTCCATTAATGAATGCAGTGGTCTGTAGGCTATCATCTTGTACATGTTCAAACAGCAGTGGGCCTACCTTCAGTCTTTGGAGGCGTGGTGAATAGTAATACGGGCCATAAATACGGCGGAGCCTCTGTCCGGACGCTCCTTCACTCCGCTCCTCTCACTGGAACATCCGGGACGCACCAGTGCCCTGAAGTAACGCGAAAAGGTTACCAAACCGGCAGAACACACACCGAGAAATAAAACCAACAAAAAAGGAAGGAATATTTAGAACCGGAACAACTGGATACAATACAACGAATACAACTTGTAGACTAGATGAACATATTTTTTCCCCGAAAAATCACTGGACGTTTTGACATCATGAGGATTTTCAGTGCTGTGCTCTTACTCGTTCACGCCTTGGGTGAGTTTTAATGTGCGCTCATGTGAGATAACCATTTCTTCCTCTGTTGAGTGACATGGTTATGTTCGACGTTATCTTTGTGTGTCTACCTGTGCGACACCGTCTCTTCTTGACTAGCCTATCGGTGTAAACCTCTCCAGCATGGCCCGGACCGGGCTGTCTTGGAAACTTCATAACCTTTAAAGCAACGGTTTTCATGATGCCAGGCTATTCGGGAGCTAATGGGGTCATCTCTCTATTTTAGAGCATGCTTTATGTAACTAGATACATTTATTTTTAACTCATATTCTTGCCTGACATTAGCTAACTGTCTGTCCATGCGTTTCGCGTGTGTGTATGAGACACAGAGTATATGCCAACTTCTATTTGCCCTCCCCACTATATTTCCCTTTCAAGCCCATAGATCCAAACTGCACCTCTAAGGGGAGGGTCTGCCATTCTAGTTCAAGCTCAACTTTTGGCCAGCTTCCACTCTGTCTAAGTGCTCCTGAGCAAGGCCGTGAATACCTATAAACCCTCAAGGACCGTGCTCTGCATCTGAGCTTGTGCGTTTCTCAATGGGGATCAGCATGATTGCACTGAAAGCCAAACAGTCTGCCTGGAGCTTCCTTGTACATGCAGAACTTGTTTCAACTTGCCCTCAGAGGTCCTCCCACCTTGGCACACTAACCTGTGTGCACTGTTCCTCCCTCAGAGGAAGAGTTTTAGAGGTGTTTTGGGGTCTATTCTATGAAAAACTGTATCAATCCAAGCTTGAGTGCAGTTTTAACATTTAAAACACTCTTATTCTCCCCTCCAGTGGTGCCCAGACCGGCCAGTGGTGCTGCAGTTGACCGGTATGAGAACGACAGGCAGCGGCACACAACTGTCATCAACTTGGACACGACCAAAGACAGGAGGGTGGAGGAGGAGAGCAGAAGCGTGAGTGCTACAACAACGGATGATGGTCAGGAAGGCGAGGAGTACGGAGATTACTATTATGAAGACGAGTATGAAGATGGCATGTCAGGAGACTATGTGGAACGGCCACGAAGTAAGGGAGTTTTTCATATTCATGACGTTTCTCACTGCTGTTTTACTTGCTAGAGACAAAAAAATGTAATTGTTTGGTTGTTCTGTTTTTGGTTTAGTTGCCATGGTAAGCAAACCCAAAGACCCGTCTGCCATCCTGGAGACTGAAAGCACTGAAGGAAAGCGAAGGAGGTTAAATGGAAGAAAGAGGGGGAAAGGCAAAGGAAAGAAGAGGAATCCTTGCCTGAAGAAGTATAAAGATTTCTGCATTCACGGCACCTGCCAGTACCTGAGGGACCTCCGTGCCCCATCCTGTGTGTAAGTATCAGCTCCGCATCTATCTGGACACCACCCCCACCGCTCGGGTGCCACCAAATTATTAACCTCTCAACCCATTCCCTCTCTGTCTGGTCTGCAGGTGCCACCTGAGTTACTCTGGGGAGAGGTGTCAGTTTTTCACGTTGCCCTTGGAGAAGCCTCAGGAGGGCTACAACCGCACCACAGCTCTGGCGGTGGTGGCGGTGGTGCTGTCGTCCATCTGCCTCACCATCATAGCCCTTTTATTGTTGCTTAGGTAAGCCAAACGCACAGAGATTCACTCACAGATGCGCATTACACACACATATGAAGGGCTTTTCTATACTTGTCATGGATAGACACAGAAAACAGTCTGAACAAGCTCCCTTTTTTAACTTTTTGTCAATTACAGGTTTCACAAGAGGGGAGCGTATGATGTAGAGAATGAAGAGAAGGTCAAATTAGGGTTAGCGTCCAACCACTGAAGAGAATAAGAGGTGAGTAGTGAGGAACATGGTTCCAAACAAACACACTGACAAACAGCTTCATTTTTGTTGTCTGAATGATAGAAGGTTTTGCTCATTTCCTCTCTCTCTCTTTTCTCCATCTTAGGCAAAAATGTGGAAATTCTACCTCAAAATAGAAAAAGAGAAGTGAACCGCGACTGGAGGTTCTTGAGGGAAGCGATCGTACATGAAGAAGGGAACAGAGCTTGTCATCTGCCTTGACCCTCTGCCAGATGTGTAGATGTAAAATGGGCAGGTGAATATATATTCCTGAAGGCCTCAGAAGTGGGCCCACCTGAAACTGGAATACTAACGGCCCGGAGGATGGACTGGAAAAGTGACGAGCACGAAGGAACGAGCAGGAGAAGAAGAAGGAGGAGAAGAAAGAGGAGAAGAATAAGGACATGTCTAGACTCTGTGCTGCTTCTTGACTGTGGGAAAAGAGGTCGTTTCAGACTGAACTGAACAAGTTTTTTAACAAACGCATTTTGTATTTTCCTGCACAAGTCCATCTTTTTTTGTTGTTTTTTTTGTGTACAGTGAACGGTATATTTATAATTTTAATTTATTTATTTAAGCTAACTGTATTTATAGAGACTTTAACCACCTTCAGCCGTTTTTAAAATAATGATGTTACAGTTATTTTTATATTTCTTATTGGAACGATATTTATTTATGAAACGGAAAAGCAAACAGTGCAGAAGCTCATTGAGATATTCAGCATTTAATGGAAAGAAGAGATATGATGCATAACTATCTGATTTCTGGCTTTAAGTTTGGCAGTCAGTAGATGATCAATAGCACTGTGATTAAAAAAAATTGATTGTTGAATAGACAGATTTTTAAAAACATTTTTAGTTTTTTTAAATTCAGGTAAAGTTTCATTGAGAACAATGCTTTTCAGGAACACCCTACCCACCTTCACACAGTTACACACATTCAACCAGTTGGATCTGGCAGCCAATCAGCAGCTCCTCTGTGGTAGTTGAGGGTTCAGGGCCGTGCTCAAAGGCACATCAGTGGTGGTAATGGGGTAGGGGCTGCTCTTCCAGCTACATTAAACATGCAGTAGGTATTCCTTCTCAATGTTATAAGATCAGATCAATGCCTGTCATTAACAATGCATTGCACTTGCTACCTATTGAGGAAAGGTAACATAAAAACTTCATTTAGCAACTGCAATGTAATGAAAACTTTTAAAAGGGAGTCAAATATGAAATGCACTGTAGCAAGAATTTGGTGTGAATATGTTGCATTACCATCATTGGAAGAGAAACTCTGTCAGGTCTATGTTCAGCTGTTAAGCAAAACCAAAATGTGAATTCAAGTGTTCCACCCTTTCAAATCCTGTCCTGCAGTTTTGAAGTGATTTTTATTTATGTGATTTTCTTTTTCCAGAGCAATTAAAAAAAGACTATCGGATTTTTTTGACTCATGTAGTTTTTACTTAATTTGCATTAAACCACCATGCTCTTAGCATTAGTAGGAGTTTCAGATGTTGTACTGGCAGATCAGCACGTAATTAAGTAAGGTCAAGTTTATTTTTGCTCTTTGGTTCACTTCCTGAGTCGGACCACGCATTAATGTGATATTTTAGAGTGGCCGGTCTGGATAACGATAACACCAGAGTGTTCTTTTGGACATTCAGGAGCTGTAATTATAGTAAACACAATATTTTGATCTCCCTTGTCTCTGACTTTTTAACCAAAGCACCTGTATCCTGGCCATTAGTGCTATTATGTTCAGTGCTCAAAAGGCAAATATGTTTAGTCAGTGCTGTGTAGATGAGTCAGAAAGCCCCTTTACTATGTTTAAATATGTGGGTAGGCCAGGCAAAGTGGATATCAGTGTTTAATTACAACTTTCTTTCCCCAATTATACTGTTAAACAAATTATTGCCATTGAAATGAATGTGTTTCCCAGAGGCCTTTCTCTTTGGACCAAATGCAAAAGAAGACATCAATGTCATGCGTTGACAACAGCATTGTCAGTCTCACCAACAGATCAATCATAACGAGTGCGGTCAGGACTCACTTACTGCTGTACTGAGCCACGGGGAACAGATGTGCGGTGTACAGGCAGCGAAACACCTGTTCAGCCACAACACATCATACCACAGCGCTGCACACAATGACTCACACAGCCAACAGAAGTCATGTTCAAAGACACACCACCAAGCATAACATCTGAGCCCTGCAACCAGCCCTGAATACTATAGAGTTCAGAGAGACCAGCAGGATGCAACAATGCAGTCATGTGTGCCGCACGCAGGTTTAATGGGGGTAAGGAAAGTCAAAAGACCCAGCTGGACTCAAAGGCAGGCTAAGACCCAGCCAAATGTTAGTCACCCCTTGAAGTCACCTCCTACGCGGATGTTGTTACACCGACGCTGCGTGTGTGGTAGAGTAATACCTATGTGCTGGGTCTGTGTGGGTTACAGGGGTTAATGGAGCCATTACAAGCAACAATCCACAGCAAAACAGCAGTGTTTACATGTTTGCTATGGTATCGTTTTCAACCCTGTTTGTGGCTTGGATTCCCATACTTTCTAAATATAGTAAATAAACAAGAAACTGTCAGACTCATGTGTTCACACTGGGGGATGGTAGTTAAAGACAGATGTTTAGCTGAACCATAAGGGTGTGGTACCTGATTTAGGACTTTATTTTTCTACCAATGTGAGGCAAGCAGTTCATTACCATGGATAAAAACAGTATTACAGTGGAGGCTTATATCTTAGATATTAACATATTGCCATTGTCCAATGGAAACTATGTATTTATATTTTTTTTATGTAAACTGAAAGATTGAGATCCATTTATGGTTTGAGAAAAATCTCATTCTTCTTTAAAGAGTTGCATCACACTCCTATAACATTGTTGGACTCACAATGGACAGGTTATTAAAAAGTAGTAGTTTTTGAGAGAAGAATTCAAATTTGAGTGATTTGGGGGATCTGAAAATTGCTGGTTGTCACAAAGCTGAAAACAGACCTGTTTTTATTAACTCATAAAAAATGGATATTTTGAAGATGGTTTTTTTTAGCGGACAGCGACAATATGCTGACGACTGTGGTATCTCAATTAAACTTGGCTACGTTTACGTTCTGTATTTGGCAATGGATTTCATGCTTTGTACCTATGTGTATGAGTGTGTTTGCAAAAGCACACACAGGTGTATGTGTGTTTGTATGTGTGATGGGGGCTAGTCATTTACAGTAGTTGAGCCACCTAATCCCGGCCTCTCAATGTCAAGTAGCAGAGCACACAGAAATAGTGTGGTGCAGTCATTCTCACATAGCTGCTATTCCCGGGCCTGACGGCCACCAAAGAGCCGGAATGCTGAGAGAGATGGGAGTTTGCTGTGTTCTGTTTCTCAGTGGACTGGTGGACCACAGCCAGCAAATAATGTTCGTTCTGGTTGCCCATCATCATCAGGCATCAGCGCTGCCCCACTCCTGAATTTTCCTTGTAGGGTCACAGTAACAGCTCCGCTGTCGCTTGTCCTCGCCTTCTGAGTGTTCTTGAATGTTCCTAGAGACACTCCACAGAGGACATTTCCACAGCTCAGGAGGCATTTCCTTGCAGGTTGGCCAAAACCCACTGGAAGTGGCACATCTCATTGTGTATCACACTCTGTGGGAGTTGCCGGTGTACCAAGATTGCTATGGCTTGCGATTTTTTTTTTTTTGGCAGAAGTTGTTAACATCAAGGCGTGCTCGCCTCAACTCCTTTTAATGTTGGATCATTGTCTGAAACAATAAAATACTTTTATTTCAACTAATTTTATGTTACACATCATAATTGGTAACAATAAATTAGTGTAATAATGTTTTCAAGATATAACCTTTGGGAAATAAAGTGTTCATTGTGTAAGTTGGAGATTGGTTGCTTCATGCCAAGCACCAATGTAAGGCCGTTACAGTTGAATCAGCTGCTTTGCTTTGATTACAGATGCTATATCAGTGTAGCTTATTTGTGAACTGATATTGTTGCGTAGTTGCAGCCGCCTAATATTTCTCTCTAAAGCTTTTATGAAAAGACCCATTGACAAAGTAAACCACTTTGTTGTCCTGATACATTGCCAAATACACCTGAGTAATCAGATGCTACAGTGGTTGTATTGGATTGAATCAGTGTGAGGAGGGGGAGTCTGTTGTGAAAGGTGTTTCCTGCCCTGCTGAGGAGCAACAATGGGTAGTTTCCACACTGATATGGAAGTGCGCACATCAACAGTTGGAAATATAATTATTTTCTGACCGGATATATCTCATCAACAGGAACACATTATTACCTGAAATTAATGAGTGTGTGTTTATGAGTGTCAGAATGTGCTTTAGATGGTAAAGTACATAATTTGTTGTTCTGACAAAATCAAATGTGTTTGCATGATGCTAATCCTAACGGCTCATGTAAAATCGAAACGAAGGGCCGGCACAGCCTCATTGTGCCACTCAGGCCTGATTAATGAAGTGATGACAGCAACGTATTTATTGCCGCATGACAAAAAGAGGCTGCAATGAATCAGTGTACAGTCTGTGTTCACCCATTTACACGGTGAGGACAGCTAAAGAAGAAGAAGGCGACAAGGATGACAGGAGTGAGAGATAAGGTCGACGTGGCAACATGAGAGGGGGAGCGAGAGATGTAGAGAGGATAGAGAATGGGTCAAGGTGAGAACTTCTACTTAAGAGGGTGCAGACTTGTCTTCGCGTGTGGGTAAAAAGATTAAGGAGTTAGGGGAGAGTTGTCACTTTGTCACTGCCTATTATAGCTCTCACTCCTCCTTCTCTGGTCCTTTGCTTGATTTACCCTTCAGTTCCTGTGAACTATGCCTTCTGTATTTTCTTCATTCCTGTCCTCATTTTATCCCTAGTCACTCCTCCATTTCCTCATCCTTTTCCTGTCTCATTTTTCTTCCTCTTCCTTCTACCTAAAACTAAAACACGTGCTCAGAGGCAGTCTCGCTGTTAGTGCAAAGGAAGCCACTTAGGTCCCTGCAGCCTGCAAATGGAAAAATTATGAAGTAATGAAACCTAATTTTTCATTAATTTAGAAGATATTTACTTACTGACCAACACCTCTCATTTGTTAGATTATAAACGGCTGATTCTTGAGTCACGCTCCCTCCCTCCACTACTTCATCAGGCTCAGCTATTAACCTCAAACATTTTTTTAACCACAGCACCAAAAGCTACAAGGGAAAAAATATTGACTACTAATAAATTGACCACTGACTCAGAGTGCTTCCAGGAACACTTTAATGTATCTTATCAGTCAGCCTTTACATCTTTACCCTGACTGCTTGGATGCACCATTACTATAATATTTTGACATTTTGGAATTTACACTTATTAGTCTTTTTGCCAAGACTTAAATGAGAAATGATTGATTCCACTCTAATGTCTGGGCCTTGAGAATGGAGCTAGGGCATAAAGATTGTAAGCAGGGGGAGATAGTTAGCCTAACTCAGTCAATGTAAAGACAATCTAAAGCTCACTTGTCAGTCATGGTTACTTTGACGTTACTTTAGTTACTGGTGGTGGTGACAGGGTTTTAATTATACTGGTCACTCAATTCCTTTTAAAATGACACCTGAAAAAAACATCATGTTTCATGTTGTCTACTGCAGTGGTTCCTATGGGTTCCGGGGACACGCAATGACCCATCAGGGAGTTCCAGGGGGGTCCCCAGTAAAAGAGGAATACTGACTTTCACTATAATTCCATCCATGAATAACAAAAGTTTGGGAACCACCACTGAACCACGTCTGGTTTGTGCATGCATTAGTCACTGTTATCTGCTTGAGTGGGTAACCAGACGACTGCAATGTTTTTGCATTTAAGCATGTAAAGTCACTGAAAGCTAGCCATATTCCAAACGCTGTTCTAGATAATTAAAATCTTAAGGAATTATAACTTAAAGGGGAGATTTGATTGAAGAATTTGCGTTCACAATTTGCTTAGGAACCTAAGTCTGCCCCTGCTCAACACTGCTGCTTTCTATGTTAGTCGTGCAGCTCAGCTCACTGCTGTCCCTCTCCACTTGCTCCTGATGCCAGCAGGAGTTGGGCGGGGATACCAGCAGATTCCCCGCTGCTGATGTCACCCTGCTGGACAGACACTTGTTATGTATCATGGTCACACTATTAAATTCTCACTGAGGTCTATTTAGGCCCCAAGGAGGCTGATGGTGGCATCACATTACTTACTGGGTAAGAGGAGAAGAGAGAGTTAGAGCAATGAGAGAGAGGGAGACAGAGAGAGAGAGAGAGAGAGAGAGAGAGAGAGAGAGAGAGAGAGAGAGAGAGAGGGAGAGAGACTGTGGTTGGGTTAAGAGGGGACGAGGTTAAGAGGCAGGAAAGAAGAGAAGAAAAGCGGACCAAAGACAAAGCAAGGGAAGAAACTGGATGTAACGGACTATTCCCCTAATCACCATCACCACTACCACACATACACATAACCTATAAAAAAACACACACACACACACACACACACATAAACAACAACATGCCGGCAAACAGACAGGAAGACTGGATGACTGCATGCTTGACTCATCTGTTTTCTCTACCCCCTTACAATATGCCCAGCAGTTGTCTGAAAAAAAAGAAAAAAAAGAAACTCCTCCCATATCCGCCCAGAGTGCGTGTGTGCAGAAGCACCTGATGGTGGCTTTAGAGGAGCAGCCCAACGCGTGCTGGCCAGTCGAGCTGGCTGACACCACAGCTTATGACAAAAGAGAGGCAGACGGATGTCAGAGCCGGCGGCAGCCGGCTTCACTTACCGCAAGGAGTGGGCTCCAGGCATTCTTCTTCACTGTGTTTCCTTTGTGGTCGGCTGCTGTTGAAACTGTAAGAACCCCCCCCCCCCCCCACACACACACACACACAATCACCACCTCTCACCCTCAAGGCAAACACTTTAATCTGTATTGTTCCAATTTGATCCTGAAAAGGATTGTTAGGAAAGAGTGGATTAATTTCTCATGTGGAGAAATACCTAAGATATGTGTGGAGGATGTTCAAATCTGAACTGGTTTGAAAAGAAAAGACATAATGACAGATGCAACCACTTTTTAATATTTTAAGAACACGCACACCCGAAGATCCAGTCAAGACACAGGACTGCTTGGAGTTCTCCCAAAAGATTTCAGAGTGACAATTCCAGGGACCTGGGATCTTGCAGAAACTTGCGTCATCAAATGTGACGGGAAAAGTGAACATCGTGGCGGACTGTAAATGTCTGATCGTTGCACTTGTGTGTGCTATGCTTTGCTATGGAAAAAAATGGATAACAAGAAACAAGCTTTTGTAGGCCTACTGTTGCTTTGAATAGGGAACACAGGGGGCAAATCAGACCCAAAATTTGCCCAGTTACCGTGTGTGGCCAGCATAAAACAAGAATGACATTTTCTACCGCTCATCAAATGTGTCACATATGTACACATTTGCACAGAACACTAATTTGATTGTCCCATAACCTCTCACTGTCCCAAATGTCATGGCAACCCTTCCAATAGTTAGTAAACCTCAAATGCCAACCTATTTCAGTCTAGACCAAAGCGGTGGACCGACCAACCGACCACGCTGCCAGTGTTTGAATGTGTTGGACTGTCTACATGTGCAGCCCTTTGATAGACTGGCAAGGTGTCCAGGGTGTCACCCTGCCCTCTGCTTAACGTATGATGGAACGCCCATGACCAAGAACCGGAAAATTGAAATTGAAAGCAAAGCTTTTGAATTTCTTCATTCATCTGCCTCATCTCTCTGACCCCCCCACGTTAGGCCGCCTAAGCAGGGTCTAATTAGTGGGGTCCGTGACCTCAGTGAGACTTTCCCCTCTGCTGCTCACCGCCTATCCGTCCACCCACTGTGACTCTGTGTGTTCCCTGTCTCATGCCGCAGCCTCGACACAGTGTGGGAGCTGTTCAGAGACCAGGAATGCAGAGGGAGCGCTCTGAGCTTAGCTGCTGGAGGAGAAAAGAGGAAGGAGAGGAAGGCAGGAGAGGGGGATTTTTCCTTGGATGAAGTCATGGATGATGGCTTCTCTCAGAGCATAAACTGAGCTCGTGGCAGACGCGCCCCTGACCTCCCTCTGCTGCACACACACACACACACACACACACACACACACACACACACACACACACACACAGAGGCCTGAGCACATGGAAGCACTTGGTGGGCAGAGAGATGACATCTACTTTTCATCTCTGTCCATTACACCACAGCTAATCTCCCGATCCAGATTGCTCTGTCTTTATCAACACACCACACACAACAGCCAGCTTTGCACAAGGCAGTACAGTCAATTCCCGGCGGGCCATGTAAAAAGCCCTGCTAAAATCTACCACATTACTAGCTGAGTGATGGAGGATTACTAACACACAACAATTAGCGTGCTCAGCACATACATACGCACCAGCACAGCTGATTCAAAAGCATTATTGTCTCATCTTGGTGAGTGATCTGATTGTGTATTAGTGTACCGATTAGGGGAGGAAGTCCTAGTTAGCAACTGTCGAGACGGCAGGGTGATGGTAGTTATTACTGTGATTACTCAGCCCTTTTGCTCCTTATATGAGTCACGGAGACTGACGCTCTGTGGCTTTGTATCTCGGTGTGAAAAATATCTCTCCTTAACCGAGCCCCTTTACCCAGGGTGGATTTCGGGAATGTGACAGCACCAATGCTTTGTCGGGGCACAATAGGGCCCCCATCTGAATGTGACACATCCCTGTGGAAGCAGTTGTTTTTATACGTCCTCTGATCCTCTTCCTGTGAGCTGGATTAGTTGGAGTCACTCTTGCAACCCAAATCAAACTGCCACAGTCTTGGTGTAAGAAAACAACTTTCAACACTAGTGCCAAAAATCTAAGAGCCCTGACACATCAAGCTAACAGTGGACTGTGAGGTGATGTTGGGCTGTTGTCGTTGAGTGTCTGTGGCTGACCATCGGCCACAGTTTTTGCACCGTTTCTGGCACTTTTGCCTTTTCTATTTCCGACTGATGTTTGACTGATTGAATCAGATTGACACAATAATGCAAATCATGTTATCATATAAATGTAAATGTCTCATATTAGCATGTTAACATTTGCTAATCAGCAATAAAATAAGTACAGACAGGACTACTGGGAACTTCATTAGTTTGCACACTTTTAGAAACAAGCAAGAAATGACAAAGGCAGTTTTGTGCAGCAACCCATTCTTCAGGAAGACAACTGGCTGACAATGCCAGTGTGAAAAGCCAGTGCAAGCCAGCACTTTTTACAGGGATATTCCCAATTGGTTTCACAAGAGGGAAAAAAGATATTAAGATCTTAAATAGTTATTTCCTGTGTGTCAACCGCAACTTTAACAGAAGACGTGAGGCATGAGGGGTCAACACAAAGCGTTTGACAGGTCAACCTTGTTTGCATTGGTTCTTTGAGGTTGGCTTGTGTGTCAGGGTTCAAAGTGAAATTTACCCCTTGAACCCTGATTGGTCTGAGGGTAATGTGTCAGCTGCTCGGCAAGGTCAAGTGTCTTTGAATTGCATCGAATACTTCTTTCAGTTTTTTTTATAGGCTGTGCAACCAATTGACGTCTACAGGACTGTTTAAGATCACTAAAGCAGACTTTCAGGTTGCCCTTGGAACCACACTGTTTTATGTGTGTGTTTGCAATGCTATTTTTATATCTAACTTTTCATAGCTGTCAACTCTGGAATTCAATCACAGTCCACCCCACCTGTTTTCATTTTCTCTTTGTCACACACACACGCACACACACACAGACACACACAGACACACACCACACACACACACACGCACACACACACACACACACACACACACACACACACACACACACACACACACACCACACACACAAACACAAGCTGCCTCCCCATAAGTCCTCTGTTCTCTTTTCTAAGACAGTGGTGCCATTGTTCAAGGCTACAGGTGTGTTTGAGACTCTGGGAGTTCCTTATGCTAATTACAGACTCTTCACTGAGATCTTTTTTTACACTGAATTCTGTCCCTCCTCAACACACCCTCCATATCTCTGTGGCTTGTTTTTTTTTACCTAACATTCCAAGGAGCTGCTGAGCTATTATATCTCAGTGCTGCAGAAGCTTCCTAAGAAAATGAGGTTGGTAAACCAGGCAGCCGCACTGTGACCGACCACAGCATCCTCCTGCTTCTGTGCTCATTACTCTAACAGACCTCTTTCCTCTCTGGTCTCTTCCGACCTACGTCCATCCCATTTGGGTATCGCCTCACCCCTCATCCTCAACAGAGGCCCCACAGCAAATAGTATTAGGTCTGCCAGGAACTGACATCATCCGTATTGTAAGTCTTTGTTTGAGTAGTTTGTTTCTCAATGGACTCACTTCTCATTCCCTTCTGAGTAAGAAGGTACTGGCTACTGGCATTCCTGTCACTCTTGTGTGTGAGTGAGTGTGTGTAGGATCTCATTATTAGACCTTATATAGAGAAAACAGGGAGTGTAAATCAGTGATAGAGCATCAAGTGAAGTTGTTTTTGTCCGCTAACACAACCTCTGAATCGGACACCATTCTCCAGTCAGTAGCAGCCTTTCCTGTCCATCGCTATAGTTACTGAAAGCAATGCAGAGCAGAATAACAACACCATAAAATACAATTATTGCATTCTATAGCTGGCTGGGTGGGAGTAATTGAATGCAGATTTTTCTCTCTTTCTGAGACTGAGAGAAATGTTTTTTGTGCTCATGTGTCACAGTCGGCTTACAGTAGACAGTTAGGATGAGGTTAGCATTTTCCTGATCAAGGTTAGTCAGTCATCTTTATGAGCTCCCACACCCTTTCCAATAATGTCTGTCTCTTATCGTTTTCTATTTTTTGAAAGCTAGGAGATAATATTTTCTTTGTCCTGCTTTTGTTGCCTTCGTTATATTCCTTAATCATTATCACTGTGTGTCAGTCAATGTGGGAGTCTTAATTTCCTGAACAACAAAATGTCCAAAGATATAACAAACTGCAGAGCAGGCAGATATTCATTTCCCAGATGCAACTTTGCTCAGCTCTATTGAGCTTGGAGGAGGGATAAAAACAGAGAATATTACTTATATTTGTGAGATGGCCAGAAACATGTCTCAAACTAAATGCTGATGTTGCTCCATGTCTGCTGGATGTCTAAGCAGGCACATATTTGCTAAAACGCTGGCCATCTCAACTTTTACAGCCCATAAGATGTCATATGTATGTGATTTCAAGCTTGTTGGAGTTCCGTCTCCAAGCGGCCCAAAAAATAATGAATGTATCTATAATTAGTCATTTTCTGTGACTGACAGCACCACATTTTAAAAATATTTTACTTGAAGTCTTAAAGGCAATGTTAAAGGAGAATGCCATGTTCCATGTGAAGTGATTCCTTCCGAGTGAACACAGTGAATCTAACTGCTGTAGATATGAAAGAAATGCATACAAGTTGTGCTAATTCAGCTGTGTTTAGTTCTGGTGTTGAGACGGCAGTTAGAGAGCTTAGGGACCGTCTACAAACTACAACACAAAAAAAAGAGATGAAACAAAAATAGGTAAGCTATCAATTGAATGATTAAATAAGGTATTGTCTCCAAACTAACCTCAATTATGACTTGTCTCCTGCTAGTTGTATTACAGCACTTACTTTTAAAAAATAAGCATATGCCTAAAATTGAAAACATTTTTGTATCTCTTTTCTGTGTTGTAGTTTATAGACAGAGCACTCCTTGCAGTATCAACACAGGAACTAAACAGAGTTGAATTAGCAGAAGATTCATGCATTTCTTTTAAATCTACTGCAGTCAGATTCACTGTGTGCACTGGGAAGGAATCACTTCACATGGGTAGGCACTTGTAATTACATTTTAAACATGTTTAGATGCTAAAAACAAGTTTGAAACTTGCCCTGTTTAAGCCTGTTGGGTGCTGACTCAGCAGGAGGATAACATGGTGTAGGCAGCACCGATAGGTTTAATTTCTCTCTCTACTGACAGTACTCCAAATTTACAAACAACAGAGCTAAGTGATGGAATTGACCAGAATACTCCTTTAATAATTTAAAATAAAACAAAAAAGTAGCTTCCAAAAAGCAAGTCTGCAACTGCTTTCTCTTTAGATTTGATTGACAGGGGTTGGCACTTGACTTGAAAACATTTAACTAAATCAAGTTTTCTGATGCTGTGTAGAAATCACAACCACTATTGAAAAAAGAGACAGATTCTGCATTTATAGTTCTAATTTGGTGCAGCAATGGGAGACTACCTCAAATGTACAAGGTCCAAAAAATGATTGAACCCTCACTCAGTAAACAGCATAGGACTGATTTTCAACAGCAACCCTCGATACAACTTGGCATTTGTTGTGTTTTGTCCAATATTTCCGATATCTCACCCCTCCCTAACTGTTGCCCTGCACATTTCTCCAGTCGGTTCTCTCGGACACGTTTTTCCACTCTCTTATCTTGATACCAATGTTGCTTCACAGTTAAAATAAAGATAAAAATAGCCCTTCTGTCAGTATCATTGTGTCTATTTATGCCATAGCAAACAGTGCTACACTGTTTTCTCACTATTCCATTTGATGACATTTTTCATTTGCTTCTTCCTGGTATTTTTTATGCTTGTGTTACTAAACACTACACATTGTTGTCTGTGGTCTGTCAAATGGGGCTACACATGCATGTGTGTGTTTATTGTGTGAGAAAACGGGTGGATCCTCAGGCCAGGGGAGATATGCTGTCTGCACTTGGACAGGCTCTTCCTCCTGGCTGATTACTGCACAGTCATAAGCACCACAAATGGAAACATAGACAGGCAGACACACACACACACACACACACACAGTGCTGACCCAACACACCCAAGAAAAGGCCGGTCTTGCCTAAACACAAAGATTGTTCTTTGTTTTCTTTTTTTCCCCCAGTCGCTTACCAAGCTGCGTTTTATTCCATCTGTCTGTCAGTGGTGCTATTTTGAGAGGCTTTCTTTAGAAGCGGGCGTAAGTAGCCTAAAGTAATGGTGAATGCACTAAGAATACTAAATTTCAAATGACCTAAAAATAAACAAAAGAGGGAAGCAGGGGAAGAAGAGGATGTAGAGGGATAGAAACTAATGTCTGAACATTTGGTTTGTTTATGTTCACAGCTGTCATCTGCCTTTATATGTACAGAAATACACAAACAGGTACACACAGTGTACCAATGTATTGGAGTGAATGCTGCACACACAAGTTAGCAGTTGTTTGCTAGTTTAAAAAAGGCTAGCAGGTTGGTGAATTTACAAAAAAATCTAAACACAATGTATTTTGGGTAAATACTGGTTTGCTTCTGGTGTTTGTACACTTTCAACCTTTTATCATGATATGCCCTTTTTTTCTACAAGAGTGTGAGTCTAACAGAAACTTTTGCTGACGCCTTGCTGAACCAGCTTCTTTCAGATCTCATTCAATGGAAACGCTGACCAGTGACAAGTAACAAACTCATGATAAACTGATGCTGTGTTGGTCGAGCTGTACTGATAGCAAGGCTCTTTCATTATCTTTGTTAAACATTCCACTGTTTTCATCACCACAGCTCAATGTCAAGATATTGCTACTTTAAAACTACAACCTGTGTAATTTGAGTGTAATAATAACATTTCTTCAGTAATTCTGACACCATTGTTTTTTGTTTAGGAGACAATTCCGGTGAAAATCAGTGAAGACTCGGTTTTGCATTCAGTTGATTCATCTCCACATTTGTGTCTCTTTCAGTGCTGCCATTTGGAAGTGTGAAAAAGTAAGATTCTACATAGGGGCTACAAGTGATTCCAACTCTAAAGGTGACTTTTTGGCCTCCGTTTAAACACTCTTGGTAATGATCTCTCGCACTGCAACAAACTGAATAAGACTTGTTGCATGCTTGTTTGTTGCTTTTTGCGGTGGTCTCGGCAAACATGCATCCCCACGTGCAGACCTCAGCAATTACATCATTGGGTCTGGTGCGTGCCTCTGACCCAACTTGCTTTTCCACCTCCTTTCAAAACACACCGGCAATCTGGTAACCCCTGTATTTATTGAGGGTAGGAGCCTCGAATCAGAATCAGCTTTGAACTGAGTGGGAAGACATACACGGAATCTGACTCGGGATTTTTGTTGTTCATCAAATTACATAAACAGTAAAAGACACATGGCTAAAAACAAGGTAAACATGAAAATTTGACTACCGGTATGTACAGATATAAGTTTGCATATGCAAAATGGGCAAAGACAAAGATCTATCACATGTGCCTTTCCCTGCTTTCTTTTTTTTACCCCGCCCTTCTGAGTGTTTACTGTTCTCTCCACAGCAGAGATCAATGGCAACTCCAGCACCGGATGAATATGTAGCTACATGCAGCATGTTAGCACTGTGGCCTCAAAGCAAGAAGGTTCTGGATTCAAATCCAGGTCGTTTCGGGCCTTTCTGTGTGGAGTTTGTATATTCTCCCCATATTTGCGTGGGTTTCCTCCGGGTGCTCCAGTTTCCCCCACCATCCAAAAACATGTACTAGGTTCTCCATACAGTGTGCCTGGATTAAGGCACAGGCTCAGATCTGGAGTTGGTCCCTGGGCGATGTAAATGGCTGCCCACTGCTCCCTAGAGGGATGGGTTAAATCCAGAGAATGAATTTTGCTGTATGTGTGTATGTGACAATAAAGTACCTTTACTTTTGACATAATACTTGTTGATGGCAGGGAGCATGCTGAGAGCTTTAATTGCCAATCTGTGTCTTTAATTTCAGTCATGCCCCAGAATGGATGCGCACATTCAATCTTTTGGAAACATGGAGTAGCTGCCATGGAAATGCTTTTTGCATAATATAGGCCAGGGCTTATAGTGTGGTTGGAGACTGAGAGAAAGTGGTTGGTCATGCAGTTGTTGCTATTGTTGTTGGTTTCCACTCCTCCGCAGAGTAGGCAGAGTTGATGTGGGGGGAAAAGGCATTTCTGCTAGTTACTGGTTAATCAGTTTCTATAATGGCCCCAAAGCCCTTGGTTTGTTGCAGTTTGTGGGCTTTAATAGTTTCATAGAAAGTGTTAAGAAAGTCCAGAGTCCTCTATATGAACCACATTGCTTTGTTTTTCCCCTCAGAGTCATGAGATCACTATGTGACCGAAATCCATTTAGTAAATATTCAGACATCCGATTAGGCATTCTGGTGTGATGAGATGCCTTAAGACACGTGGTGGTCAGTGCATTCTTACCAAATGACACACCAGGTACAGTATGACACAACCATGGGACATCATTACTCTCTGAAGAAGAACAATCAAAACACTTTTGATTTTGCAGAGGAATAAATCTCACTAAAATGTAATTTCAGTTTGGCCCTTTGTGGAGTCTTGAGTCCCTGTAAAGATACAGAAAAAGCAGCACAAACACACATGCTCACACACCTGCAAGCACAGTGTGTCTGAACTTTTATTCTGTAGAAAAATGACAGCTGGAAACGTAGGAGGCAACACACAAACCGCTTCCTTGCTTTATTTATGAACCATTGTGGTAACATTAGCATCTTCACTTCCTTCAATCAATGACGACACCCTCCGTAAGGGTGATTTTCTCTTCAATACGCTTTAATGCGTCAGACCAGAACCTCATTAACACCTTATTGTATCTCCCCCTACGACACCCTTTTCTCTGTCTTTCCACCTCCTTCTCTTTAAATCCTGTTGTGTTTGTGTGGGTGCGCCGTCGGTGTCATGCTGTTGTGCCACCACATTCCTCCCTGACCAGTTTCTGTGCCGTCTCAAAACAGTACTGAAAAGGGACAAGAAAAAAGAGAAGAACAGAGCGGGGGGCCAAGACTGGCAACAATGACACACAGAGAGACGTCAAGAGAGAAGGTGGCCCAGTGAGATCACTGCTGCTTTGATGCCATGGAAATGCTGGTGGCCTCGACCCACGATAATTTTGAGCTTAAAATGCATAAACGTAACATGGCTGATGTTTAAAGAATGTTTGAGCTAATAGTAGAGTACAATTTTGAAAGGATATGGCCTCACTAGCTCTCCATACAGCAGTGGATATTCAGTCTGGCCTCCATAAACACAAAGAAGCTGAAATAACAAAGTGTTTGAAGTGAGGAAGTAGGATTGTTAGGAGAGGATAAAAGGAGAGAGGGAGGGGGGTTTCAGCCAGCGTTTTGTCCGCTGCCCTCATCGAAGAAATCTTTGTGTATTTTACTGCAGAACTCTTGACCTTCAAATGAATACATAAAGAAAAAAAAGAAGCACTGCCAGGGCATTTGAAGACAGACACACAAACCTACACACAATACCACAATGGGGAACCATTGGCATGATGGGAGCACTTTCCCATAAGCCCCTTGCGTTTCGGCACAAGCGGTGGGAAGCTGCTATTTCAGTTTTATGTCAGTATTTTTACACATGCAGTAGGAGTCAAAAACACACTTCCTGGTTGTTTCATGGCATTCTTATTCACGGTGGCTCATGTCAAAAAGACATTTTAAGAGCTGAGCTTCCTGTTAAGGAGAATTTGCTTTATGAGCTTTGCTAAGGGAATGTGTGTAAAATCCTGAGAGGGCCTTGCTATATTCTAAAGTTTGCTCCCAACTCAGCCAACACACTGCAGGCAGGCCGAGCATTACTTAGAAACATTACTATGTAACATTGTTATGTTGGGAGACGGCCGGGCACCAGGGCTTTTAAAATATTATGCATAAATGGTAAATGTGTTGGGCGTTTACACTCTGAGATAACATCATTTCAAAGACTCACCTCTGGAAAAAACGAGTTTGATGAAAGCTATTAAGCATTGCCAGTATGGAATTGATGTTGCTATTTGTTTCATGGCTTTAGTCTATTGCTTTGTTTTGATATTCATCATCAATTATTCAATTAATCATTATTTAACAGTGTATAAGTGGTAATACCAAGTCTGTATTCTGCTGACTAATCTTTTAGTAACTCACCTTCGACTTTAAGTATAACTTTAAGTGTACTTGACTATTGCTTAGGCTACGGAAATTTACAGTAAAGGTTAAGGTTAGATTTAAGTATAGTTAGGTTTAGGAACATAAAGAAAGGGATAGGGTTAGGGTTGGGGTTAGGTATGAAAGAAAGCAAGGTTGATTACAACTTGGGTTTAATTTTTTGTTTCTCCGGCTATTGGTTCTGTCAGTACTGTTACCCAAGTGATAGCACGGTGTCTCAGTGGTTAGCACTTCTGCCTAACAGCAAGTTGGCATGGCAGAGTTTGATCACTGGTCTGGGCAGGGCCTGTCGGTGTAGAGTTTGCATGTTCTCTGTAGTAATGTCACTAATCTCACACAGGACAGCCATGAGTGAGCCCTGAGGTAGATGTGGAAGGTCAAAGTTGAACCAGGACATTATCTCTAAACTGATGGATGTTTAAAACTGCCAGCTTTTACTGTTTGCCTTAATTTTCTCTTCTGAATAAGTGACTAACGTGAGGGCACTTGTGTTTCCATGTTCAGTAATAAACTTGGTGAGTTTGACAAGATCATGAATGATGGAATGATGGCTGGAGCAACTAAAATACATTTGAAGTTATAAATTGACAGTAGTTCAGGCCAAAAGTTTGGAACCACCTTCTCATTCAATGAGTTTTCTTCATTTTCATGACTATTTACGTTGTTGATTATTACTGAAGGCATCAAAACTATGAATGAACATATATGGAATTATGTACTTAACAAAAAAGTGTGAAATAACACAAGAAAACATGTCTTGTATTCTAGTTTCTTTAAAGTAGCCACCCTTTACTTTTTTGATAGCGCTGCAAACCCTTGGTGTTCTCTCACTGAGCTTCATGAGGTAGTCACCTGAAAGGGTTTTCACTTCACAGGTGGGCCTTGTCAGGGTTAATTAGTGGAATTTCTTGCCTTATTTATGGAGTTGGGACCATCAGTTGTGTTGTGCAGAAGTCAGGTTGATACACAGCCAACAGCCCTATTGGACAACTGTTAGAATTCATATTATGGCAAGAACCAATCAGCTAAGTAAAGAGAAACAAGTGCCCATCATTACTTTAAGAAAGACGGTCAGTCGTTCTGGAAAATTGCGAAAACTTTCCAAGAGTCACCTCTGCTGCTGAGGATAAGGTCATCTTAGTCCCCAGCCTCAGAAATTGCAAGTTAACAGCCGCTCAGATTAGAGACCAGATGAATACCACACAGAGTTCTGGCAGCAGACACATCTCTAGAACAACTGTTAAGAGGAGACTGTGCAAATCAGGCCTTCATGGTCAAATAGCAGCTAGGAAACCACTGCTAAGGAGAGGCAGCAAGCAGAAGAGATTTGTTTGGGCCCGAAACACAAGGAATGGACATTAGACCAGTGGAAATCTGTGCTTAGGTCTGACGAGTCCAAGTTTGAGATCTTTGGTTCCAACCGCCGTGTCTTTGCGTGACGGAGAGAAGGTGACCGGATGGATTCTACATGCCTGGTTCCCACCGTGAAGCATAGAGGAGGAGGTGTGATGGTGTGCGGGTGCTTTGCTGGTGACAATGTTGGGGATTTATTCCAAACTGAAGGCATACTCAACCAGCATGGCTACCACAGCATCCTGCAGCGACATGCCATCCCATCTAGTTTGCGTTTAGTTGGACCATCATTTATTTTACAATGACCCCGAACACACCTCCAGGCTGTGTAAGGGCTATTTGACCAAGAAGGAGAGTGATGGAGTGATGCGCCTCCACAGTCACCATTTCAGAGGACCACCTCTTGAAGCTCATCAAAATAATGCAAAGAGTGTGCAAAGCAGTAATCAGAGCAAAGGGTGACTACTTTGAAGAAACTATAGAAGACATATTTTCAGTTATTTCACTTTTTTTTGGTGAGTACATAATTCCACATGTGTTCAGTCATAGTTTTGATGCCTTCAGTGATAATCTACTATGTGAATAGTCACGAAAATAAAGAAAACGCATTGATGAGAAGGTGGTTCCAAAACATTTGGCCTATGTACAGTATATATATATATATATATATATGTATACACAGTATATAATGAAAGGAGAGACAGGAGAGGAAGTGTGCTAAGTGTAGCCTTGGGCCACCTTCTTCTACCGGGTAAGACATGAATGGAATGCAATTTGGGACTGACTCAGAGATTGCACTGTTTCACGCAACTGTATTGTTGTCCTCTTTCTCCCTCCCTTTCTCTTTGGCCCAGTTTGTGCAAGCCTTCGGATCCAGCTGTAGTAACACGAGTGAGCGTTTGATGAGGCAGCGGCACTCAGGTAACTTCAAAGCTCATTTTTCAGCAAACGTATCACATTTCTCTGCCGGAATGTTCCACTGCCCCAGAAACGCTTTCAGTCGGAGGCCACGTTTAATCTCTCTTGTTTGATAATCAGTGATGAATCCTTTGATCACTATGAACACTGTTCTGGCTCTCCAGGGTGGCACAAACCAGATGAAGAGTTTGTTGTGGTCACGTAGGGCTTTATTGAAATGTGATCTCATACTGACACACCTGGTGAACATAGTGGAAGAACAAGAAACAAGATGTTCACATGATTTTACTATGACAAAGTGCATCGTGAATGTCTTGAACGAGGATGGAATACTTAGAGGGTTACAGCATTTCTTGAAATGCTTTACAGAACAATCCATGGATTTTCTAAATTGTTTGTCTCAGGCCTTGCAAATGCATGTCAGGTATGTTCTCACATCTGCTAGGAACCTGAAACTACAGTGGAGCACCTGATAAACCTGAACCAGGGTTCCTGGGGGGGCGGATAAACGGCTAGTGACTCAGTCAGTCATTGCATGCCATCAGGAGGGGGATGTGATGCAATGCAGTGGCAATCGAGAAAGTGACATGTGGCACAGTTCAGACAGATATTGCATTGGTTGGATACAAAGGCAGAGAGACATTGCATGGGTAAGTAGTATGGCAGAGATGCAAATTAAAGTATTAAGCACACAGGATAACCTTATTTTCACTCATATGCCTCTGCCACTGATTTCTAAGGAGAAGAATCTAAATCAGAACTGAAGCAAATTAAGAACTCAGAAAGCCATCAAACGGAAAGCCAAAACAAAATTCAAACATTCATCAACATTACATTACACAACATTACACAACATTGTGACAGGAAAACTTAGGAAAGTGGTAAACGAGGCGTGGAGGAGATTTATGTACTGTACATACATTATACTGTATATATACTGTATATATACTGTATAGTATGCTCCATAGTAATGGATTTAAACTGCTAAATCATGTTTTAAAAATCCATAGCTTCCACTTGTTAATTATAAGATCAGTTATTGTTTCTTAACGAGAGTTGTGCTGCGCTCTTAGTTGACTTCGTAATTTACATTTTTAATATACTCAAGCTTGTAAATTGTGTTACAAAACATTTAATGAACTGACATTTTGTAATGCAGTTCCTCATCTTTTGCAACGATGATTCAACCAAGAGAGTTTCATACTCATCCAAGCTCTGGAAGAGCTCCAACTGCAAGTCACATAACGCTGTCTATGCAGAAAATGAGCCACTCTTTAATCCCCATGTTGAATGTTAAAGGCACTGTAAATTCCTAACTGTTTGTTTTGTTTGTTTTTATCAGTGAGTGGAGGCCAAAGGGGAATATTCATATAGACTGCAAAACTGGACTGGGCTCTAACGGTTTGCAGCTAACTAGATAAAACCACCATCATCCTATCCGCTGTCAGTTTACAGTTTAGGGTTGGGATAAGCTGAGCAGGATAACCCAGTGATTCAGGTAGGCTGAATGGATTCAGACACACCCAGGAAGCACCGCTGGTCATGCCTGTGAAACCTTAACTATTCCTGAGTTGCAAGTTACACTTGTTTTTTATTTTTATTTTGGGGCATTTTAGGCCTTTTATTTTCACAGGACAGGTAACATTCAGCAACGGGCCGAGAGGTCGAACCTGCAGCCGCTGCGCCAAGGAGTAAATGTGTGCGCCTGTGCTACCAACTGAGCTAACCCAGCCATTAGTTACATTTGTTTGATTGGGCCATTGGTCAATGGCAGGGCACATAGAAACAAGTTTATTGATGTAGAAAAAAAGACTGAAATGGGAGTGATCAGAGGTTAACAGCCTTTGTGTGGATAAACAATAGTTTGTATTATCAGGTCTCAGGTCACAGCTTAGTGACAAAGATCGATACCGTTTTGCTTGCCAGCTCTCAGTTGCTCATGTCATTCATGTAAATTATTCCTGAGGCAGTCCTTTGCATATATTTAACCTGGAAATATACAGTGGGTCATTTACTAAAAAATGCAGTGAAGTGCTGGACCTGGAAAGGAATGAGGGGGGAAGAAGTACAGGGAGAACAAAAAAGAGGAATATACAGAGGGAAAGAAAGTAAAAAGGGCAGGGTGTGGTTCTTCTTTGACTTGTTTTGCAACATATTTCCTCTATCATGGTCCTTTCTGTGCTTTCATCATCATCTTTCTCACACCCCTTAACATTACGATATTTTCTCACTTCCCTATTGGTATCTAGCCATGCAGATACTATCATATCCAGTATTTGACACATACTTTGTTAAACTTTCTTTCTATTAAGATGCTCAAAGTTCACTCATTATGAAATAAACCCAGTAATCACCAACATATCTCAAACACTGACCTATGTCACATTGTCCCTTGACAGCAGTCTTGGGTAAATGGTGGACTTTGCAGCTTTCTGATGTCATGTGGTATAAATTTACTGAACTGATAGCATCATCAGTATTAGCTTATACTGCAGTTTCTGCAAGTTAAGGTACAAGTTTGGGAAACGATAACCTACCCCCTTTTACATTAATTATTGCTAGCGCTGTTATCGAGATAAAAACTAGGACCAACGGCTGACCATCAGCTTGGTGTGTCAGGGCCTTTACTCATTCATCTTGTATATGTCTGAAAAGTAGATCATAATAAGATCAGAATCTCAGAAGTCACTGTCTCACTAATGATCTCTGGCTTGTTCACACACACACACACACACACACACACACACACACACACACACACCACACACACACACACACACACACACACACACACACACACACACACACACACACACACACACACACACACACACACACACACACACACACACACAGCACAGCACAGCTAATACACCCTATTCAGCTCTCCTCTGGTGCCTATGTAACAGGAGCTGGCTGCCCAGCCTTTTACAAAGAATGGAGAATGTCACAATGATAGATCTCCATTCCACAGACTCTCCTGACCTTCACACAATGCTGCTTTTGAAAGACTGAATGTCTCTGCGCACGAGCCAGGCCGTTACTGTGATGAGTATGTGTGTATCGTATGAGAGGGGGAATCCCTGAAACATGTAGTGTTTTTTTACAAGACCAGCAATTAAACTGTGTATTTTGCCAACAAAAGCGTACTCTATAGACTCTGCTAACCTTTTTTTTGGACAATGTGTTTTTTTTTACTCTTTCCCAAGTCAGCATAAATGGATATATGGAACAAGAGTGTGTTGATTTAGATCAAAAAAAGGGAGAGAAAAACCATTTGTCATGAGTAAGAAATGTCTGTCTGCCCGGGTTTCCTTGACTGAATGATGCCTCCCATGATGAAAAGCCGGGTTTGTTTATTCTACCGTGAACCACACTCGCATCCTGCAGGGATGGAATACAACGGCGGTCTCAGCTGCGCCTCATAGATTATGCGAAACATGCAGAGGATGCGTGAGAGACAGACATATTCTGTTTGTTGTTTATGATACTGGATATAAAACCAATCCAAGCAGAGAAACTGTCTGATGACTTTGCTGACACACAGGAGCATACTACTGTGATGAAGTAGGGAAAGAGAGTTCAACCGCATCACAGATCATATCAGAGCTCGTATTTGTCACTCCAGACATGAGTGGACATTTTATGGGTTTGACATTTTAGATATTGGGACATCATTTTGGTTCACACACCAATAACAAACAGCACACTTGTCACTATGCCAGTTTTATTACAAGTCCACACCCGTCACATCCACTTCTACACGTTTTATCATTTTGAACACCTGCAGCAACTCTCGATGTTGATGAGCAACTCTCCGTGTGGTTCTCCTCTACAGCCATGCTAGCAGCTCTGTGAGGCTCTGCAGCTGTGCTCTGACCAACACGCTAACCCCTTTATGCTAACATGCTTACAGTGACAATGCTAACATTTTGATGTTTAGCAGTTATAAAGTTTACCATCGTCACCATCTGAGTTTAGCGGGTTAGCATGCTGACATGACACACTAACTTTTCCACCTCAACCAAATGGAAAACCTTTTCAAAATAAAAATTGTGCTTAAAACAGGTAAGTCGACAGCACACACAGCCTTAACAAAACTAAAGAGTCTACAGTCATGCTCTGTGAGGCTGCACAAGCACAGTGTTCCATTAAGCTAAATGCTAACATGTGCTCAATTACAGTCCTAGCATGTTCATCTCATTTGCTTGTTGGCACACTATCACTGAGGATGGGAAGAACATTATGTTTTTTGGCAATCATGCATAGTATTTGATTCATTAAATGTTTGACCTGATGATAGCGCTATAGAGGAAAAGTCACTGCTGTTTTAGTGTATCTTCAATATTAATTTCCGTTGCTGTATTATTGGACACAATGTTCTTATCAAACCACTGACGTGTAGACAAAATAAAATTGTCTTGTCTGGTGAAGGTGTGTGGCAAGGTGTTGACATCAACGCTGCGTCTGGACATGTATCACGCTGTGTGATTATTACTTATGACTCAGGAATTTAGCGCAGGATTCCCCCGTCCTCCAGGAGCCCATCTTTAAAACACAGCTGGAGTAGTTTAGTAACACAAGAGGAATAACAGATTTAACAATAAACTTTGCTTGCCGATAACTTTTACTCTTCGCCTCCTGTGTGTTCTTTTCCTGGTAATTTTGTTTCTTGAGCCTGACACACTACTAATACCATCACACAAACACACACGTCAGATTCACAGCAATCAACACATGCATGATTTATAGCATCTATATATCTGAGCAACTGTAATGTGTAGTCTCTGTTCATAGCCCAGAGGTCGTAAAACAAAGTGCTCACTGGCTGAAGCAGCTGTGGCTCAAGTTTATTGACAAGAAGACATATTGGCTTTTAATGTTACATTCAAAATTTCTACCCCAGTGCATCTAAATAAATACACAACATGCAGTGCAGTTTAGCAACCAACATCTTAAGAATAATACACATAGATGTTCTAAGTGGGAGTACAAAGGTGACGGTATACTGGATGAGAATAGCCAGCATTCCCCCAACCTTACTCTGTATTTAGTAGTCCCCCTCCCTCAATAACAAGGATCTGCAGACCATCATGATCTCACCATTCAGGAGGCTGATGCATTCACATGGTCAGGGGACGGCGGGTAGCAGGGGTGTTAATCTACATGATGTCATTAAACTGGACACATACACACACCCTTATCTCAGCCCAAACTTGACCCTTACATTGAACCCCATGCACTGGATTTAAAGTGTGTACAGTATGCACGCAGCAGGGAAAGGGTAAAAAAAGGTGCTGTTTTTATTACTTTTTTTTCCAAGGAAACGGCATGCAATGACAACTTTTCTCAGCACTCATCAAAATAAAAACTTGGGGTGCTTGGGGTCATTGTTAATCAGTAGTTGGACGAGAGTGTGTATATATGGGTGTGTTATTAATACCCCAGAGGCGGTCAGTTAGGGGGATTTGAGAGGCTTCTTTAGTTTCAGTGTTTCTGAGCTCACAGACAACTGTCCCTACATGGCAGGTTTCTTCTCCACTCCAATGTGCTAACGACTTGGCCCCACACTGAAAATGCCAACCCATCGGACCCCATCCTGCAGGGCATTGGTGCAACCTATACGATCTGATACCTGAGCAAGCACGCGTGCATGCGTGCACATCCACACATAGGACAGAGTGCGAGTTGGATGCAAACTGGGCATCTTGTGACTGGAGGGTCACAGGTTTGCTTTGAATGTGATTCAAATCCCCTGAGGGCCTGGGGAAATGTGTGTGAGATGGATGATGACCACTGTCATCTACCTCAACAGTGGTTATTGTGGTAAACAAGATACTTAAGCCCCAACTGCTCCGCTGGGACTGTTTAGTGGTCCGCAGCAGGAGACTGTGGTTGTACTGGACAGCTCCCAGAAAGAGCATATATGCACAGTCAGCGTCTCTTGACTAAGTAAAGACAAAACAACAACACAAGCAATGAAAACACATGCACAAAAACTACAGTTGAAGTTGTAATTCTGTTGAATTTGAAATGTATTGTTTTCCTTTCCCTGTGTTGTAGTTATTTTTTATATTGATTAATTTCTTGGTATTTTTCGTATTTAACTATTATGCTCTGTAATCGGCGCAAAATGTATTAATTAAAAAATCATGCAATAAAATGTCTGTATTAAATACATTTATACATGAGATCAATCATGCATCCTTGGAATTCTCCACATAATTACACTCATGCTTTGGGTCAAACACATGATGCAGGAATGCCAGTCTCTTTCTCAAAAAGTGACACAGCATGTTTGTAGGCTGTCTGTCAGTCATTCCCTGACCTTGTGCCTGTCCGTCTGTCTGTCTGCTCTAATACTATCTGTCATTACAGGCTGTCTGTCTGGCAATCTATTTGCAGTATAAGAAAGTCTATCCCATTTGTATTTGACAGTCAATGTGTTATTTTGTATGTGCCGCTGAGTGATGTCATTCAGGTGCAGTGTGCCAAGGCAGAAAGCCCAGGTGTCACCATCAGGTTTTTTTTCCCCCTCTTGCCCTTTCTTCTGTCACAGGATACCTTCTAGTCTGGGTTTCCTGGGGATGCATGCACATGTGCATGCCAGAAAAGCATGCAATATGAGCATGACTACAAGTATGCACATATTAGATGACATGGTGTAAGGATGCAGATGTTTAGTGCTGCTCTGTAGGTCCAGTAGTACAGCGTGACCTGTGGCACTGTTGTGGTCAAATTGTGAGGTGGTTTAAATAAGCAAGCCCTGGGATTGGACTGTGGTGACTGATGGGCCACACTTTCCCTTCCTCGCTCTATGCCCCTGTCAGTGCTTTTGCGTTGTGATGATGGATGCCCAGCCCTCTGTAAATATAGCCCTGCCCCAGCTAGTTAGCATGGTTGGCATGATCTGGGCTAGTGGTCACAAGCTAAATATAAATTCAAAATAAATACTTCCAGATTCAATTCTCAACTGTTGTTTAGACAGGCTGTAGCATATATCTCACATATCATAAGAGTTAGAAAAACGTTTTTGCAATAAAGCAATGATCATAGTGTAAACATTGCAGAATCAACAAGGCTAGAAACGATAGAGTGATACTTTTTTTAGAGACCAGTAGAGGAAAAGACTGTGGTTCTGCAACTGTATACAGAAGCTTTGCCCAGAGCTGTGGTGACTGTGGTGGCGAGTCACTGCTGTGGTAACAAGTCATTGCCATGGTTTCCATCCAAACTCAGATTTTATGTTCAAATGCACTGATACTGTGGAATGGATGCTGTGGGTGGAGAAATGGAGTCAGCCAGCCAGTGGTGACCGCAGTTAGTGACGCAAGTGGAGAGGCTGTGATGTTAGTGGAGCACTCAAAAGTTAATTCAGGTGTGATTATACCAAACAGCAGTGAACAACCACACCTGCTTCATGCAGTTGATACAGACAGAAGAACATTGTCAATTCCCACAGGTGACCTGTTAAGACAGATGCTTTATCAGATCAAACAGGCATCAATGTACACATTCACAAGCCCATGACACTGTGCCAACCATCAAATCTGTGAGCTGTTGTCTGAAAACAGGCCACAGAGGTATTCAAAAGGGGGAAATAATTTTGATCTGGCAGACCAGGACAACAGAGTCTTTGAGAATTGTTCAGAAGAAGCTTATCAGAGAACTGCCACCATGACCGCACTGGTAGGATGGAATCTGGCTGTGTGAGAGTTTCCATTCTGTCCACAACAATAGAAGGTCTTTTCCACCCCTGCTGACTTGCTGCGCTGCACCCAAAAATGTCTCTGGTTGTTTCCCTGCAATGCTGTTTAGACTTGCAATCCTCCATCATCACCTATTAAAGCATATGCATGAGAAAGTATAGACGTGCCAACATTTTACTAAACTTTTCCTAAAACTGTTCCTAAGAATTGTTTGTACGCACCTGATATTGTCTGGATGCAAGCATTCCCTGCAACAACGCATTACTATGTAGTAATTCTATCTATGCTTTGAACATGACACACAATTGGCATTTTAAAGGGGCACTGTGGAATTTTCTTGTAAATATTCTGAAACATTCAGTGTTACTAACCAAAACGCCTTGAGGTCTAATAAAAACGCCATGAAACAATGCATAAAACATTTAACAAGCTGATTTAAAAAATAATAATACATTGTCTACATCCATGTTTACTAGTTAGTACCCTCAGAGTTCTTCATGTCTTAGATAAAATGAACTCATAGCGTTCATGATGCAATGAATCTGTTGACAGCTCAAAACAAAAACAGAAAAATCGAAAAATGTATCATGAAATTATGTCTGGACTTGTAGCTACGTTGACATCCATTAGTGCAGGCTTTGCATAATTATAGTGTGTTAAAGGTTATGGTATAGTATTTATTCAATGTATAGAGGCTTTAGTTCAGCATGAACATGTATAGAGGAGTAACTCCTTGTAGTGCTGCGAAAATACAAACTCCACAAAGAATGTGCTGGGACCTGAACTTAGTCATTAGACCAGGACCCAATTCAGCCATCATTAGCACTGCTTGACATTTGATTTTTTTTTTGTGCTTTATCCCCTACAGTTTCAAAGTGCTATTCACTTCTACACTGTCGTTGTAAATATAGACAGCTGAACACATGCATTTCTTAATACTTATGATCGAAAACTAGCAAATCCACAACTTTGCTAACACATCCAAACATCAAGCAAGTGCAACCAAACAAGACACAGCAGGCCAGCTAACATTACTTACTAATCCTCATACTAACACTAATTACTTACTAAACAGCAAGATGGCCAGCGCTCCGTCAGTCTTGCTATTTCGCGAAGCTCTCGTCAACAACTAAAAGCCGCCCCTGGGTTTACTCTTGCTTAGTCACTCTCCTTTTCTATTCCTAGCTTCCCCCGTGTCCTCTGCCATGCTACCTGTGTCTCTAGAGGCTGCTGAACTTGGTTCAGTTTGCTCGTCCAGCTATGGTTCCAGCACGACACCAGCGTTCCCCGGCAGTATTCCCCCCAGCACCGGGCCCAAAACTCCTCCCAGTGGCCCAAAGCTCCTGTGCTAGTGGTGTAGCGAAACATCAACACTCCCCCAGTGCTCTGCGCTCCCAGTCCGCACAATAACTGAGCTAATTAGCTAGCTGACGGCAGCTACAGTTTAGCCTTAGCACTAACCACTTTAGCAACAAGTATAAACTCTCACAGAGTCAAGGCGGCGCAGCCAGACATTTGAGGGAAAATCAGAAAAAAAACATGATCCAGGTTCACCAAAATCAGTTGTTGTGCCGCAAAGTCTTACAGCACTTCTCCCGCTAGATAGTACCCATTTGTATTACATAGTGTCAGAACAAACTTTGGTTCAGGAATGACAGAGGCACCACCATTCTCCTTATTAAGTCAGTGTAGCATATAATTATTTAAGGTAAAATAGTTACATAATGTTGGTTGAATTTTAATATCTACACCTGTGTTTTTCCTGCTTTTCCCTGGACTCCAACCTGCTGCTGACCTTCTACCGCTCGTCCATCGAGAGCATGCTGACGTACTGCATCACAGTATGGTACGGCAGCTGCACCGTGGCAGACAGGGAGAGGCTGCAGAGGGTTGTGAGTTCAGCACAAAAGATCATAGGCTGCCCTCTCCCCTCCCTGATGGACATCTACACCTGCCGCTGCCTCAGCAGAGCAGAGAACATCATTAAGAACAGCTCCCACCCCGGCTCTGATCTGTTTGACCTGTTGCCCTCAGGAAGGCGCTTCAGGTGCATCAGAGCACGGACCAACAGACTCAAGAACAGTTTCTTCCCAAGACCAAAACCACCTTGAACTTACACTTGCACTGACTCCACTCCACAACCTACGCCCGGCCCTCGGACTATCTTCTTCCCTCCTACTGAGCAATACTGTTATATAATACCTTAAAAAACAACTCTCTTTTTTCTCTGCACTACCTATACTTTATATTTTATATTTTATATTTTATATTTCATGTCAACACTGTAAAGGGGTTGCTTCAATCTCATTGCACAGGTACTGCACTTGTGTATAATGACAATTAAGGCATTCTATTCTATTCTATTCTATTCCATGTCTTCCATTAGAAAGGCCCGTTGTTAGTTGCTTATTTTGTTCTTCAAGGGGCACATACCAATCTGCATACCATTTTCCAAAACAGTTTTTTGACAGGTGTTGATTTTCTCTTGGTTGGCACTGCATGTCCTGTCAATGTAATATCAAAAATAACTGTCAGCCTTGCCGCTTAGTGCTGAAGGGAAGGTATGACAGAGAGCTCATTAACCTGTTATCACACTGTACCTCCACCTATCAACGCAATAACAAACTTGACACAAGGCTGACTTCAAAATCGGAAATGAGATGTTTGCTATTCTACCTTGTTGTTTCTGGGGAAAATCACAGTCACATGTCTCAAATGGGAGATTAAGGGGGACTTAACAAACTGTGTTTTTGCTTTTCTTAACACTTTGCTAATATGTTGCATGCTGCCTGAAAAAACACTACTTTGGCTCAGGGGTGGTAGAAAAAACAGAGATCCTACACTGACCTCAAACAATCCTGGGGCATGACAAATTATTCAGTCAACAAAACTATTAAGTTGACACACTGGCTTCTTGTCATGGTAATGTGTTGCTTTGACCACTGGGTTATCATTGGGTATTAGAGCCAATCCAAAGGGTTCACCCCTGTAATTTATGTTCACTAGTCACTTAAAATTGGAATCTGCCAGTGTGTCAGACCCCCTCAGTTCATTTTTATTTTAGGCCTTTATTTGTATAGGGCAGCTGAAGACATGAAGGGTGAGAGAAGGAATAGTTTTATTTAGTTTAGTTTTATTTATAGAGATTTGAGCTTGAAGTAGCGTGTTTGCAGTGCGGGAAGCTTTGATGGGAATTCGGGCACAACAAACTCCTCAGGATTTTAAGGAGAGTGAGAATGACAAAAAAGGGTTGAAAGGGGGGGATGCAAAAGACAATGGCGGAACAAGACGAGTTGGTTAAACTGGTATATATGGAAACGCAGGAAGTGACTAGGGTGAGGCATGGTCCTGCTCCTGAAGTTCCGCTAGCTACCTTAAATTAAGCTAAAGCTGCATATGGTTCCCCAAGAAGATGGTGGAGACCAAAACAGAGCTAAGAGAAAAGTGAATATTGAAATTGAATGCCCTTTTGACACAAACACTCCAAATGAAGGCTAGTGTTGTTTTTTTATCTGCCAGATGCCTCCAAGTAACCTAAAGAATCTGTCAAAGCATGTTGAAGAATTTTTTCAACATGACATGACAAGGTGTTTTTACCATTTCATGCCCCTGTTACAGTTCTGAGTTGCATCACCATTTGCTGAGAAGAAAACAAATTAAAGGAGCATGACAAATTCACACTCAGGCAGACTTGTATTTTCGACTCCATGTCCTCAACAACAGGGCAGTTAATGTCTAATATTACATGTTCAGATAACACTGGTGGAAAACTGCTTTCAGGAATGATTTATTCTTTGCAAAAGGTCTCCAATCCATTAGTTCTACTATTTTAGTAAAACTGTTAGTAAAACTGTGGGATTATAAATTATTCTTCTGGGCTGGTTTCCCTGTTTATTTTTGGACTAAACTTAGATATTTCACAAAATTAGATTCATGAAGAACTTCTACTTGTCAATCCTCTGCCTATCCTTGTCTGGTCATTTGGCACCCTCTATCTAGCTTACACCCACCTCTCTACCAACTGTTTGGCACCGTGGTGTTAACTTGTGGTAACACTGCAACGTTTCATGCTGCAGGTTCTAATGTTCTCTAAAGCATTCCATGGAGGAAAACACAGACAGACACTGTATATATATATATATATATATATATATATATATATATATATATATATATATATATATATGTTATATATGATATAGTTTCCTAAGAAAACCGATGCGTTGCTGTTATTGCTTTCTGCTCTAATGTCACAAGTTGCATTATTATATGTCCGGGGCCACTATTGAATGACTCATTAATTTTACCTCATGCTTGAGGAATCCAGTCCCCCACACACACTAGCCAATAACGGACCTGACCACTGAACGAGACCAAAGGCTGATTCCCAGGAGATTCCCTCACGTTAATAACAAGCCAGACCTCTCTGCAGTTGGCTGCAGCCCATGTGGGCTAACATAGCTGTCCAACTCAATATGTAGAGCTTTAAAAAACAATGTAGCAAATAGCTGACATGGTATCAATAAGAATTTAGACATGTCATCACCCCTAGTGATTCAGGACGGAGGCAGCAAACAGCTTATTCCAGTCAATAACTCACCTTTCTCTCTCTCACCAGCCACTTGTACACACATACACCCAGTCTCTCTCTTCTCATTCCTTCCATTCCTCATTGATCTGCCATCCAGGAGGAGGAGGACGGGTAAAGTGATCAGGCTATTACATCATTTTTTGGCTACCTCATCCTCAACATGTGGGCTCATGTGTATGGTGTGTGAATGTGTGAGGATGAAGCTAGACTCATACTATAAGTAACAATTTCCTCACTAGACATGAGGAGTCCTGGGACACCGAGAAGACTAGACTAGTCTAGACTTATGAATTTCACTATAAAGGAAAACAGTCTTACAGAGCCCGATATTATTTATCCATTGCAGATCATATAGCAGTAATCTCAGGCTAGAGCTTCTCTGTGTATGTTAGCACTTAGCCAAAATCAATAATAAGAAACAAATGTTGTAGTTACCGTACAGGTGAGTCATGTAAAGCTTAATCATTTCTGGCTGATTAATATTGTTACAGGAGTTTGAGCTGAAGCAATGACAGGACATGACGTGAAATCAGACAGGTAGGCACACCACCTGGTGGAGATAGAGGGATGTCTGTATGACACACAACACAGAGTCATCATTATTATGCTCTCTGGTTGTTAGGCAACAAGGTGAATGCCGGAAGGCAGGGTTTCAGGTGTTCATCGGCGTCTCACATAATGGCCCTCCTCTTTCTTATCTCCCCTCTTCTTGCTTCACTCACCTTCTGTCACAATCAGCACATGCTCATGCATGAACACACTGCCCGTAACCCCTCCCACTTCCTCCTAGAAAAAGCCTTTCATGGGCATTGACCCGGGTGTAACGTGCAGGTAAGGCAACCTTTGAGATAAAGAGGAGTGAATTTTCGCTGCTCTCTCTTGTTAAACGGCATTTCTTAAGAGTCTTATAATTTTTATGGATTGTCGGAACAATTAGTTTGCCTTTGTGACACAACAGTGTCAGGCAATAACAGGTTTCCAATACAGAGCTGAAGTTAAACTGGTGTTGCTGGGAGACATCATTCAAGGAGAGGAAAGAACTCATTACTCAGATGCAGTCATTTTATTTAGACTTCTCACATCAACATTTCAGCACATTTAGCTTCTTCGTGATAAAAATCAGTAATTCAGACTTTTCTTTTTTCTTGTTTTATCTTGTGAAATAATTTTTGTGTAGTTATAGTTTTTGTATTACAATTATTAAAATAAAATATTCTGAGGTTTTGAGAGGGAAAAATGTCTTATGACTCAAGCGGACTGCTTCAGTTTGACAGGTTACAAATTAAGAAGACTGTACAGGACTGATGTTTCAAATCAAACCAAAAAGAAAGTGCATATATTAAATTTTTTTTATTTTTTTCCAGCTAGGATTGACCTCTCTATGTTCACACTAAAGGTTTCCAGCCAGGGAAAGGTTACTAATATCAATGTCTGACAGAGACCAGACATTCACCTCATGATCTGGTTTCCTCCCTTTGATCAATACATCACATACACAGACAGTCATCGACAGACTGACTGACACACAAAACAACCCTTTATTTCTCTCTGAGTCTGTGATACAGTCATCATTACTTAGAATTTCACTTTTTATAAACTATTGCCATCTTATCTCTGGCCGCACAAGCAGAGGGCACCTGCTGGAAAATGTCAGGAAGCACTTTGCGCATTTTATTCCAAACAACTTACTTATCATCACTTAAAACTCTGCCTGTTATCTAGCTGCCTGCCCATGCCACCCACACTTTTCTACATTCCTGATACCAGAAAGACAATGTAGAGAGGACTTTTCCAGTGAACAATCAGCCCGCCAGTCAGTCCACATCAATCAGGCTACGGTGTCAATCCCACCCACCCACTCAATCCTGGGTGTGTCATGGATGATGGGACTCTTACACAGTGTGTGTGTGTGTGTGTGTGTGTGTGTGTGTGTGTGTGTGTGTGTGTTTATTAGTTTGTCCTCGCATTGTGGGGTAGGAAAGTGGTCACAGGACCATAACAATAACAGACACACTGGAAAGAGCCTAGAGCCCTCCAAATTATGTCATGGTGTCTGTTAAGTGTGTATGTATGATTAACATTTGATGTAGTCACACACACAAGGTGGGGAGGATGTGTCTGGAAAAATGTTGATTATTGTTAAATGATTATTATAAAAGGATGAAGCTACATTATTAAAACAATTTCATTTTTTGTCATTTAAAGCAAAACCCCTTATAATAGCATATATATATATTTTTATTATAGCACAAGTAAGTTAAAGTAATGCTGTCATCACTGTCCTGAGGGTCTCAAGTAAACTTTCTGTATAGACAGAGACTACCTTTACAATAAATAAAATAAAGCCACACTGTGCTGGGATCTGTTTTAAGAAGCAGGTTTGCTGGATTATCTAAAAAAATTGTTTTACATCAGATTTGGGAGGTTCCTGGGTTTTACTCGGAAAAGCTACCTGCCTCTTGGAACAGGCCCAAGGTGTCTGGAAGTGAGTAGTAGAGTAGGTGTGCCAGTACTGTTGGTTTATACAGATAAGTGTGTGTTCCTGAGGTGTGTCTCTAATTGTTTTCTAGGTTGTGACAATAGAGGATCAAGGCAAAAAATGTGACCAGCTAAACATTGCATTCCATTGACCAGGAGGAAGTTGAAAGGAGATGGATTGAAGTTTAATTCTACAAACTATTAATAAACATGGGCTAATTTTGATTTTGAAATGATTTTTAACCTGTGTTATATTGCTAGTGGTTTGTAGTTAAATGCTGTTGCTGTACAATGATTACTTTTTAACTCCTGGTCCATTATAACACCTGTAAAGAAAGACTTCACATTTATAATTTGGAACTGAGGAATGCAAGGAGGTCCTTCTTCTCTGACATTATCGCTAGAAACAATAATAATTCACGTGCTTTGTTTGCTATTGTCGATAGGTTAACAAACCCTCCAGTACCAGTAGCATCTGAACTTTTATCTACCAAGGCCTGCAATGAATTTGCCTCCTTCTACAAGGACAAAATTCAGAAGATTAGACTAACAGTCAGTGCCTCCATATCAAGTAAAGGATATGTGTTGTCACAGTGTTCAAGAAAAACTAGTTGCAACATGACAGAAGTTCATACGATCAACCACAAAAACCTGGAGGACATTAAACAGCATCTGAAAACCTCCTCCTGTTGCCTTGATATTCTACCAATGGGTGTTTTCAAAAATGTTTCGAATAGGGACCACTTTGTGTCAATAGGTAATTATGCATCTGAGCATACAAATACTGTATAATGTGAGAAGTTCCCCAAGGCTCCATTCTGGGGCCGCTTCTGTTTAACATCTACTTGCTTCCACTGGCTCAGATTATAGAAAACAACAAAATAAGTTACCATAGTTATGCGGACGACACACAAATTTACATAACCTTACCGCCAGGGGACTATAGTCCAATACAAAAACTGACTAAGTGCATTGAGCAAATTAACGGCTGGATGTGCCCGAACTTTTCTGAAATTAAATGAAGGAAAAACTGAGGTGGTGGTTTTTGGAGCAAAAGAGGAACGGTTAAAAGTCTGCGCTCAGCTTTGAAACAACAATGTTAAAAACAATAGACAAAGACAGAAATCTTGGTGTAGTCATGGACTCTGATCTGAATTTTAACAGCCACATTAAGACAATTACAAAGTCAGCCTAGTATCACATTGAGAATATATCAAAGGTTAAAGGACTTAAGTGTCAACAGGATTTGGAAAAACTTGTCCATGCTTTCATCTTCAGTAGACTTGACTACTGTAACAGTGTCTTTACAGGTCTCCTTATAAAATCGATCAGACAGCTGCAGCTGATTCAGAACGCTGCTACTTGAGTCCTCACTAAGACCAAGAGACTGGATCACATCACTCCAGTTCTGAAGTCTTTACACTGCCTTCCTGTGCCTCAAAGAATTGATTTCAAAATACTTTTGCTAGTTTATAAATCACTAAACGGTTTAGAGCCAAAGTACATTTCTGATCTGCTACTACACTATGAACCACCCAGACCTCTCAGGTCATCTGGGACAGGTCTGCTTTCTGTCCCCAGAGTCAGAACTAAACAGGGGGAAGCAGCGTTCAGTTTCTATGCTCCTCATATCTGGAACAAACTTCCAGAAAACTGCAGATCTACTGCTACTCTCAGTTCTTTTAAATCAAGGCTGAATACCTTTCTTTTTGATGTTGCCTTTCTTTAAATGGTCTTTAAATTTCTTACACTGCACTGTAACTTTTATTCTTGTGCTTTATCTGTTTTTATTTTTATTTTGTAACTGTTTATTCTTGTGTTTTATCTGTTTTTATTTGTTGTTGTTTTTAATCTGTTTTTGTGTAAAGCACTTTGAATTGCCCTGTTTTTGAAATGTGCTATACAAATAAAACTGCCTTGCCTTGCCTTTAACTGATTTACTTGGTGGCACTGGTCACCTTTCTTCTCAGTAATATGACCTGCCATAATTACACAGGTCCAGTATCCTCCTTAGTAACACGTTGGCTGTTGTGGGGACTAAGTCTCTTTCTAATCAGTAGGACATTACAGAATCTGTATTCTGATTCAGTAGGCATCCCAATGATAAAGAGTTGTGGATAGGTCTCCAGGGCTAACAATTACCCACATACAGTCACCACACATTTTGCCAGGTGCTGTCAGTGTTATATCCCCCATCCAGATGTGTTCCTATGGGGCTTTGAGTTGCTTCTTTCAGATGAAGTTCAATCATACACACAGCCACACAACCACGCACATAAGGCCCTCGCAGCTTCAGCCAGACCTCTCATTAACTTTTCTGGCATCCACATGAAAGAACGGGGAGACCCATTTCGTCCCTCTGGACTAACAAATTGGGTTCTGCTTTCAGTTAACAGGGCCAGGTTTTGATTAGGAAATCATTAAACTGTGTTTTACAGTGACTGGTAGATTAAAGTACCTTCAGGATGGAACTTCCTGTGCTGCTCTCGTGGTCTGTGGCACCCTCCAGTGGTCACGGTAGTACAATGTGGGGCTACAAATTCACAACAGCATGTAGGGGACACCTCACTATACTCAATATGACTGCTTTCTCTGTCTTACCAATGTCCTGGGGAGTTATAATTGTTTTTCAATAATGTCCATGTCCTATGACCTAGTGATTCCAAATTAGGACCAAAACCACTGGTTGGAAAATTAGTTTTTATAAACAGAGGTTCATTTCTGCTTTTGGTTTGCTGCTGTAATAGTGACAGTGCCCTCTTAAGGCAAAAAAAGAAAGAGCTCAGAGGCACGTTCTTTCCTTCTTCTTCTTCTTTCTTTCTGCTTCTTTTTGCACAGTTGGTTTCAAAGCAGCAGCCAGGCAACATTTGATGCATTATAGTTGATGTCTGGCAATAACTTTCTTTTACACACTTTGTCAGCAAAGTCTCTGTATATTTAGTTGTAATAGGATGTCAGACTGTTTAATGGATTACTAAAACTAATATTTGATTTAATATTCCCCACATTTTTTAACATTGTATGTATGTATAAATTTGGTGCATTAATTTAGTTTGCCAATACCAGTGTCTATGCACATACTCCATGTGAAACCTGCTGAAAAAGAGTCAATTAAAAGTCTTTACATTCACTCCCTGTTTCTATTGTCCATTCTAGACAGATCTCCCACTGCTTGGTTTAACATTTGATTTTTAAAACCACTGACTTTATAATATTTGACAAAGCATTACAATATTTTCCTGAAAACATACAGTACATTAGACATTGCATAGTTTTTTTCTGAAGTCAATGCGACTCTAATGAAGTTACTGAATTAATTAACATTTTAAGAGTGTCTTGCAAAATCTTAGCTTGAAAGCTGCAATACGTATCACCTTACATGACCCGGCTAGTAAATACATGCAGAGATTGTGAACTATTGAAATAATTTGTAGAAAAATAGATGAAGGTCTCACAGAGCAGACATACTGACATATATATTTTATTGACATTGTAGTTGCAGACATCATGTGCACCAAATCACTCATCCAATAATAGAGAAACAAAATAATAAAATAAATATGAGGTTCTTTCAAAACAGAATTTTCAAGTCTTTTTGGAGATATTTGTTGTTAAAGTACAAACATCAGTAAATCAGTAAACGTATTTATTTGTAGTGCCTCAGCATTACTGGTACATTACTTACATACTTACAGTATGATGTAAAGTGACAAAAGTTGTAATAGATCATGTTAGATTTAAGTAATAATCTTAAGAGCACCTCATAAAAAAGTCTTACTGTCTTGTGTGTTTAAAACTATTTACGCAAGAATCATATACTGTATATATTGTGCTTTTAAAGCAACCTATAGCACAGAACAAGCAGCAGAAAATAAACAACAACCAAAGAATTACTCTCTTCAGTTGCAATGTGAAAACTCAAATAACATTACAGGCTAACATTAGACACCCCCTTCGTACACTGTGTATTTAAAGCCCAACAGGCTCCAGGAAGGCGGCCTCTGTCCTCTATTTCAGGATCTTTTCCCTCCTGTTGGGGGTAGGCTGGGGAGATGTTTGTGGTAGTGATAGTCTGGTGGGGTGGGATTGGGGCTTGCATTCATCCCTGTGGGGACATAATACATACTCTCCAGATAACTCTGGTCCAGTGGTGGATGGTTCTGGGGCTCTGGCTTGGACCCCTGACCAGAGGTATTCCTGTAGCTGACCCCAGGCCCACCTGGGTGCATTGTTGCTGCAGCAGCGGCCTCGGGATATCGGGGTGGCTGAGCCTGGGGGTGGGCATGGGGTGGAGGAGCAGCATAGGGCATGTACTGCGGAGCAGGAGCGTACATGTTGGGGTTGTGAAGAGATGTGTAGGGGGCTGCTGAAGGAGGATACAGGCCTGAATGTGACATTGCTTGCTGTGGGATGAGCACTTCCACATATTGCCCAGTCTCTGGGTCAAACAACATTTTCCTCAGTGGCTGTACAGGCACCTCAATGTAAAAATACTTCCCTGTCTCAGGGTCCAGGAGCACTCTGCGAGGTGCCTGTCCGTAGCTACTCTCTGAGTACAAACTGGAGCTGTCACCCCCATATTCAGAGCCATAGGATGGCCCCAGGCTTTGAGGGCCACACATGTACTGGGGATCCATGGGAGGAAGGCCAGGAGAGAGGTTGTGGCCAGGATCGGTGTAAGGAGCCCCAGCCATGCCTGGCGGCTGATGCTGAGGAGATCTGTGGGCAGGGGGTCGTCGAGGGTCAATATGCTGAGGTGGTGGCAATTGGCGGTCAGCAGGGCAGACCTGCATTAGTGAGGGGTGGGGAGGGCAGGGAGGAGGCTGGTGGAGAGGCTGGTACATGGCCGGTGGCTGGCTTGGACCAAGAGGACTTGATTTGGGAGAGCCAGGCTGGTAGCTCATTGGCTGAGGGTCAGGTCTGCACTGGTGGGGACGGAGAGGCGGGGGCTTTGCCACTGGGTAAGGTAGTGCCTGGCCTGGAGAGTGTGGAGGGGCAGGAGGGGTGAGGTTATGGGGGCTGTGGTGATGGTGAGGAGGGGTGAGACCAGGGTGGGAAGGGCAACTAGCTGTGCAGGAGCAGGGAGGAGGGCGGGAGGAGGGTTGATAACGATTTGACCTCCTGGAAGTCAGATCTGGGAGCATGAGGGGACTGAAGCTCTCTCTTTCATCGTAGCTTGGAGGGTCATCTGAGGCATAAAAACGCAGGTCCTCTGTCCTTTGGGCACGTTCGCTGGAGAGCGATCTGCAATATGGTTGTTGTGTGTATCCTGGCACTTGTGTTGTGGAAACAGCTGTAGGTTGTTTTGCATTGTTTGACATTACCGGCATAGCTTGTTCATGATGGTATGCCGTCCTGGTATAGTGTGGTTGGCTGTCTGGATCCATAACAGCTGGCTGGCTTGGCTGGTTGGCTCCAGCTGAGTCAGGTCCAGGGGCAGGCTTTGCTTTTGGGTCAGACACTGAACCTGAAGCTGAGGTTGAAACTGGCCCAGTAGCTGATATTGGAGCTGTAGCTAAGGTTCTGGGTCTTTGTGTATATCTAGAGCTTTGAGGCGAGGCCACTGGCCTTTGCTGCTGACCTCTGTCATGAAATGCCTCTGTCTCTGATGGCGCTGTTGACTGGTTTGACAAATTGGACACGGTGGTTGCTGCTGTTTTACAAGGTGGAGGTTTAAGACTGGATACTGCAGACACAGCTAGTTTTCTTGTATAGTTTGATGTTGATGTGGACTCATTGGAGATCTTTCTATAGATTGTCGGTGAGGACACTACAATTGTTTGAGGCCTTTCCTCACCTTGTGGGTTTACAGTCGTTGTTATTGCTGATGGTCTCTGCGCTTCATTTGGCATTGCTCCTAAATCCGCAGGTTTAAATTTGCAGCTTGGTTTTGGAGGCACCACTGGTTTTTGAGAATTTTTAGCTATAGATTTGACCTCAATGGTTTGGGGCCTGCTGTTTCCTAAAGAGTTTGTGGGTGTCTCTTGTTTTTGTGTTTCTTTAGACAGTGACTTAACCTCAATTGGCTGTGGTCTAAATCTCCTTACTGCAGGGGACTTTGGGGGGAAAGTTGGATCCTGTCTTTTAATTGCTTCAAAATCTCCAAGTTCTTTCTGTATTGTGAGAGGGGGTGTTTGCTCCTGTGTATCCCTTAGCGGAGAGGCACTTTTTTGCTTTGCTGTGTCTTTTACTGTAGGCTTACTGCAAAGTCCCTCATCTTCTCTGGTCTTTGTAAGAGTGTCTGTGTTGTCAGACGCTGTTGAGGGGCCAGACGTGGTGGATGAAGAGGAGAATGTCCTCTCTCTATGAGACTCAACCCGAATTCCATCTGAAGGAGTGGTTGTCTGCAGTGGGATCTCTAGGCAGTTCACATGCTTCCGGGGTACCACTTTACCTCCAGCTGCATTCTGGTTGGCCCCCACCACTGCTCCAATGTCAGCTTGGTAACCCTTTTCCTTTAATAACATGGAAACTGAGTGGCCACTGCTACCACGGGTACTGCCAGGGACAGTGGGTCCAAGTGAAGGTGAAGCAGTTGGGGCTTGGAGTGGTGTGGGGATCTCTTCCTGGGCCGGAGATGCAGATGTCTTGGTCTTGCTTGATCCATCCCTTATTAACACTACAGCAGTAGACACCTCTCTTTCCTTATTGGGCGGTTTGGGGAAACTCCCAAGCATTGGAGGTTTCCGGTCTGTTCTCACTACCACAGGTTTGTCTTCATTGTCTGACACTTTACGCATTTCTGTCATCTTCTCTTGTGTTTCTGCTGCCATGTTTAGATCATGTTTACACGGCTTTGCAATTGCATTGTCTCCTGTTGTGTAATTCAGTGTGTTTGCATTCAGTGGGGATTCTCTGCCTACCTGTTTGAAGAGCTTTGGAGAGGCCTGGTGTTTGTCACCTGGGTTCTCTATTTCTTTCTTGCTGCATGATATTTTACTTTTGTCTTCTTTCCAGCAAACAGCCTTATATTCTATCTGCATTGGCTGTGGACGAGATACAGGACTTCCTTTGCTCTGAAGAGGTGGAGAAAAATGTAGCAGCTTTGAGTCTTTTTCCTCCTCCCTCCTCTCCCCCCTCCTTATCTCTTGCCTTACCTCCCTCTCCTCCTGTGCTATGACCTCTTCCCTCCTTTCCTCTTTTATTTCTTCCCTCCTTCCTTCATCAATAATGTCCATCCTTTCTTCATCCACATTTAATGGCACTACAGCAGTAGCGGCCTTGAAAGACAGACTATATGTATTTTTTACAAGCCGCCTCACATCTCTAACTTTGTGAATGGGGACCTTTGTTTTATTATTCCAATTTCCTTCTTCTTCCTCTGTTTTCTCATCTACACCGGCCTCTAGCCTTTCCTCCCTTGTATCTGGTGAAGAAGCCTCAGGTTTTTTTTCTATTTCAGGTGTGAGACAGACATTTAGGGAGGCTTTCTTTTTCTCCACGGCTTTAAATGTAATCTCCTGTGTTTCTGACATGAAGGCGCCCTTGGCATCCTGTTGCAGTTGTTTATGGTCCTCTGTGCTTTCATAATCCTGTTCTCTGTTTGTCACCCAGGCCTGTGTGCTGCTGGCATTAGGGGCAGAAGAAGCTCCAGTGTTCCCTGCAGTGGCATTTGCTGAGTCACCACCTTGCCCTCCTTCCACCGTTTCACTGTCATCTGCTTGTTGTACTCCAGTTCTTGACTGTTTACTATCAAATGCCATTTTCAATTCTGATCTCATTTCAGATCTTGATGAGGCTGCATTCCTGCTCTGAGAATCAGCCTCTTCACTCTCAGTCTGTGAAAAGTTAACACTTCGGCTGCTGCTGGATGAACTTGGCTTATTACTTGATCTCACTCCAAAGCTTTTTGGTGGTTTGGCATTATCCTTTGCGCTTGGTTCTGCTCTAACAGGGAGACCCTCAGATGAAACACTATAATCTGACTGAAGACTTGAACTGAGATTATATGGGTCAGGTTTTGGGGACTTTTTCAGTGGTACCGCTTCACTCATTGTTGGTGGACTGTTTTTCTCCAAAGCGGCCATTTCTTCTTCTCCTGCATGCTCAACAGGTTGTTTATCAACACTCTGCATCTTCTTGGATAACACACTCTTGATGAGACAAGTGGCCATCTTGGTTTTAGTGCTTGTTTCATCCAGAGAAGCAGATTTCTGGAGTTTAGATTTTCTTTCATTTTGTTGACTGGGTTCAGGGCTGCGTTCAGAAGGGTAGCATTCTTGCATGGCTGCTGGTGTACTGTGTTGTCTAGTGAATGTATCTCTGTGGTGTCTCTCTAGAGAAGGGCTATCCACCATCCCAGGACTACTATTTTCACTGCTTTCATCCTGCTTCCTTTCAGCATCACTCTTTCTTTTCAGCAGGATCTGTCTCTTTGGCACTCCTCTTCTCTCTATCCTGGAGTCCTCTCTTTCGACAGCCACATCTACACACTCAAAGGTGCCTATCTCATGGCACCTTGATGGATCTAGGCCATCTGAGTAGTATGCAGATGGTTGCTGGAAGGAGAGTTCATCATTGTCCAGCTTTTGACCAGAACCCCTGAAGTCAGCATAGGCCGGCCAGGCGGCACTGACCCCAGCTGGGCTCTCCTGGGTAGATGGTTGAGAAATGTTGGTGGATGAACGGTGGCTGGAGTTGTACATGTCAAGGTAATCTACCTCAGGGCTTGACAGGCTGCGAAAAGCAAAGTCTGTAAACCACTTCACCTCATCGTCTGCCTCATCAAGCTCACTTCCCATGCTGGAACTGGAACTCCGGCAGGGCCTGTTTGCAGCCACACGACCAGGAACACTGTTCTTGTTGTGGGGTGCAGGAGGTTGAAGCCGTCTGCCAGGACCACCACCCCTGGTGTCTTGTTGGGAGGCAAGTCTAAGCAGACTCTGTTGTTGCTGTAGCTGTCTGGTCGCAAGCAAGCTCTCTGAATAGGAATGCGCTGTTGGCAGTCCCTGACGGGTCTCTCTGCTTGTGGGTGCTGTACTGCGACTTGCAGGCCCTTTTCTATTCCTGGCGTTGAATGACAGCTCAACCTGTTCCCCTCTGTAACTGACATCCCTCTGCCAACCCTTCCCCTTTTCAGAAACCCGCTCCTCCCTCTTTCTCTCTCTCTCCATCTCCCTTTGCCTCTCCCTTCCTGCCTCCATATCCTCCTCCAGCTGCATTTCCCTCTCCATCTCCAATTGCCTACCTTGTTTGACCCAGTGGTCCTGGCTATTATTGTCAACGAAAGCAACATTGGGGCTTTCCCTATTTGTCACCGCTTTCTTAAAATGACAACTCGGTGGGGCCGCTACAACCTGAGAGGGGCTGCGGCTTCTGTTCTGCCATGGTCTGTATGGTTTCTCAGGGGCTATGATGTGGACAGGTGTAAACCTGGTGAGTGGCGGAGAGGGAGTCCGCCTCCTGTTTACATGGTGGGCCATTTCCTCTGTTATATTCTCTCTGTTTCCACGTTTATCCTTGGTTGACAGCTGTCTTCTCGCAGGCTCAGGTGTACAAGCTGAGCTTTTAGATTTTAATGAGCTGCTGCTTTCAGAAGTAAGGGGATAAATTGTGAATTGAGGCTGTGGGTTTTCCAGTCTCTGCACAGGTGAGTTAGATCTAGCCTTGTGGACAGGTGAGATGTTTGAGCTCCTGTCCTTGGAGACAAGGAGATTAGGGGAGAGAGACTTGGTTTTAATGGGGGGATTATTACAAGGGTCTTCTTTCTGAACAAAAATGGGGCTAATGGTTTGTTTTTCCTCTGGGAGGGAGACTAAACTCAAGTTATCTCGAAGGTTAGCTTCCTTTGGTGCTGCGTCTCTCTCTGTGCTTTGTTGTTTCAGTGAGCTCTCTACCTTTTCCTCAGCTAAGAAAGGTGAAGTAGATACAGGTGACTGAACTGCCACCACTGGTGAACTGCTTTTGATTTCAGCTACAACAGATTTTTCTGCCCTGTCTAATTCAAACGAGGGTGACACACTCTCTTCTGCCAAATGTGTGGGGTATTGTGTTTCTGTAATATCAGCTGAAGTGGAATCCTCCTCAACCTCGGGTGTATTTCTTAAGGAAGGAGAAGGCTGTTTATACTGAGGGTAATACTCAGTGGAGAGGGTTGCTGGTGAATCCTGCTGACACCTCTGCTCAGGAGATGGAGCCACAGGTGATGGCTCGCTACTTCTTTGCTGAGGTGATGGACTTTGATATTTGTCTGATGAAGGGGTTTGAGACCTTGGCTCAGGTGAGGGAGTACGATGCTTTGGCTGAGGTGAAGGTGTTTGATACCTGGGTTGGTGCGACAGAGTTATTTCAGGCTGCAGGACAGAGCTTGTGAAGCCTGATGTATGAGGTGAATCTCTTGGTGAACCAGTGGACTCTGCTATACTGCTCTGTATACTGTCCCTGCTTGGGGTAGGGCTCCTTGCTTCAGGGGACACAAGTGTCCTATCAGGCTCAGGGGTGGAGAGAGGAGAGTGCTCCGAAAATGGGGGAGTGTCCCTGTCCTTGGGCTGAACAATGGAGTAAGAAATCCCTGTGATGTGAGGGGACGAAGTGAGGCTTCTTGAGAAGACAGGGTCAGAGTCAGAGTGAAGCTCTGGGAAAGGAGACACTGATGTTGTCTCCACTTCAGAAGACCACTCTCTTATTCTGACTACAGGTGAGGATGCTGTTATCCGGATTTCAGGTGAGGGAGCAGTATGTCTGTGCTCTATGGGAGAGCTGTTGTTTGTAACTTCAGGCAATGGAGATAAACTATAACTTACCACAGGTGAAGACACCTGGGTTGAAATGTGTCTTATTTTATGTGAGGGGCTGGTAGAGGGAGTTCTTGTCCCGGTCTTAGCCGGAGAAGAAGCGCTGAGCAGGCCAAGTGAAGGAGCTGTGTGTCTTAATTCAGGTGAGGCCCCACTCTCCACAAGCTCAGGAGATGTTGCTATTGAAATGACAGGTGAGGGAGGGGTGTATTGTGGGGCAGGTGTAAACCCAGTACTGACAGGTTCAGCTGATGACCTTGTATCTTGGCTTTCAAGAGTAGTTGTGGTGTCTTTTCCTGCAGTGGAAAAATCAGAAATCAGCTCAGTGGTGTGGGTACAATCTTTGATATCAGGTGTGGAGCCTCTGCTGAGGAGATCAGGCAGGGAGACCCTCTCTCTTTGCTCAGAAAATGGAGATGATGCTTGAGAATTAGGAGAGTAGGGCCTATTCTTCAGCTCAGGGGACGCCAATGTTTCTCTGGACTGGGATGATGACTCTCTACTACTGTGTGAAGGTGAAGGAGATGAAAGGGTGGCTCTGGATTCAAAGCCCGATTCTGTTAAATTGAGAGAAAAATCTTTGGATGTGGCCTTAGGTGAGGGACTGCTGTGTTGATTTAAGTAGCTGCTCTCTGACTTAGGCGAGCTGTGTGCGACCCTGAATTCAGATAACGATTGAGTGTTCACTAATTCAGAGGAGGAGGAGCAGACACAGTTCCTAGGCTCAGGGGAGGGACTTGGAGATAAAGACTGATGCGAGGGGCTGTAATGCCTAACTTTCACAGTGGGAGTGGTTCTCCTTGGTTCAGTATCTGAATGAGCTTGTCTAGGACTAGTTGAGGATGGAGAACATCTTTTTCCAACTGAGGAAGAAGACAAGGATGACGCCCTTCCCTCTGTGCTGAGGGTATGGGGACTGTTATATCCAGGAGAGGGGGTGCTCTCACCAGTGTTAAGGACTTCAGATGATGGGCTAGATGTACTGAGCTGAGGTACTGGTGATTTGCTTTTTGTCTCAAAATTTGGGCTGCTGTCCTCGGAAACCGCTGGATTCCCTGAGCTCAGTCCCTCACGCTCTGTCTGCCTTCTTACTGAAGACTCAATCTGCAACAGGGGGCTGTGAAACCTTTCTCTTGAATCTTCAAAGCCCTCCTCTCCTTCACTGGAGCCTGGTGCAGTGTGGTAAGAGCCCGAGTCGTTCAGATCATCCACCAGAGGGGATGCAGCAGCTGTCCCGTCCACCTCCCTCTGGGAAGGGACAAAAGCCCCTACAGCAGGACTGCTTGAGAGGGAGGGCGACTCACAATCGTCTCCAAAAATGTCACACAGGCAGGTGGTCTCGGAAATGGCACTGCGCTGACTAGGGACGTTGATGATGTCGAAGATTTCAACGTGGTTGGGGGTGCCGTCACGATGGCAAAGGGAATAGGTGTGGCGGGGTGCACTGCGCAGGAAGGAGTAGCTGTCCCCCTGGAGAGTCCAGCTGTCCATTGCTCGTCCACAAGCTCCAAATGCTCCCTGTGGCCAGTCCAGTCTCCTCCTCTACTCTGCTCTGGGCTCTGTTCCTAGACTAGAAATTAGATATGGTCATCTGGAAGATGTGTAGCTCATTCATTTATATCACCAGTAACACCAACTAATATCATTGAGAGGCAAAAGCTTATTAATAGCAAATACTGATTCTAAACTGTGCATTGTTTCTGTTTTGTTACCTTACCAACAGCAAATTTAGCTTTAAACCCTCAAATGTTCTTAAAATACCAGCAGTACACAGAGATATTGCAAACTTCCAAAAGGGGTTTAGAACGTAAATATAACTGTCACAATGCCCTTAAAAGCAAGCGGTAGCATATATAATTTAGACATTATATAGTATGATATGCAACCTTTTTTGAATAATAAAGACTAAGATGTGTTCATCTTACATATGGAAACTGACAATGGTTAAATAAACTCTGCCTAATACATGCCCTTTATCTAAACCTTCCACATTGGTGTGGAACTGACTATAGAGAGCCTTTTAGTCTTGCAAGCAGAGAAAGACTGATTGGTACTGTACCTTTGGCCAAGGATGAGGCTTTCCCAAGTGTATGTAGTTTCTCTGTGTTGCAATAGTTGTCCCTCATTCACCAAACTGTCTCTCAAAATCCACAGCACATTCCTCGTTCACAAGACCAGTGCGCATTTGCCGATCCAGGACTGAGCAGCTCTGCACAGTCTGGCAGAGCCACACTGGCTAGACAACTTCAGGATGTAAAAGGCACTGCCATGTTAGACTTGAATAGAAAAAGCAATGATCACTCAGGCCCGTTACATCCACTAATGCTCCCATCTCTATTTCTGCCCCTCCCCTTCGAGCTGACCTGAGGGAAACTGCTTACAGAGTAACCTAGATCTTCTATCTCCTCCAGACTGGGGTTTGGTTGGACACTGGCTTTCCTGTTTGAACTGGGCTAGGGGGCGGTGCTGGGCGGGAGTGGGTTTATAGTTAGCAGCAGGTGCTGATTCGGCCAGGACAGATGAGTGTTTCTGGAATCTGACACTTAGTGCCAGATCAGTCACAGGGCACCTCTAAATATAGACCCATACTGTCAGGGCCAGATAGCCATAGCTTTAGTAGGTGTTTGCCTGGGAATGTTGGTGTGGAAAGAAAGGGGAAACAAAAAGCTTGGAGTGCAACCCACATTGTCCACTTAACCTCTACATATGAGGTTATACTTAACAAGAAGGGTGTGGTTAATGCTTGAATATGTGTGTGTGTGTGTGTGTGTGTGTGTGTGTTTTGTGGTATACGTGTGTATATATGTGTGTATTTGTTTGTGTCTCTGTGTGTGTGTGTGTGTGTGTGTGTGTGTGTGTGTGTGTGTGTGTGCGTGTGCGTGTTTGTGTGAATGCTACTGTAAAGTGTATCTGTGGTACAACAGGTCAAAGATTAATATAGACCATCCAACTTTGACAGCTCACATGCAGAACTCCTGCACTGCATGGTAACTAACAACACTTGGTAAGTTGCTCTCACATCTTTTAGGTCAAGTTTTTCCTTTTCTGGTCAAGATATTTTACATTTTAGAATCACTAGGTCTACAGCCAATTATTATTTTTTGTTTCAAATTTACATTTGATCTCTCCTGTCAACACATGCCAAACGTTTGATCAAAAGGGATCATGGTATTTTACTGTACTTAGTATTGTTGCTACAATGGCTGTACCCTTTTAGCCACATTGTGGCTGTCTGGGCATGTTTAATGGTAGGGAGCGTGGATAAGCCCTCTGTCCCTAACCTAATACCTCATGAGATTATCATTCATTCTCAGTCATTAAGTCACTCAGGGTAAGCCAATGGAAAATCTTTGATTGCAGCCCGACTGAATGTTTCATAAAGCTGAGGGTATGTTATACCTGTTATATCAAGCTCTTATCACTGAAAAGTCAACTATTCATTATATGTATGGCATCATACATACGTTATGTAATTTGCCCCCCCTTTTCTGTCTGAAGTATCATTGCCTCAATTGCACACACACTATAGGTGTGGCTTTAGCCAAAATGGGAATTGATGCCATGACTTTGGTGGATTTCTCTATTCCCAGAGCTAAAACATTATAACATTTCTTTTTACATAATTAAGTCAGTATAAAGTCATTATTGTTAATAGACCTTTCAGAGGTATCTTGTAAATCATTTCATATTTCACTAGTGGCTCTAATGGCATGACAAACATACAGTGTCATCCTTCTGAACTCTTATGAGGCGATAAAGAGAGCATGGATATGATTAGAACTCAGACAGTAAACTGGCATACACTATTTCATTATGTGTTATAGATAAACACAGAGATCACTTCAAAAAACAGGGAAAGTGTAAAACATAATGTTTTAAAGGTTGGAAAAGACGCATGAGATGCATGCATGTGTGGGCTAGATATGACATGTTGTGAACTAACGTGCATTGACATGCTGATAAATTTGAACTATGGCAAATTGGGTTGCCAATTTGGTGGCTATGGCAACACATCAGACTGGAGGAGGAGTCAGAGGGAAAGAATGATGAGCAGCTCAGCAATGGGGAGCTTTAGTCTACATCACTTATAGATTAGTCACGCCAGCTTGCTCAAGTCCAAAGACCTCACCCATCCTCGGCAATGCAACACATACCATTAAGCTGGGCAGAAGCAATATGCTGTGTGGGCATCTATAAGCAGACAAACATATAACGACCTTCTAAATCAAGGGGCTTGGCGGAGAGGCTGATGCTCAGCATCCACATGTGGATCAAATTCAAAGTCATCCCAAATTAGTTGACTTTACTTGAAATGTGAGTGAAAACCTGTTGTCATAATTTTTTACAAAAGGTGAACCTTATCAGGATTAGTAAGTTGATGCAGTAGACAAATGAAGTTTACCATTGTAGTCATTACTAGAAAATATTACTAAACATGAATAATTTTTATCTGGAGTAATTTTGTCTAAAACGCTTTAATGCATACATTTTTAATGTGCGTTGTATTCAAGCCATTTCCGAATGAGTTGATACAAAGCTAATTAAGACTAGGCCTATCTGTTCCACAAAACCCTCTCTGTATTTCTCAGTATGGCTATGTTCAGAAACTGGTGTCAATTATTGCGGGCAGAAAATCAAGTGAAGACCTCTTCTAAAGATATCATCATGTTTTATTAATCCTCTGTGTCCTCCTTAGCTACTAGCAACTGCGTAGAAGAGGAGAGGGGTGGTGCGCAATCATGAAAGGCTTGTATCAGACAGTTTTGTTGTCATTACCTAGAATTCCTTATGGTAGGGAGACAGAAACTACGCAGTATAGCTTTAAACAAATATAAAACAAAGGATACTAATTAATTAATTTGTTTATATAAATATTGTTCATTTTCCTTTATCACAGTAGGCCTATGACTTCAAGAACACTACGTTCAAAACATTTTTTCTTCATTCATATTGAAAATAAACCATTACTGTCAGCCCTATTAAAGAAGTATCAGCTCCACCAACTACAAGAATAAAATGCTGCTTAAACATGAATGCATGAGTGATAATATCTATTGCTATAATATGTATTAGTACTTATTATTATAGCCTACTATTATTATCTATACATATTTTATTTATTATATATTTTATGGTATAACATTAATACTATATACACTCACATGGGCACTTTAATACTTTTACTATGGATTCTTTAAGCACATTTTCCCAAGACGTTTTCTTGAGTGACATTTTCAATGCAGGCTGTTTACTTTATGGAGTATTTCTACTTCTACTAAGTAAATTATCTGAATACTTCCTCCACCACTGCTAATATTAGCAATGTTTATATATTTCTTCCATATTTTCAGTCCACTATATTTAATAATGAAACATGTATCTTTAAGTACACTAAATAGAAATGCTACTACTCACCAGTTATTTTGCGGATCAAGACTTACATGTGATAAGCTTAAAAACGTAACTACCCTTCTTAAAAAGAGTAACTAATCATTCGTTACTCTTTCAAAACAATAACTAATCTTTAACTACCCTATTTTGTGTACCTTATTGTTAAGTGTTACCGATGTCGCAGAGAAAATCACTTTTATTTTGAAATGTCCAGTAAAGGCAGAATGCGACACAGGAAGATCCGCATTACGACTGCTGGTGAAGTGTTGCCATAACAGGCAAGTGGCTAACGCTAATGTTTGCTAACTAATTAGCAGAATAGGTGAGTGGCGTTTATTAAAACATATGTTATGATTCAGTGAAGGGGCGATAGATGTTTTAAGTGTTGGGGTAATGCAAAATAATGTAGACAAGCGGGTTGTCATTCTCTCCTAAAATTATTCCGGCCATGTCAGTCAGCAGCTGGCTAACATCAACTAGCTAGCTAAGTAGCTAGTAGCTTGCTAGCTACTGTGATACCGTTTGTTTATGTTAGCTGTGCGACACCTTGATTTTCTCAATTACCGCATCGAATCAAAATACATGGTTCGTAGTTTCAGACACTTCGTATTTATCATTGTTCGTAAGTGATAAAAATACAAAATGTGGTATTTCACTATTGTATTATCAATGTAGCTTGCGTTTTTGATGGTTAACGTTAGCTGTATTGCGGTAACGTTAACTGCTAGGTGGACATTTTCTGTATCCAGCTTATAAACAGTGAATGACTGCAAAGCTAAACCTATCAATAATTTGATGTTGTTCTGACAAGAAAGTAATACTATCTGAATGCAGACCAGCTGCTTAAACAAAATTCCTGATCCACATTTTCTTTCGTTGCCTGATTCTTAAATTATACCTTCGTATTGTTGAGACTCTATAGTTGCGACTAACGTAAGCTAGTAAACACCAGGCCGCAGAGTGCACTGTGCGCCTACGTTTAACGTTGTAAAGGCCTTGCTAGTTGATGGCAGTGTTAACACCAGGCCAAACTTTTAATCAAGGCAGATTTAAAAAAATATAATGTCTACCAGCTGTCAAAGCGCCTTTTTAAACCATTGTACCTCAGCGCTTGGTCTGTCAGCTGTGTGACAGTCATGGAGCTGTCAGTACGATATCAGTTTTGTTAAAAGCTGCAGGTATGTAATATTGAAATAATGGAATGTGATCCTACATCTTACTATAGGTCCACAATCCCAATTTGTAAGATTTTATGTTATGTTGAATCCACTGCAGCAATAGCAACAACAGCGTGATACTGACTGATACGTCACCTGGGCTAATATGTCGGCCAGGTTGGTAGTTTAGTTACATTGCACTGGCAAGTTTATTTTTCAACATTTAAGGGTGTCCTGTCTAGTCACAATTCTTAAAAAAAAACTAATTTAAAGTGATTGTAAAAAAAGAAAGAAAACAAAAGGACATGCTTTTGTATTTAGGTAATAAAAGAACTGGATCGATTAATTGATTGACATAACCTAGTTACAGCTTGCTGTTTTGTCTGTGTTTTTTTTTTTATCGTAAACTGCATATCTTTGGGTTTTGAGTTGCTGGTCGGACAAGAAAAGCATAAAACACCTTGGTCTTTAGGAAATTGAGGTCAACATTTTTTTTCAACATTCTTTATGAAACGATTAATTGAGAAAGTAATTGGCACATTAATCTGCAATGAAAATTTGTCAGTAAAAAAAATCCAAATAACATATGTTTTATTGTTATATTACTAGTTCACTGACTTTGACTTGTATTTTTCCTCTGTTTTTATTCTTCTATTGTCTAGGTGTTGATGTTTTGTGTGTGAGTGTTCCAGTCCGAACCATGGAACAGTGTGCGTGTGTTGAGCGGGAGCTGGAGAAAGTGCTTCATCGCTTTGTGATGTACGGCCACCAGTCTGAGGAGAGGCTAGACGAGCTCCTGCGCAGTGTCTGTGAGATACGAGGACAGCTAGTTGCTTTTGGTAAGAAAAAACTGATGCGCACGAAGATAGAACACTATGAAGACATAATATGTATTATTATATTAAGTGAATTGCATTTTATGTTCATAGCCGTTTTAATTTGGTTGTATTTAAATTAAAATGATGCTTTGTTAGTTTGCTTTATCCGTTCTCTAACATAGGTGATCATCAGGCACATATTATTGTGGACATGCAGAGTGAAGACTCATTCTTTTTCCCTCTTGCAGGAGTACAAGATGCAGACTTATCAGTCCTATCCCAGACTATGGCACAATGTTGTAAGAATATCAAAGAAACCGTTCAGATGCTAGCCTCCCGACATAAGGACATCCATGGCAGTGTGTCAAAAGTGGGCAAAGCCATTGACAGGGTAAGGACAGGTGGCAACGGTCTTCAACATTTCATCATTTGGCCTACATATACTTGACCTCTGATATGCTTCTCCGCAGAATTTTGATGCAGAGATCAGTGCCGTGGTGGCAGAGACGGTGTGGGACACCCCAGAGAGACAGAAATACCTGAGTGAGACCATTGTGGAACACCTTTACAGACAAGGGATGCTCAGTGTAGCAGAGGATCTTTGTCAGGTAAGTAACCGTGAGCCCTAACCTAAAGATCCCTTTCTGTAATGTAGCAATGCGAATGAATTAAAGCAACATTATGGGACTTTAAATCTAGCGTAATCCTTTTTTTTTTTTTTTTGTCAGGATAATTAATGTAAGACCTCTTGATAACTTCAAATACCTGTGTCTGTTTTCTAGGAGTCTGGTGTAGTTATAGATATGAGTATGAAGCAGCCTTTCCTGGAGCTGAACAGAATCCTTGAAGCTCTGAGGATGCAGGACCTCAGGCCGGCACTAGAGTATGTAGACCGTCATTGTCTTTGTAAAGAGAATAAAATGACTATTTTCACACACAGAGATTGACATTTTTGCTTTACATTAAAAAATAAAAGAAGTACAAAAGCCTTTTTATCAATTCAACGTAGCACGGGACACATGAGCATACACAAGAAAGTTGTTTCATTGTTGCAAAAATACTTAAGCTACGTTTCCCATCTGACTGACTCCTGAACAGAGCGTTGGGCAACTCTCTGGGCACTTAGTAGAAGTTTTAAACGTTTTATAAATTTGTATTGGGATTAGGTGTACTTTGGTTTGATATGTCACTTTTGACAACATAATGATGATTGGGGAAGAAAAAAAAAACTCCTTCTAGGGTGTTGATCGCTAAATTATGTGTCAATATAGTTGACTGTACTTTTTTATTTCTGGGCATTCTTAGGTGGGCTGTGACGAATCGGCAGCGCCTTTTGGACCTGAACAGCAGTCTAGAGTTCAAGTTGCACCGCTTGTACTTCATTAGCCTGCTCAGTGGGGGAATCGGCAACCAAATGGAGGCCCTGCAGTATGCCAGGCACTTCCAGCCCTTCGCTTCTCAGCACCAGAGAGGTAGACAGTATACAGTGGTATCATTGTAACATTCCACACAAAGATGCTAAACTTAGGCTGTGTTTCACTGTTTTTCTTACATTTGGAAGAATTTGAGGCTCTCGCTCCTGACAACAATTTGGGAATCGTATAATATCAACCGAGATGGAATGAAAGTGTTCTTAAGGCAAATACATGGCCATTCTGAGGCGTACCTGCTCCACACCTGTACTTTTTGTCCCTGCAGATATTCAGATTCTGATGGGTAGTCTGGTGTACCTGCGTCACGGCATTGATAACTCTCCGTACCGCAGTCTGCTGGAGACAAATCAGTGGGCCGAGATCTGTAACATCTTCACCAGGGATGCCTGCGCTTTACTGGGTCTCTCTGTAGAGTCTCCACTCAGTGTTAGGTTAGAAAACCATGGACAACACACAAAACATCTTCTCAGTGTTCCTTTAAATTTCTTTACATTTATTTCAAAGTTAAAACTGTTTATCAGTATATTTGTTGTCATCACCGTGTCTTATTTAAGCCAGTGTGCTTAAAAGATTTTGACTACAGTCAAATGCTGCCATGTCTAATTCTCTGCAGTTTTGCATCAGGCTGTATGGCCTTGCCAGTCCTGATGAACATCAAGCAGGTGATCGAGCAGAGACAGTGCAGCGGAGTCTGGACGCACAAAGATGAGCTGCCTGTAAGTCCCTCTGAATTTCCAGATGGCGTCTATCGCTCCTTTCCATTCTTATGCACTATTTCATGATTTCCATCATGTCTGTTCCTGTAGATTGAAATCGACCTCGGGAAGAAGTGCTGGTACCACTCTGTGTTCGCCTGCCCGATCCTCAGGCAGCAGACCTCAGAGAGCAATCCTCCCATGAAGCTCATCTGTGGCCACGTCATCTCCAGAGATGCCCTTAACAAACTGACTAATGCTGGAAAGTAAGTCAGCAATACAGGCCAGTTGATTGAGAGATATGTGCAGGATAAGGTTGTGTATAGTGTTAGAAAATCACACTAATAGGAGGGATAGCAAAACATGGACCTTGTTAAACGATTACTGGTGGTTTTTTGCATTCAAAAAAATGTAATGTTCAGCCGAGCGACTTCAGTTTCTAGAAAAAGGACACTTTTCAAAATAGTCCCACAGCGATAATTCAACTTTGGCAGAAAAGGCCTGTTTAAAGCCTACAGTAATGTCGTGAAATAAATGGAAACCAATGGCTTCCTATAAATTAGGAAGTCAATCCAAAAACCAATAGTTCATTTTAGAAAATGGGCAGCTGTATAAAGTGTACAAGATTATCAGCCAAAATTACTGATATGATCTATTAAACTAAGAAACCACACAGTGTAACATCCTGTTCCTGCTCTCCTCTCCCTCCCCTGTCTCGTCCTCAGGTTGAAATGTCCGTACTGCCCCATGGAGCAGAATCCGTCACATGCCAAGCAAATCTACTTTTGATACCGCACACTTTCTTCACGAGTAAGGCTGAAGTTCCCTGGAGCTCTTTGCATTTCCAGGACCATTTGCTCTGGCCCTTTTCCTCTGTCCCTGGCCTCTTGGCCTGTTATTGTAAGCATTAAGGTTTTATCCCAGTGCTCCTTTGGACAGCCTTGGCCATCCCGTAACCCATCTCGGACCCTCCAACTTTGCGTAGTATACAGAGTCCAGCGAGGATGGTCCAACTACAACCTGTAGAAGAGTGAGGAGTCTGTCAATAATGAGAACAACCTCACAAAGAAGCACCTACAAAAGGTGCATTCATTGAAACTCATTTGCAAATGCCTGCAGAGTTAGAGGCTTATCTTTTTAAAGTAAGTAATACTTTATAGTGTTTGTTTTTCTTGGCTTTATGGACTGTTTGAGTTGGATGACTGCTTCTTTTTTTCCTTCTTTTTTTGTGACTGAAGCAGTTGAATGATTATGGACGGGTGAGTGTGGGTAAATGGTATAGATAGGCAGTTTCTGATTTCAGAATGGTAATAAACTTCTATTATACATGAGAAAAACCACAGAAAAACAAACTGTGTTGAAGGTTTATTATTTGCTGGTGAAGGGAACTGTGGAGGCCTCTTGAATTGAACCGTTGATTGTGACCCATTGCTCCTCCATAATGTAATAAAGGCCTCACTGTTGGCTGATGTATCTGTTTGATCAGTAAAACAATTAACTCACAATGGTGGAACAGTATTTTTCCTTTTTTTTTTTTTTTTTTTTTCTTTGTGACTGACTGCACCAGCAAGATTTTCCTCATTGTAGAAACCATTTGTCTTGTTCTATGTATGTATTTAACAAACCGTGACAAAAAGGAAACAAAAAATATATACTACTGTGAAATGTGCTTTGTTTCTATTTTTCATTGCAACCGCCACAACAGCTCATGTAAAATAGTAAATTAAACTGAATGGCAACAAGCATAATCAACACTACTGCGTAACTAACAGAACTATCGACTCGACAGTTCACATCACGGTGGTGCCATCGCCACACTCTGCCCTGCATTGTGTATCCTAAGCTTGCAAGCCATGTGATTTGGAGATGTAAAGTGGTGTGATGGTAGCCGTATTGTCTGACTTGCAGTGACTAGGCTTGTGATTCAGCTTTACTCGTCGTGGGTGGGGAAGTCCGCTCTGGTCATTGTGGCTGTTGTTTAATATATATATATATATATATATATATATATATTATATATATATATAAATATAAATGCCTCTGCTGCATAGCTTTTATTTAAGATGGAGTCAGAACAGAAACATTAAAACCATACATTTCCTCAGGGCTCATTGTAACAGTTCATACCACACTTTGCAGTTAGTATTATAGTTGTAGATTTATATAAGGAGCTTTGAACAAAGATGACACATATTTCACTGGTGAGGCTGATAACTTGGGTGCGATTTGAAGTTTGGATGTATTGTTAAGCTGGTGATGTATAAGCATTCTCCGGGGGGGGGGGGGGGGGGGGGGGAGGGGTGTGGTCACGATGTCCAAGGCGTTTGGATGTAAAATACAGTGTGTTTAGATGATTAATACTATAAGTGCAAGCTCCCGATGTCCTTTTGAAAATGGTGATGTCACCTCACACTCTGGTGAGGCTAATTTGTTCAGCAAGCAGCGCACCAGCATAGCTCACACTGACAATGCAACATTACACGTAGTTTCAAGTCAGAGTTTAAGATACACCTTTTTTTTTTTTTTTAATCTTGGTTTTATTTTGGAAATGGGTTAAAGCACATGTTTTGTGTGGACTTTCACTGAATTTCCTCCGTTATTCTTTCTTTGATTGACAATCAATCATTGCTTCTTTGAGTGTTCCTTCAGATAGACTGCTAGTGCTCTGTACTTCTGTCGCAATGATTTTTTGTTGAATGTTTGCATTTCCTGCGTTGTGTGTTATGCAAATTATATTGTAAATATTTATCCTCTAACATGTTTCATATACTTGCATCTGAAATAAAAATAAAAATTTATACTCCAAGTCAATTTTGGAGGCGTGTGATGGCGTTCGGTGGTGGCCTGCTCCTACCATAGGTCACTGACCATTTTTCATCATGGTTTTTAACAGCTGCTCGGCCCTCCTTTCATCACCACCAGGTGGCGCTCTATGCTGTAATATCCGTACTCCAGACCAAATGGCCTTCAATCTATTAGATCTCAGGCTAGAGGTTTTAATTTGAAAGGAGTTTCACACAAGGATTCAGGTGTCCCCTACATGAATTATACACTGTTTAATAATCATGGGAACTCATCAGATAAACAGTACTGATGGCATTCAGCACTGCAACCCTCCTACAGAGTGGTACCGTGAGGTAAGAATCCTTTCTCATCCCACTACAGTACACCACTCCTGACCCGTGCAGTTATATTCAGCCCCAGTTTATATGTTTAAATGCCAAGTTGAGGGCCTTGTGAGTCAGCCACAGCTCATAGCTATTCAGTTTATGATCATGTATAAAAAATAAACCTACGTTATGGACTTGCATGTGCCATCCCTCACTTTTCACACTATTTTATAGATATGATTTTACTCCTGCATAGCCATTAACATAACGCAGGAATTTAAAAATAGCCAAGTGTTAAGCTCTCATCATCTCGGCCCTGATATCTGGTGGTTTCCATATTAATGCTTATTTTCTTGAGCAAACAGGGATTGTCCCGTGTTTTCATCTCAGTTGACCTTTCAGCTCCCTGCTGTCTGTACTGCAGGAGATGGTATGTGAGGACTGGCTGGGGTAGAGCAGGAGGGCCTGAGGGAGAGGCTGAGATAAGGATTCAAGGCTCAACCTCTAAAAGCCACATTAGTCCCAAAAGCCTCCACCGCTCGGTTGTTCATTCTGTCATAAATCTCATGTCCTTGGGTTTTATTGGCACGCTCTGAGGAGATTTTAAGCCCCTTCAGAGCAGACAGGCGTCTGAGCCCTCAGGTGAATGTCATCAGTTACACCGCTAACATTTTGACAAGTGATTTCAGGGGAGTTTCATTCAGACAAAGGTGGACAGAAAAGTCTATTATAAGGCATTTTATAGCCTTGATTTACACGAGACAATGGCATCAGGGTAAGAACCAACTAAACAGCTTTTACACCGCTTCATAAGGTTTATTATGAATCCCAAACAAACATATATATATATTTATACTGTACAGTTTTAATTCCAGTAAATAGACAAGAGTCACAGTATGTTGAAATGTCGGTTGAGAGCTGGCTTCTGAATGTTCATATATTACTAATAAACAATACAAGAGAACAACTTCACCTATGTCATGCATTGAATTGTTCTTGGCTGGGTAAGTGCACCAATAAGCAAGGCAGTTATGTTCAGTATCTTAATCTGCTGATTGCTTTCATTGCAACCAAAAGATGTAGATATATGCCCATTTAAGACAACAGTGTGCTTGAAATACAATGACAAAAGGCCAATCAAATCAAAATGACATTATGTACAAAATATATTGATATCACCTGACAGGAGCTGGAAAAATAACATTTCCAGTTTCTTAAGTATGGTACACAATTTTTCTGATGGCAAAGAAATAGCATTAGTACCTTGACACTGGATCGCTTTAATTCCCGATACCTGTACTTAACCCAGAGATGCGGCTTTCCTCACAGAACCCAGGTGAGCTCTGTCTCCACAAAACCTTCTGCACAGACTGAACAGGCGCTGAGATGTTACATGGGCCACACTAAATCCCTGTGAATCCTTTGGTCCTTCCTTTAGATCCTTTGGTTACTGTCAAGCAGTCCAAACCATAAAGTAACTCCCAAATGAACACAAAATAGAAACAATCAGGATATCAATTGTCTAGGTGTTTGGCTGTATTTTTTTTACAGAGTTGACTTGATTCTTCTGCCAAGGACAGGCTCAGACAGTAATACTTAGAGTGTTCTGTAGGGGTTGTTGGTCCTGTCTGTGCAGGATCAGGGCATTAAACATCAAGAAGAGTGCATGGGCCGAGAATGGCAAACTGACAGGAAACTTTGGAAGCCCATGTTTTTTTTTGCTGGCAGAAGAAGAAAAATAGATGAAAAGTTATGCATGATAAAAAATATGAATACTCATCAAAGTCAAAATGATGAGATAATTAGTCAAACTTTTGAGATACCACGATCTCAGTCATGACTTAATGTCTCATCATTTTGTCTGAGTATCTCGGGATTTTTTCATAGCAGATCAACATTTTGACTAAGGACCTCGTCATTTTAAGAAATGTGTTCATTAAAGCATCCTGACTTAGTAATTGAAAATGTAAATGATGTAGTCATAATTACTAACTTGGTCTCTTTAATCATTTCTGACTTAGGTCAAAACTTTGTTCTTAAAATGTTTGCTCATGTCATCATTTTAATTTAGTTAGTCTATTTTTGGACTTCCGTAGAAAACATACTTTCTGGATAGAACAGTTTGCCTTGCAAATGCTGGTAAGTCTGTCACATTCAAATTTCAGATGATTCTATTCTCTCAATCCATGGCAAACCAGAGGAAGGTCTGTCCTCTTGTTTTTCACCCGCTCTTTCACTCCTCAGCTCTGGTACTTCTCTTTCCAATGTCCCATTTCTGCTGCCGCTGCCTCCACCTCTCCCTCCTCCTTCTCCTCCTCCTCTCTCTCTGCCCGCCCTCAGCTGGTGCAGTTCCCTCTCCAGCGCTTCATTGCGGTGATACATCTCTAAGTAGCTGGCCTGCAGCTCCTTCTGGTAGCGAATAACCTTGTCCTTTTCTGCCTGCCATGTCTGCCTCTCTTCCTCGAAAGCCGTGGCCTGGTACTCGCTCTGGCGTCGCTCCAGCAGGAGCTCTGCGCGCAGGCGCTCCTCCGTGGTGCCCCCGCACCCTCCTGCAACACAAAAGGTACACATGGCTTCAACTACAGTCCAGCAGAGACGCAGGGGACACATAATGAAAGACATTGGCTGCTTTGAAATGTGCACAGAACTCTGCTCTTGACCTGGTTAGTCAAATAACCTGATTTTAAATCCAAGCATATCATAACTAAAAATAACCCAGACAAGATCCAGCTGCGTTGATAAGAAACACAGTTTGGATGCCTCTCTTGCTGGGATAGTAAACCGACATCTGTGGCGTATAATTATCTTGCTTTTAAAAAACTTTTTCCCCTTCTGTACAGTATGTCTGCTTGGCGTTTGCAGGCTTAAATAGTTTTGAAATACTAATGTTATTTTGTTTTGTGGTTGAATGCTGATCCGTTGGATCTAGTTACTTTCGTGTAAAGTCCTTTGAGAGTGGTTTTTGGTAAATTGCTGTGTCAACAAATGAGCTTTAACTCTTATCTGCGCTTGTGTTGCCGCAGCATGACTAAAGTAAGATGTATTCCTTTTAACCTTTAAAGCAGGTAGTTTAAACACCGCCAGTGGCAGTATGTACACACAGCTAAGAGACAGATCCATAAATCTACCTGTTGCCCCAGCTGAAGGACTCTCTTCTGCTCCTTTTCCATCCTCATGTGCAGTCTGAGAGGAGCACCTGCGACGCTGTGTCCCCTGCGCGACCAGCTTCAGTGCATCTATCTGGCCCTCCCTGTTGCGCAGATCTGTGCGGGTCTCCCTGAGCTGCGTCTTCAGCTGGAAGATCTCACTCAGCTTCTGGGTCACCTCCGCCTGGGAGTCCCTCAGCTGCTGCTTCAACAAAGAGATCTCCCCGGACTTCTGACAAACCTGGGAGGAAAATAAGGGACAGGAGCAGAAGACACATTTTTACTGGCTCTACAGACCTGGTGATCCTTTTAACAGGACACACGAAATAAGAATTCAGTTATCTCCACTGTCTCCTGTACTTCCTACTTTCTACATGCTTCTCCCTGCCATAAAGTGCCCCCCCCCCCCACCCCCTCCCTGTCTTCCTAAGGCCATACCTCCCACTGCGTCTCCTCCAGAGTGGGACTGGTTCGCTTTGCCATGGCTCCAGCCTCCTGACTCCTTTCCCTACTCAGGCTGTTGAGCTCCTCTTGCAGTCGGTTCTTCTCCTGCTGGACCTTGAACAGCTGCAACTGCAGGCTGCGCTGGGAGCGCTGGGCATGCTGGGAAACCTGGCGCAGCTTGGCGGCATACAGGAGTTTTAGCTCATCCACCTCCTTCTCCCACAGACGCTGTTTCCCTTCAAACACCTGCATGTGGCGAGCAGATGGGGGGTCAAACTTCAAAAGAAAAGCAGTTAGATGGATGCATAGATTGATGGTAATGGATGCATAGATTAGTGGTGATGAACAGACAATGAGATTCACCTGAGCGATGGCGCCCTCACTCTCATCCAGGTTTCTTTTCATCTGTTTCAGCTCATGTTCTTTCTCCACCAGACGCTCCTCCAGATCCCGGACCTGGAAAAGACAAAATGAATGACTTGCCAGTCTGTAAATCATCCATCCATCCATCCATCCATCCATCCAGTGCTCACCACTTCCTCAACAGACAGGGAGAGTGTCCATTCATAAGGAGGTGGAGCCTCCCCTCCATATGGAGCCAGACGGCTCAGGGTTGCCATGCTCCGACACGCCATCTCCCCTATGGCCCCGCCCCCTGGCCCTACAGCCTTTGGGCCCAGAGCGGTGCGGTCCAGGGAGCCGATGGTGTTGATGTGGCCCATAGATGCACTAGGGTAAAAAAGAAACACCCATGGCCATTAAATTCTCTCACCACCCACACAGTCATTATGTCTAAACAAAAAAATCACTTATAGCAACACTCTTGAACAAAAAGTAGACAATAATGCTTCGGAAGACCTGATGTGAGACAGGTGTGGGCGGAAGGGAGGCCGGTATGGCGGCAGGCTGCTCATGGAGTTATGGCCCGAGTCTGACAGGTTATCATCCTCCTGGCTCATCCCACGCACCGAGGAGAGGGCCTACACAGTCATAATTATACAGTTATTTATCACTGTAACATTAATAGGTTGAGAAAAGATTAATTTTAGCCCTAAAATATGGCTGAATAAAGTCAATGGAATGGAAAGTCATGGAAAGTTAGTTTTTGCTTCTGTAATCAATGCACAAAAACGGGATCCTTGATACAAACATAATTCACTTGTTCACTGGCCCACAGCTCAATTAAAGTCTATAAAAAGCTTTTGTTAAGTAAACAGACAGATAAATAGAATACATACCTCCTTTGCAGAGGCAATAACTAGGTATAGACAGCGATTCACAGGAACTGAATAAAGGCTTAAAGTTACGATCATGTGTTAAGATACCTTATTACAACTGGATGTCGGGACTCCATGACGGGAGGGTGTGGAAGAGGAGGAAGAGGTGGAGACAGCTTTGGGAACATGGGCGTAGGCCCTGTGCAGCCCGTTGGAAAGGCCATGTTCCACATCCTCCGACTTGGAAGATGGATAGAGGTTTTGCATGGAGCTGAAATTTTTGGGAGTGACGGGCTTGAAGGCAGACCTTAAACGAGCCTGGGGAAAAAGAACCAAGAGTCTGCAAAGTTCAGGGCACTTTTAGAGAATGCAAAAAGAGTAGAAAGTAGCAGAGTCAAGGCTAAAGATGAAAAAGAGACCTTATAGTGAACGGGGCTGAGCTAAGGAACAATAAATCACAATGTTTCTATTAAATCAATGCTGTCCCACCCTGTGTTCTTAGAGTTGACCAATTCAAGCAAAAAAAATGGTGAGATTTGATTGCTGCAATAAATTCAGCAACACAAAAAGTGGCAGATTCTCAATCTACGCTGGTGGGCACGGGGTGATTTAAGGTTATTCTGGCAACAGGCTATGTTGCACCATGCTGCCAGAGATGTATAAATGTGATACTGATAAATCTAACTCAGCCCCAGCAGCCACTAGCTGGCTGTATATCATTCATAAAAAGAACACAATGGATGCAGCATTCAGTGCCTGAATTGGTGAATAATACTCAGCCCTTCTCATACCTACAGCTTTGGAGGACGCTTTGTAGTACCTATAAAATGTAATACTTTCAAGATTGCCCTGATTCATTTAAGCTATCTATTTTACTCAAATAGTAATAGAGCTTGATGATCTAACAAAATCATGTTTCTTTGACAAAACATCAGATTTAATCATCAAAAATAAGACAGTCCTTTTGTAACAATATTCACCTTTTCATACTTGCCCCCACTTGGCAGTGAGTTCTTTGTCAAATCTACTTCGGTGCCGTCTTTATGGTAGACCTTGGCGTATAAGTTTTCCTCCTCGCGGCCACTGGCAGAGCTGAGGCCAGGGATAACGTCCTTCTTACCGTCACTGCTTGTGTTTGCTTTAGTCTCTTTTCTGTGTGGAAGCACAGTAGGTCAACTCGGGTCAAGTCCTGGCACGTTTTACCTTGCAGAATACCTTCAAAGTTGCAGCATTTGAACTGCTGTGCGAAAGCATCTGTTTCTTTAGAGCAGCACTCACCTGGTGATGTTGAGGTAGTTGAGTAGCTCTCTTTGGGTGAAGCCTTTCTTCAGGAGGCCGTTGGTCTGTTTGGGTCTCACCTGGGGCATTGCATGGCTGCCTTTAGTCGGAGACACATCTGGCCTCTCCACCAGACTGCCTACACTTCCCATGCCGCAACGGGACGAGAGGGGCAACGGGTTACGGAAGTTTTTATTGGGGCCACGGGTCAGAGGAAGAGTCTGGACTGAGGTTGCCATTAGTTACAGGGCTCTGTGTGAGGGTAAGGTGCTCTGTGAAAAAAGAGAAAAGTCAAAGGTGAAGTATGTAGACCTGGTTAGTAAATAATAAGTTAATGACCATAATGACCACGCTCTGGTCAACGTATCTGTAGAGGCTAAGCCCACGTTTCAAGCCCCTGAGGTGCCGTTCCACAGGTAGAGTAATTGACACACTTTTTTTTGACCTTTTTGATCAATAAAAGTCCAAGTCATATTTGCAGTTAACAGCATTGGTTCCATTTATTTCTATGAGATATAGGTTGGTAGTCCAGACAAATTACTTGTCTGCATGTGTGGTGTTGGTGTGGGTGTGTCCGTGGGTGTGTGTGGCTCTGTATGGTCCATAATTGTATGTGCATCCGGGTTGCACCTGAGGAACCAAAGATTGGTTCCAATTTATACCAAGGGCACACATTGGCTCTTACAGTATCATTATAGATACATATACTGTTTAAGTTATTCCCTGCTTCTTGGCAAACTGTGTAAGATATTTAACATTTTAAATGTCAGCTAACTGTTCATTCTGGGCTGTTCAGGGCTGCAAATGATGTTCATTATGGATTGATCTGGTAATTATTTTCTCAATTGATTGATTAGTTGTTTGTCTCTTAAATGTATTGAAATGGTAAATAAAATGACCAGTACAAATTCTCATCACCCAAGTTGACCCATCTTCAAATGTCCTGTTTTGTCCAACCAACAGTCCAAAACCCAAACACCTTCAGTCATAGAGGAAGCCAGAAAATATACACATTTGAGAGGATGGACCCAGAGAATTTGGTCTAAGAAAATTGTCTAACTGCGTGGCAATCACTGCTCATGCACACGCATTCATTCTCCTTTGTGGGGGGAGGAGCTTAGGAGACAGTTTAGGTCTTTAGCGGAAAGGGGGGGAGGGACTGAGAAGTTGTTGATGTTCAAATTATTTGGCTTAGTCAAAGCTCACACTAACAATGGTAAAATGTTGATTTTTAGCACGTTAAACATGTTACTATGATATTTTAGCGTTAGCATGCATTTACATAGGCGGATTTGCTAGTTAGGACTATACAAAACAAAAGCCACAATTTTTAGGATGCATCTGAAATAATATCTGCACTCCACTGGATATTCTGGGTCTTTGGCTTTGTAAATTATAGACTGTGGTCTAGACCTACTCTATCTGTTAAGTGTCTGGAAATAACTCTTGTTATGATTTGATACTATAAACAAAATAAAATTGAATTGAATTGACTAAAAACACAAAATTTCAACCTCACAGTGGCGCTAGATGAAAACTCAAGTGATCAACAAAGTCATTATATTTTAACCTCTAGGGACCATGGATAGTTGTACAATCCTTTGCAGTTGGAACAGTTTAGGAGCTATTTTGGTCTGGACCAAAGTGAAGCTCTGTGTCTTTCCTCCTTAACTAAAATAAACTCCACCTCTTGCCCCGTTCCGACCCTGGGAACATGGTGATCTCTGGAGGAAGAGTGTGAAGTGAAGTTTCATCAGCTGTGTTTCTCTGTTCAGGCAGCTGTCTCAGAGCACAGCTAGAACAACTCAGCGTTTCACTGTGAAACAAACACACAAACTGACCTCCACCAAAACCCTATTATGGGAGAAGAATGAATGTAAACGGATGTCTTTACAAAGAGGATGAATCCCAAATGAAAATGTCTATTTCCTAATGCAGTTGTTACAGCATATGTCGTGCCTCTCAGAAGCTCATGTTATGTTTTCACAACAGGTAAACAAAAGACTAGTGTCATGTGAATCAGGGAGGTGGTTTTTCTGCGGTAGGGCAGCATCGCATCAATATCCTGCTGCGAAACTCTGATCCATATAGCTTAGTACAGCAGGGCTGCTGCAACTTATTTGATTTGCAAATTGTCTCTTATGAAAAGCATGTGTATCCAAATGTAGCAATCATACATTGTGTCTTCATATGTTTATGGCCTGATTATGTTTCCCACAGATATGAAGGCTGTCTGTGTGAGATTTACTTTTCCTGTCAGTCACCGCAGTCAACATTTTATAGAGAAAAGAAACAATAGAATGACTAACATTTTCTCTTTGACAGAACTAAACCAGTTGCCAAGCTACACCTACCTCAGAGACACTACTGTTTTGTCAATTTGAGTTTGAGCCTCTTCAGCTCTACGCACCAAATCTTTTCTCAACATTGTCTGTCAAATCACCCACATATTCCCTTCCCTCCTTCTTTTCAGACAACCTCATTAAGGCTCACTATTGATTTCACCCTTTGACCCTCTCTCTTCCTGTGCATAAAACATTCTCCAGACCATAAAACACCACAGTCCCTCCGACTATAAACAGGACCAGAGGGAGGCAATCTCATCTTTTGTGCTCAGGCATCTCACGTAGTAGTCACAGAAAAGGAGTTTAAAGGAGAGTTTAAACCGCCATATTGGACATTTACTTGTTTCAGGCCATTAACTACCATCCTTGACAACTTAACATTACTGCTTACCATTTTTCAAACCACATAACAAATATTAAGATTAATTTCCTAACTTGTAGCTCCTAACTTTCCTACCTTCGTCCATTCAAAGACATCTGATATTTGAGATAGGGTTGCCAAAAGCTACTCTACTGTAAAGGTATGTTGTCGCAAGATCCAACCTGAAGGATCACCAATAAGCGAAATGAATGCTGTTTTTGTTCTTGCATAAGAAAGGGTGATGTTTGACAGGTGATTCTTAAGCCTCAGATTTCAGTGTCCTTAAACACAATAACAAGATGAGCTTTTAAACTGGTTCCTGCTGGCATCTGCATTTAATAGGATACAATAACAGAACTAAACAGGAAAATAAAGCAGAAAATTGTGGATTGATGATGGATTGATCACATATGTCAAGCAAGTTTCAGGTTGCTGCAAGTTTTTTTGAGTGAATTTAGTTGATCCAAGTGCCTAGAAATTAAGAAATCAAGCTTTGCAAACTTGTTTTCAATGAAACATGCACATACAGTAATGGTGGTTGCTCTACAGTGCTTTGGCAGGGGGCATGGCTGCTTGGGGGATCAAACCTAGGCTCATCCAGATTAATGACTTGGCCATCATGCTGCCTGACCATCAGTTCTCACTCACGACACAAGCAATTTCTCTCTATCGCCGTCACATAGAAGTATACTATGTATGAGCACATACACCCACAGTGACACTCTGGGATCTCCTCTTGCTTCTAATACAAGCCAGCTTTGCACTGCTGGCTTCAACAGTTATAACAGTTATGCAAATGTTCAAAATAGGCAGATAGAGAGAGCTGTGCAACGGCAGCTCCAGCCCACTCCACTCAGGGCTCCCAGCCAGTCCCAGATCAAAGCAGACCAAGCTGCTCATGTTTATATTCATGACGTACGATTTTTTCCAAAGTGAAACTTTCCATTAAAGCATCCAGCTCCTAATAAGCCAATATAATACATGCTGAACTTAAGTTGAGGAAAAAAAACCTGATAATAAATTTTGATGAACATAATCAAGTATGATGTGACAACTAGGTACTTCTCTGGTGCCGTCCAACCAGGAAGTCTTTCTGTAGTAAGACATGATGGATTTGAGTCGTTGCAGGTCATGCTGAGTGTGTATGTGTCTGACACCATTATGAATAAATCATGAGTCTGCCAATCCTAATGGCCACTAGCCAAGGTCTGACACAGTATTTTTAGGTACGGTATTAGGTAAGACATGAGAGGCCAATCGATGCTTGACGGGAAGCTAGGGGATGAGGTGAGGCAAAGCAATTCCTTTAGGGTAGATGCAAGGAAGGTAAAAATCCTTTTAGGCTGCAACCACAAATCTGGCAGGACTGAAGAAATCTTGCATCCAGTTGTTTTCCATAATCGCCTTCTAGTTTATGGGCCCGAGTAAACCAGGAGACACAGCAAGATTTATAGCCCAGCCCCAACTAACCATGGGGCCCAGAAATGCAACACACATCTTTAAATCACACACACACACACACACACACACACACACCACACACACACACACACACACACACACACATGATTAAAGCAGTGCTTCCTGACAGCCTTGAACAGTTGTGGTCTAATTGAAAAGTCCTCTGTTCTTGATTTATGCCTTTTTCAAAGCAGTGACGGCCTTTTTGTTTTTTTTAAAAATCTGTTAACTTTGATCAAAAGCTAAATCAGTGTATCAAAGTGCTGTTTAGGTAACAGATGAGGCTCTACATTCCTCTGATGCTGCTCACCTTTACCTGCATCTGCTGCTGCGCTTGTTTCTAGTGGCCTCCTTCCAAAAAATGAAATGCTGTAAACTGGAGCTCTAAAGGAAAATTAGTACATAAACGAAACTCATTTACTGACGATATCTGGTCAGCACACATTGTCAGCCTGCTGAATGTACTATGTGGGACTGAACAGTGTATCTTGAAACAGGGAAAGAGTAATACTGAATACTGCAATTCCCAAACTGAGGCTGAGGTATACAATCACAATACCGTACAGTCCTTGTGATATAGAGCAGTGCATACTAATGAGGAAAGACAAGATGCTGAGAGGTGTGAGTCTCTAGTGCCTTTCAGTGAGGTTTTGGCTCAAGTTTTCTCAGGGTGATACCCTAACTCTTCAAGAAAACCATACAACAGCCACTTCACTATAATCACAAAGAAAACAAAACATGCAGCCTTCAAGAGGGTTTTTTTTAAGGACACTCTCCTAAAACATTGTAATCAGGTGTCCTTAGGGGAAAACAAAGCTTGCATTGAAATGCTTGAGCATGAAGAGGGGACATATCAAACCCTGAGAGACACAAGGGTCAGCACTGGGACTGAGACAGAGAAGAGAAGGACGAGGAAGCCAAATTCCAAAAATGCTTTATACACAACACAAGCTCGGGCTCGTCAGCTTTTGATGCACAAAGTGTTCACTCCCACGGACGCTCACTCACACATTTGTGTGTGCGCAGGTCACTCAACACAGCCCCGAAAAAAGCATATGCACGGCTCGCAGCTACAGATCTTCTGCCCTCTTCCCTCAGCACTCTCTCTCCCCTGATCTATGATCAAAGTTTGTTTACCTTTGTGGGGTAACTTTGCAGGTTACATCTAAAACTCCCACACTGCGCACACTGTTACATTATATAAGCTCTATTAAAGCTGTACTTGTTAGTTTTCACAGCTGTTGGTTGTGTAAAACACAATAGAGTGATTACTAAATCAGCCACTGGCCTTATTTCATTTATTCGAGAACTCGAGTGTTATATTTAACTCCTACTCTGCCATAAGGATATCATGGTAGTTTGCTGCAGTGTCAAAAGTTTGATGTAGCATGCTAAGAGAGATGATTCTGCCACATTTGAAGAGATATTTTGCTGTTTAAAATCTAGCTCTGTGTCATCGTTGTGTGGGCAGTCTGTTTAGATAAACGATGTTTGGCTTGACGCGTTTTGTGTCATCCGGCAGATCTCGGCAGACCGCCACTGTTCTGCTCTGCTGGGATCTCTGTGCACTGGCGCCAAGTAGGGAAGCAAAATAGCATTTATCTAAACACACTGCCCACATAAAGATGACACAGAGCTGGTTTAAAATTGGCAAAGTATGCCTTTTACAACCAAAACAGGCACATAACAAAATTATGCACATTACCTGCCCAGTGATCTCTGGACATCTGTGGGAACAGTGGCACAAAGAAGCCAGAGGAGTAACTTTTTCATACTAAACATTGTTACTAAAATCAACCAAGTAAAAATAAGTTCTTAGAATCAAAGCCAATCAGTGTACCTTTTTTACATGTTAGAAGATAAAAAAGGATATCATTAATTAGCCCCCAAAACATGGATATTCTGGATGACCCGTTTCTACCACTGAGAGCACACAATGAAATTCATGTAAATTCAAGTATAACTTATATCTGTTTTGACTTTCTAAATCTGTCAGCCGGCAGCACCAGGGTGAACTATGCCAACTAGGCCAACGAGGAAAGCAAAGGAGTGCTTCACTCACTCTGATTGACTATTACATGCTAGCGTGTAATGAGTGAGTGTGACAGTGTCTCTGGCTCTGGGGCATGACATCAGAAGAGTTCTCAGCAGTAGCCTCTAATTATTAGCAGGTTATTCATTATGAATGCACACAATCATGCAGACAGACTTCAGCCCTGTCCCCAGACACTAAGGCCTTTTAGGGGAGCCAAGATGCTGAAAAGCAGGGTCATGCAATGTTCCTTTTTCTGTGCATCTGAAGGCAGTTTGTATGTCATGTAGTGTCTGTAAAAAAAAATCTGTAAAATCTGACACACTACACACATTCATAGAAATGTAGTCAAATGCCTCAAACTAAACTGCCTCGAGGTGATTCTTGTCTTTCTGAATGAGAGGGCAGGCAGAACTTTGAGTAAAAGTCAACTTTCATTTCACGACACTCAAGATAAGGGGCAGTCTCTGTAAAACATGGGACATAATTTACTGGTGGTTAGACGTGGTGGTGCTTAAGATGAAGGCCCAGTGTTCAGTCTCACACTGTCTCTATTGATGAGCCACACTTGAGTCTTTACATAGGTCAACGGGTCGTATTTGGTCATGGCTGTAGATACAAGGCGCTATTGAGCACACAGACAGTTCAGAGCAGACATTCTGAGTTCTGACAGGGGAGAACAGAACACATTTTAGGGAACAGTGGAGCAGCTTGTATACCATACTACACCACCCAACTATTTTTCTGGCAGGGTGTGGTAAAATATTAAAAAATCTACCAACTGATCTATTGGGGCGCCCATTATAATCACACAATTTAATAAGAGTCTTGGTACAAACGCAGTTGCTAAACAACCTTACATACATGTGCATTTAATCTTAAATTTAACAGTGTCAACAACAACATCAACAACAAAAAAACGTAAAAAAGCTGGATTGATTAAAATACTGTTCTTGTCCCATCCTGACAGTTGCGGACATTTTGATCCTTTTCTAAATGCTTTATGATCAATACTGTAATAACAATCCATTTTAGAACAATTTTTTATAGTTTTGGTATTTTAAACACCTCATCCCCCGAGTTTCATGTTGCACATTTTCATTGTGCCTTAGTCTCTATTTCACTTTAATTGTGTGGACAAATCTAGGTCAATCCCTAAATATGACTGAAAAGGTAAAGGTAGTCTGTCCAGTAAGTATATTAGACCAATTGAAAGATAAATCCTTTCTCATCCGTCTTATTATTTTAATATACTATCTATATTTAACATTTTAGTGGTTTAATGGATCTGAGCTGGCTCCCTCTTCAAATAGAGTTCTGTTCCGAGTAGATAAATGAAAAAAAATGCTATTAAACTCTTATTCATAATTTCCCCAGCAGCCTCTATTATTACTGATCCAGAAGAAAAAACCTTCAACACAGAAAATGTGGGACGAATTGAGAAAACATCCTGATCTTGACTGGCTGGCTTTGACCTGGACTCATTAGATGAAACCTGCTGTCAGGACCTCCTTTGAGGCAGACCAGCTGTGGTGGGTAGCTTCTGATCTGTAAGTCTTAAAGAGAGACTTCTGGTTCGCATGTCACATGTGGCACGTCGGAGGTTCTTTTTTCACAAAAAGAAATATATGACATGTCAGCGTAGTGATGGCAGTCTGACGTGCATTTGCCTTTACTGCCTCTGCGGACTTTACAGTATTGTGTTTCTGCCCAGAATTCAAATACTGGCTCTGACTACTCTAGCATTGTTAGGTTTATCTAGGGTGACTGGTTGGACTAGTGTTTTATGGAACCTTTTTGATCTGGCTCTTACCTCCAAATGCTTATTAGTATAATGTCTGGGGACTTTATTTATTCAACAACAACAACAACTGTGTTGTGCTGTGCTGTTATGTTAAAATATCAAAGAGTCTTCAATTTGTAGTGTGAAAAAGGCTTGGTTTCATAATCCCTTACTTTGTTTAGATGAATGCCTGTGTTGATCCCCCAGTGAGGTTACAAATTCAATTTCTATTGATGTGTGTGTGTGTGTGTGTGTGGTGTGTGTGTGTGTGTGTGTGTGTGTGTGTGTGTGTGTGTGTGTGTGTGCGTGTGTTAAAGAGAGATTAGTACTAGAAGCATAAGGATAAGTACCTGACCTTAGTGTTGTTTTAAGTGACATGCACTTGCCCTTTACTCATCCCACACACACACACACACACACACACACACACACACACACACACACACACACACACGTAAACACTACTAATCTATCAATCACCTCGAGTGGTAAAAACAACATGCTAACCAAATCGAATACATCTGATACTGGAGGTAAATCTGATAAAGGCGAATAGCATTTAAAACACAATGTGTTCCTTCACTAAAATAGAATTTCTAATTTTATATGTATCCAGCAGCAACTGCATGTCTCACACTATCCACCTGCTCCACCATCACAAGAAATAGTGAGTCATGCATTAGTTACTGCTAGCCCATATTTATCTAGACATTACCTGAAGGACAGGACATTAAACGGACTTTAGCGTTCCAGCTTCCTAGTACGAAGTCTGTGTAAAGCCCATGTGTGTGAAGAGAGCAGGTCATTGTCCGGAGAGTTCACAGCGAGCGAGTGAGCATGTCTATGTTTCTATCGTGCCGGTCACATGAAACCAGGAGAAAACAAGCATCCGAGGGTAAAGAGGAAATGTTGATTTACACAAAGACGGCAGAAACAGCAAGAGATTCGGTTGATTTTTACCAAATTAAGCACCAGCTATGTGGCTGCAAGAACTCTGCGTCATGTCCTGCATGCTTGATAGCTAGCTAACTAGGGCTGGGTATCGTTAAAAATATAATATCATAATAATAACAATTTCATAAAATCCATTTTAACAAAAAGAAATTACATTACGGCACAAATCTTTTTCTTTATGTCTAAGCTCCAACTAAGTGAGGGATTTGGAGTTTTTCCTGTATGCATACAACGTGTAATGTTAGCATTTTTTTAAGATTTTGGTAGAAACACGCTGCATGCTTATTGGCTCAATGACGCTGATGAGATTTACTTCTTAGGTATTGAAATTTGGTATGAATGACAAGGCATTTTTTCGAAACCAGCCCTATAGCTAACTAATTGAACTTCACACAGATTCCCAGTCTTTCCATGATGGCATTAAGGAGGTCAACAACTATAAAAAAAAACAATCCAGCACCATACAGAAATATCTCCTCACTATCTTCACTGGAATTTGTGGGAAAGCAAACAACAATGGCATGCTATTTATTTCCCCTTATCTTGAATCCAGTACAAGTTCTCTGGTTTCTGTTCAGCTTGTTAACAACCAAAGCTTGTACAGTGTTTGCCAACTGCTGCTATCAGCAGTGTGTTCACCACAGAGCTCAAGTTCAGAGTGAAGAATGTAAAGGGAGAGAGCCTTGTGAGGAAACAAACTCACATTCCTTACATTTCTCTCCAGGTATTTATTAATGGGCCTTCACATCATTGAAATGGAGGACGTAGACATGGGCCTGTTTCTCTGCTAGTGTTGTGGGTTGTATAAAAAATAAATAAAATCTCTATTATCCAAAGCACCTTAGTTCCTGTGAGAGCTAAGTTGGTAATATCAGACATTTAACGACTGATAATTCTACCACATAATCAGAGCGGGGGAGCCATACAGTGTTAAATTGAGCTGATAGAGACAAAAGCATGAGAGATAGCTTCTTATTAAATTCATTAGAGCGAGAATAGGGGGGGACATGAGCAGAGACTCTCTTTCTCTTTCGCTTCTGTGGCTTCTTTGTTTCCTGGAGCGGTTCATGTAGGAGTCACCGTTCTGTGATTACAGAGATAGAAATCGAGTGGTTCCCACATCGACCCACACCTGAACCAGTTCCACTTAAAAGCTGCAGCGACCGAGCATGCATCCATCCACACACACACACACACACACACACGCCCTCAATGATAGGCCACACACTCAGCACAAACACAAACAGGGGGATGTGTGGACTGCACCTGAACATTTGATTCAGAGGGAATACACAGATGTGGATGTACCCACAGTATGACTGCTTTAATGTTAATGATTTGCAATTCAAGCTTAAATAAACCACAAAGATAAAAAAGCTGTACCGAAACCTTTTCTTTTATCCATCTGCGCTTAACACCAGAGGACGAGCCGAGCAGGCTGCATGTCAGGTAGTAAACACTGATGCTGACGCATGCTGATACAGAGTCAGAGGATCAGCTCTTTTTTGGTGTTTGTTGTTTGTTATTGGTGAGAAGCAGCACAGTAGGAACTACCAATAATCGTGTTAAGCCAACACGGGACACAACTTAGCTGTTAACAATGACAACAAAGCAACAGGAAACATGAGGAGAATTTGACTCTGTCCAATGTAATCTTGTTAGACAGCTTGGGTACAACATTGAGACATGAATATTCCTCATGGGGATTTCCAGGGACACAAATAGACCATCAGAGTAACAATCATCAAAAACACACACAGAACAGAAAAAGTATGTAATGGAAAGAGGTTTTATTAAAGTTATCAAGGTACACAGCTCAGCAGAGCAGATAATCATATATATTGTTCTTTCAGCACCATGTGTTTCCATTTTGGGACATTCAATAATTAACTGTTAATTAGTATATTTGTTCTGTGCTGGAAGTGAATGGGTAGGCTGAGGCTGATGCTCAGTGTGACGTCATTCACCCAGGAGAGAATATTTAGTTAAAAAGCTAGCTAATTCCAATTCAACTCCGCTGCAAATAAGCATGCCTTGAGGGATGAGTAATTAACAATCAGGCTACTTTCCTCTTCTCTCTGCAGCTTACTCTGTCCTTCTGACAATGCAGCCTCAAATCACAGTGAGTTCAAAGCATGTTGAGCCTGCTGGCAAGTAAAAAAGTCCAGCTATCCCAGAAGCAAGCTCAGGATTGTATACCGTAAATATACACACACACACACACACACACACACAGGTTAGTGCAGTTATCTGAAGCCTAGTATGACACAGTGGACTTTGAAGTTTAGGTACATTTAGTATTTGAAGACTGACTTTTGTTAGCATATAAAACCCCAAATAATAGAGAGAATAAGAAAAGGTAGGAAAAAGTCATCTATTTACCTTGTCTGTTTGTCCACCTGAAACTTCACTACTCTGCTCCTGATAAAATGCTCACTCTATTTCTCTCTCTTTCTGTCTCACGCTCGCGCTACTGATTATCTCGCCACATGACTTCCTGTTTCTAGTCTGTGATGGCAGTTGGGAGGTGTGTGGATGGGAGGGAGCAGCCTGGACCTAAATACTGACCTGCAGGCCACGGCAAGATGACTTTGCTCTGATCTAAATAGAAGACTAAGCTGTACCTGAGGGTAGGTTCAGTGCAGATAGCAGCATCACTGATATACCTGTGTATGTTTGTGTTTTATATAGGGAACTGGGAGTAATCACTAGGTCAATCTCTGCAGCAGTTATAAGTCAGTTTCAACTCCCTTGAGAGAACCTGGTACTTTCCTGCTCACCCTACACCCTCTCCCTTTTCCTTCCTCTTACCCTTCTCACCTGCTCATCTCTTTGTGCTTTTACAGCCCTCTCAGATGCCGGTGTGGTTGGACTTGTTCTCCCAGTTTCACAAACAAAAGACCTGCATGTGAATCATCTCAATCCAGACCCTGTATTGACATTCAAGAGCCAGCTTCACTGGACAAATACCAACAATACAATGTGTCTTGTTTGCTCACAGATAATAAGACAATATTTGGATTGGACTTGCGTTAAGAGACACAAGACAGCAGGAACGTACAGAAAGAGGGTTGGAAAAAATAAGAGAGCATAGATGAGGAAGGAATGGAAAATGAGCGCATGCGGGGGTTGTCTCAGCTTGGACTGTCTGGACAATAGCCTGAGTGTAAGTCCAACTTACTAACACTGGGTTACTGCATCATATCAAGTTACATAACACAAACTGGAGACACTCACAAAAGAGGGAGGGGACAAGAGGACATTGTTCACTGCTCCTTCACCAGGAGAGATCCATTCCTTTCTTCGCCATGCATGTGATGCAGGCCGCAGAGCTGAGAGGAGTGAAGGAGGTATCTGCACTTCCTAAAGCTGCCCCCAATAGGTGGGCACACAGGAATCCCAGCTAATAAAGCCCCTTGCCAACCAGAGATGCACAGTGTGGCGACTGGCGCGCTATTAAGGGCATTCCAAAGCAAGAATGTGATGTTTTGTGGTGCTCTTTGGCCTGCTAAATGCAATTTGAAGAAAATCTACTGGAAAATGAAAGGAGGGGATAACCCCATCAAAGCTAGGTAGCCCAGGCTAACACTTGAGCAGGTGCCGCTGGCTTTACCCCTGTCATTACCTCTGTCATTACTTCTGGGCCCCGCAGGCATATCCAGTCTCAGATTCCACAGATTCTCAGTTGTAAGTCTGAGCTGGCCGGCAGAGCAACGCCAACAAGAATGATCTGGGAACCTGGAGGAAGTGTAGAGGTGGTGCATGTGTGTGTGTGTAGGGATGGAAAAATGGCTGTTGCAGCAAAAAGGAAGGACAGGGCAAAAAGAGAATAGGAATGTGGAGGTCCATAAAAGGAAAGACAAGCAGAAACAACAAAGAAGGACGAGTCACGGCCTGCTTGCAATACTGTACCTGTCTGACCAGTCAACTAGACGAGACAACAACCCAAGCCAGACTCATTTCCTCTGCCTAAGCTCTCTGGACAATAACATTACTTGAATCAGCTATGTGAGGCATGAGGGATGTCTGGATCTTGAGAAATAACATAATCCTTGATAAGACACGGCCCTGAGCTTGGTGTGTCTGTCATTTCTTTAAGAAAGACATGACATGACATTTTCAAATTCTATCAGTTAGGATTTCAAGAAGATAGCAGGACTATCTGATATCACAGAGACAGATTTCACGTAAAATAAGAGAGTTCCATTCTTAAAGGAATAGTTTGACATTTGGGGTAAGTTAGACGACTCTCATGTCTGTATGGTAAATCTAAAGCTAGAACCAGCATACATTTAGCTCATCTTCGCTTAGTTTAGCACAAATACTGAAAACATAAGCTAACCAGGCTCTAAGGGCCGTGACACACCAACCCGATAGTCAGCCGTTGGACAGTCTGGCGAGGTCGGTGACTCGAGTCTGTTCGGTATGTTCTGTGATATTTTGGCCAACCTGACATGTTCAGGCAGTCAAACTCAAATGACCAATCTGATTGGGAGGGAGTGCAAACCCGGAAACGAGGAGCGGGATGAGCGTGACTAGAGTCAAAATCTGACAAAAATCTTTTAAACTGAGCTTTGTGTTCCACTGCATGGCCTATTTCTCGCTTAAAATGCTTACAGGAACACGTTTTGGTGAGCAAAATATAATAAAATATGAGAGTGTATTCTGAACAAGCCGCCATGACAGTCTGGCTTTGAATTTCCGGAAAAACCAGACCCACGTGACGCTTTTTGTCCAATCAGCTGCCGGATTTCATTTTTCAGCGACAACATCTTTCGTTTTATGTAATATGGCAATGGAAAATTGATACTTTTGTTTTCACTTGTTTGATATGTGGTTTTCAGCATAATTTGTGGTCTATAATCACTCCTAAAAGCTTTTATAAACTCTATATCCACATTTTCTACCATGATATTTGCTTCATAATTGATTTTTTTTATTTCCAAATATCAAAACTTAGTTTTATTTAATATTATGTAGCTCAGTGTAAATTCTTTCAGGAAGACCTTACTTTTAATCAGTGCACTCCTAAATCAATTCAGCTGTTATCCTAATAAATGTGCTTTTTTTGCTGTGTATCTCTGCAACTAGTCTCTCCTGATTTAAATATAGCTCAGCGTAAATTCTTTCAGGAAGACCTAATTTAATCAATGCTCTCTTCCTAAATAGAATCAGCTGGTGGAGGCGTTCACCTTCCTGCTCAACCAATCAGAATCCTGCACAAATTGCAAGGGCCAATCACAGAGTCACAACCCTGCTTTAAATAATCAGTTTCTCCCTGTGCTATTCAGCTGTTGTTGCAGGCAGAGAGTGCAACCCTCCACCCCCCCTTCCACCTCCAGTCATCTACTCCAGCTGACCAGTCCGGAGCCTCCTTCGGTCTGGTCTTTGGGCTCCTACGTCGCCACCACCGGTGTCTAGTTTCCATGTGGGGGTCTGATGGGTCTCTAATAGGGCTGCACGATTATGGCCAAAATGATAATCACGATTATTTTGATCAAAATTTTGATTGCGATTATTCTCACGATTATTTGTTGATTTTAACCAAAACAAATTTTATTGTCACATAGGCTATTTATAACTGCGAGAGGGAGTGTGATGGACGCTACTCACTGAGAGATGGCTGATCATTATGAACGGGTCCAGCACGGGTCGAATGGTGGACACACACGTAGTGTGTATGAAACGTCTGTATCTTCACTGCGCTGCATTTTTATGAACTATGATATTCTGGCCATGGGTCACATCTCTGGCCCAGGTCCAGGTCCCGGTCTCGGTATTGCAGCTCCGTCTCACACGCTGTTACTCTACCAACTGAAGTTAGTTGCATTCAATAACTTCTTCTGTGTTCTTCACCGTAGCGACCGCGATAGCAGAGTTACCCACGGAAACACTGGTACAAATACAGGTTTGCCCCCTCATACTTAACAATATCCAGCTGTGTTAATACAAAATTAAAACTGTAGACATATATCAGAAGTGTGGACCGGCGGCCGCTGTGTGGCGGGGCGCGGAGAGTAAGACGAGAGAGAGTAGGACGAGAGAGCATAGAAAGATCCAACACAGGCACGGCTTTACAGACGAAATGGGTCATGTAACGCAAAATTAAACCATATCCATAAAAACACCATTGCAGCGGATGCAAAGACATTAGCACCGGTGCGTCCTAGAGGAGCTAACAGCTAACAGACGCTACTAGCACCGACTAGCACTGGTCACTGCTGTCTGAAAAACAACAGATGGGACAAAGTGTTGCGTTTACTGGTAAACCTTGAGACTGACGTATAACCGACTGCTATCTGTTGAGTTTTTCTCACGCTACTCTGTCCTCTGGGACTGTCTACATCTAGAAACTTACACGGGGTGCAGTGAACTACTCTGACTGGCTCATGAGCAGACGGTAGTAGCGGTAGATGGGCTTTGCAAAAAACCCGGAGCGTTCTATGAAATGACGCTTTATAAAAAATAATCGCTCGATCACGCAAATTTGATCGTGGGAAGTCCAAATCGTGATCGCGATTAAAATTCTATTAATTGTGCAGCCCTAGTCTCTACCCCATATAGATATATGAGATATTCGTATAGCGATGGAGTCTAATTGCCTAATCTCATTTGCATTTCTGCAAACATGTCTCTAACCGAAGGAACTATTATTATTGATTATATGATCATATATATATATATGATTATATTGTGTATATGATATTGATTTCATGTAAAAGAATAGGATGTGACAGCAAACTGAAATGCTGTCGAAGAAAACAGAGCTGCGGCTGCCTTGACAACTGCTACTTGTACTCGCAGATATAAATAAACAATAATGCCCACTCGCAGAGGAGGGCTTCGACTTCATGGCCTATTGTTCTGCAACGCTACAACTCTTCAGACTAAATAAAAGAGATAAGGGCCAGGTACTCTGAATGCACACAATTCATCCACACACACACGCACACACACACACACACACACACACACACACACACACACACACACACACACACACACACACACACACACTAACCATTGCTGCTGATCTCTGTAGAAGGCAGGTGAGCGAGGGCGCTTCTCCTCACTGGGAGATAAGCCTGATCAATAAAAACTCAAGCAAACGATAAGGCTGGCCTGACTCACAGGGAATAGGGGCTACATTTGTTAACAAGACAATAGCTCCAGGATGAGATGCTGCCCCAGTTAGCGGCTATTTCCGAGTGCCCTCTGAGTTGGTGACATTTATAGACAAAGGCCACAGCATGGGATCTGCCCACCCTCCTACACTCTCAGACCCCTCACCTTCAAAGGTCAGGGGGTCCCGCTTGTCCCATGAGAATTAAACCATTGTTCAGCAGTCAGGTGGCAGGTCAACCAACCACGCAGTCAGTAATAACCCAGGAAATACAGGACACAGAGTACTTTGCCATGCTTAAATTAAAAGAAAATGTATGCCAGGTTCATCTGGCAGCAGAAGAGCTTTTGATTGATAGAAATAAGCATGTGGGCCACCAAGCAAGCTCCTCATTATGCCAAATCCACCCATGCATACTCACACTTACACTTAATCCGTGATGTTCTGTACATTCTATATGTGTTGTGTTGTGAAAACTTTTCTGGCAGATAATGTGTCTTCATCTAAAAATGAATGTAAAAATCAAAGGTTTGGCTACACAATCACAATGCTTATCTAATTGACGTAGACAGCAGAGGTTTTATATTAAAAGTGTCTCTAAATGGTCTGACCTCTTTGGATTAGAAAAGGAAAGCAGAGAAAATGTACTTTTGCTAAGATGCCTGCACGCTGTCCCATTTCAGGAATCTATGATGTTTGCATTTCAGGTGTTATTTGGTGATTGTAGTATTTTAATAGACTTGGTTTTCCTGCCTTAACCTGCCTTATCTACTGCTTCTTTAGTCACTGACACCCATAGATCTTGACAATATTCACATTTAACCCAAAGGTATTAAAAATACCCCACCAAATGTATGCTTACTTGTTTAGAAATAGTATTTATTTTGGCCAGTTGGGGCAATCGGAACAAGCTGCTAACACAAACACTAACATATTATCATAAAGCTGTTACGGCTAAGCTGTTTTCACTCTCCCTTTGGCTCTGGTTTGGTCTCCTCCAACTTCTGAGGGAAATAAATGCTAAATGCTGCACTAATGTGCTGGTCGCTAACTTTGTGTCTGGCATTGGGAGCTGGGCAGGTAGAATACAGTGACTGTTTTGATGAAAACGCTGCCTGCCAAAACCAAAGCTGTAAAGTTTCAGATTGCAAAACCAAAACAATGAGCTGAAAGATGCTAAAAAGCTCTGTAGAGCTGAAAAGCTCTGTAGAGCTGGGTGATAATTCTCATTGGTTCATCGCTACAAGCAACTCTCTTCCCATTACACACAGTCAACTGAGCTATTGATTAGTTTTCCAGTGTCTTTAAGACAAGTAGTTATTATATTAGATTTTAGATTTAAATCGCTCAAGAGGAAATCTCAGGAATGGCAACATACTTTCAAAGATCAATCTTCAGCTGAAAGGAAACACCTGCGACTTGGAAATAATGATTAACTTGGGTGTGTGCTCTGCATTGGTACTTGAAAAATAATTGAATTAAAGCCTGCGATCCCTGCAACTTGACCTATTAATGTTTTACTGAGGTTCACTCAAGACTGAGGATAACAGCATGTTTGTGTAGTTAATTTGGTTAAACAACTGATTATCTAGAGCAGGATTATATAAAAAATATTTTCTGGCACTTGATTATACTGAAATGAATGCCACGCAAACTAGTACAATTTACTGTGATAGCTAACAGTGGTAGAATCTAGACAGGCGGCCTTCCACATCCAGGCCAAGCCCCACAGTGATTTTCTTAACCGGACTAGGCTTTAATCGCAGAAACAGACGGCCCAGAGAGCGGATCAGGCTAGCCACAGGCAGAGGGATGACCAAGGAGTGAAAGCTCGAAGTGTAACATCATGCCACTTTCTCTTCAGAGCGATCAGGCATGGCCTTGTCTATTCAGAGTCTATGAGATGAGGGCATACAGGAGGGACCGAATAAGGTAATTGGATGAGCCCAAGATTAAGAGCAAACAATGAGAAAATGGGGAGCAAGGAGAGAAGAATCTGAGGAAAACTGAGCTGAGGAAGGGAGACAGACCGAACTCAAAGTGTAAAAGAAGGGCTGATTAGTGTTTGATTAGCAGGCTGGCCTGAGGGGAAATCTCTGTCAACCAACACAGTGCCATTATGGCTAAGCTCTCCCCGCTACACCATCTGCTAGACTGCAGTATGCATGACTGACCTGCTATGCACTTACACGCTACACAACGAGTAAAAGCCTAGCAGTGAATTGTGCTGTAGTTCACAGGGTAGATGTTGGGTTTATTGGGCTCTGACTTGACAAGTATTTAGCTGCACCCTTTATTGAAGCTTTACATCAGGACTTACATCATGCTGTGGGAAGACAGATGTACTTTGCTTGAGGGAGAGGAGTTTGGATCCTCCTCTCTATAGGTTAGGCAATTCGAAGCAAATGGTCAGGAGACATCTTACCGATCAGCAGAATTAGTGTTTCATCAGCTGCCAGTACTTTAAGAAGACACATATACACACGCACGCACACACGCACGCACGCACGCACACACGCACACACACACACAAACACACACACACACACACACACACACACACACACACACACACACACACACAGGGGAGTGTCAGCCCCGTGGGAGCTCAAACAGCTGAACGAAGACATTACATCAGCTGTTTGGCTGATTCTTCTGAGAGAAGAGCAGCAGAAAGACAGAATGTGCTAATAGGTTGTCGTCAAAAACCTCCCGGCTTTGCAATATTGATCAAATCAAGCATCATGCTACTTTTGATCTAATATTGCAACGTTGATAATGTGGCAATAATCATTGTCACATCTTTTTTAAGATTAAAAAATATTTAGATTTTTCTTTTAAAGCTAAATTTGGTAACTTTCCTAAAAAATCATATTTGATGAAATTGTCACTATATTCTGACAGTAGTCATCTGTGAAAAAAAAACAACATTCCTCAGTCTTCTCGTGGTGCTCCTAACGGCATAAGGAAATAACCAATCCCAGCTGAGGAGTCTCTATCGCAGTGCCAATGAACTCCGTTCAAGTCAAACTATGCTGCGCTGATCCAATCTGAATCAAGATTCTGTTACTGCATTGCCTATATTGGGTTTTCAAAAGCATATTTTAGTGTTCTGTTTTTTTTTTCTTCCGGCCAGTTGGCCAGTGCATGGTTTTGGCTCAACTAATCTCTGAATTTGCTTGATAAATTACCTAACAATCAATTGATGATCAAAATGATGGAAAATGAGTTCTCTGTAGATTCCCTGATCGAGTAATTGGCTAAGCAGGTAGAGGCCAAATCTGCTACAACACTTTATTTTAATGCACCCTTTAATGGCTGTGAAACACCAACCAGACGGTTGACCACTGGCAGAAACGGCAGTCGGACTGACTGCCTCCCCGAGTTGGCCAAAAAAAGTTCTTCTAAACACACCGAAGCATTGCCGACTGCTGAAGGCAGCTGATTGGACGAACATGTCACGTGGGTCTGGTTTCTCCAGAAATTCAAAGCCAGGCTGTCATGTCGGCTTGCTCAGAAAACAATCTCATATTTTATTAAAACAGTTCACCAAAACGTGTTTCTGAAAACACTTTAAGCGAGAAATAGGCCATGCAGTTGCAGAATCTGTCTTCATTTCAGATCGACAAAGCTCACAGTAGAGTCTACGCCAATGAGGAGGGATCATGGGAGAACTTGCTTGAACTTGTGATCTGCGTGCCAATAATCAATATCCACAAATTGTCTGGATTTTGGTGCTATGACCGATTTATTTTCCAGCTCACCGTCGCACAAGCATTAGTCCATTGCATTTCATTGCTGGTTTAGTTCCATTCATTTTTCTTGTCTCCCCTGATCCTACCTCATTGGCCTAATGTAGGAGTTGATAATAGACATTAATGTGAAAAAGCTATATGCTTTCCCCGTTTCTCCACACTCACTCCGCTGTCTGCTCCTGTCTCGTCGCCGGTACCAAACGTGTGAAAACACGTCTCCAAACGCGTCCTTCAACACTTCTCCAAACTCCACCAAGCAACGAGCTTTTGACTTTTATTGTAGAGGTTAAGCCCACGCAATAAGCCCCTGAGGTGCCTTTCCACAGGTAGAGTAATTTGCACACTTTTAACCTTTTTGATCAATAAAAGTCCAAGTCATATTTGCAATTAACACCATTAGTTATTTTTATTTCCATGAGATATAAGTTAATAGTGCAGACAAATTACTGCTTTTATGTATGCTTATGTGGTGTTGCTGTGTGTGTGTGCGTGTCCGGGTGTGTCGTTGTGTGGTCAAAAACTGTATGTGCTTCCGAGTTGCACCTGAGAAACCAAAGATTGGTTCCTATTAATATTAAGGGTACTGATTGGCTCTTACACTCTGATTTTCGTCAGATTTTGAAAGACTCTAGTCACTCCACCAATCAGATTGGTCATTTGTCCGACTGCCAGCAGTGCTTGCCTTCCGACCGAGCATGTCAGGTTGGCCAAAATGAAGGACACTGGCACCTCTGACACGGAACACACCACACGGACTCCAGTCACAGACCTCGGCAGATTATCTGGTTGATGTGTCAGCGCCTATGGGTCACTTCACCCAAATCAGAGAAACAACTACATTTAGTCACATAACCATAGTGTTATATAGACTCTATTTTCTTGGGTTGGTGGCAGAAGTTCCAGACACTAGTAACTCAAAAAAAAACAAAAGCTATCTGCGTGGATAGATACCACTGAGGTAAAAACAAACTATGTGGGATTTGGGAGAACTGACCCTCTAAACCGTAATCTCACAGTCAATCCTGACCTCACACAACTCTAGCTAACACTGCACTATTAGATTTGTTTTGGTTTGTTTTCGCAGTTGATGATAACGGAGAACTGATTGCAAAATCTCATCCTTCAGTCAGCTCTCTGTCGTAAAGAAGTGGGCTGGCTGAGATGGAGAAATGCATTTTTGGGCGATGACTTGAACCCTAAACAATACTTAAGATGTCTCAGTGATTGTCATGCAGTGATCAGTCATTCACACCGGCAGAGACCGCAGTTTATCACCCATTATCACCTCTTTGAATTCTCCAATAATCCATTCCTTAATGACAGGAATGGTTTCCACGTAGTCTCCAACAACAGATCACACATCTATTGTCTTTCTATTGTCAGACCTGCTCCTTCACTTACGTCAGCACGCACCCACCGCCACCACACTCAAAGGACTTTTCCTGCAAAGCTCCATGAGTCCTCAGGTCAGAGGTCACCTGTGGCCTCTGGTCTCCACGACAACAGCCTGGCAGTCCCTTAGACTGGGCCGGTGTCTCCCCCTCCACCCACACACAATCACTCAGTCACTCATGCTCTCTCACACACAGAAAACAGCTTTTGTCCCCAAACTCCTGTGCATCAAAAGAGACTCTGGGACTGTGAGCTTCAACCCAAACATTTACAGTTGTGCAGGCCAAACACTATTCAATCCATTGCAGTGGAGACCACCGTAGTTGCAAAGTGACAGGAAATATATGGCACAACAACAAAAAAATCATTGTAAATACATCAGTCTCCTTCTTCTTCTCTTTTGTCCCTCACACACAGACACAAATACACTGCCAATAGCCAGTCAACAGTGAAAACAAACTGTAAGGATTAACCCTGATTTAGGGGCTAACACTCTATGAGAGCAGCACTGTGTCTTTACTTTACAAAGCTTTAATCTACAGTCAGTCAAGCAAATCTTCAAGTCGATTTATCCAAGTATGGTTAGGAGAAAGTTTTACACATGCCATCATAATGGACCACAATAAACCCTAATACTGACACATACTCGGGCTGCAATGCTGCATGGGGGGGGGGGGAGATTAGAAAAGATTAGAAAAATTGGCGCTCACCATATTCTGCTTGCAGGACATCTCCTGGACCAGTACTGGAACTCTGATGCAGTTTTGTCTCTCACTGGTTATATAATGAAAGACCCGTCGTTTACGTGGCTCCGCAGGAGATTTTCCAGGACTTAGTGCGGAGCAGCAGACAGTGATCAGCCTGCTGGCGGCGTGCAGTCGGGGCAGCGCAGACTGGGACGGTCTCTCTTCCCTCTCGGAGGTTTGAACAGAGTGAGAGGAAACATGAAATCCAGGGAAACATGTGCCTGGTGGCTGGACACAGACACACTTCAAGTTGTGAAGGGGGGCGACGCCCTCTAGCGACCAGGCAAGTAGGTGCATGGCATGTGTCACATGAACAACAAAAAAGCAGCAGAGCACCAGAGAGAAACACCCAGTTCATTTGTCTTTTGGTTTGGGTAGTTCTATTAATCAGGTACAATAAGTTACGGGAAAGGGCCACGTGAAAATGCTATTTGAGTTCTAAATTTAATCTCAGAATTCTGAGATTATTTCTACTAACCCGAATAGAACTGGCTCAGCTCTGCCTTGTACCAGCTCCTTAGACTGGACTTAGACTTCCCTTTATTGATCCTTTTGGGAAGACTCCCGCGAGGAAATTGACAATTCTGGCAGCAGTTTTAGCAAGAAAAAAAAATTGGTAAAAAAGACAGTATAAAGACAACAAAATAACAGTAATAACATTACTAACAATAAGAACATTCATCAAATAAAGATAAAAAAGACCATAAATTATTATCAAAGTGTCAGTGTTGAGTCCAGTGTTAAAGTGATAAAGTGATAAAGTGACCAGGTATGTATGTATATAGGTATGTGTGTATTGTCCTCTCTGCCCTATTTCCTCCTCCCCCCAAGTGAGGAGTTGTAGAGTCTGATGGCATGAGGGACAAATGCTGTTGTAGTTTTAGACTGCACATTGAGCTCCTCTCTCCTCTCTATTTCCATTTGTGTGCATCCATGTCCCAGATATGCCTGTTACTAACCTAGCTCTGGGTAGTTATTCTCCGGGGTCCCTATGTTCTTTATCACCCAGCAGTTTTCCTTTGATTAGGGTGGCACCAAAATCATGGTTGCCGTGGTCCTGCGGCACATCATGCTGTGCCCTGTTAGGTCCTGTAACTACTCTCTTGCGGTGCCCTGCTATGCTCTGCTTCGTCCTGTGGTGCCGTGTATGCCCTGCGGTTCCCTGCTTTGAATTTAACTACTATTTCTAGTCACTGTTCCATTATCTTTTATTGGGACTGTTATTGGCACTATTCATCACACCGGCACCACCAGACACCGCCTACCAAGAGCCTGGTAGTTTTTCCTCGCCACTGTCGCGCTAAATGCTTGCTCTTGGGGGAATTACTAGAATTGTTGGGCCCTTGTAAATTATAGAATGTGGTCTAGACCTGCTCCATCTGTGAAGTGTCTCAAGATAACTCTTGTTATGAATTGATGCTACGAATAAAAATTGAATTGAATTATCTCGTGTAAATAACTAACAAACTAACTAATTTACTAACTAACTAACTAACTATTATTTTCATTACTGATTCATAATATTTTTTTCCAATCAATTCTTTAGTCACAAATTAGTAAAAAATGGTATGTTCTGCCTCTGTTTAGAAGTGGTGAATATACAGCTCACAGTAACTTAAAACTATCTTCCCCTTGCTGTCTGTAGCTGGTTGTGCTTTGCGTGTGTGGGATTCTGAAACGTCCATAAATACCTCACTCAAAGAACAAAAAAAAATCAATTTTTCTCATAATAATAAATATTCACATCAGTTTATTTTATTTTATTTTCTATGCCCTCATGTTAGGCGGGGGCATGCACAATAAGAGATAAGTAGAAAAAGACAGGCAACAACAAGGCTTTGAATACACAGATCTAATGCACATACATTCACATACATTCATCTAAACAACATCATCTCTGTTATCATTGTGATACTGCAGTGTGTTTCCATCACTCATAGCTACAGAAGAAGATCTTTTGTTATTTTTGCATATTTATATGTGACTGATTAAATTACTGTTTAATACTGTGATGGTGACGGAGCAGAAGGTTCCACCTGATCTCCGACCACTCCACCGATATCCTCCAGTTTTGATGATTTATGGTTTCTTAGGTTTGGCTTTGGGGACAACTTTAACAGTGGTCGACACAGATGTGGCTCCTAGCAGGTTGTGGGCGGTGCAGGTGTATGTTCCCTGGTCCACGTCCCTCACCTCATCCACCTGTAAGACAGACTGAGACTGCTGTCGAGCCGCTCCTCCCCCGACTGGAGTGATGCTGTCCTGTGTGTTCAGAGGCCTCCCGATCTGCAACCAGTACAGGCGCTCAGTTCAGTTTGCATTAAACACATCCAGCATGGGGGAAAGAGACCCCGTTATAATATGTTAATAATATAATATGTTACTAAATCATTAATAGATGGTTATAGGCCTGGATGCTCTGCAGTCCATAGGTTAGCAAAATTGGTAATGACACAGATCCTTCACCTACTTTGTCTCACAACCAACCTCGAATGTATCGTTTAGTAATACTTTAGTAAGTATGCCATATTGTCCTTGCGTGTCTGACCTGCTGTCCCGGGTATTCCCAGTTGAACTCTACGAGCACGTCCTGTTCCCCCACCACAGAGCAGCTGACACGCAGATCCCCCCCCACAGTCAACGAGCCTGACGAGGCCTGGATCACTGGAGCAGGAGGAGCCATGGGGTCTGATGGCAAATGTTTCAGAATTTCAGTGACTGTTTAAGTGACAAGTAAGCAAAAACTAATTTAACAGTGACTTGCATTAGTCAGCACAATGAAACTTTGTCTGTGACCGGCAATTTTTTGTGTGGAGTTTGCATGTTATGCATGTTTGGTTTTGTCTTGCAGTCTTAAAAATGCACATAGATACGGAGGTCTACAATGCCCTCCTCGAGCAGTACATGTACTAATACATCTATATTAACTTCTAGTGCTGCAATTAACAAGAATTTCTGAAGAACATTTCCTGCTGAAAATTTGCTGTTGAAATGTTTAACAAATTCAAATACTGAAAAGGCAAAGTTGAAGAAGTTGAATTATCTGTTTTAAAATCTAAATGCTGAAGGAAATTAAAGTATCATTTGAAGTGTAAGCACTGAGTGGAGTTGAATGCTGAAATGAAAATGCAGAAAAGAGTTGACATGGACGTCTGTGGACGTGTAAAAGAATTGGCCTGTAAGTGTCAGTTGAAGTGAAAGTCCTGAGATAAATTATTGCCAGTTGAAATGTATCAAGTGATGTTGGCGTGAAGTGAAGGGAAAACACTGAAAGCAGTTGAAGTAAATTATAAATGGGCAGTGGAAGTTGTCGGAGTCAGACAATCTTTTTTGGTAGTTGTTCAAAATGTGAAGCTCTGAGACCTGAAAGAGTTTGTCAGTTGATGTGTAAGGTTTCAAAGGATTGGAAATGTCAGCTGGTTGTTTTGACCAGTCAACAGCCAAAGCCCCAAAGTACATAATGTACACAAAACCAAAAAAGAACATTTGTCAGCCCTGTGCTGAATCGTCTTCTTGTACATAGTATTTCTCTGTCCTCTTGTCTGATGCATGCTGGGAGACGCTTTGCCCTGATCAGTTATAGGCAACAAACTAATTTTCGATTAAAGGAAAGTGTGATTTCGTGGCAGCACTCACAGTTAACATAGATGAGCATGTACTTGGTGGAGCTCTGCCTCAGGTTGCCCAGGCTGGCGACGCAGTACAAAGCTCCAGCATGATAAGGCCGGGGTCGATGAATGGTGAAGCCCCTCTTGACGTTAAAGGAGATCTCAGTCCCGTCCACCGCCACCTCCGCTGGTGGAAACTCGCGGTGCAGAGTCACTTTAGCCTCAGGTGATGTCACCTGGCAGGGGAGGAGCGTAGGCCAGTTGGTTCTCAGCTGAATCACCTCGTAGTAGTCGGACGACGGAACAAATAGCTCCTGTGGGTCTGATCGGTACAGTGAGAAGATATGGCAAGACTGACGACAAAATAACGTGTGTGTGAAAAAAGCTTCTGAGAAGTGCACATGTAGCATCAATAAAGTGGATTCACTGCACCGGGAAAGAAGACAAAGACTTTTACAGCTTTGTCATAATCCTTCCTGCAGTCTGTGTCTTCACAGTACATGGGATAACAGCTGTATTCCCCCGTGTCCGCACCAGTGGTGTTGACTAATGTCAGAACGCCATAGCGCTCATGTTGCACAGTCCTGCAGAGCCAAAACAGGAAACAGTCAAAGAACACACTGACTCTTTAAAAGATTGTAGGATTCTATATGTAGAAGAATAAATTGTACATCATGCATAATAAAGATGTATTGACAGCTTATAGCTTACCTGAGCCTTCCATCATGATCCTCCTCCAGGTACTTTGGGACGCTCCACTGCACAGGTTTGCCCCTGCACCTCAGCTCCAGAGTGTGTCCTGTCTGCACACTTAGAGTTTCTCCCACCGTCTTAAACTTCCCTTTGTTAAACACCTGTACGTGTGAGACATACAATAACACAGGTAATCCCTGATGCTGTCATGTTCTGTGCTTAATGAATGTTCCTTGAACAAACTACTTGTGTCCTAGATTAAATACCTGTGTGAGGAAGGTCTGTGCAGATGGAGCTTTGATTTTGGGTTTGGCTGTTACAGCTCTGGGCCCTTTATTTGTTGATTTACCAAGTTTCGGTTTGCTAAGCTTAGGCTTCCTCCCTGGAGTAGTCCTCTGTTCTTGGGCGTCTTTTTGACAATCAGCTGCACAGCATAAAGAGCACATAATGCATTAATATGTCATAAGATGCAGGCAAATATTTTATGATATGAATGAATTGACTAATAAGTTAAGAAAAGTTGGTAATGGTATTATGGTAAGCCTCATCTTGCTTTAAGCCAACAGAAATCTCCCCTCTTTATTTATTCTAGGAACACATACTCACAGAACTTCACAGCGAGTAATGAAGTCACTTACCTAACTCGAAGAGTACGGCACAAAAAAGGAGAGCACTAAGCACAAGCCTCCCCTTTGATCCAAACAAGTTCACCAAAGGCATGATTGATCAGTGGAATAAAATGAAGGTCCGTGGATTGTTAGTTCATGCAGTTGAACACAGAGAACATACTGCAATAACCAGAGAGAAGAGGAGGAGGGCAGAGCCTGCAGTCAGCTGTTTACCAGAATCACACAAATTCCTCCTCCTGAGAGTGGCGTTAGTACCCCAAATTCCTTCTGACTGGCTCAATGGAGGCTTTCAAGCCTGTCCGGACCAATGAGGGTCCAGAGACAGAGGCCCCTCCGTGTGGAATCACACAGCTTGTTTGCTTAGCTGCTGGACTGGAAGTGTCTGGTCCTCCGAAACACACTACACAGCCCAGGCAAAGACTGTTTGGCAAGGGTATTAAAGAGCATTTGGCACCCGATAAACCTTTTGTACTGCATTCACTGATTGTCTTTGCAGTGGTAAAACAAATCACAGGCTTGGCCAGCTTTAGACCCACATACAATGCACAAAGTTTTTATCAACTTATCTTATAAGTTGAGATTTATCATTTTTACATCTATTTATCTGTTGCTTTTAATGTGTTGGTATGTTTGGTGTAATGGATCATTTCTATTGTGAAATAATTCTAATAAAACTACATTTTATTGTGAAAATCCATCAACTTAAATCAATAACCTGCAGCACAGATTGTAATGCCCTCTGAGAAGAACTTGAGATGTTAGGCTAATAGGAAATAGAAATATTGATAATATTTATGTTCTCAATGATTCGCGTCTGTGAAAGTACATGTTTCTAAACAGGAAAATAAATTCAGGTTTTGTATGTTTGATTAAATCCATAGCATGTTGAACCCAGTGAGAAGTACAATGTAAACCCTTCCTTTTTCAGTGACTAGCTAAGCCACCATCTTGACCATGACACACAGGTAAGCTTCGGTGAAAGGTCCTTTTGTTCTCAGTGAACTCTGGTTTGTGAAGGGGCTCTGGTGTTCTACTAAAGATTACGAGTGGAACTGGTCTTTTTATTAACACACATAATGTGGAAAATGAACTCCAGATTGTAGTCGTCTTAAAAACTGGATACTTTCTTTTTAATTTAGGAATACATTTTCAACATATAATTATACAACATGTACACTTTGCATATTTACACTTTGAAACAACAAACAATTAATAAAGTGACACTTGAAACAGGCTAAAAGCGAAAAAATGAGACATTTCACAAAGTTTTCTGTATCTACAGTGTACTTACTTTTGTACAGTCTTACTCCATATTTTGATATGTAAAAAACAGTTATTTTGTTATTCATAATCATAATTAGAATTGTATCAAATTAAAATACATTTCTACATTTCACAATTGATGATGAAAAATGTAAAGTTGTTATTTAAGTGTAATTTAATAGAAATTAACAACAGAAAATAACTTGAGGGCTTTTTTCTTACTAAACACAGGTGTCCAGGACACAGCTCTGAAATTGATACAGGCAACATGTACAGGTCCAAAAATACGTCAGGCATCAGTGGTTGGCATCGAGAATATTTAGATAAACTTCAAACTCCATCATAATGTGGGGTTCCCCTCTCAGATGTTAGATGGCGCAGGAACAGAGCAATGGTCGCTGCATGTAAAACAGTGGTTACACACTTGCAGTTCCTCAGTGTAACATCCTAATTTAATTCATTGGCTCCTACAGAACTCAGAACTTTTCTTCTTTAATGATGTCCTTGTCTGTTTTGTCGCTGACAGTTTTGATCTGTATCTGTTTGGCCATGAGACGCTTCCTCTGAACACTGTGACGGACACCGTAGCCAAAATAGATGAGTAACCCTGGAGAGAGAAGAGGTGGATCATAACAGTTCAGCAACTAACTCAACAAAAGCCCTGCAAACCTTTCAAGCAGAAATATGTTCTTACCCACAAGCATCCAAATAGCGTATCGCACCCATGTTTCCCCACTTAACTGTACCATTAGGTAGACGTTGATGAATGTACTCAGTAACGGCAGAGCAGGGAGTAAAGGCACCTTTGAATAGACAACAGAAGATGTGAGAAGATGGATTTTCTTGTTGATTTTTATGAGAACGTACAAACAAAATGTGGCTCTACTTTCTCAGAAACACAATTAAAACACTATCACCATGAAAGATGCCTTGGTGCTGTTTTGTGGGTGCCTCCAGATGAGGAACGTGTTGAGCAGCACAATGAAGGCGAGGATGCAGACAACCGCCAGACTCCATGCTTCCATACGGGACAGAGCATCTATGGCTTGACTCAGTGTAACACACAGTGCGACTACAAATGCAACTGTAACAAAAAAAAGATGTATGAGAGAAGCCAGTTTGTGGACCAGAGAAACAAAAAAACAAAACAAAAATAAGTTAGTGGTCAACAAATGGTACTAGAGTGCTTAAGAAATAAAAAGCAACAAGTGATTCAGTTTTGTTGGCCTTGCATACCAGTGATTATAGTCAAGATTGTGACTCTTCTTGAGGTGGATGAATTGGGAGATGACGGAGGCTTCAGGAAGCTAAACTTGGTGCTTCTTTCTATGATCTGCAGGTCTGTGTCTTTAGATGGACCTTCTTGGTACCTTGAGTGAAAAAAAATGTAACACGTACATTGAGTTTTGCACAGCATTCCAGCTAAAGCACAGTGGGAGAAGAAACATGAAATAAATATACCTCAGTATTAAGATGCATATGGCCACGAGCGTGTAAGCAAACAGAGTGCCGATGGACATCATTTCCACCAAGGCTTCCAGGTCAAACAGTAGAGCCATGATGGCTAAAGATGACAACCAGGGAACACAGAGTTACTTTAAGTCCATAAACCTCACCACATACTCTATAGAAGCTGATGAACAGCTGGAACATCTGTACCTGACACAGTTCCAGACGATATAGTTGCTACAGCAGGACTGCCCTTTGAGGTGACTTTGGTCAGGGGTTGGAAGAGCAGACCGTCTCTTGCCATGGCAAAGAGCACACGGGGCATTGGGAACATTGAACCCAGCAGGCTGGAGAAACAAAACACAAACAGGGTCAGTCAACGTCCAGTATACGTTCTCTCTAATGTAGAATCCCTTTTTCTCTCCAACATTTCTATGCAGATTTGTTAATCCTACCCCAAAATTTCTTTGTTGGCATTCTGTATCAATGACATTGCAAATGTAAGGTTGCATATGGCCCGACCCTTCACTGATTAATGAATGGTTCCCGTTAAAGAAAAGTCAGCTTGTTTCACCTAACACAATGACCTTAATGCCAAACTGAGATTTGAGATTATTCACTTGTTTTTTTATCATATATATTTTGTTCCACCCTGTGTGATGAACCCCCCAACTCTACTAGGTGTGTGTCTTGCAGGATCTGGGTCAAGGCAGAGAGTCGTTAACTTTTGAGCCACACCTGGGCCCAGTGTGGTTGGACATAAAAGCTTACCACATTTCCACAAAGTGCCCTATCTTCCCTCACCGCAGCTGTATTTTGGGGTTTACTTGTTACAGACATTTCCACACACCATGTGAGTTATGATTAATTACTGACTTTCACTTTTCTTTTTCTCCGTTTTTTAGTATTTCTGTAATTTTTTATTTCATGCTAATGCCTCGTCTGGCCTCCCATCTTTGTTGCAGCATATGAGCTGGGTTGCAACCGTAGACAGTCAACATTAATGGACAAAGCATCTGGTTCGGTGAAGTGCTGCGAAAGCGCAAGTGCCTTAAACCTGATCTATCTGAATTTCAGCAAGGGGTGAGTCGTGCGAATGAAAAAGGAGGTCAGTTTCTGTGGAAGTCTGAGAGAAAGTGACCCACTTCTTACTTGATTAATTTCATGGTCTCAATTGCTAGTTTTAAGTCTTCTGCAATACAGAATAATGTTCATTTTTTGAATTATGGTGTTGTTGATTTTCAAATTGTCGATAAAGAAGGGTGTGTTTTAGAGCGCGGCTATGATGTGATTGCCGGTGAAAGTGTGTAACGTAACGTGGCTCTTCCCTCACTCCTCCCTCTTGTCTGAAAACATCACATCCGCAACCAGGATGGCTGCGCCCGTAACGGAAAACTCGACAACTCAATGCAGATCTCCACAAAGCAATGGGTGATGTCACACATGCTCTGTCCATTAATATTAAGAGTCTATGGTTGCGACCCCTTTTCAGACAAGGAAACAAAACCTCTGGCAGTCCCTCTGGTGCTACAAGCTCCAGTTGTTAGAAACAAAGTTGTTGCTAACCGAAACTTCCTTTGGTATAAGTCTAATCTGAGAAAACAGTGATAACTCTGACCATGACAGAGTTATGACATGTTTTACAAGAATCATAGCTGACCATATTAGTCTTGGGCTACGCTAAGTTAGCAATAAAGTGACCTTGTGGCTCTACACACCATGTGGCAGCCTTGAATGCTTTTCAGATTATGTGTGAAGTCGATTTTCTGGGTAAATAGTGCTGCAGAGCACACTTTGTTATTTCAGTAGAGTACATTGTAATAGAGTGTAACAGTAAGATGCCTGGAATAAACAGCACTGGCTTTGTAGTAAATTTTCATTTGGCAAAATCCATGGTAGCCGTTCTTTAGATGTATGAGTAAAGCATTTACACAAACTCATAAATAACTTTTTGTTATATTTTCTGAAACTATCACTACATTCAGACTCTCCTCATGAATCAGAAAAAATCTCGTTCCTCTGCCTCTTCCTGGGTAGATGCTAGATTGCTCCAGATGCATTAACATGGGCATACTGTGCAGGCGAACACTTGGGCTTCCCGTCGATCATTGCAGCCGGAGACTGCGACACATGTACAGTATCGGTTGCAATTTGGCATCTATCCTCTTGGTGCTGCTAACGACATGAAGAAAACAGAGCAGAGCAGAGGAGTCTCTAACAAAATATCAATGACTGTTCGTGAACAGTGAAACTATGCAGTGCTGATCAAAAATGAGCTTGATGGTGTTTTAAGCCCCCAATGTCAACTTCCAGGCAATGCTGCAACCATTGACTTCAAGGCACCTAACCTTAACCCCTAATCCTAGACGTTGGGGGCTTAAAACACAAAACACCCAAAAACGATGAGACTGTTCAGCTCGGCTTTGGATTGGTGGAAAGTTGCAAATGCCAGTAGGAGTGCCAACGGGAGGCAAAGGAACAAGATTTTATTGACAGATTGGTGAAGGTCTGTGAAGTTGTACGTAGACCCAGTGGTGCTTTGAGCTAAATGCTAACGGCATGCTAACATACTCACAATGACAATGTTAATATGCTGATGTTTTACTTGGTTTAGTGTAAGAATACTAACACTAGCACTAAACACAGTACAGTTGAGGCTGATTGGAAAGTCATTAGTTCTGCAGGTACTAAAGGCAGGGTTGGTAACTATTTTCAGTTTTTTAAATCTTGTTTGAATGGTCTTCACACCCCAACAGCAATAAATAACTCTTGGGCTTTGAAAAAGGTGCAAAAAAGACATCTATGGCCGCTCTAATCCTCTAAGAACACCTGCCAATCACTGCCTCATGGTGAGAATGCCTACCAATCACTGCCTCGCGGTCCCGCTTGGAAAGAACCACTAGCATGCCTCCTTGCCACATTGTGCATACTCGACTGACCCTGGCTTTAAGTCTTAAACCAAAGTATTGGATAAATTGAAATTTTGATCAAATAACAAGTCATCCTGAATGGAAAAGAATGTTTGTATCACACTTTATGGCAATCTATTCTATCTACAGTTATGGAGACATTTGTCCAAAAGAGTCAGGGATTAACAAAGTCCTTACGATACATCCTCTGTTGACCATGAATGTCAGTACTAAAGTTAAAGGCTATCCATCCAATAGTTGTTGACGTAGTTCAGTCTGGACCAAGGTGTTGAAACAACCAAATGACCCCACTGCTAGCGTGGCTAAAAGTTAAATATTTTTAGCCCACAAGTTTTCTCCAATCACAGTCACATCCCATGACCACTAGTGTACTACCAGTGTTTTCTTACCTGGTGGACAGGGCACACAGTGATCCCACAGCCACAACATATTTGGCAGGACCCCAGCCAATGTAATCAAAGGCCACTGGCAGAGGGCTTTTTTCATTGAGCAAGTAGTAGGGCATCATCAGGGTGAGAGCAGCAGAAACCGCAAAGTAGGCCAGGAAACAGATAAGTAGTGAAGCCACAATGCCCAGAGGAATGGACTTCTGGGGGTTCTTTACCTCCTCACCTATGACGAAGAAAAAACAATGGTTAATGATATTCTTCTTTCAGCTGTTTGGGGTTACATGAAATGAAAGAGGAATATCCCAAAAATAAGACAAAATCTGTAACAATTTGATGACCAGCTTCAAGACTGTCATGTACATAGCAGTTTGGCAAACAAAATTCAAAGATCCACTTATTGGAAAATGTCCAGTACCCGGTTGCATAAAACCACTTTGTATACGGCTGCCCTTAAATTTTCATCTATGGATCCCTTAGAAAAAAATGAATTGCATTAAATTAAAAAGGATTTCCTTGTGATGTTGTAAGGGAAAAAATAACCTTTTGATCTTGAGTGATGGCCCCAATACTTAATTGTTCCTATGTGCGTTGCTAGAAGGTCCTAAGTAACCACTTTCTAGAGATTTCTTTAAGGGACTCATACCAGTCTCAAAAGTGTAAAAGAATTGTGAAACGTAAGACAATTGCTGAATTTATGGTTATTAAAGAGGAGGAGTAGATCAACACGCATTTTACAGGTAAAACCCACTAGACACTGAACGACGCCTAACCTGTTCTAGAGAATATCTTCAAAATCTCTACAATGTTTGAACCAGATGTGCTTGTGCTTACCACATTTTAGTAGAACAACATTTTCATATTCAGTTCAGTTATGACTAGCCAACACTGGCAGTAATGCTGTCAAGTAACATAAAAGGATGATGATGTAATTGAAGCTAAACCATGGTAACTGAAGTGCCCATGTGCTGTACTATGACAGTAAAGCCTATATGCAATGCCACTAAATTAACCTCTGAGTCTAGGTAAATATTTTGGATAAGGGACAAACTCTTGGACAAACTGGCACTTTTAGCCACATATCATTAAAAAAAGCTGATTGGGTAACATTTTACTGTCTTACTGTCAAATAAAAATTGATTGATTGATTGATAGCCATCGTCATATGGAATTTGTCACATAGATGGTTCAGTTGTTATCAGGTCACATGATAACAGCTATACCATCTCCGAGAAAAGTGAGCAAACTCCATCAGATGATGGCCACGAGATATGGATCAAAGAAAAGGTTGTGTAAGTGCCAGGGTTTATTTTTTTGTCAAATCTAGATGCTTTTTACATTTACATGATTGAGGTGTACACAATATTGCATTTCACTGGAGGAATTGGAAAATCTTTACAATTGTATCATATTTCAGAAATAATACAGGAAACCTATTGAAATCTGTTGCATCACTTCAACGTTTGGCACATATTTCTGCTTTGTCACTGTAGATACAGTATTACAATATGAAATGTGTATTTGAGCTTGTATTTATTTAGATAGAGATCTAATGATAAAATGTAACCAACTCTAATCACAATGATACTGATAAAGGGAGACCTTCTTACCCGTTGTAGCGATGCAGTCAAATCCAACAAAAGCGTAGAAACATGTTGCAGCTCCGGCCACGGTTCCACTTAAGCCATAAGGGAAAAATCCACCCACTCCATACACACTTGTCACATTGACAGTAGAGCTCAAGTTTCTGCAGTGGGGAGAGAGCATTATGTTGTGTTTATTTACAGTGAGATAAAAATGCTACTGTATTTACAGGATCCTGCACACACCCAAACACAGACAGGCTTATATTGCTCTTTAACATTACTGGAGTTCTGCTGTGGCGTTTATCAGAGCCTCTTCACTGATTTTCCAGTTGGAAATGTCCCCCTTGATGAATCCAGAGATGGCCACAAACAGCAGCACCACGATATTGACTGCTGTGAAGATCTTGTTGATTGTTGTTGACTCTTTCACTCCAAATGCCAGCACACCTTAATGGGAAACATGGTGAATGCTATTTTTGTTTGTATGCATTACTGCCGGCAGCAAAACAACACCAGTTTCATCATTTTACCTGACAGTATCATGACGAGAGCAGCAGCAAAGACATCTGGGTAAGCTGCCAGGCCAGGGAGGCCCATGGCTGCGTGTTCTTCAAAGTATTTTGATATGTGACCCCCTATAAGGTCATCAAATGTCCCACTCCATGCCAGTGCAACACTAGAAGTCCCTGATTAGATAGTGGGAGAAAGATACAATAAATTAATTTAGCCACAATCTAACTGTAGTCATAAACAGGACATTACAGTCCGGTTATAGTTCCTCTCTGCGTCTTTAACACTTCATGACTCAGTTATTCCAAGCCATTACGCTGGTTTACGACCATATTGAAAAGCAAGCAATGAATTTCACAAGCGGTGTAAAACAATTTTTTTGCGAAAACATTTAATGTTAAAAGAGCCATTCAGAAATTCAAAATTGAAATTGCCTATGGAGCATGAGAAAGGTCACAGAATGTTTAAGAGTCTCATGATGATGGTTGATCATTTATGGGTTCTCAGTGAGACAAGCATGTTTCATAAGAGGGAAATATCAGTTTTGGGAGGAAAATCACAAATTTGAGCCAGCGATTAATAGAAAGACAGAGATTAAATTAAAAATGTCTGTACAGTTATTTTCTGTTCATTGTAGGCAACCTTTTCAAAATAATATCATTTTTATAAGAGGAGACAAAACCTACATCACTAAATAATATACATGATCATATATTGCAATTGATGATATATGAAAAAAATCCTGTGTGTCACACTTGCCTATGACGTAGGAGAGTAATAGATTCCACCCAGTGATAAAAGCCAGCAGCTCTCCAACAGTGACATAGCTGTAGAGGTATGCTGAGCCTGTTTTGGGAACCCGCGACCCAAACTCTGCATAGCACAGCCCGGCGAATATGGATGCCATGGCGGCGATGAAGAAGGAGATGATGATGCTGGGTCCTGCAGTGTCTCTGGCCACCTCTCCGGAGAGGACGTAGACCCCGGCCCCCAGGGTGCTGCCCACACCAAGGGCCACCAGGTCCAGAGTAGTCAGGCATCGGTTAAACGTGGACTGCTCCCCCTCTGGCTCCAGGGGCTTCCTCCGAGACAGGCTCACCAGAAAGGACTTCACCACACCGCACGGCATGCTTCTATGGCTTTGGATCAAGATGGAAAGATGTGGGAATGATAAAGGAAGAGATAGGCGGGAGTGCAGTTTGATATTGTGGAAAAAAGAGGGAGGGAAGAGGAGAGGGGGAGAAAGGGTGAACTTGTCAGTAAATAATTGTCAGATAGATCAGCCTCACAGTAAAACATTTCCTCTCTTATCTGTTTTTTATGTAACAGTGGCAAAAGGATTAATTTATTAAGGTGACATGTTCCATTTTTTTTTTAAATTAAAGCTTAATTGTGATTAGATGATAAAATGTCACTCAAATGCTCAATCCATATTTTACCGAATTCATATTAAGGAGAAAAAAAAGACTGAATTCACTCACCTCTCCTGTGTAATCCCTTGCCTCACAGGTGCGCTTAGGAGAGTCAATTACATTAATATGATCTGTCATTCCACTAAATCCCATTATTCTTTTATGCATGCCCTTTTTTATCACTACCCTGATATGATAGTGCTGATGTCTGGAGTTTTCATTGCCTCCCACCCTACAAAAGCAACGCCCTTTAACTCAACCTTCAATTACTTGCACAATTACTTCCTTGAACATTTCTCAGGAATCCAGGCGATTCATTCATAATAGGTTTTTCCGCTGGTAATAAAAAAATAAATAATTTCTAACTTGTGAAGTGTGTTCTCACCCCCCCAGAGTAGTATCATCAATACTCAGAGATAATCCCTCCTCTCTGTGTTTATATTACCTGAGTTGACATGCTTGTTCTGCATGAAAAAAAACACAATTTTTTTGTTTTCCTTCTTCTAATATATGATTGCATCTGCTGGACAGTTTGTAAAAAAAATCTGTTTTTATTACTGCTATTAAGCATCTGAACCAGAAGTAATTTGGTTACTTAATCCATATTTACCATATCTGACGCCAAATAAATGATAAGAAGGAAAAGAACAATCCTCTGAGAGAACCAATCAGGCACAACGTTACATTTGCCTGTTTTGTTTCTTGTTGTCTTGCTTCTTTTTTGAAAGTACGAATCTTTCTGCGTGTTCTTTTCGCTTCTCGTGCTCGTAATGTAAGAGAGAGCTGTGGCTCTGTTAATCTTTTCATGATTATGCTTTCGAGATAACTTAAGGTACACATTCTTCTATGACTTTGGATTTTGTCCTTCACAAACAAGAACCAAAAAAAAAAAAAAAAGAAACGTTTGAATGTGACCACAGTAAAAACTGAGTAAAACACGGTTTAAATTTCCACTTTCTGACACTCATCAATAAAACATGGTTATTTATCATAGATGTACGCAGTGTTGTTGCTTTTCATAAGGTAGGTTACGTCATTGCCCCCAAAAAATTACACTGTAGGATAGGATAGGATTTTAGAATTTCCTGTGCAGTAGTTTAAAAGAAAAATGTTTACACATCAGAAGAACACAAATGCACGTCAAGTAGACATAGATGAAAAAATATACATGTGTGTATGAATGTATGTATGTATGTATGTATGTATGTATGTATGTATGTTCTCAAAGTGTGTTTCTATGCATGTGTTGCGTAGAAAAAGCCTGTGACCGTATCACTGCAGCTGTGTTGGAGATTTACTGCTTCTAAGAGCCGTGTCCCGATCTGTACCTGGAGGTGTGAGCCGGCCCTGAGAGTTAATGAAACGGAGGAGGACAAAGCAGCTTTCATGGCTTATGCATGCAACAGGCACGCTACACACTTACTCTTTGAAAGGTAGATTTTGCCTTCTCATCTCCCATCAGGGGATTTCAGATCACCTAATCCCTCCTGGCATCCACTTCAGCAGGCAGGAAGTGAGTAGGAAAGCAGCCTGTGTGGACGGTCAAAGTACCTTATGACCAAACGCAAAGCTCAGGGTTCCTATCTGCAGATCTCACAGGTTGAGATACTGTCTCCAGAAGGACATGGTAATGCTTAACTAAACAACAGTTACCACGCACGTGATGTGCGGCTTTATGATCAGAAGGTTGATTTGGACTACAGTGAAGCTCAGTTAATGATCATCATTGTGTTATTTGTGGCTGTCTACTGTGCGTTTAAAAAAAAAAAACATCTTGAGATGCAGTGTTACAGATAAATATTGCAGTCCAGCATTCAAATTCACAGAAGTTAAAGCAGAGGTCAGGGATTTAAATCTGACTGGTCACTTTATTCAGTAGATACACAAGTTGTTTACCTTGTCTTCAGTCCCACGAGGAGTGACTGGTGACTGTGTGGTGAAAACAGCGCGGTGATGCAAAAATATCCCTGCTGTTGACTTGGATGAAAGAAACATGATTTTTTACTGCGATATATACAAGACTGGCCTGCGTGACCCTCCCACTCAATGGAATTACTTACAAAGTAGCCTTTCTCACTCCCGTCCAGTTTGGATCATAATGTGCTCATTATTGCATGGAAGGCACGGGGTGAGAATTGTGAACAGCAAATCCCATTCAGAATGTCAAAAATGCTTTTGTGCTCTCTTCATTTGTTGTTTTGTTTTCACAAGTTTTTATTCCATTTTTTGTTTTAAATTCATGCTTTTGGAGGTGATGGATAAATAGATTTTCTTATTGACATAATTAACAACTGTTAGTTTGGGTAAACATATCTAAAAGGGAAGAAAAGACAACATAGATTGAAAAATCATTAGTGCAATGAATCATAAAATCTTTCAAAAGTTTAAATACATAATTAAACACATTTTTCAGTACATTATAACAACCTCATGAACCTTATTTGGTGTCCTGATGTTTTTTAGTCCAATTGTTGTCTGTACAACAGGTTCTCATGTAATGCATTTTCAAAACAGAAGAGGTCAGTAAACTAAATCACATTTCATCTCTGGTGCCTTCAGACTCTGTCTGTGTTTACCTTATAGGGGCCCTCTCCCTCTGAACACTGGCTGGTAGAAATTTAAAGAAGTTCCAGGATAATATGATATGATAAAATAAGGGAAAGCAAGTCAGACACAACCATAAGTTTTCCTGATAGGCTGTGTTCAACAGAACCTGTTCAAGTAAAGGCATGAATGAAAAAGTGTCCTTCATGTTCATACAGTAAGCTGAGGTTGGGTGGTGTTGTAACCACAAAGCCAATGGCACTGATATTGACTTCCAGGATGAAACATGCTGAGTCATGCTTCTGCTAGTGTGCCACTGGACTGTCTGTCTGTAAGTCCTGGGAGTCAGCTCTTCTCTCAACATCTCTTTTGCCAAACTCCATACAATTCTTACCAACAATTAACGCAGTAGATACAATTCTTTGCATAAAACATAACATAAGCTACACAAACATGTAGGACATACACTGCCTGGGTATCTTACATATCTTTTTAACGACAGATCATTTTTACGGCATCAGGTCCTAAAATTATGTGTTCCTTCAAAATCACTTAGATTGAGAAATTGGCCCATATTATAACTAATACAAAAAATAAACACTACACTATTCTGCAGATTGTTCAACTTGTGTGTGTGCTATTATTGTTTTGTAGGCTACTGTAATCAGGCCCCACAGCTTGCTCAAAATGGCTTTTTCTGTTTAATCGCATGTTTCAATTAAATCTGGTGGCTATAAATAAACATAATTTCTGATGACATATTATAGGCTACCTAAAACTAATTTGTATCAACGTGTATGACCCCATAATCACTGAGAGTTTATGGGAAACTGTACTATTTGTTCTACGTTATCACTTTCTGTAACATGGCCTCCCCCCTGATTCCCCATCCCCCCCCACCCCCACCGGTGTCTCTCTACCACTTACTGGAACAGACGCCTGACGGGACAGAAATAGAGCAGGCAAGCTCTCCGCTCCCCCCTGTTAAAATCACATTTGAACTCTGCAGTCATGAGACAAAGTTCAGAAATTCCGACAACCAAGCACAACCGGAAGATTTGCGTGTTACCGACGCTTAATGTATTTAAATAGCTTTTAAGTGGACACGTTTTACTGCAAAATAAATACGAGAATGCGGGACAAGATGTGCGTAAAATTGCGCAGCGTTAGGTCTCGATGTAACCCCTTTGCATGTGTTTTAAATTGTAATTATTTGCTGTAAAACATTGCCCCCCTACATTCCCATTCACACACACACACACACACACACGCTTCTAATATAAGAAGCTGCGCGAGAAAGCGACGCAGTCGTTGCATCACAGAGGACACGTAACGGGACTGCCTGACCGGAGGAGACAGACAGTTGGCAAAGAGCAGAGACAGCAGGACCACTGGATACTTCATGCACACAGAAGGTAAGCCATTACCATTGTTATTTGGAAAACCTTTAAGTCTTAAGCTAAACTGTTTTCTGGAAAGATTTGCTGTCATTGTTTAATATGTCCGAATTGCGGTAGACAGCAAGGTTTCCCTGGAATAATTTAATTTAGTGAATTATTGGATATAATACTGATGTAATATACAATTACAACGTCTTTGTGTTGTTGCAGAGAAAAGTCTTAAGTATGAAAGACTCAAAGTCTCCAAAGTTGATTTAATAGTGGGGTACAGAAAAGGGTGTGGCTCTGCATAGAGGCCCACTGTCATGCTCTCCAGACCTTTATTCTGACGTTAAGTTAAACTGTGCATGCTATTTTGGGAGAGCTTCACTTCTGTCTTAAACAAACAGCAGCATTTAAATCCCCTTCCCTCAGTAGAAAAGCTTAACTGTATTAGTTCACATATGTTATTTCTTTAGTTTGAGCTTATCTGTAGAAATGGATTGAAATCGAGCACATATAGTCAGTCAAGAAAAGTTAGTAAGTAGTTTTACTATAGCAGCTGCCTCCATATGCTGTACTGAATGGCTGCATTATTTGTGGTGTGGCAGTACGAAAAATGTGACTAAATAATTTCCCTGCCAATTAGTTAAAGCAAATTCCATCCGCCAATGTGTCATTTAGGTGAATGTGAGGTCTTAAAGAAACATGATAGAAACTTGTCTCCCTGTTCGGCTGTGCTCTTGTTCAGAATGAGTGCATGTGGTGATCGCTTGTAACCAGGCAGCACACTGAACAGACCACCTCGTTAGATGTACTCAGGAAAAACAGGAATCATCATCATGCATAACATGTTGTTGCAACACCATTTCCTGCACATTGGAGGGTAATGACACCAAGGACATTTTTTTTGCAATGCTGCTTTCCATCCCTACATCAGCATTTCTCTCTCTCTCTCTCTCTCTCTCTCTCTCTCTCTCTCTAGCCTGAAACAATTGATTACTGCACAGTGTTGACACAGACGACCAAATATAGAGATGGTAAGTGGACAGCTTCTTTCTCATCTTGCATTATGTACGTATAATGTGCAGTGAATCATACTGCTGAGCAGGTCTTGTTTCAGTGGAAGATGGATGGTTTTGTCTACCATTGAATGAGGTGTGAGCAAAGTGAGGTCATTTTTCTGCCATTATGCAAGTCCTCTCCATCAGAAAGGCAGCAGTGTAGGGTGTCACGGCTACCTTTGGTGCCTGCACATCTAAGTTGCCAGCATCTTTTCAACGGCGTTGTCGTCCAACTTTATTGTCCGAGCTGTAAGTCAGTATCCTGTCATTCTGACCTTACTTGAGGTGAAACACACACTTCCTCTTAATTATACTCTGCACAGTTGGGGTCTTGGAAACCCAACACCCAGCGAGGAAGGAAGGGGAAGACATTTAGATCTTAACATTTAATTCACATTAGAACTTTTTCCACATAAGATCCATCATAAGAAATGCAATTAGTTTAGTTAAAGGCCTGTTGCTAGGGGCTGATATTTGTGGACGTGTTTCTATGTGGGTAAAGCTCTCCAGCTGTCGTGAAGAGTGATGGTCGCCATAGTAAAGCAGAGGATCAGAGCATGTGCAGTGGCCCCTCACCAGTGTGGATAGCATATTTTGGCTGACTGCCTCAATGCAGCAGTAATCTCAACGGCAGCAGCTGCAGTTTGAGCTTTCAAAATGCAGGCCGAGCTTTCTTATTTCCCACAGTAAATGAACATCAGAACTTCACGTGACCAAAATGATAGAGCAATCCTTTTCAAGTGTGCATTGTAGCTTTCATTTGTAAACAATAGCCCAGATATTTATATTTGCCTTGCATGCCCAGTGGAGTTTTTTTGCATACTCTGACATTTTGAGCTGCTGTATGACAGACCCCTTCAAAGAGCGCTACTTTGCATGCAACCTGACTCTCTGCTGTTGCTACAAGGCCACTGTCCCACCCCAACACGCATGCACCGGTCACACACACACACACACACACACACACACACACACACACACACACACACACACACACACACACACACACACACACACCAGGTATTCCTCTGTTCAGCTGGGCGTGAGACAGGTGCAAGCAGTCAGCTGCTCTAATGGCAGACTTGGTTTCACCTCCTGTCCCAGTGTCCCACCACTACAGTCCACTACTCACACCCTGTAGTATGTATTGGTCAAGCCAGTGCACTGTTAAAAGAGATGTGCAAAAGAGATATGCAGAGCAAACCTGTGACCCTGAAAAAGCATATTGTGAGTCCTGACGCTTAGTTGGGAAGGTTTACGTCTAACTTCTTTCTCAACTTCAATAAGCTGTCTGGGTTGAGAGGAGAGCATAGTAAATGTTGGAGGAACTAACGCTGAACACAACCAGTCTGTAATAGAACAATACTGCAGCCATGCAATGCATTGAGCCAAATGCTAATGCCAGCATGTAAACATGCAGACAAATGACATAATAACAATGATAATATTCTGATGTTTAACTGAAATAATCTTCACAATTTTAGTTTGGATTAGCATGCTAACATTTGCTAATTAGCACTAAACACAAGGTACGACTGACGTTGATGGGAATGGCATTTATTTTGCAGGTTTTTGGCAATAAACCAAAGTATTAAAACCATTAAGGTTTTGACCTGATGGTAGCACTAGGTGAAAGGTGAAAGTCATTGAAAATCTTCTTAAGGGGAACAAGAATGTTGGAACTAAATTTGAAGTATTCCCATTCCTAGAGAAACAATTATAGATAGACTGCCATTGCTAATTTGGCTGGTGAGTGAATCAAATCTACCAGCCACTTGATTATTTTACCAGCATTTGGCTGGTAAATGGTGCTTATTTTAAATCCTGCCTGCCATTATTGTTTTTGCCATGACTTTTAGACTTTCCTAAGTAGTGGTTAGTAGCCTCTGCTCAATAGCCACAACCCAGCTGGCCGCTGTCAACTCCAATATGACCCACCTACAGTAAAGACTCATTCCCAAACATCATTACATATCCTCCTGTTACAGATACACAGTAGTATTTACACTTTGTTTTTGAATCATCACAAATAATAATATCTCACTTCTGAAATCAAGTTGAACTTTTTTTTCCCCCAAGGTGTTCAGAGGCACGATAACAGATGCTCCGGACTTTGATCCAACCACTGATGCTGAAGTCCTTTACAATGCTATGAAAGGCATCGGTGAGTGCCTCACTCCTCTGTGATTTTTGGAGGGGAAAAGGTCATCTTTCATCTTCACCACTTGTAGGAATGATCTCCCAGAGAATTTCACACAGCAGTCATGACAATGATGCAGTCAAAAAGAAAATGTTTCCTTGTGTTCCTCAGGTAGTGACAAAGACGCCATATTGGACCTGGTCACCTCAAGAAGCAATGCACAGAGGCAGGAAGTCATTGCAGCATACAAATGCAGCTTTGGACAGGTCATCTCATCTCTGATTTTTTGTTTTTTAAAATAGAAACAATTTTTTCAGATATGAAAAGTACAAACTGTGCATGATTTAGACAGTCGTTAAAACTCCATTATGTTTTTGTTGTTTCGACAGGATCTGATTGAGGATCTGAAGTATGAGCTGACGGGCAAATTTGAGCGTCTCATTGTCAGTCTAATGAGAACCTCAGCCTACCACGATGCCAAAGAAATCCATGATGCACTCAAAGTAAGACATTTATCTCATAGTTCTTTATAATACTTCAGTCACATCTAAGAAATCAGAAGCTACTTCATGTTTAACTTAACTTACTGCTCTTTTTCAAGGGAGTAGGAACAAACGAGAGATGCCTCATTGAAATCCTGGCATCTAGAAACAACAGACAGATTCTTGAGATGGTTGCAGCATACAAGGACGGTAAGGCCTGTTAAAAAAATGTCACTTTAAATCAACGTATTATTTGCTTAGCATCTCTCGACATTTGACATTGATGTCTGTGTCTCCAGCCTATGGCAGAGACATGGAGGAGGATGTGATCACAGACACATCAGGTCACTTTAAGAAGATGCTGGTTGTTTTACTTCAGGTCAGTTCACTGAGGAGTTGATGTAATCACCAGGGAAGTATCCAGTCAACCATACACTTGCCGTCTTAGCCAAAGTAGCTTTAACCGCTGACAGATTGTTTTGGTGTGATGGTTCCAGGGGACCAGAGATGAGTCAGGAGTGGTGGACGCAGACCTGGTGGAGCAGGATGCGCAAGTGAGAATTTGAAGACTTTATCATTAGTAGAGAAATGCAGTGCTATTTTAGTTTATTCAAAAAATGAAATTTGAATATTCTTTTTTACCTTTGCGTGTATAAATATTTTAAAGTTGCATGACAGTTGAATAGCCTCATTATAACACATTGTCACTTTGTACCAAAAGATTATGCCCATTATTCAACACATTGTTGAAAATATATCATCTAGACTAAGAGTCTACAGCCTACTGGATGCCAATTGTAGTATTTGACTAAGACCCTGCAGCCATGCTACTGTAGCCTCTCTGTAAGGCTGTTCTTCAATGCTGGTGCTGTGTGCTTTGAGCTAAATGCTAACAGAAACATTCTAACATGATGACAATGAAAATGCTAGCAGTTGTTATGCTGATCTTAGTTCAGCATGTTAACATGCTGACATTTGTTAATTAGCACAAAGCCCCAAAGTACAGTTGGGGAATAGCATTTATTTTGCAAAGCGACATTTTGACCTGATGATGATGCTAAATGAAAAGTCAGGGGATTTTGAAAGTATCCTCTCATCCTCTAGGGACAATGCCTGTCTGTATCCATCCAACAGTGGGTGGGACATTTTAGTTTAGACCCAGGTTGTGGGCCGACCAACCAACCAACTGACCAACGTTCCAATGCCTAAAGCCTATGTTCTAGCATAGCTAAAAAACCGTCTCACCAAATTAACCAAATTAGAACCCATTTATGATATTAATTTGCAGTGTACATTAGGTAACTATGTTGTTTCTTTCTTCTCTCTTTTACATTATCATCTGTTGCTTTCTTACCTCTGGGTAGGATCTGTATGCAGCCGGAGAAGAGCAGTGGGGGACTGACGAGGCCAAATTCATCATGATCCTGGGAAGCCGCAGTGTGACTCACCTCCGCATGGGTAAGCACAGCTCTCGGGATAACTTACACCACAGTGAGGCATCTACACATTCCCACTGTGACCACAAATCTCTCAAGAGTTAATGGCACTTTAAACGTGGTTGTCCTCTACCACTGTCTAATGTCAAGACAACTGTCTGATGCCTGCTGTTCAGAACTGAAATAAATACATGTGCATCACAGAGATGAGGTCATAAAAGATAAAGAAGAAATATGGCAGAAGTGGAAGCCAATTGTAGCATGCGTTCATAGCAAAGAGGCTAAACTAGGCATAGTGGTGCTCTAGGCTAACATCAGCCTGCTAATATGCTCACAATGATAATGCTAACATGATGATGTTTAGAAGAAAATAATAAATATTATCCAGGCTTTACCTTGGAACCTTGGTATCATTATTAGAACATTAAGATCACTCAATTAGCATGAAATAAATAACATTATAAAATGTTGTCTTCTGTTTATTTAGTTTTTGATGCATACGAGAAGATTGCAGAGGTATCCATAGAGGACAGCATAAAGAATGAGTTGTCTGGGGACTTTGAGAGGCTGATGCTGGCTGTTGGTAAGAAGCACTGAAAGTTACACTTTTTGACATGTGGTATGTCAAGGTGTCAATTTAACACATTGTTCTCTTTCTCTCTCTCTCTTTCTCTCTCCTGGGTTTTTCTCACAGTCCAGTGCATAAGGAATGTCCCCATGTTCTTTGCCAAGCGCCTTTACAAGTCAATGAAGGTAAACAAAAAGTAAAGTAGCCATTTAGTCTACTCTAAACTATTTGTAGACAGATATGCCTTGATAACACAGTCAGACACATTTTTCTTCTCAGTGGCAGATATTTTGATATGATATTAACATTGATCAGGACTACTTGTAGTTGCCTTAGTGTTCTGACCCTGAACACTTGTCCTCTCCTTCATGTCCAGGGTCTCGGTACAGCTGACAACACCCTGATCAGGATCATGATTTCTCGCTCTGAAATAGACATGTTGGACATCCGAGAGTGTTTCCGTTTAGTATATGAGAAGTCACTTTATAACATGATTAAGGTTGGTTAAACATTAAAACTATTTTCATAATTGAATGAAATAGCATCAGAAGATTGTACACCTATATCCTGATTCTGTGTTTGTTTAAACCTCTCAGGATGACACATCAGGGGATTACAAGAGGACTCTCCTTAATCTGTGTGGAGGAGATGATGAGTAAGTTACAGTATGGCTGCAAGCAACAGCAGCAGCCAGATGGGGGTGATAGAGCATCACATTTCAGGAATTATTGTTTTCTGAAGGGAGTGTAACTACGTTTATTGACATATGGGAGAAGATTGGAACAGTGTAGAGACATGTGAGAACTACATGCTGCAGTTGACATTCAAAGATTGCCTGAAAGTAAAGCAGCAGTGTATTTAATAATAGATCCCTTTCCCCAGAAATGCACCCACTCTGTACCAATTGAAGTTTTGGCTTTGCTGACCGTGTTGTCTTGTGCAAACTGATCATTGCAGTTTAGCTGGAGAGTTCTTCCCTGAAGCTGCTCAGATAGCCTACAAGATGTGGGAAACAAGTTCCATGACCAAAGTCCAGGTTTGGGCCCCATCTGCTCCCACTTTAGATGTGTCATTGCATGTTTAGCTTGGCAGTGGCATGCATCCTAATGACCTGCTTTTTGCAGTGCAGTTTTGAAAGTTGTGTAGTTCCGCACAAACTTTCTGCCATGTCTACACAGTGAAGGCTTTGTGTAACTGTGGATAAGATCAGAATGCTGTTCACTCGAATACAAATCGTTTTGTTATATTGCGCTCTCAGAACCACCGTTTGCATCGCTTTGTCCTTGGAGTGAATGTCAAATAGAGCTCAGCATTTTGCAACAAAAGCTTGTCTCACTAACGCTCTATAAGATGTAGATATTTTTCGGCCTACCCACCTTTCATTGTCGGTGGTGTCATGGCTTCTAACCTCGAGAGGGCACATTCCCCCTTAACAAACTCTTTTCTCTTTTGCACATGTTGGAGAGTTTTGCAGGTGCTTTAAACGTACACAGCTGGTATTTATCATATTTAATTGAAAATGAATGTAACAAGTGATACTGTCTCACTTTGCCACTCCACATTATGTGTGTGTATGTAATGATTGAGTCTCACACTTCTAATTGTGCCATCCCACTACCTTAGCTGAGGCCAACAGTCCGCCCTGCACCCAGTTTTGACCCTGCTGCTGACGCACAAGCTCTGAGGAAAGCTATGAAGGGATTCGGTATGCAACCCTGAAAGGCACATTTACACTGCTACAACTTTTACAAAACAAGTTTTACAATTGTTACTGCCTATGACTTTCAACAGGAACAGACGAAGATGCGATTATTGACATTGTTGCACAGAGAAGCAATGCCCAGAGGCAAGAAATCAGACAGGCCTTCAAATCCCTACTGGGAAGGGTGAGAGAAATGAACTGTTGAAAATCAAAATCTGAACGAAAATAACATAATCAAACTGGAACATATGTCTTATTTCTTCAAATTACGTGGACCACTGGATGTTTTAAACTCAGCATCTCAAACTCAACCCACTCTCATTGGTTATTTGCTTTAAGCTGTTTCCTGCACATGTAACTTAGTGTGTTTTGTCCTTAGGATCTGATGAAGGATCTGAAGTCTGAGCTGTCAAAGAACTTAGAGAGGCTGATCATTGGCCTCATGTTGACACCTGCAGAGTTTGATGCCAAAATGATGAGGAAGGCAATGGAGGTACAGTTGATCCAAGTCACCTAATGATTTTTCTGATTGATTTACAGTACAGTAAAAGAGAAGCTTGTGGGTGGAATTTACACCTTCATAAATACACTGTTAATTATTTTCCAAGTCTGTGAAGATTGATGTTAGGCCCAGAGAGGTATAGTTGATGCTTGGATAGCATGACATTTACACAGAATGTATTTGGAAGTCGAATAACTTTGCATTTTAGGTATTTATAACTTGACACTGACTGAATTGCTTTGTGTAGAAACCTGGCTCATCCTTTACTACATACAGGAAAATATGAATCAATATGTGTAGACTGCCTATCTATCTGTATCAAGTGGCAATATCTATCAACAGATTGCTGCATTTCTAAGTCTTGAATTGTCACAAACTCTGAATTGTCAATCAAAACAGTTCCAGGAAGATCTGTCATTAAAGTACAAATGGAGATTATAAAATGGAACAAAAATAGCTAAACATGGATTTGCTCAGTAGATACGAAGAGGCACAGTTCACAGGCACTCTCTTCCTTAGCAGTGTGGTGTGGTTCTTGTTTATGTGGTTAGGGTTTGGATACTTTCTTATTGCATTTGTGAAACTCCCCGGCCTTTTTTTGTTTATAATACTTAATATTTTGAACAGGGGGCTGGGACGGATGAACATTCTCTGATTGAGATCCTGGTCACCAGGAGCAATGAGCAAATACTCGCCATGAATGCTGCTTATAAGAATGGTGAGTTTGACACCAAAAACAGGCATTCATATCACTTTCTTGTTATGGAAACTTTTTACATGCAAACCTTTTACATCACAGCCTATAAGAAGTCTTTGGAGGAAGCCCTTCATTCGGACACATCAGGCCTCTTCTGCCGCATCCTTGTTTCTCTCGTGCAGGTAATGTTTATCATCATGAGAACTCACACTGTGTGTTGTTTCCACACCCACTCACTGGTTGCAGTCAGTCTGCTGCTGACTGTAGCAAGAGAACAATTTAAACACAGTTTTCTTTCACACGTTCTTCTGGTACATATTAAAGGAAAAGCAAATGTTCTCAGTGAACCACTGATATTTAATAGATCAAAGTTGAGCATTTAACCGTCTTTAATCTGTTCAGGGTGCAAGGGAGGAGGGCCCTGCAGATGAGGAAAGAGCTACTGCAGATGCTCAGGTGATTTAATGTATGAATTTCTAACATTTCACTGTGCTAAAATGTGAGATTAAAGAATGGGTTTAAGTTTTTGTTCTTCCTGAACTCATCAGGACCTTGCCGATGCATGCAATGCCGAATCTGATGAAATGGAGATGAAGTTCATGAGTATTCTGTGCACCAGAAGCTTCCCCCATCTTAGGAAAGGTAAAGGTCAAGACAGATAGATCCCAGTGGTCAATTACAAATCTAAATGTGTGTGTTTCTTTAAACAAAAAATATAATCGATCCAGTTCATGATAACTGATACGCCTTGCTATTCACAGTATTCCAGGAGTTTGTCAGATGCTCCAACAAGGACATTGAACAGGTTATCAGGAAGGAGATGTCTGGAGATGTCAAAAATGCCTTTTGTGCCATAGGTAATCATTTGACTTAATTTTACTTGTGTGTGTGTCACAGTGTGTGCTGCTGACAACTGTCACTGCTGACAATAATTCTGTGACTCCTTCTCATCCCTTTTTTGCTCGCTCTTTTTTCTTTTCTTGACAGTTCGCAGTGTAAAGAACCAGCCTTCTTACTTTGCAGACCGTCTGTACAAAGCCATGAAGGTATTTATTCAAAATAATATGGCAGGTTAATATGCAGTTGTGTAATTCTAACTGCAGGTCTGCAGCACACCATAAGGGCCTTGGATGCAAGCTAGTGATAAGGTCATATTTGTTAATGAATGTAATATATTTACGTTTTTGGGTCTTTTTCTTCATACTTTCTTGGTAATAATGCTGCAGAATGCTCCCAGACAGTATCACTTACTGTAAATCAGAATTAACAGTACATAGAACACAGATACATAAGTATTTATTGATGTCCGCTGCAGGGCCTTGGTACAGACGACAGAGCGCTGATCCGCATCATGGTGTCCCGTAGCGAGGTCGACCTTTTCAACATTCGCAAAGAATTCAAGGATACACATGATGTCTCCCTCCATGAATTCATCCAGGTAGAAACTATGATCGTAAGTCAGAGTCTTTGTCAACTAACACTCCTGTTTGGTTCATTGTGTTCTCATCCCATCTCTGTAAGTGTGTGTTGCACATCCTTCTTCTGCTGTGGTGAGGTGGGGGGATGGGGTGGGGGGGAAGGGGGGAATGGTAATCTATAGCTTCCTGTGGTAGACTATGGGTCTGTGGCTATTGCACAGCTGTTTAGGAATTTCCCTTGTATGCTTAACTTCCTCTATATCCGCTGTGTGATTGGCTGACAAACGCAAAGACAGGAAGTACCCAGACGCAGTTCTATAATAATTTACAGATGAAATCTGCGTGACACCAATAAGCAAGTAGAGTGCCCTGGATTGGCTTTGTCAGAAATATTATCAGATTATGCAACATCAAGGGTTGCTATATATTGTTTACTCTAAAGTGTGTATTTAGTGGACAAAAATTACAGTCTTTTGTAAATGATTTTTTTTTTAGAGATGTGCAGAACAGAAAGTATTGTGTCACTGACAGCCCAGTGCAAGCAGGTGCATTTGAAAAAAAAAATCATTGGACTAGCTTGACATTTTGGGATATTTTATGCTTATTTGCTTTTTTGCTGAGACAAAGAGATCCATACAAATCAGTCCAGTAAAGTTATCTACCAGCAGCTCTAGCTCCAACTTTATAAGTGCTGGTAGGTGGATTTTGTTCGTACAGAGCCAGGCTAGCAGCTTATCCTTATTTCCAGTCTTTGTGCTAAGCTAAGCTAACTGGCTGCTGACTGTAGCTTCACATTTGCCATACAGATGTGAGAGTGGTATCAAACTTTCCATTTGACTCTTTGCAAAAAATCCAATGACCGTAGTTCCCAAAATGAGGAGCTAGTCCTTTAAAAAGATGTAGCCTTAATAATTGTGAGGATTAGTAAAAAGATATAAATCTGTATATATGAGCGTGAACTGACATAAAGGGTAATTCCACCTTTAATTCCTTTGTTGATTTGAGTTGATTTCTTGTGACTTGTGGCTTGTTGGTTCTGTTTGTCCACATGACTCACATTCATTCAACATGACCAAATGTCAGCAAAGAAGAACAGTACTCCCCATTAATTAAAGCTCCTTTTCTGTGTGTTCTCCATCATCGTTCAGGGGGATACCTCTGGCGACTACCGTAAAACCCTGCTGTTGCTCTGTGGAGGGGAAGATTAAACTTGTCAAGGCTCTGCAGCTCCGTTCCCAGACAAACAATCATGAGAAACCACGAGACTCAGCCTGATCGCACAGTGAAACTGCGCTGGTCAATGTCAGTATCTGTTGTCACTGTCCCTAAACTGCTGCCACTCCTCAGCCAAACCAGGTGACCTATGACCTCCCAGCCTTCCAAGCCAGTTCTCTGCTCTCATGTCTGATCGCCCTGTCCATCAGGATGATGTCTTTCTTTTCTTTTCTTTTTTTACACAGTCATATGTAACATGAAGATGTTCACGTGCGTGTAGTAAGGTGCTTCCCATTAACATCATATTGGAAATTAGCCAGTTGAATAGTGCCTTCAGATTGCAGGCCGTCCAATGATTACTGTGATTTTAAGGTATCATGTAAAATAAAATGATTAAAAATACAAAGAAATTGCTCTTCTTCTTTGAAAACATTTAAATAAACTTGATTGTATAAATTATATTCATAAATGTAAATCATGCTAACTCAAGCTCACTGCCATGTTTTTCGGTATGTGTTCAGGGTGGGGTGCCCTGGTTTGTGTTCGGCAGGGCAGTTGAATGATTAGCTGTGTTGATACTGGCAACAGCAATGGGCTGAGCAGAATGACAACTAGATTATTTAACATCAGGAAACTCCCTCTCTAATTCAATGTCAGTTCTGCTTATCAAACTCAAAAATACCCATATGTTATTGTTGTTCATAAAGGTTAACTACGTGAAATAAAGGGTGGTATTTATGGAATAATAATTCATTGTAACTGATATTTTGATAGCAGCTAAAGTTGTTCAATCAGGCTCTTGTTAGCCTTTTCAAACACACTGTAGAAGTATAGTTTGACTTCCTTGGCTACCTCACTCCTATAAATACAGTTATCTATACCCCTACACATTTAAATGAGCAAAAAGAAAAAAAGTTGTTTAGACTCAACACTTCACTAAATGTGTCTCAGTTGGACTTGTTTACTTGAAAGTGAAGTAAACAAAAAAAGTACAAGACAGCTGTCTCCATTCTTGTCAATGTCTCAGTTCATTGCGTATGTGTGAGCGCAGCTGCTGTCAGGCCATCTTTGAGTCAAAGAGGAAAGAAGAAAAAAGATATATGTGGCGAGGAAATCCCCTGCAGTATGCCAAAAAAACCAAGGCAACAAATAGTCTTCATCAGTCATTCACACTCTGGTTTTAATGGCACACCCAACCTGAGATTGCTCCATTTGGTGATAATTAAGAGAGATTAAAAGATCACTTCAATAGCACATTGTTAAATGCAGTCCATGTCAAAACATACAATTTAGAATTTCCCTTTTGACAACTGGGGGAAGTTTGTACTCTGGTGTTTTTCAGAGCAGCTTGCACAGCAGGTTGATTGAAATTTACACATGTCAAAACTGCTTCGTCCTCTAAAAGAAAATTGGTTTGTTGCTTTGGCCTTGGACAATTTTTATCTTACAGTGGCATCAGGATTTTAAATTTTTGTGGCCTTGTCTGTTCATTCAGTTTTGTTGACATGCATTAATGAATGCATGCAGCATGGCGTACGTGCAGCAAGCACCTGCACAAAGATTAATAAAATGCATTCAGGTTTTGTTGTTTGTGTTACTGAATAAAGGCGGGCCACACAGTTGGACAAGCACCAGGTTGTGTTCAGGCTTTTAGCTACAGCATCAGGCCATTTTACTGGGTTATGGGAATTCCCCAAGTCTCACTGAAATTGCTTCCCCCCCATTCACCAGTTTCCTTAAAAAGTGCCTCTCTCCGACACAAGCTGAATGTGTGGGTGAGTTGTTGTTTATTTGTTTTATCATTTTAGGTGCAGTAACGGAGCACATTAGATATATAATCATTTTTGTCACATTGTTTATTCAAGGCAGGTTGAAGATTTTTATATATCGTCACTAAAACAAGTGATGTTGTTCTGTGATAGAACATTACAGGCAAACGTAACATAATGAAAAGATTGATTTCTGCCCTACACGCCAAAAGAAATGCCATAAGCTATAATTGTATGGTTTTTTCTGTCTTAGGGGGTACTGTATTGCTTGCCTAAGCAAATACTCTTTGGTAAATGTGATTTTGAAAATTAGTTTATATTTTAGCTTAAAAATAATAATGATAATGAATACATTTTATTTTTAAAAGAGAAAGGCATCTGGCAATCTGTCACACAGTTTTTTGTTGTTAAACTCTAGAGTTACTTTAAATTAAAAAGTAATATGAAGAGCCTGTTAGAGTTAACTTTGAGGGACATCTGGTGCCAGCGCACATGTTGTTCACTTTTTTGGCATAGAGACTCAGCAAGGATGTCCCTGGTTCAAGGCCTCGAAAGGACAGTGTTAGTCACTAGTTGCCTAACAAAAGGACATTTTGTATTGAGCAGCACAGAGCTAATGACTATCAGCTGCTGGTTTCTGCTGTAAGGAGATGGGAGACTGGACTGTCCTTGTGTCTCAGCAGGGTGGGGTGCATACATTGTACTTATGACACTGTGGACTTCAATCTGATGATTACCCCTACTCACATATCATCTGCGCACTCTTCTGCCTATGTGCAATGAAGAAAATGCTTTAAAATATTTTGGGAAAAAGTAGTTGGGAGGAGGAAACAAAGTGTGTTACCCAGAAGGACTAAATGATGTGTGACATTGATTTTCTTTTGTTTTTGTGCTGGCAGGCCTGTTTATTATTTCAGCAGCCTGAGATAGGAACACTGTGCGCCTATAAACAAGGATAAGGTGTTTGGCTCTGTGGCATGCTGTGTGAACTGAATGTTTGCTTTTCCTGTTGCAAGCTGATAACTCTTTTGGGAACACATTATCACATTTTCATGCTGTTCTACATACCATATGGTCTAAATGTTATTGTCGGTCTTTTTAGTCGTATGTGGTTTTAATTGCAAGCAGAGGAATCTTCAATTGAATCTAAAGCAGTTGAAGCTGCGTTGTTATTTATAAAACGGAATTGAAAAGGAATTCATAAATATCATTAAAGCACACACATTACAGCGTACACACATTACAGGCTGTCGACCCACTTTCTTGTGTTCTCACCAATTCACTTTTACTCTAGCTTTACATTTTAGTGAGTACAGTAGTAGTATATCAAATCCTATTTTAAATTATTAGCTGTGGAATGTAATATAAGCTATTTAATTTAATTATGTAAGCTATTTCTCTATCACAGGAGCTTTAACATTAGCTGTACTTCTGTATCAGTGCTTTTTTTCCCTACAGAAAGCAATGGTGGCCAAATAAAAAGAAAAATGAGGGCGTGATTCAGATTAGTTTAGATTTATTCATCATAAATCATGTCATGCTTAGTATAACATAATATGCAAACTTCCCAATAAGACCTTCAAGGCTGATGCTTTGAAATCATTATGGAGCGTTTTTGCCCTGATTGTCTTTGTGGACATCTAGCAGTATGTCTTTACTTGTAATTCATATGATGCTTTTTGGCAGTTAAATAAATAAATTTGATTAGCTTTAAAAACATGAACTACTGAGTTGGGATTACTAAGTACCCTCGTATGGAATAATCTAATTGTGTGCCGTCATTAGATTAATTGCATCAGAAATGGTTTGCACTTCCAGTTAACTGAAAATAATGATCTTCATAAAAATAACCGCAGATTACCTTTGTTTATTCCCACAAGATGTCACTATTGCTCTAATTCATTCATGTTTGGCCAGTCCGGAGCCTGAAACTAAGTTCTGACAACTGTGGCACAGGGCTCCTCAACAAACCTGTCCCAACCTAAGACTAACCTGTGACAAAAATATTACATTTCATTTACCAAATATTTCTTGTTAATCTATTTTGTGGATTTAAAAATCTAAAGGTAACTTGAAGTGGGCCTCTTAGTTCAGAGGAAATGTGTGATGCAATCACAGAAACCCCCACCAGCCCCTTCTCTAAATTTATCAATGAAGAAAAAAGCTATTCTGTGAAAATTGTTGGGTTTGTCCCTGCACTATGGGGGTGTAGGGGTGAGTTTCCAGAGGTAAAAAGAAGAATAAGAAGTTGTTTTATTAAAATCATTATGACTCAAGAGAAACATCAGGCTGGTTTTGATTCTTGCTATGTATGAATAGTCATTTACATATTTATATGTAATTATTATTATTTATATTATACATAAGTCCATCCAGTGTTATTGTAGTAAAATCTCTACTGTGAAATATGATTATGTGAAGCATTTTGCTCCAGTGTTTACATTACGATCAGTGGTTCCTGTTGGTGCCCCGCTGACAGAGAACTGTGCCCTGATTGGTCCGCCGGGCTGTCAATCAATCGCTGTTTACATCAAACGAGGTGGAAATTCCCGGGTTACAGCATAGACCAGTAGACCACTTCCGCAATAGATGTCTGGGCAGAGAGACGAGGCCACTGCGAGCTGAAAGGTATCCAGACAAAAGACACCTCTTTGTTCTTTTGTTTGTCATTAAACTCCGCTTTCCGACTGACTTAGTGCATCGATAAAAGTATCTGTAGTGGGTAAAAAAAGAAGAGCTAGCGGCTTCCTGTCCCGCACTGTCATCTAGTGTTAGCTAGCCGAGAGCTAACGAGGATGTTGCTAGCGATTTGCATGACAACAGCGAAAACTAATATTAGCCTTCTTCAGCCAATCAAGGTAGCTATCATTTGCTAGATTGTGCTGTATTTCACTCTCGTCCATTGTGTATATGTCTGTTAGCGGAGTTAACGTAACATTTCGTATTTTTTCTTTGCTTTTGTCCTTTATTACTCTCGGATATGAAGGTTGTAGTAGTCATATTTAGCTATTACAAACACTAGCACATTCTTGCCATATGTTTCACTCTGGCAGGGTTAGATCTAACGTTACGGGTGGATTGTTGCTGCTTTTGTCCTCTCTGCTGTCAGTTGGTTTTTTATTGCTTCACCAGGCTTCCCCTATAGTTTACTCCTCCTGCTACAACGTTAAATTATAAACTGACAGAAGGGCATCAAAGGTTGCTTTTTTCCCCCTAGCTTGGTAACTAACGTTTTCATTAGCTACGTTACATACAGTAGCATATCTGAGCGTGTGGCATTTATTTAATCTGCAATCAAAAGTAAAGGGAACACAAATTGTTATATTTCTAAATGGTTGTAATATTGCTACACCATAAATTCTCGTTTAAGGTTATATATTTATTGTAACGTTAGGACTATGAGAACCAAGAGGTAACGCTATTTCCTCTCGTGCTGTAACGTTACAGCTAATGTTTCTGTTCAACTGTTTCCTTCCTCTGCATAAACAGTTGGGTGTCGACATGGGATGTTATTTGCTCTCATGCTGTATCTACTATACTTTCAAATTGCCTCCTATAAGCAGTACACGTTTAACTTTGGACTCAAATGTGATTTGTTCTCAATGCTAAAGTTGCTTCTCTTATTACAAAAGGTGGACACCACAAGTCCTCTGTCCTCCCATGTTTAAAGGTGTTACTATCATCACGTTTTTCACTTTTTTGTCAACTACCCCTGCATTTGAAAATAATCTTATCTTCCGCGGAGTAGCTTCTGGCGCTTTGTTTTTAATTAAGCTGTAAATGACAAGTTGTTCTCTTCTCTCCACAGTTCAGAGGACCATGTCTAGGAAGTGAGCAACGGCAATGGAAGGGAAAGGCCCGTATCGCATCTATGATCCAGGTGGGAGTGAGGTCAGGGCCAGGGAGGAGGCCGGAGGGGGAAGCAGCTATCGACAGCTACTGGAGGAGAACAGCATTCTGCGGGAGCGAATGAAGGGACTTAAGAGTTTAGGTAGGTTCCTAAAGCCAGTATGGTTACTTCAAAGCTGTGGATGGAGGGCTACTCGGGGCACTGTCCATGGGCAGCCCCCTCGCTCTGACATCTTTTCATTAAATGCATGTTGTTTTGTGCAAATGTTTTTTTTTTTTTAATTGAAAACCACATTTGCATATAGCTGACAGTAGTGTTTAATTTCACATGTAACATTCTCACTTGGAGCAAATAATCTCTCACACAATTTAACACTGTCCGTCAATAAAAGGGTGGAAAAGTACTTTGATGGGAGGGTAGAATTTTCATCAGCTGTGTGCTTGGCCATCAAGTGGTATTTCAGACTTGACGTGCTGCGATGATGGCTCAGTTCACAACAACAAAAAACCCACAGATCACTTTGTTCTTGTCACCATTTGGCAACTTGGGACCATTTGGCAACTTTAAAAAAAGTAAACCATCCATTCATAATTTTATTGGTATCTATTTCGGAGTCTCGCGCTCGCCATCCACTCACAACGTAACATTACTACGCTTTGGTGTGACGTGCCTGTTTTGTTTCCGGTGTGGCGTTTTGTAGTTTTTCTAACGTTACTAGTTGTTGCAACAGCATGTGAAAAAATACTACAAAGTTTGATAGGCCAAAAAGAACGTTAATTTCGCAATACATTTTTTTTACGCTGTTATTAATGCGTTTCAAACATAGTATCTTGTTAAGTATATAACAAACGGTGTCCAGCTTGCATAATGTCGCAGCACTAAATTAATCGTTTTGATTTTAACTTGATGCACCCAGAAAGAGGCCATCCATAACAGATTACGTGACTGAGTTACCAGTCAAAATATGCAAATGCAGATGGGAAAATGTAGTTCAACCTGATTATCTTCATTGGTAGTATGTTGAAAAGCTTGCATGCAAGGTATGCCTATTGTGACTCACCAAAGGAGTGCTACTGCACTCAATTTCTCATTATACTTATCATATCACATTTGATAAGTGCTCATGCTGATAGGTCTAGTCTTAGCTAGTGTTTGTTGAAAGAAATAAGTTCAATCAAGTGAAATTCAAATTAAGAGCTGCTGATACAAGATCTCTCTGAAACTTTCAGGTGATTTGCTGGAAGAGTCTCAATCAGAGGCATCAAGGCTTCGGCAGCGAGTGGAGGAACTTGTGAGAGACAACGAGGCCCTGAAGTCCTCCAGCTTTGCCGCCAGTCTGTGTATGGGAGGGCACATTCATGCTGAAACACAAAGTAGGTCACGCATAATCAATGGTAATTGGGAATTAAACTTGTAGACATATTTTCATATTTGTGGATTATTACTCTGGACAGTGTTATAATCAATCGGCATGCTGTTGTACTTTACTGAAACTTACATTAACCTTGGTTTTGATATGACTTACTTCAGGTAGACCCTGTTTACACCCCACTGCAGAGCAGAAGGAGGAGCAAACAAGCTGTTTAGGAAAGACCCTTCAGCCGGAGAAGCCCAATGTAAGTCATTTGTACTGCGAGTGAGTTTTTGGTAAAGGCAGGAACATCTTTATTATTACAGAATTGTAAATAATATTAGCGGCTGACGTTAAAAGAGACTATGACACCTGGCAGCTTTCAACTGGAGGATGTTTACTTTTATTCTTACAAGTTCATCGATGCCATAATAGTCGCTGTGAGTACGATGATGCGACTTTTTGGTCTCGACAGGAGGCGTCAGCAGAGTTTGAGGTCGTGAATGTAGATGGGAAGACTTCAGAAGCCTTGACTGTACGTACCAGTCTTTTTGTGACACAAATTAATATTATATTATAACTAGCAAAATTACTCAATTTCTTTTTTTTTTTTGTAGTTCCAAATAATATTTAATTTGACAAATTTCTGATATGTTATGTTGAGATATCGCAATCCTCTTGATACAGACTCCCAAAAGTAATTTTGCGCCATTTATTTAGGATAAATTCAACCTTGCCTTTTTATAGCCATTTTCTTAATATTAGGAACATATCCTTGGGGTGGTGACTCATAAACAAACTCAATACTGGTAGCTCCAGTCTGAGTCAGCCAGGGGAAAGTCCTGACTAGAATTACACTGCTGATTCATTCACATACTACATCCTAGAGGATGTGTTAATGGGACACTATGCAGGTATATTTGAAGCACACGTTGCCAAAACTAATGTTATTGGCTAGCGTGTCATATTGTAAAATTCTATAGCTTTACTTTGGCATACTATGACACCTGAATAGAATATCTTTGGTCAAAGTGTTACCACAGGCAACAAAATTCTGTAAGATCTAAATTTAGATCCAACAGGATAAACTGGTTTAACTTTTAGATAAATCAGCTGCTGCACTTCATAGAAATAGTAGCATGATGACTCTTACAGCATTTTGATCTTTCAGTCTTGTGCTGGTTGACATACTCCTGTAATTGTTAGCTTTCATACTGCGTTGGATGGAGAGGGAGGACTGACTGACTGGTTACCTGTGTGGTTATCTCCAGGCCGGGTCGGTGGCAGCCATAATCCCTGTCCTGCCTCAGGAGAACATCGAGCTGGCCAGCCAGCTGAAGAGACTAGAGAGCTCCTTCAGCATATTTGCAGAAGAGTCCAACCCGAACCAGCTGTTGGCTCACCTCGGTCGCATGGCTGTGGAGTTTCACCATCTTTCCTCTAAAGTCCAAAAGAATGAGCAGAGGACTTCCCTCCTACAGGTACACAACAACACACAACGACTGTATGACATAAATAAATGCCATACCAAAGCAACCATCACGCTTCTTAGAGTTAATCTACTTCTCCAACATGGCATTATAGGCACTTAAGAGTTGTCCTTTTTTTTTTAATTAGCTTTATACATTGGGAAAATGTGTATACAGAATGATTTATCATGTTTAATTGAATTTCATAAAATGTAATGTATTAACTATAAACTGTTTACATGAAATAATACACTTTAACTTTAATGACATTTCAGATTGTTAGACATGATTATATGATCATTTTAAGGGCCTCATATAATAGTAAAATGTACGAAATCTCTGCAAACTGTAAATGATGTGAGCTGTGTTTCAAGAAAGGAGACTTTTGGTGGTAGATTTCATTTGTTGATAGAGGACAGAATTATTTGTTTTTAATGTAATGACATTAAATGTAATGACATACATTGTTATATTCTTTTCTGACAAATGTTGTTTTCCCACTGCAAACTTAATTTTGGTGTCTTACACAATCCGTTTGGACTTTGCATTTGCATAATCGGTTACAACTACTACTGGATCACACAACCCAAGCTTTCTTTATTGTTTTTACTTGTTTTAACTGTAATAACTTAATTGCTATAGCACATTTCTAAACAATGTTACAAAGGGCTTTACAACATAAGCAGAGTAACAGTTTAACATGGGGGGAAAAAACAAGAGGAGATTGTGGCTTCGTAGCCAGTACTAGTGGAAGTGCATCACCACTTGGAGCTTCTGAAACATATTATGGCCTAATTTAAATATACAAAAGTAAAGCAGTATTTGCAGGGGATTTGGTCATGGTTTTCAATATGTGGACTGAAATATAGGACCATATGTCTGGAAAGTATCTTGTTTGTTCTAGTATCTTGTTCCTTAGAGGTGGGAGGTATTTCCTCACAAATCTGCTCATACACATGTACAGTATCCAACATAATTTTACTCCAGTAACTTTTGCATTAGGTTAAAGGTAATTGATTCTGTATGGGCATACAGTTGTAAAAGATAAATCTATTTTCTTTTTTGGTTTTGTAGACTCTATGTGAGCAACTCAGACAGGAGAACAACGAGCTTCGAAAGAAAATGGAAGAGGATCATCATATCAGGAATCGAGATTTGGAACAGCTGAGGTAATGTTTCCTTCTCTTTTACGTTTGACTGGGCTTTGTTGCTTCTGCTGGAGTAGAAACGGTATTGTTAGTAAGGTCAGAGACAACATTGTGAGACCTGCAGATAATACAAACCCCTCATTCTCATTTCTCTGGTCTATTTTATTTTTTAACTGTGAGACTATTTAGTTTCTCATGACCTTTTGAATGCAACGTTAATCAACCCGCCATTAATGTTTTGGATGACCAAACCCTACACGACTTTTACTTTGTCTTGGATGCTGACCAGCAACAATGCTTTCACTTTTGATGGAGTTATTCCACTGCTTTCTGTTAGCGTCATTGTGCCCAGTGGGTATCGTAGGTTCTTCCCAAAAGTGTGTAAAAACTTCAACAAACTCTGGGAAGGGACATTGCTCACAAACACTATCATTTTCATTTTCTTGCCAATTCAGGCAGGAGAATCAGAAACTTAAGGAGCTGGTCACGGGAGCCGCCGCCACAGCAGCAGCAGCAGCAGCAGCATCGTCTGCAGCTCCTTCTGACACCGACGCTCCAGAGGCCAAAGAGGAGCCTGTGAAGGAGGAATCCGCCGCTGTAAGACCCAAGATGGAGGCCACCACACCGCAGAAGGTAGTTTAAATTCAGTTACATAGTAAATCATTTTTTTTATGTACAGACACACTTTGCCTCCATATTAATAAATCTGACATTTACATAACAAATACATTTTTAGTTAAAACTTTTTTCTCTGTTTTAGCAATACAAGATTCTTCTGAATGACCTTATTTAAAAGTCCTCCGCTCAGTAACTCATACCTCGTTGGATTAGAGTAACAGAAGAATGTTGTGGATAAGGAAATGTGTTGTGTGCCCCCAGAGTGGAAAAGCTGCAGAGAAAACCCCAACTAAACCTTGTGATGTAGAGGTGTATGAAAAGAAAATCAAGCTTTTGGAGAAGCAGAGAAAGGATGTGAGTCTTTTTTGCTCTTACTGCTCATCCTCTTTTGCCATAGAGGAAAGTCTGTGTGCATTTAGTTTCCTATATGTTCAGTGTCATTTATTTTTTCACTTTCTGTTGCTGCATACAGGTACTGGAGGTGAACAAGCAGTGGGACATTCAGTGGAACTCCATGAAGTCACAGTTTGAACAGAAGGTACAGTAATGACTCTACAACTGTTGTGAAGGATGTGGGAAGACATTACTGTGTCCTCTACTGATATAGAGCTGCTGAAGGAGAACTAATACCTAATTTTCTCCAAATTCTTCTGAAAAACGTTAACATGTTTGTCATTTCAAAATCTTACCTCAAACATTTAGTTTACTTTTGTGACATCACATCATTTGAATTGTATTATTTTTAGGAACTCTTCGCCATGCCACAGTTGTTATTGGATTCAAAGTACTAATAAATTGTACAGAAATTGTTCTACATGTCCTGTACAAAACGTACATTGGAGTATTTATTCTGCGTTTTTCATGAAACTGTCCTGACCCAAAATAATGTGTCCTTAGAAAGACAGTTCTTTATCTGTTGCCATAGGTTGAATATAGGGTTGCAACAGTATGATATAAAAAAAAATGTTGCGGTGCACTGTACAATATTTTATTATTATTATGATCATCATCATCAGTTACAATGATCCTGAAGGCATAAAAACAGGGCTTTGTGGCATTTTTGCAATTCCTGTAGATAAGCAAATGTACATGGTATATTCTTTTATCATGGTTTTTTTATTTTTATTTTTTTCTTAAGAAGTGAAATGACAGATGGCAGGGATTTCGTAATTTGGGAATATCTTCAAAGAACAGAGGACTCTGATGTTAGTGTGCAACAGTTGGCAGTGAAGCAGCTGCGTGTGTGTGTTTTCTATATGCTTGTCCAGTGGAAAGGTGCAATCTTGCAATAGCTCGCTATCTGAGTATACTTACCACAAGCCTGTCACACCTCAGTAAGAATTCCCCTCACCTCTCTGGTACCCGCTGACTTCCTCCTGTGGTGCAGTCAGAGGGCAGCAGAGACACACATGTACACACTCTCACACTCGTACTCACACACCTCTGCGTGTGCACACCCGCAATCATGAACAGACCTACATTCACACTTTGTTGAGACGGGGACACCATGCAGCCTTGGGTTTAGACCACAGAACCCTAGATATATACATTTGCGTCATTAGGTTTGTTCATATTTTATACAAAAACAGAATTGCGTGTGTTTGCAAATGTGTCCTTGTTGCTGTGGTTTAGTTTATAATTTCACAACACTCCTATCTAAGGCCGTATCCTAACACATGCAACAGCTGATGTTTATCTTAACCAGAGAGTTGTTATCACTGAATCATTTTTTTTATTTTCATTTTTTTGGTAGTTTGTGTTAATGAGAATTGTCTCACAGAATTGGGATTAGTAGACTCAGTGAATGCTGTCCTATAACTAAATGGTTTACATTGTCCCTCAGATCACAGACCTCAGACAACGGCTGGCTGAGTCCCAGAAAACTGTGCTTGAGCTGGAGGCAGAGCGAGAGCAGAGGCAGCGCGACTACGACAAGAAGCTGCTGCTGGCCAAGTCTAAGATTGAAAATGTACAGGTGAGAGTGCAGGGACACAAAGCTAAGGGGAAATGGGTCAAACATTTTAAAGGTGACATATTACACAGCATTTTCAGGTTCATACTTGTATTTTGTGTTTGTACTAGAACATGTTTACATGCTTTGATGTTCAAAACACTTCATTTTCTCATACTGCCCATGTCTGGTGCTCCTGTATTCACTCTCTGTCTGAGACGCTCTGTTGGTGCATCTCTTTTTAAGCCACCCCCGTGAAAAAACACAGTCTGCTTTGATTGGTCAGCGGGTTTACACATCTGAGTTTCCTGGAATCTCCACTGTCTTTGCACTTGTTGCAGCTGGAAACTGACTGCAGCAGAGTATATAGCAGGACTTTGTACCGTGAGCAATCTCCAATAAAGGCTTCTAAACAAAATACTACGCAATTGGAGATGTACTAGCAGAAATGTGACCCAAAATTGGGGAGAAATGACCAACATTGGCCACAAATCTGCCATCAGCATTCAGCTACTTAATAGTTAGCAGTAGGCTAATGTTAGTTTGTAATGACAATGTTTGAGCAGCTCTTTCTACCATCAAAAATAATAAGGCAAAATACTACCCAACCAGACATGTTTAAAAAGTAATGTGACCTGCAACTGGGGAGAACTTAACAACACTGGGAGCCAGGGTTACAGGTTTCCCTAGCGTTGGCACACAGCTACTATAGTTAGTAGCAGTAATAGAATATAACAGCACTATTAACAGTAAAAAAAGGCTTCTAAACCATATACTACATAATGGGAAATATTTCCAGAGTAATGTGACCCGGAATTGGGGAGAATTTAACATTGGCAGCCAAGATTACATCTAGCGTGTAGCTACATGCAACAATGTTAACACCGCACTAGCTTTAAAAAAACACTGCAGTAGTTTGTGCCTGGAGCAGATGACCAATCATAGAAGGCCAGGTATAGGCCACGTTTATGAAATCGGACAGTATACCTTTATAGATATGACAGAAAATACAGAAAGCATAATAGGTTGCCTTTAAATCCCATAACACAGAATCATGGGGGAAAAGGACAGCTTCAGGATACTTTTAATGACAGGCGTTTCAATGTTTTGGGTGTGTATACGTCAGGGGGAGAAGGAGTGCCTCAACTCGGAGACCACTGAGCTGAAGCAGAAGATTCGCTACCTGCAAGATCAGCTGCTGCCCCTCAGCAAACAGAGGGAGTACCAGGAGAAGGAGATCCAACGCCTCAACAGAGTGAGTTCTCTCTCTCTCGCTCTCTCTGCGCAGCTCTTCCACTGATACATTTTCTTCTGTGTAACACTGTTTTTGTCTTCCTTCAGGCTTTAGAGGAAGCCTTAAACCTGCACACCCCTTCATCTTCCCAACAACCACCTGGTCAGGGTAACTTTGCCGATGCAGCCAATAACCTGAAGAAACAGGAACTGCTCACTCAAATTGCTGTACTAAAGGAACAGGTCAGACAAGCAACAAAACATAATCACATACATGCATTCTTTTTCAATTAAACAAATATTCTCTCAACTGATTTTTAATTGTTTTTTACTTCAGGTAAAGATCTTTGAAGAGGATTTCAGAAAAGAGAGGAGTGACAGGGAGCGAATGAATGAGGAAAAAGAGGACTTGAGGCGGCAAGTTGAGAGACTCCAGGGTCAGATTACAAATTTGACCAATCAGGTAAACTATGTTTAAAGCATACTCTCCTATACTTGTGGCATGATTTATGCTTTAGATTTTCCTGTCTAATGTGGAATTTGTTTTTTGTTTTTATGTGTGTTATTCAGCTTCATCAGGCACAGAACGAGTGTCAGAGAGAACGTACGGAAAGATGTAAACTGGAGAGACTGCAGATGCAGCCTCACAAACAGGTACTGGCTGCAGCTCAGGTCTGAGCCTGGTAGTGTTGCAGACAAATCTTAAATGAAATGGTGCCGTAAGCCTGCATAGGTGATACGGCCATTTTGCCCATGCTTTCAAGTCATTAATTAGGGCCAAGGCATTCACTGAAAGTTACTCTACAAGCCTTTGGGATACATCTGGCAGTAGGAGAATTTATCTTGCAGACTAGTGCCCCCTAGTGATAGAATGCAGTCACATAGATATTAACTGTTCACACTGAACAAATAATACTCCAGCACAAGAGCCTCACTCCGGCTAGGTTGTTTGTCAGTGCATTCAGGATCAGCGGGTGGAACAGTCCCACTCCTCAGTGGGAGGCAGCTGCAGTAGCGTTGAAGGTTAGCAGTGGCCCATGCCATGACAGGGCCACTGCGCTCGCTGAGAGTAGCAGCCGTGCACTGATTGGGGATCACGTGTGTACTTGTGATCCCTCGTAGGGGCAGCAGCAGGAAAGACGTACGTCAGACCCCACGTCAGGCTCAGTGAACGGCCCGCTGAGCCCTCCCTACTGTGGTCCCTTTGTGCAGGTGGGACCGCAGGGCCTTGAGGGCTGGCCCATACACTTCCCTCCCCGGATGCCCAATGCAGCAGGCGCCACAGCCGCAGCCGCCGCAGCACCACCCCCTGTACGAGACTTCCAGCCTGTTACCCCGGTAAGGGTCCTCTAAGGCCCCTCTATCTCTGTCTCTGGACTGACTCTGGTTCACTGAGGAAACAAGGCTACTTTCTCTCTTACCTCTACTCCCCTTAACAAGCAGATGTAATCGGGTCTACCTGTAGCTCAACCTAGCCACGCTTAAATTCAATAACCATTGTTGGGTTAAGGCAAAGACTTTGAGGGCTGCTGGTGGTGAAGAATGGGTGTATTTAGTGATTTCAACTAATGTGGTGCTTACTCTTTGGTCAGGGTTTTCCTTGGCAGTCGTCATTCCCGCAGCCGAGAGGGGCCAGAGCAGTAGGAGAGAGTTCAAGACCACCGCCAGAGAATGCAGGTATGGTACCGCCAGCAAAGTGCAACATTTTGTTCTTAATGTTTGTTATAAATCACATTTTTGCAATGTTTCATTGCTAAAAAATAATTGGGGTGTTATTCAGTATTCTTCCTTATTGTAAAAAGACCAGTACCAACAGTGTGTTTGTAGTAGTAATCCATCCCTCAGTACGAGTTCCCTATCTGTGGCTATAAATTCAAATTTTATAGTAGTGCTGTCAGTTAAGTGCGTTAACGCAAACCCATTTTAACGGCACCAATGTTTTTATCGCAAGATTAGCGTTCTTTTTGGCCTAGCAAACTTTGTAGTTTTTTCAGATGCTGTTGCAACAACTAGTAACGTTAGAAAAATGTAGAATATTGCCGTCATTATCCTTTCTTGCAAATCCTCATCGACTCATGAGATTACACCACAAAATGTATTCATTTCACATGAGAAGTGTGTAGCAGCAAAGTTTGTGCCTGTGAAGATGATGCAGTCTCGTCCTTTGTGTGTCTGCAGACCAGTCCGCGGCAGCGGCAGCAGCTGCTGCTGCAGCAGCAGGAGGATTTGGAAAAAGGGACAGACAGAATATTGACCCTGGAAAGCACTAACGCATCACCGTACCCACCAAATGGAGTCTGAGTAGTAGCATGAAATCAGTTTGTTTTTGAGTTGACAAGGTGTGATTTGATCTATAATTTTCCTACTGAACTGTAGATATCCTATTGTAATGTTGTTTATACTTGCGTTTTATAAGGCTATTTGTGAAACACTTCGCTATTCTGAATATATGTACATGGAATATTATTTAGATTTTTTTAACAGGAACTGAAGTCATTTGTTAAATAGGTTGGAATAATTAGCATTGTTCATTTTTTTCCAGGAACTATACCTATGTGCTTGTATCTCTGCAAGTGTGTCACAACTTGACACATAGTTAGTTACTTGTAGGGCTACAGGAAGCCATTCCCCAATAAGACAACATATACTCATTCCAACAATGAATGAACATATAGGTACATTGAATCATAGAATTTACAATGTGAATGTTGATTGATTTATGAAGATTGCTTCCGTACCATCGATGTTATAGAAATGTCCCATACGTGTAACTGTTTAAAAGTGGTTGTTGAAAAACAAAAATTTTGGGAAATGAATTTTGATGGTTTCATAACAAAAACATGATTGTGATTATTGATAATTTATTTATAACCTGCTGTTTTGATAGTTGCATTGACTAAGTGTAAATCATTGTCTTTAGTAATGCTGTTCTTTCTATGTTGTTAGTGTAATCCCAATATATTGGAGCTATTGACATTGTATGTTTGTATCAGACACAATACACAATGCACAGTACATACACAACCTTTTTTTTCCCCATGATGATGGACCTAATCTCATTAAACACAACACTTCTACTTGACCACAATTGATTTGATGATTTGACCACTCATTCATACTCATCTTACTGCATCCTGTTCTATTGCCCACAGTTTAGCCCCAACGTAGAGTATTCAGAAGTTACAGCACCAAAACCTGTAGGCAGCAGCGATGAAGGTCTTCCTCTTCATACATTCCATGTTTACTTATTGAGTTGTAATCAGCGCAATAGTACACCTAGTACTGATTAAGCAACAGAAAGGGGAAGATTTTAATTGGTATTTTGAGGCCCTGGATCTGGTGTTGCAGTAGTACAGCCGCTCCTCAGAGGAAAACCTGGCGTTGCGCCACTTCAACAACCAGCAATCCGTGCCGCGCCGACTGTCCCGTGTACTGATGTAACATTAAGTCAAGAGGCCTGATAACAGATATAGGATCCACACCTCAAGTTGTTTCCATTTTGAAAAGGACGATCCAATCTCAAATCGAGCCATTGTTTTAACTGAATACCCATTAAATTTTCTTTAGTGTATGTCAGGTAGTCAGATGAAGGGCTTCAAAATTTGTGCAGATGAATTAGAAAAGGCTCCAGTTTATCAAACATGTTACAGGGAAGAAATTCCAGATGTGTGAGAGCTGAAACTAGAAGAATTGCACTTTGAAAGGTATGCTGTAATAAGTGGCAGTTGTATTTTCTTGGTTTGTAGCCCTTTTTCTTTTTTGCTGTAGGCAAAAGCACATGTGAGACTTTTTGTATTTGACTGGCTTAATAAATCTATTCTAAATGTCAAAAAGCATCTTACCCTGCTTATTCATGTTCAGTTTTTTCCCCATTTTTATTGCACAATAGAAATGTCACGGCACAAATTTGCTACATCATGTTCACTTTTCCATGACGTGACACCCAGATTATCAGTTTCTCGTAAAAAAAAAAAAAAAAAAAAAAAAAAAAGGAAACAAAGGTCAGGTCATTAGTGTGTTCTCTATGATTTATTAGAAGTACATAACATTTAGGCTGTAATGACTAACAGTTCCTGGGATGAGAAGATGACATGATGCTGTGGGATTTCAGGGTAGCTCGAATGCACTAAAGAGCTGGCCTGAACCCCAGAGTCAGAAGAGGCACCACAGACTTCCTGTTTTCAAGCCTCCTCTTCATTCGACATGCCATCTTCATGTATCAGAATCTGTCAACATTTACTCCTTTACATTCTACACTAGCTCTACTCGTCCTGTGTTTATCATTACAGGTAATTCATTAGAGGGACAATATCAAATGTTAAATCCGAGCTCTAATTAAACACCTCCTGTGTGTATAGTTGGAGCAGGTATTTGCGAATGTCAGCTTGGACCTCAGAAATGTTGACACTCGGATGCCACCTCATTGCTGGCTTTCCGTCTGGTCCCACCAGAAACTTTTCAAAGTTCCACTTGATGTCGCTGAGCTTCACAGGGTCCCAGAACATTCTGCTGGGGTTACCCAAGATGTCTCCAACTGGAGGGCAGGAGTTCTGCATGGCATAAAGCACAAGATTATAATAAAAGAGCAGCAAAGTCTGTGCACTGTCAAGTGACCAACCACCTCACAGAGCTGTATGGGCCCAGAAACGACTTGGATTGGACGATTTTGTTAAGTCAATTAATAATGTTCATGACGCTTTAATAACTTCTTGCTCTTCATGCATTACAGGAAAAGTAGTGGGAATGTTTTCCAGTGGATCATACATCAAAAATCAAAGACCTATTCATATCTAATAATAGCTAGTTGTAGATATAGATAGATGTTTGTCTGATGAGTTTGTGCATAGCTGGAGTACTAAATAGCATTAGCAGTGGTAGAAGAAGTATTCAGATCTTTTACTTCAGTAAAAGTAGTAAACACACAGTGTAAAAATACTCTGTTACAAGTCCTGCAGTCAAAATTATAAAGAAAAAGTACAAAAGTATTAACACCAAAATACACTAAAAGTGCCAAAAGTAAACGTACAGATTATGCAGAATGGATAATTTCAAAATAATATCTCATATTACTGGATTATAATTAGGGATGCATTTCTGTGTATACATTGCTAATGTTGAAGCTGGTAAAAGCAAGACTGATTTTCAACTACTTTATCTACTGACGGACGTGTAGTTTAAAAACATTAAATTATATTTTATTAAGTGTATTCATATTTTGACTTTGTAAAGTAACGAGTAACTAATGTTAAACACATGTGGTAGAGTAAAAAGTACAACATTGGCCTTCAAAATGGAGTAAAAGTATAAAATAGCAAGTAAAGTACAAGTAGCTCATAAATGTACTAAAGTACGGTACTAAGTTACATTCCACCTCTGAGCATCTATAAACTACTTCACATACACACACACACACACACACACACACACACACACGCAATAACATACCTTAAGGAAAGTGAAAACCTCTTGCTCGTCTTTTCCATTCACATCACCTTTCTCGAACAGCAGGAAGTTGGGAACAAATCCATTGCCCGGTCTAACATGCCTGGAATCCAGAAAGAGGGCAGCTTATCAGTAGATGTGCCTCTGAGCACTTTGTGGCTTGGCAGCAGCCCTAGATTCACTACAAGCTGAGAAAACTCCACACAATTCTGTTGCCATGGCTTTGCTATGGATAGAAGATGACTGATGGAACCTGAGACATACATCCTGAGCGTGTTAGAGAGGCCTCGAACAGAAACTGAGCTTATTGCCAAAGAAGGTTTTATCTGATGAAGCTTTGCTGATTGACAGAGGATTTACGAATATTGCAAATTCCTCTCTACATCCAGCTTTGAAGGTTTTATGTTACAGAACATTACAATATATACACTGTCTTGTGAAAAGCTAGCGATTTAAATTTAGGAGATTCTCATGTTCTCACATTTTTTTACTTCTACTGGCTGAAAAACATTCCAGTATTAAAAAGGACTTACGTTTCCAAAAAGCTGATATTTTCTTTCATTCATTTGCATTTAAAGAGAAACATTTCTCACTTTAAACCTGGCAGAATTTCCTGGTTTGTCCCTGGTTCCTGTTTCCCAAATTGGTTGCAAGGGAAGCCAAGAATGGTGAGTCCAAGAGGTTTCAGCTCCTCGTGTAGTGCATTCAGTTCTGATAATAGAAAGTGTAATATACTCAGGTAAGAAAGCTTGTTTTTTTATACTGAAAAAGAAAATAATGATGCCAGTCGGGCCGTTTCTTACCCACATACTGGAAGGTGTATCCTCAGTATGTGGCCACGTTGATGAAGAGGACACTCTTGCCCTTGTAGTCACTGAAGTTCACAGTGCGACTCTGGTTTAGAGTCTTTGCCTGGTATTTGTAAATGGTGTCATGTGTGTATTCACACCGCTGGAAGTGCATACACAGGTCAAAGCAGGTTATGTATTTGTTTCAACAGATAACACAATCATCCATCAGTATTTATTTTGTGTAGAAGGTTGGCTTATGAAAGAAGCTTTCTTTTGTATGCATTTCTTACAAATGATGGACTGGATATCTCCATTATTTTCCTTAGTTTATAATTATCTACAACGCCCATTTTCTAGCCAATAGTAGGCTTTGACCTCTCTTACTTCATACAAATGTTTGATTATGGGTGGTGCGCTGTTGTAACATTTCAATCACCTACTACTTTTAAATGATTTTTTTTCCACCTGAGACAATTTCATTGAACTTTAAAAACAAATCACAAACATTAATACTACACATATAGTTGCAGCCCTACATGTGTCCCAAATATATGTATACATCTTATATTTAAAACAAATACTTGTAATGCATTGAAAAGATAAACCAAACAACTCCACTGTTGACTATTGACTGTTTACAGGGCAGTGTGACCATTTGCAATGCAAACACCAGGGGCCTATTTCCCAAATGGACCCCAAAGTCTCGACCAAAAACATCAGTAACAGCTGCAACACTTTGACCTTTCTCCCACCTACTACCTCGGTTGTTATGTGGGCTAGGCTATTGACATCTGTCCAACTGGAAAACACAAGCCCAGTGTCAACAGAGCCGTGGGACATTGTTATTAAAGAACCAGAGGCACATTAAGAGCACTCACAGATCTCAGTTTATTTATACCCATTGGGAAATATTGCCATCTATATCTTGCAATAAACCATACCAGGCATAATTGTATACATTATAAGAGGTGGGAAAGAGAGGCTGGGACTGTCTGTAACATGGGTGTCCTTGTTACATTTGTGTTATATGTCAATTGTACAAGCATGTAGACCACTGAGGCCAACATTTGTCATTATTTAAAACAGTACTTGTAGTTGATACACTTAAAAACAAGCTGCAGAAAATAGTTGTTATCAACTTTTTGTTGTGGCTGATTGCCTCATATGCTGAGAGAATGCCCGGCAAGCCCAGATGTCACACTAATGTCAACACTACATGGAACATGAGAAATGACAGATGCTGTTAAATACCAAGCAAAATAGGCTACTATGTAGAAGTTGGATTGTACATTCCCTACCATCTTGTTTACCAACATTTAGGTCCTAAATCTAATTATGACACTATTATGTCCTTCACTTGCATGCAGGTTACTTTGTAGGTCATATCATACATATTTAAATGTATTGTAATAAAATGTAATGAAAAAGTATTCTTTGTTTAAAAACAAAGAATACTTTTTTCCTGCTTCAGTTTAACACAGCGCAGGTGCATTGTTAGAAAATAGGTGATGTCATCTGGTCTTAACACAGCCTATATACATCTGGATTGCTAAAATGAAATTTGCTGTGCGTGTGTGTGCATATCAACAGGTCGCCTAGGCCTACCTGTGTGAAGGCTGCTTCGGCGTCGCAGGGTCGCAGCAGACCGAGCAACAGCAGCGGGAAGATGTGTCGCATCATGCCCTCCTTCCCTCGACACTCGACTGGTCACTGTCAGCTTCTCCCTGCTTCTCCCCCAGGATTAATGAACTCCTCTGGAAGGGGGCGAAGTTGGCGCACAGCTGGCTCGGATGACGCCCCCTGCTGACGTAACGGTGTACCATTCAGTGATAGGCCGCTTAATAGAGCAGTCATGTTTGGTGGGCTACTTAGCCAAATGCCCTGTGAGTGGCTGACAGGCCCTTTACACAGGATTCAGTTTAGATAAAGCCACATGCATTCAATTTACAGAAGGGTAACAAAAAGCCATAATACATTTGTGAATTTGCCCAGTCTCTTTGAGGTATTTAAAAATATATATTTCACATGTGCCTATGTTATGATCCCAGAGTGACGGACCCTGGTTAATTGGGAAAAAAACCTCATGAGCTAGGACACTATTACAGCAGTGATTATTTTTAAGGAAATATAGGCCTTACAGGTAGGTTACACTCTAGGCTATGACTCAGAACTGTATAAGATCTAGCTATAGCTTATACAAATCAATACAGCATAGTATCGCAATATTTTAAGTGGCAATACTGTATCGATACACAGGCTCCAAGAATCGATCTTTTATATATCTTGGTTAGTTTGACTGCTTGATAATCCCATTTAGCAGCAATAAAATTGAAGTGATATGAACAAACAGAGAAATGTATCTTTTTAGATAAAACAGAAGTTGACAAAGTTTCCTTTTGGAGACGTTTGAAATTGGGAAAAATTTGAAGTTGGAAAAAAAGTCATAAATCGCAATATATCGCGGAATATTGCAATATGTTTTAAATCGCTATAATATTGTATCGTGGCATAAGTATCGTGATGATATCAGAACAGGAGGCGTCTGGTGATTCCCCCCCCCCCCCCCTACGGCCTATATCCAAATTTGACTAGCCTATCTTTTACAGTTACAATTTTATTTAATTGGACTGGCAAAATGATTAAATAAAAAAATATGTTTAAGTTTTCAAGCAAAATTAGTCTGGTGTGAGCAGCTGCATCTGTTGGTTGAAAGGTAAAAACCATAACGTTATGCTTGTTCACTTGCCAAGCATTCATTTTGGTAGTAGTTCATCTCTTCTTGGGTGTGGGGCTGGAAGTTTCATTATTGTCCACAAGAGGTCAACATTGAGCACACTGTTTCTGTTTCCTCAAAGGCCAGACGACTAGCTGTGACATCAATGCCAGCTAGCTAGCTAGCAAGCAGTGCATACAGTGTGCCGACGGACTAGGCTGCGCTGCTTAGAGATGGCGTCCCTTCTGCAGCCAGATAGAGTTGTCTATCTGGTTCGTGGAGAGAAAAGGATTAGAGCCCCTTTATCTCAACTTTATTTCTGTCGCTACTGTAGTGAGCTACGGTCTCTGGAATGTGTGTCTCACGAGGTACGATAACGTTTTTCCATCATGCTCAAGCTAGCCGTTAGCTTAATTTAGTCAGCAGCTACTTTGTTGTTAGCCGGCTTGCTAGTAGCTTTGACAGGTAGGTGGGATTAATCTAACCAACTCGCGTATTGTATGGCTAAGCCCCATGTCAATCAAGTTTTTTCTCAACAGTCTACTCATATCATTGGCTGCAAGCGACGGTTTAACTTCCGTGGGTCTTGGCGTTATGTTGAGCCCAGCATAAATGAGCGAACAACTTGCTATTTTTTTAGCTTAGCGTTCAAGTGTTCGCTTAGCTCATTCACAAAGAATATGTCGGACAAGTAAATCTATTTGTTAACAACATTAGTCCACCCTGTCTACCGTCCTGGCTATTAAAATCCGTCTTGTTAACGTGGCTCACAGTTACGGACACCACACCCAGAGTGATTTAGATTTTGCACCTATTGCAACCTCAGGTCACATCAGTGACTTTTCTTTGTCAACATGGGGTTGCTTAACGTAACAGAGAATACAAAAAACATCAAGCTTTCCTCCTGAAAACAATATTCAGCTCCCATCTTCGTCATTGTACAACACTGCCCAAATACATGCTAACGATGTTTGATGCTAGTCTTTGATGATCCTAGTTGGGAAGCCACTGTGTAACAATAACTGTAAAATGTGGTTGCACAGTTTGACTGACTGTTCTTTTGTACCCCTGTTTTGGTGATCAGGTGGACTCCCACTATTGTCCAAGCTGTCTGGAGAACATGCCATCTGCAGAGGCTAAGCTTAAAAAGAACAGGTGAGACTGACATGCACACATAAAAAAAAAAGATACATACATACATACAGCACTGGTGTAGGTCACTGTTGAGATGACTGGTGTCCATACTTAATCATGTTCATGTCGTTAATGCCCTTTCACTCATTCCTGATTATCTGTGCTCTGCTGTAGGTGTGCAAATTGTTTTGACTGCCCAAGTTGCATGCACACGCTGTCTACGCGAGCCACAAACATCCCAGCTCCTCTGCCTGATGATCCTACCAAGACGGCCATGAAAAAGGCCTACTACCTGGCCTGTGGCTTCTGTCGCTGGACCTCCAGGGACGTGGGAATGGCTGACAAATCAGTTGGTGGGTGCTGATACAGTGTAGACACATGCATGTGGTCATATTTACTTCAAATACCAGTAAAAAAGCATTAACATTACAATTTTACCACAATGTGTCCAAGTCCTGCTATGCATAGTCTCATGCTCTCATGGTTAATTTTGTTCATTGCAGCCAGTGGTGGATGGCAGGAGCCAGAGAACCCTCATACTCAACGGGTAAGTTTTTGCCTGTAGCCATTTCAATTCTCACAAGTTTCTCACATGCTTCCTGATCATGCATTACTTATTTTTGAATAGATATGTCTCTGAATAGGTGACACAAAGTCAGCCAGAAGCAAAAGCAAACTAAGCAGTTGCTTAGTTGTTGATGTTGCAAATGTGCCACAAATAACAAACTATAAATGCCCTATTCTCAATTTCAATACTTCAAGTGGTTATCTAAAAAAGCAAATGATCTCGTAATTTTGTGCTGTGGTGGAAGTTTCTTGTACAGCGAGAGAGGAATTTGTTGGAAGTGAGACTCTGTGGAAACAGAATAAAGACAGGCTGCAAACTGAATCAAGGTTTAGTCTTCGGTGAAGGTTTAATTGTTTTCTGCAGAGAACAATCAAAATGACAAGAACTTTTTGCACAAAGCACAAAGGTACAGAGTGACAAGAGTTCTGTGTGAATACAATAAGTAATAGACTTCTTTATGTCCCGTGCCCCCAGAGAACAGAATACCTTGTTTCGACAACAGTCTAATCTTAAACATAACAATTAATGGATCTCAGGCAGAGAGCTGAATCTATTATGTCCTTCATCTGTTCCTTGTGGTTCAAGTTTTATTTACCGGTCATTCTATCTTAGCTGAGAAAGGAACATTTTGTCTTTAGGTAGGTCCATGGCTCTGACCTAGGACCTGGTAACATAAACATATCTCCCAAGACACCTGTTTTTGTGTGGCATTTGTCCTTAGGGGATAAATGCAGTCATAACAAATTTAGTTGTCTCCTACAAGGAGAACACACTGAGGACAGATACAGAAGTCATATACTCTGAGAGGCATTGGAGATCTTATTATGAGTAATTAATATGAAAATCATTGCTTAAATGTAAAATCATTGCTTGAATGTGATTTTCCCATTCCATTGCGTTTTTTTATTTTTTACACCTTCAATTGTACAAAATCATTTTTGGTGTTTTAGTGATTGTAATAGCAGTTGATCATTATTCTGCACCACATTTTACAAGTTAAATTAAAGTCTGTCAACCAATTACACAATGCCTCCTGGATAATTGTGACATAAAAGTACATCACAGATCTAAAATCCCGGTGTGCTGTATTCTACAGTTAGAATAGAAAACACTTTATTGTCACTGAGGGGGACATCTGTGTTGGTTATAGTGCTACAATCTGTTGCTTCACAATACAAACATGTAACAGAGATGTCTATTGCACAGGTGAGCAATGTGTGTTCCCTTTTAAATTATATCTTCGTACCTCAAACCCTGCAAACTGTTGTGTAACCGGACAATATGTGGTGCTAGGACACTGGGTAAAAAGAAATACATTGATGCATTGGTGACTAGTCTCTGAATGAAAATATTTGTTTCCAACAGATCAACAAACTGATCGAGTATTACCAGCAGCTGGCCCACAGAGAGAAGCAGGAGAGAGATAGGAAGAAGCTGGCCAGGAGACGACAGTGCATGCCTCTGGCGTTCTCGGTACTCTACTCCGTCTGGGCCCAGTTCAGCCTTTCTAAACATTCCATACCTTCCTCTTAACCTTTTTTAAATGTCAAACAGCTGTTGTCTCACTGTAATCTCTTACAATGTGTACAGGTACTGTCGTAGCAGAATGTATATCAACAATTCTATGCAATTGAGATATTTATTTGATAGAGGTTCTCTTAATCTCAATAACATTACCAAAGTTAATCTCAAAGTATGTGCCATTGAGAATATTATATAATTAGCTCACTTTTAATCAAAGCAGGATCTATATCAGCTGCTGTAGTGCTTGGTTGGAGTGCAAGATTTACACCATGTCTATAGTAAGGCGGATAAATATGAAAATGCTGTTTACTTGTGGAAACATCAACATTTTCTGGTTGCATTCAAAATGTTCTCCAGCCACATTGAAATTCCAAAACGACAGCAAAAAGTCAGCTTAGTCCGTCTATAGGGCAACGGAATCTAGTTGCCCTGGTGTGGACATGGTCTTCATGCTTCTTGAGCTCGCTGGGTCATGGTTTTACACCTCCTGCATTCTGCTTCTACAAAGATTCACATTCAATAATGCAAACCCGTCTTTCTAACTGTGTAATGGAACCATTTGAAACACTTGCGCTGTGATGTCCTGCAGTTGTTTTCCATCACTGATGCATTTCTGTTGCTGTTGCATGTCACCAAATGCCACTAATGGTTCCTAAAGTGCTTTGGTTTCACCTTGTTGTTTATTCTCTCTTTTTTTTTCTTTGCTTATGCACTCTGACATTTTGATTTTTGCTCCCCAGCAACACACTATACATGTGGTGGTGAGTTGTATTTTTCACAACTTGGATAGTCTTCTTTAGAGTAGCACTGTCTTGTCTTTTACCTCTGTTTGTGTCTAATCCCTTACTGAGTAACCTCACAGATCACATGAATGTCTCCTTGGGTAAATGAGACTGAGATCCACACAATGGGAGCCTTTCTCGTGGTTAGAGGGAGAGAAGAAATAGAAGAATATGTTGAAGTCTGTGCAACCAGATCAAAATATTTGTTATACCAATTAAGTCCTGCACCCTCAGTCTGTCTGAGTTGTCACAGCGTCTCTCCCACTATCCTGGGCAGAAAGGCTCTTGTTTGGTCTCTTACCACAAGACAAATGGAATTGTTTTTGGCTTATTCATTTATTTAAATGACAAATACAATTCTTAAAAAAATATATATACTATAAATAAAAAATACTCCTTTTGGGGTCGATACTTTGTGTTAAAAGTAGTTATGTAGAAAAATGGTTTTGTAATTTCATAAATTGTCTTGAGTTCTGCTTTATTTTTAATAGGGAAAATGCTTGATCTTGTTGCCCCCCTCCCCCTTCATCTATTCAGGAAAAATATGGCCTTGGAACCAGACTGCAGAGGCAGAGACCTGGAGCTCCCATATCAAGCCTGTCTGGCCTGTCGTGAGTGGTCTTTTGTTATATACAGGGAATTACTGCTGCTTTTGACTCAACACATGAAACACTTATGTTCATAGTATAGTACATGCAAATTATTGGTGACTTGGATAAATTGATTTCTTACCAACCAGCAGCCATTGTTTTATTAATTTCATTTGTAGGGCCTTGAAAGAAACTTTGCTTGAGATCCATTTGTCACCCTTATTTTTTTCTCAAAGTTACGTCATCACCTATACAGTTGTGAGTGATCGCCATCTTCATATTCCACCCCCTAAGGACCCTGCTTAACATCTGGAAATTAATAATTGGCCGACAAAAGACACTTTTATTGACAAAGTTTGCCTTCAGATCCAGGAGACGCGTAAAAAACATGAAAGTAATTCTGTGAAGTTGGTCTCTCTTCTGCCGTTTAGTAGCCAAGTCTAAAATCTCAGATGTCAAAGTGCCCTAGCAGGCACCAACGCTGAGTTCTCAAAAGTCTCTTTTCTCAACTGCATAACCATGCAATTTTAATTTAAACTTGACTAAAAAATAGCTGATGGTCTGGACTGCTAACAGCATTACCGTTTAGCTCACATATTGTGTCAAGTCTTTGCAAGTTGTTAAACCAGTGGCTACCAAGAAAGTACAAAATAAGTCATGGATGTGGTCTGATTGGTGTAAACTCATCACTATGCTTACACTATCTTATACAGAATGTTGATAGCAGTATTTGTGTAACTTCACCAGCCTTAAAGAGGGCGAGGACCAGAAGGAGATCACCATCGAACCTGCCCAGGCCCTTGATGAAGTGGAACCCCTGCCTGAAGACTGTTATACCAGGCCCATCAGCCTACCGGAGGGTAAGCGTTAGTTTGGGGCTCATTAAACAATACTGATAGTTTGTGTCTCTCTAATTGCGGTAGAGTTGAATCTGAGTTGTGTTGTGTCCTTCCAGTGACCACGCTGCGGCAGCGGCTTCTGCAGCCAGACTTCCAGCCGGCAGTGGCGTCTCAGCTCCACCCCAGACACAAACACCTCCTGATGAAGCGCTCCCTGCGCTGCAGGGTCAGTACCATTTCAGTGTTTTACTCTCCTGTAATCAATCAATGGCTGTTACGTAGATTCCATTTAGGTAACATTTTGTTTTCTTAATGTCCTCTAGAAATGTGAGCACAACTTGAGCAAACCAGAGTTTAATCCTACTTCAATCAAGTTTAAAATCCAGCTGGTGGCTGTGTGAGTACTGGTCATCAGATTCTGTCCTAAACATGTCTTTGTGATGATGTTGATCTTTTTTTTTATTAAAAAAAAAAAAATCAGCCTGATGTAATTTAGATTGAGGTCCTACAGTTACATTGTAACCACTGTAATCACCTGTTCAGGGAATTATCCATGCAAATGTACCTCCATCTTAAAACACATTTTGTTATTGTTAAAGTGAAAATAACCGAAAATCACACATGATCCAAAATGGTGTCCTGGAAAATAAATCCAAATGACTGATTTGGGGTAATCCATGCGGCCCAAATAGCATGTTGTCGTTCTCAGGTTCCCATTGTTTGTAAATGGCTGTGTTTTAGTTGGTAGCACCAACCATCAATTCTCAGCGTTTACTGAGTGTGGCTGAATGCTGTGTTGAACAAGGTCAGTGTGTTTGAGTGTAGCAGTGATTCATTGGCTATTGATTGGCCTTGTGTTGTTCTTCCCACAGGAGCTACATCCCTGAAGTGAGAATTATGTCCATTCCAAATCTCCGGAACCTGAAGGTCAGTGTGTGTACTGGTTCCGACATGTAGAAAATATAAATAAATAAATATAATGGCATATTAATTCTGTTCATAATCTTGAAGGTGCACTTCTGTGTGTTTCAACCTAGATCCTAAGTGACTAATAGGAACAACAATTTGTTTTAATAATTGATTAATTAATTGGTCCAGTATTGGAGAGCCATGCAGCCAACTGCTGCGAAACTGGTTACAATGTAATCCTAAGGGGCAATTACGACCTATCAATGTACTGTACGCAGGGCTGGGCAATATGGAGACAATCAGATATCATGAAATTTTTGACCAAATACATCAATGTTGATATTGTGTGGTTGACAATTGGTGCTTTCATAAAATATTATTTACAATTCGTTTTTAGATGTATAATCATCAATAATGTGTGTATATAATGACTAAGTGGGTAAAGGCAATAGAACAGCCAAAACAGTAGTAAGTTCAGAAAATTATATCACTTTACTGTAATGCAAATATCCACAATCTAAGACTATATCTAGTCTCATATTTCAATATTGATATAACATTAATATATTGTCCAGCTCTAATTGTACGTCCACCCACAAGTGCTTGTTTTGCCACTGACAGGCTCAGATTGTTATTACAGGTGTCTGAAAATGGAATGATGGTGAAGGCTCGATCGGAAATCTCACGAGGTGACTTGTTGACGAAAGACAGCGGTGTGGAACGTGAGGGAGAGAGCAGTGCTGGGTAGAGTGTGTTGTTGGCGTACAGAAAGCAGAGCTTTTTGTTATTTAAAAAAATTTCAATTTCTCAATTTCCAAAATGTGCCGACAAATTCTCAAGCTACACTTTGTGCAGCTTTTATAGACGGTACCTTTGGATACGGACAGTTGAGGCTAGTTGTGCTACAGCTACAAATGGATCTTAACACTCCAGTTCATATTCTGCCCAGACCGTTGGGTCTGCAGTGACCATTTTTAGAGGGGATGACTACTGGCAGCCAAATAAGAGAAGAAATTCTATATCCTGTATCCTAAAGAAAAATGCTGTTGCAAGAGTTGAGAGCTGCAGACAGAGCGGAGGTAACTAATACAATTGGCTCGTTTTTGTGTCGACCTGGCAACAGTAAGTTACACATGGCAGTATAACAGAAACTTCACCATCTTTCCATAATGTAGTCAGACACTTACAGTAGCAATCAGAGCCTGTTGGTGGCAAAAACAAGCACTTTTAGACGTACAATGATGGTCTCTGTTGCCCCATAGGATTAGATTGCAGCCCGGTTCACTGCTGCTGGCTGGAGTGTTGTTCCCATTAGTCAAAAGAATTGCGGGAAATAGGGTGCAGGTTGAAAAATACCAAAATTCCCCTTTTTAAACCCAAAAGAATTTGATCTGTAAATGCTGTACACTTCCGGCCGATTTGCAGGCACCATCCCTGAGCATTTTTAAATTTTTTAATGTAACCATTGTTCACATTTCCTCCAGGGCAGTATTTCAGGCTCTCAAATAGTTTCTTGCTTTGCCCCCTGCACTCACCACTAACTAAACTTTTCGAGCTCAAGTCAGTCTCTATTTTTATTTTCCTACATTTTCTTTGCAGTACAGGCGTAAAAACTGTCACTTAGATATATGAAAAAGAAAAGTGCATTACATTTTTTTTTTTTTAAATTGGGGGAAAAAGGCTGAAATCCCGGTTTCCCCAAAAAACCTGCAAATTTTCAAATTACATCGGGACAAACCCGGCTCTTCAACAAGAATTCCTAGTTCTACATTTGCTGAGTTAGATGGTCTACTCCATTGATCAAAAGAAGACCAGGTTTAAGGAACAGCTTGAAAAGGGGGTTTGGGGAAACATTTTTTCTTTAAATCTCCTGTTATTTAGGAGGCCCAAATGTGCGACCCCGACCAAAACCCCCGGAGAACTACCCACTCACTTGGTGCCTGTGGGGGTGAAAACCTGATGACATAATAGCATGCGGAAGGTATTTAACCTATGTTTTTTTCTTTTTTAAACAAACTGTAGTTGCAGGAAAATACAGAAAGTTCAAATAGTGAGGGTTACGGAATAATTCCATCCCAAACTATAAACATTGACATTACGGTGGACTCCATAATAGACTAAAGAAGTTACTTGAAAATGTCCTCTGACCCAAAAATTTTAAAAACCCAGTGTATAGGTTTGGGCTGAGCCTAAAACCCGTAAACTTTTTCAAAAATAAATTTCACTGGGATGATAATTGTGTTCTAGGTTCTCTGCTGGGCACGCAGGTCTTTATACCAAACCAAATTTTAGGAGAAAGGTGTTTTATGGCTTTTTGGATATTTGCCTTTATTGCCAAACATCATAAAAAAAAGTGGAAAAAAGCATCATGGCTCAAAAAACGGATTGAAAAAATTTTGCCAGTTTTTTACCCCCTCCTACTCTAAATATTGCATATTTATCGACCATTCCCGCAAACTACCGCCCGCTTTAAGAGCGGGGTGGCGGCTCCTTTTCACAGCCCGTTTTTGGAGTAGGTAGCCTTGCCATCATCTTAAATGCAGAGCAGTTGGGTCCCATTTTTACCTCCATCTGTCAGCTGTCACACACGGCTAAGTGTGCCGTGTTCCTGTGCTAAACGGTCTGCTGGGCGGCCAGCAGCTGCTGCGAGGCTCTCGGAGACTACAGGCTGTTTGTCTTGGCCACTTTAGCGATGAAGTCATGGGCCAGACTGGGTAAGGAAGAGCTCCCGGCCAAAACAGAGCATCTCCATGACCCATTTCCATTCACATAGTGGCCAAACGGAGTGCAGTCCTGTCATTCTGCTTGATCTGATATTCAAACACCTGGAGGGCAGCATGAACCACAGCGAGCCATGCTTGGTTGATTTTATCGACCAGCTTTTTCCCTGGCTGACTGCGCTCACCTCTTTTATTTATATATATTATGTGTGATCTTATAGTATGAAGTTTGCTGATCACTATAAGGGTACAGTGTATTTGTTTTACAGGTAAATGTGATCCAAAGTCCCACACAGCACTAATATTACTGACTTGATTTCTGTGCAATGCAAACATAAATCACTTGTATTCAAGTCACGTTTTGGGACTGCACCACTTTAAGTAAAAGTGGTCATCCACAGAGCTCAAGCTGTTGTCATAGGGACTCAAAGATCGGACCAGAGCCAACATTTTAGAGTGATTATTTGGGTCGGTATTATGACCGTAACCTGATTGGTTATTTCATGTTTGGGCAATTTCCCGAACATCTGCCCATTCCTGGATCCATCCATCTTCGTCCGCTTATCCGGGTCCGCCATTCCTGAATAATTTCTTCAAATGGATGTAACCATTATAGTCTAATCGTTCATCTTTTTAGCAATCAATTTTCTGTCCAGAAGTGTAAAAAATAGATAGATAGATTATGGACTAGTTTTTCATAAATATATTATATGAAAAACTAGTCCATAATCTATGAATATGCAAATATAGTTTGCTTCAAAAGTTTAACCACTGGGTTATGATTGTACAAACGGTACACGTCTTAAACTCAGTTACAAGGTGAGCACAGAAAACTTTCCTCCTTCAGTAGATGAATTGTAAAGCAACCTTCTAGTGACAGTCTGCACATCCATCATTCTGCACCGTGAAGGTGAAACTTCCAAGTGATGCAACAATAAGCAAAACACATTTTTTGAGTGGAGGGGGATTTGTTTTTTATTTTTCCAAAACGCATTAAATTGACATTGGCTTGCTTCAAAACAGAGAAGGTATATGATGTTTAAAAATCTAGGTTGACTGAAAATCCCTGACTGTTGGAACTGTCTTTTCTAGGTTATGGTACCCAGCAAAGAACTGGTCTTGGCAGGAAAGGATGCTGCTGCTGAGTACGATGAACTGGCTGAACCTCAGGACTTCCAGGATGACCCTGAGTAAGTTAAAACACACACACACACACACACACACCACACACACACACACACACACACACACACACACACACACACACACACACACACACACACACACACTCACACAAAGAATGAATAGCGCAAGGTAACTCTTAACCTGACCCCTTTTGTTCTTTCCACAGTGTTGTTGCCTTCAGAAAATCCAACAAGATTGGTTTCTTCATCAAAGTGATCCCTCAGAAAGAAGAGGATGCGGACGTCACCGTTTCATTCAAGATCCGACACGACTTCCGCAACCTCGCAGCTCCCGTCAGGCCGAGCGAGGAGGGAGCCGAAACCCCCGCCGAGGCCGTTTGGCTCACGCACCACGTAGAGCTGAGGCTGGGACCACTCGCTCCCTGAACATGAATACTTAGTTTACTATCAAACAGTCCTACTGTTAAGTTCTTTTAACTAATTTCTGTAAACCTGTGGGATGTATTTAATTTACAAAGATGATTGCTGATTCTGCTCATTGATATGTAAGAACTATTTATGCTCTGCTTGACACACAGTTGTTTTAGCTCAAGCTGCGTCACCAGATACATTGTAGAACATGCCGTGTTACATAAACTACATAAAACCATGACTGACTGCAGACTTAAGTGCATCCCGTTTTTAATTTACTTACATTTTTATTTATTTTTTTGTTAGCCAAAAACATGGCAATAAATAGTGTTTCACAACAACATCCTTCTCCTCGGCTTTAACCCTATAGCATCTATTGGTTGAAAGTACTTTTAGTGTGCGTTGCCTACAGGAAACAGAACTTTATTATACATAAAATGACGTGTTAAAACATGTTAGGTTTTCCACTGATGTGCTTATTTGCTTGTTGTGCTACATACAGTATTTTCTTAAATGGCAAAGCAACGACAAAGTATGTTTTGTCTTTTTCAAAGTATTAGCTGTGGATTTTTGGAGTGAAATATTAGTCTTTATAGAAAGTACTTGTAGAAAATAGCAGTTTATGTTCAAAGATGAGAGGTTATATGTTAATATAACAGCGTTGAGGTTATAGAAATGGTAGACAATAAATGAGCAGAATCAGAAATCATAATTGAGAACAATCCAAACAATCCCGGACCGTGCAGCACACACTGCGATTTCAGCTTATGTATCCTTGGCAACATTCTTTTCTGCAGACAGTAATATCGTATTAACTCGCATGCTTCAACTATAGTAAATATCGCACTCGTTAGACAAGTTATCACAGTTCCTGATCCTGAACAGAAAGGTTCTTTGGTTGAAGGTGAGACCTGCCCATACTTCAAAGTCAAACGGTAACCATCACTAGCACTACGGAGGGGATGAATACGAAGCACTGTTAAATACATGAAGTACAACTTGTTCATTATTTAAATGTATTTAGACACTATCATTTTTTTTTTTTTCTTTCCTGATTTTAAAAATGTATCCTCCTGGTTTGTAGAACTCGCTGACCTCTGTTGCAGTGTATATCGTAAGCTGCTGTAATTTTTGGTCTCAAGTGTGTTAGCCAAGCATAGCTTCACAACACAGTCAATCTTAATACTGTACCGGCTAATAAAATAATGTGATACTGTAAAAGACATCTTGACTTTTCCTTTTTTTTGGTCCTGAATTGTGGCTCTTTGAGTCACACAATGCTTTGTGATATTTCTTTTAATTTTTCACCACAAGATGGCACTGCAGGCAAACAGATAGCAGCATGTCAGAGGGCTTTGGAAAGACTCAAGAGCATACAGGGACATGTGTTCTTTAGGATGATCTTGAATTTCCCTACAAAATGAAGAGGTATGTCGAATTATAATTATGATTCGGCTGAGAAGGTACAAGACGCTGATCCAAACAGTATAATAATATACTGTATATGTATAATAATCCAAAGCAAAGCTGGGTGTTGTTTCTTTTCAGGATGTGACTCATGAGGATGAAATGTCTACTTGTCAACATCAGGGAGTAGATAATAATGGAATGTATTTTCCAACAGATAACATTTTCTATTTAACACGTATCAGTCCCGTTCAGTAAGGCTTTGCACAGTTTATTGCCTGTGAAAAGGCAGACCAGATATGTGCATGCAGGCCTGTTCTCCAATTGTGGCCTGTCTGCTGTGTAAACAGACCCACTCCGTCTGGGTAATAAAGCCATGATTTTCTTTTATCTTCAGCTCATCTAAACAGCTCAGAAGAGTGGCCTGTGTGAGAGCCATAAATCACCACTGAAGATGAGGTAATAAAGCAGACGTGGGGCGAGACCGTACCACTGAAGCAGCCCAGACTCCCACTTCAAACACAGCTGATGATAGCAGTAGCTGCTTTCAGTGCACGCAGCAGTGGTGTGCTGTACTACATGCTGGGAGGTCGCTTCCCTACTAGAAATATATTTTATTGAAAAAGATGAATGCTTGTTATGCTACACTTATATATATAATTATATATATATATATATATATATATATATATATATATATATATATATAGTCATGGCCTTAATTCAATTCAGATCAACAAAGTGACTCACATCGCATATGGCAGTGGAGATTTATGCGTTATGAACAGACCTTGAACAATCCCCCAAATTTTTGGATTCCTCTGGTCAGGATAATAATTTCCTGGATCAAGACTCAAGAATTATTTCATGCTCAGCATCAGCGTGTTCTTATTTGTAGAACCTCATACTGTAAACAGCACAGTAATCTGACCTGTGACCATGTTATGGGGATTAGAAATGAATACCATAGTTCTCCAGCAGTGCTGAGTATGTAAGTGGTTTAGTAAAGGGCTTTCACGTCTCTCCTTTGCTCTCCTCTAACTCTGTTTTTCAACTTTTGAAGACTTAACATCTTTATTTATAAAGACAGACCCGGCCAGCCTTGACCAGATGAGAAATTCCTCACTGAATTACAAGTTTGACTGCACCCAGGACCTTTCCACAATTGCGTCATCGCCCAAACCGCCAGTAACTCACCCGCAGTAGAAGCATGACACGAATGAGCAGAAGAGGAGGCAAACTACACTTCAACAGAAGCAGTAAATTCCCTCCATCTAATAAAAGATGGCATATAGAAGCCTGCACGACTATCATTTCTCTTTGTATTACCCCTCTCACGGATCAACTGCACAGTGTGTACAATATGTATGAGTATATGATGTGCTTTCTTCATTAGATTTGTCAGGTGCATGGCTATTGCTAATCCTCGAAGGAGTCTCTATTTTCCATAATATTTTGGACATGTCCTGTTTCTGGGCATGAGGAAGAGAAGCACAAAAAGCCCAGGATCTTTTTTTCTGATCATTTCCCCCTTTTTGTTAGGGTGAGCAGTAGGCCTGGAGGTGCTGTGAGTGATTAATCGCCTCCTTCATTTTTTGCTCACCAGACCATCATCTGGTTAATTAGAGGTAATGGATGATGTCTACCCAGACGAATAACTGTAGGCATGTGGGCTTCTAAAGCTGGGAAAGCCAAACCTGTGAAACATTAGCTTTTCAGGAGGGAAAAAAACCCCTCCATGATCCTCTTTTTGTCATTTTCTTCCTGTCTCCCTCCATTTCCTCCCGCTTTCATTCAGTCTGCATACTGATGGCTGTAGGTTAGTTGGAATGTTGACGTTGGACGCCTGGTTGAAAAAGATCGCTCTGAGAAAGCAGCTGACCTTTGACACCGCCTCTGATCCCCTTTCAAACTGCAAGCTCGCTCTTTGCTTTCATTTATTATTTGCTATTATTAATTGTTCAGCGGGTGCATTACGCGTGATAGGGCACAAGTGTGTCAGCATACTGAGCTAAGGTCGGTGCCACAGATTGGCGCCCCAGGGGGAATCACCGAAGCAGCGGGAGAGCTGAAAGTCTGCTGTTTGCTCCACATTTTCTCCTCAATGGAGACAATCAGACAATCGGGATTGGTCTAATTTAGTGAAGGAAATTAGATAGCTCCATTTGTTGGTCACACAGAATTCTCTTTGCAAAGGTTATGAGCAAATGAGAATTCAAAACGTCATCTTCTTTTACCTTCAAAGGTGATCCCACAGATGTCTTCTGTTTGCCCAAAAAGATTTTTCCCAGTTTTAAGCAAAACATTTAAACACAATATTTCTACAGACTGCAGCAGATTTAACGTAGCCTTCATTCCAGCTAAGAGTATAGAACGGAGAGAAGCGGCATAGTTTGTGGAAATGTTGAATTTATCATTTTGGGTAAAAAGTATTCAGATCACAAAATAACCCTGGAAGAGCTGAATAATCTGTTGCTGGATAAAAAAAATAACATTTTGACTCATCCCCTACGTCTGCTAGCTGTAGCTTCACACTCTGCATGCAGAACTTTTCGATAGTGGTATCAATCTTCTCATGTAAGTCTCTTTATGAAAGCAACAAAAAAAGTGATTTTCCCTAATGGAATAAAAGTTGATTTCCACTATAGTATGTCGCCTACACTTATGTAGTACTTATGTGTTGACACCATAATCCTAGGCCTGAATTTTCTTAGAGGCTTTGGGTCTCTTTGCACGTCATTCTGGTCACATATTTCACCTTGAAACACCAATGAGTCATCGACACTTATTTATTTGCCTATATTAAAACAAAGCAGAGCTTATAACCCTCTGACATTTATAGAAAAGAATCATGCATTTGCACCTGCCACACTAAGATCTTAGTTCAATGATACCCAGCACAAGATGATGCTCTGTGGTCTACCAGTATCCACCCAAATAAGGTTCAATAATTGCCAAAAATAAACTACATGCCCTAAAGAAATCCAGCCACACGCTAGCAATAATTAAAATTCAATCAATACAGGATTTCAATTAGGGAAAAACTTGTAAGAAGCACTATTGTTGTCTCATTGTGGACGGTGTAACCGGAGGCTTCTGGGGCAGCTTAGCCCCATTAGGTCTGGCTGAAAGTGTGTTGGCAGCTGAGAACTTGTGGAGAGATGATGAAGACAAAGGCGGCCGGTTTTCACTGTGCAGCCGTCCCGGGGACGGGCAGCCAAACCCACAGAAGCCCAGCCCATGAGTGACTCACCACCACACCACAAATATTGTATATCCACAACCAGTATATATACACACAAAATTCTCATCGCTGAGCAGTGCTGTATTTCACCCAAGAGAGGCTAAGTTAAATCAATGCAGGGAATCAATGAGAGCTTCATTGGATTTACTGTGCAGCATTATGAAATGTCAAAGTGGATGTGGTTGTGTTATAGTGGTGTGTTGTAGTGTGTCAGTGGCATATTTCGCAGGCTGAAGAGACCTTAAAAATCCAGTGCAGTTGGACCTGAGGAGTAAACATCAACAGATTTTAAAGCTCTTATATCCACATGCAGTATTAGGGTCATGTCCTGTTTTGCGCTAAGTTTATGTTTTCAGTGGTTCAATTCAATTCAATTTTATTTATAGTATCAATTCATAACAAGAGTTATCTCAAGACACTTTACAGATAGAGTAGGTCTAGACCACACTCCAGAATTTACAAGGACCCAACAGTTGTAGTAGTTTCCTCCAGAGCAAGCAACAGTGCGACAGTGGCGAGGAAAAACTTCCTTTTAGGCAGAAACCTCGGTCAGACCCAGGCTCTTGGGAGGCGGTGTCTGACGGGCCGTGTTGGGGTTAGTGGAAATAACAAAAATAGAAAAAATAGTAGTTTGTAGCAGTTCTTTGTAGTAGTTCATGGCATAGCAGGGCACTGTGCAGCATTACAAGGCACAGCAGGATGTAGCTGGGCACTGCAGAGTGTAGCAGATGAACCTGGCACCGCAGAACGTGTAGCGGGACCATGGCGACAGCTGCTACCATGATTTTTGGAATTTTGGTTCTTCTCATTTATTCTGTTTCCTGTTTTACTTTGAAATACTCACCTCCTTTTCATTTCAGATACCTTGCTTCCTACCTGTTCCTCATCCACCATGCTGTCACCTGTCCCTCGTTATCACCTTTTCCTGTATTAAGTCCCTGTGCTCCCCTTGTCTTTTGTCAGTTCTGCGTTAGTCACTCGCTTGTGTTCCTTGCGGGGGTATCTGACTGGGTAGGGAAAGGGAACTGAGTACCCAGTACCCAAAAAGATACTAAAGTGAATAGCTGTGAGGAGATACGGGGAGGGGACCATGGGGAATGCCTTTCTATAGGGCCCAAAAGTTTGTCCTACGCCCTTGGTTCCTTGTTGGATTTCCTCCCTGTGTTCATTGTGTCAGGTTTGTTCTCAGTTTAGTTTTTGTGTTTGAGAAGTTCCTAACCTTTGGCTTGGGACCCCTCAGGTATCCCAAGATAAAACCTACTTCTGGAATATTGGATACTTTAAGCTTCTCAAGCCTTTGAACAATACATCAAATGAGACAAATCCAGGAAGGAAGAAAATCACTACACCAATCCCACGACTATATGCCATAACCTGTGATGACAGGTCACAAGCAGTGCACAAACTGAAAGGTTGAGAACCACTAATAAGAACCGTAAAACAGTCTTTTAGTGGCATACACGCTGTATACTGTCACCAGCAGTTGGATGGAGGACCAGTTGAATACCTTGCAGTCAAGCAGGGTAGCTGCAGCTTATTCTGCCAGGCAAGATGAAGACATGGATGAAAAAATTGCTACTGTCCAGCATACAATCACCAGAAACTATAGAAACAGAGCCATCCTGCAAATGCCAACGTTCTTAAGCGGGACCGATTGGTGTGGATTGCTAGGGATATATGGCAATACACTGGTAAGAGCAAATTATATATCCAACTAGTTTAAATGGCTAACATTACTGTGCTGTGTGAACTGTAACTTCAGTTAATATTGTATGTGGTGTTTTCTACGGGGAATTAGCCATAACAGAGCTCACCTACATGCAAATGTGGCTTCTCGAGAGGCACCTTAGTTGCTTCTGGAGATCAGAGCCACCTAAGATGATTGTGATTGGTTTAAAGAAATGCTAACAAGCCAAAAGGTTTTTTTTCTCCGATTCCCCAAATTTGTGTTTGGAGAAGCCTGACCTTAATCCCCAGTGCTGTGGAGATAAGCCTGGCAATGCTAGTCTACAGTTTAGCTAACCTGTTGTTGTATCCACCATGTGGTCAGCAAGCAAATACCGACAGAAATCTTGTGTCTCTTCCTCAAATGCCCTAAAGGAGTATTATCTGAGGGTACTCTTTATTATTGTAGCCACTTTGTGATTGTTTTTTTTTTGTTTTTGATTTTTTTGGGTAATTAACTGAGTTTAGTTTACTGCCAACCAAGCTAGCTGGTATGCTAGCTGTCCAAAGTCTTGCTAATACAACATTATAAATAACTGCACATCTTTTGTATTTTACTCCTGTGGACGTTATATACATCATAGATTAGTTACTGTGTTTTTCTTCCTGTGAAAACTTAACATTTGTTACTTCCTGGCATGAGGGACAGTCCAACTAATGTTACACGTATGACACCCTTTGTCATTGTTTTCATGGCAGGCTATCATCTTTTTCTGACTTGTAATCGTGGAAGTGTGTTTACATGTGCAACTATGCACATAGTGAGTGACTACTATATGTAAAACTACATGATATAATTGTAATACTGTAACATGGCCATTACCATGCAAGACAAAACTTACAAATACTGCACGAGGCATTTCATTGCACATTTACATGCAGACATGTACAGTATGATTCTTGCAGGTTTTATTGGCCAAACTCATTTGGAGTTTAAGGTTTCAATGAACGTCCTGCACAATGAATAATCTAGCAGATGATGAAGCCACAGATCTAGGGGGATGCATTTTAAATCTGGATTCTTGTGATGTTGTTTTCCACCAGCACACACTACGAACTCTAAACCTGCACCCACTGAATTAATGAAAGCATCGTCTGTAAAAGAGTTGTAAACTCAAGCTCAGCTGGGGAAACAAAGTCAAAGTAAAAATCCCACAGGGACTATTGGCAGAGAACAGAAGGAATTTAAGACTAGATTATACTTTGCAATCCCCACTGAAATAATAACACAAGGAACATGCATTGAGATCATCATGACACAGTTCAGTGAGGGAAAGCAAATTGTAGTCAGAGAGGGTGTTTAAAAAGTTAAAAAAAAAAAAATCTAAGAGGCCGCATTAACCTTTTTTAAAAGCAGAAACCGAGATTTACATGAAATGTGCCCAGATAAGCCTGACAAGAGGACATAGACTGCATTCACTAGTGTTTGAGGTAGGAACGTCCAAACATTTATTATTTACATAAGGATATCTGCTGTCTGAGTACTCTGGCTGCTGTTTATCTACAGATTGGACTGAGGAGTGTTTCACTGTCAGGACGTCCTCAAGCATTGCCAGGCATAGTCAGTGGTTGAAGTGGCTGCTGAGAGGATCTGGGTAGACCGGGGTTTGTTGGCTCTTGTCTAAACCATGTTGTTCTCTTTAATTTCCTGTTGATGGGGCTCACAGATCTGATTTCCTGCCTACGCAGGACCGATAATCTTGCTGCCAATCCGCTGTCTTTGGTGAGAGAGAATTCACTTCAGTGAGCCACAGCAACTTTATCTAAGACCACCCCCCTCCTCACTACGTTCACTGTTGGAAGATAGGCCTCGCTGTTATGTGTATTTCCTTTTCTTTTTTTTGATAAGACTTGGTGGGAGAGTGTGTATTGGAGAAAATGAGAGAGAGCCAGTGTAGATACACTATACTCGGGCTGCAACTGACAATTATTTTCAATGTCAATTAATCTTGCAATTATGTTCTTGAGTAATCAATTAGTTGTATGGTCTGTAAAATGTCAATCAGTGTTTTCCAAAGCCCTGGATGATGTCCACAAATGTTTTTGTCCACATGTGAAAGACATTCAGTTTAGTTTCATAGAGGAGTTTAGAACCTAGAAAATGTTCACATTTAAGAAGCTGGAATCTTCACTATTTTTAAAGACACCTAATAAAAATTGAGGACGGGGAGGGAGCGAGGAGTTCTGAGGGAAGAAAATATGTCTTCAAAGGAGGGGAATATTTTGGTTTGAGACCAATCTGAAGCATCTGTCACTCCTTTCCTGTGCAACGTCCTCCATGATAATGGTTGACTTACTCTAATGGTTGACTTATACTTACTCAGTCTACCATATTTTCATTGTCTAATTCTTGCCTATTTCTTGCCTTGTATTTCTTGCCTTGTATTTCTTTCGTGCTTACTTGTTTGTATGTTATTGTTTTGTTTTTTGTTTTTTGTTGCTGTTGCTGCTATGCTGCTACTGTAACGACAGAATTTCCCCGTCGTGGGATAAATAAAGTATAATCTAATCTAATCTAATCTAATTGAGACCTAGCAACAGTGACTCCTCATAGGATCTCACTTCTTCAGCAGCTCAATGGAATTCACATTGGTCTTCTTGAACATGTGTTTCTGTAAACTATTTTTTTTCTTTTGAAACAAGATCTATAATAATGTGATCATTAGCAGGGCTACAAAATAGAAAGTGTGTGCACAGCAGCTCACCCACAGCTACAGGTATATGGGACTGCAGTGCATGGCGTGCAGTAGAAATACATACCTGACATCTTTCCATTTGCCAGAGAATGGATGAGCTTGACCCCTGAGTACTTGACCCTGTTCACCCTGAAGCGAGAGCAACACATTCCCCACTGTATCAACATCACTCTGTTCAGCATTAAAAAGCTTTCCGTTCGCTGCATGTTGAAAGAGGGACCACCTCTGAGGTATAATTTCATACAGAATGGAGTCACATGGAGACTTTTGTGTTGCTGCTGAGATATTCCTTTTAAATGAGTAAAACAACATGTGGGTGTAAGCCTTAGGACTGCAATGACTTCATGTTGATGGTGTAGCTTGCACACCATTGTTAGCAGGACCTCATGTCCAACATGATCTGTTATTTTCTTCCCCTTTTACTTTACTGAGCTCATAACTATTTTCTTGCTGAAGGATATCATAACATGACCTCGTGAAAAGTGAAACAAAGCATTCCTTCTCCTGCTGCGCACAATAGAAATCATCGGCCTCTTTCTCTTCCATTTTCATTCTCTCCCTCATTATTCATAGCTTTCATAGAAGGTTTACTTTCTTCTCCTTTTCTTTGTTTCTCTGGCCATTTTCCCATTTGTCCATCCCTCCTTCTTTCTGTCCTCCTGGGTCCACCCAGCCCCTAATTAGAGGGGAGTCAAAATAAGAGTGCCGTTGCTAAGCTCGAGTCAAGCAAAGCTGGTTTGCTGCCAGGCGAGAAACCTTTTGGGCGCGCTTGCCAGCACATAGCGTTTAAGTGGGTCACGAAACTGAAACCCAGGCACGCATTTTTAGTGCTTAAAACAGCCTTCTGGAGAGAAGGAGCTCCAACCAGAAGGTCAAACATTCCCTCAATCAAGACCCCCAAATCCCAGACACCTCGGGGACCGTGGTGCTGAATTTATTAGTGAGCTTTTACGTTGGCTTGATCACCTGTGGGCTGGAACAGGAGAAGGTGGTTTTCTTGAGTCAGCCTGAACAGGAACTTAGTACTGCTGGCTATTTATTTTCTCATTTTCTTATTCAGCACTGTAACCGGATAGGCCCAGATGGCTGCCGCTGGCTGGATTGGCAGGCGTGTATTTCAGGCTGGTTATATTTGGGTGTGTCTCCAGGGATACTCTCATAACGGACATGGCTGTTATATCAATACCCAATGAGTTTACAAACAACACTGCATTGCATTGCAAGATTTTACTTGATGTTTCTGATTCTTTTCATGGATATATTTCTACACAGTTATGGACTGAGGACTTTCTCAGATTTTGAGTTTACGCTGTTTAGACACACCAATGTTTTCTTTTTCTTTTTCCTGGATGCTCTGTTAAACATTGAACCCTGGCATTAGTCCCTTGCAAGTGAGAAAGCAAACACAGTATTATATTCAGCTGCATGTGACAATATGATTTTAGTTTTGCAGTCAAATAACCTGAGCTGAACCCATTTCTTTCATGTGTTCTTCAACCTCTCCAACCTATGGGTGTGCAGTTTCTGCAAATAGAGGTATTTGTCACATACTTGTTTTTAATTGGTAGGGTGGTGTTGCCTCATGTTACTAAAGGTTTATGAGGGGAAATATGGTAGAACCCAAACTGTCAGTTAACCTCGGCTGCAGCCAGTAATTAGGGCATGCCATGGGAAAGCACACACGATGGTACTGACTCAGATTTAGGAAGCAGAATGCTGGTTTGGATTTAATCCCAGAAGAAATGTTTTTTTTTTGATTCTATACAGACAATAATAGCATTGTGATACACTGGTGTGGGCTTTCAGTCTTTTGTCGACTTGCTCACATTGACTGCATTTAGTACGGTTAGTTTTTTGTCACGTGATGCTCTCAAGCTCCTAGCACAAAGAAATAGCCAAAATCTTTAAAAGATACAGTGTATAACTCAACATTTTGCTTTCTCACTTTCTTGTCAAGAGTAACTGGGATGATGGAGTGGTATTGATTTTCTCATTGAGTAAAGTGAGTAAGCTTATTTCCCAAATGTCAAACTATTTCTGTATGTATGTATTTATTCTTTTTAAACACACTGATTTAAATTTTTCTTTTAAGCATACAGCTGTGACATGTTTATCCACTCCTGACCTTCTGATAAACTCCCACTCCTCTTCTGGTAAATTCCTCAACATTCATTCCCCAACTGTTTGGTCTGCTTGAAATTTTAGGTTCAAGACGTGCTGGTCTCAGCCGAAAATCTGAAAAAATATACAACCCACACAACATTTAAACCTTGCTCCATTTCTCAGGAAATGTTTGGCAGAATGAATAGTTTATTACTCTTTCTCAAAGGGAGTCTGACCTAACTTGTGCTCTACGTGGGAGGAGGAGGGAGGAGAGGAGGAGGAGGAGGAGGAGGAGGAAGAGGAGGAGGAAGTTAGGAACTAGCACAGTACTGTCTTACTCATGCTCGCTGGCTAACAGGTGGCCAGGAAATGAAACATGGAAAGTGCTGCTAACACACCTAACAAGCCTATTTTATTTCAGTCAACCACCACATCCTCATGCACTGCATCTCTCAGCACCCCCACACCCACAGTCTATCATCCTGCTCAAACTCTGTCTATCCTGTCCAAATCGTGTGTCATATGCTGTCACACATAACCTTCCATTGTAGTAGGTGTGTATCTTGGCTCATGGGTACAGCTTTTAATGAAATAATGATTTGCTACTCTAGCTCATGTATCTCTGACCAGCTTTATTGCACCTTAGTACACTGGAAGATGCTGTTTTCATTCCTTCACCCATTTAATAGATTCATGATGTGCCTTGTCTTTCTGAGTTTGCATTTTAGCCTTGATCAAAGCAAGACGAAATTGATTCAATAAGTATTTTTGGGAGGGCAAAGAGAAGCTGGATTTCACCATGATGGTAACTCACTTTCCTGAGTGGGAAATGAAACAAAGGGGCATTCACATGGCACACTGCTGACATCTGTTTCAGCATCATGTTACATAAATCTTTTTGGGCTCAGCTGCCATGGCGTAATCTAGATGTTCTGCCTGTCATTAAAGTCAACTTAGCCTATCTGTTTTGATGTCCTCCAGATCACTTTTGGCATACAGTAATACCTGGTATGACTAGTCTGATCATAGAGATGTTACAGAGTTTTCAGTGGTTTGTTTGATGGGAACAGTGTGACAATCGCTCATGAGGGATCTGAAGGGAAATTTGAGTGAAAGAACGTAGCCTGCAGAGAGCATTGAGACAGAAACCAAGAACAGACAATAGCAGGGCTGATAAGACGCTTGGCTGCCTGTCCTGTACACAACAAAAAAGCCAAATCCTGCCATATCAGTTCTGGAAATAAAAGTGTCTGATGTGTGTTGGTTAGCTCTGAGCTGGCTCTGCAGATGCAAATGATTCATCAGGGTGTTGTTGAAAGGCAGATTTAGCACCCTGCATCCAGTTAGTCAGCCAACCGAGCCTGGGCCTGCTCCATGCCCACTTTCTCCACACATCTGTAAAAGCTTAAAACTCAGCGGGCTGGATCACAGAGACAGAGCTGGGCTTTGTTAAACCTCAGATTCTCTGCCAGGACTCAACCTAAATGGATTAGACTCTGTCAGAGAGCACCAGGGGAGGACCGAGTTCACTGCCCCCGACCTGCAGCCCCAGTCATATTAGTTCATCAGAGCACTGGTCTGCACAGTGCCAGCTATCGGGCGACTGCTCTCCATCCCACTGAAGGGGTTTTCTTTGAGGGCACTGGAGAGTACAGGCAATGCAGCCAGCAGAGTCATGGGTATGAAAACACTACAAAAGACTAAACAAAGACGGAGAGGGTGGTCTAAATAGACTACACAAATGCCTCTCTTCATTTGATGACTTTGGCTTTTCAGCAGTAAGAGCTTACCCTGGTATTTCTGTCTAAATACCTCCTCCTCCTCTGTTTTCTCTTTCTGTCACCTTCCCTTTCCTTTCTTGTTTTTTCGTCTCCAGGCCTCTCACTCGGCAGCCATATAATGGCATGTGTTTTGATTGGTGCAGCACGGGGAAGCCGGGTATTGTCTGGACAGGATCTAGGCTGAGATCAGCAGATAGATCGGATGGTGGTTTAGGGCAGTGCTCGAGCTACCAGCGTCAACTTTGTTTTAGTTGGACCTCGCGAACGCTTGACTAATCCTAGAAAAGAGCCAGGCATGCAGGACATAGGGACTCACGTTGAACTACTTCATTAAAAATGTTACTGTTGATAACGTGTCCAGATGTTATCGGACATCTTGTTTTCATTGGGAGTACACTAAGATAAAAGAAACAAAAAGATTGATACAGTAACTCGGAATAATAACTTTAAATTCTGAATACTTTTTCCTGCTATTTCCCTTCTATACATATTTTATTTTAAGGGCTTTGAACTCAACCTTCACATCCCTAGATGTTGTCTTGGCATCCTGAATGGCTGATGTCATGGTTGGTTATGGCCAACCCCATTGTTTGTCAGAAGTGCACAGGCCTGGCTGCCTCTCGCTGTGCTAAAGGGGGCTGACACTGAAAGGATGCAGACAACTGATTTATGTTTTCTGGCAAAAAAGTAGATAATTAATTCCTGGCTAGAGGCTCAAATTACAACATGCTTGGGCTGTTGTGGCAGGGGTGCCTGACCTGAATTAGCTGGTCTGTCAGTGCCATGAATCCGCTATGATATAGAGGGGTTGGTAGCCAATGTGGAACAGAGTGTGAACGGTAATATATTCCATATGTTGATCCACGCTTTAATCGTCACAGTAGAAGTCAAAATGTTTCAAGACTTCTGTTCAGATTGATGAAATAGGCGTGTGTGATGGAGGAGTGCACATACTGTATAAACAAATATTTGGATTTTTCATATATTTCATCATATTTGTCAGTCATCTAATGACTAATAGTTTCTGTAATTTCTATGGTATTTCACAGTCTTTACCACATGGCCAGGAATTCATTCAGGCAAGAGAAATGCTTAGTTTTTAGTTGCCATTTGTTGGCCTTCATTTTAAAAGTATTGAGTATAAAAAAACTGGAATCAGCCTGTAAAATACATTTACAAGTTTCAAGAGTAGAATGTTATTTATTTGGTTGCACAGTGGTGCATTAAATGCTAACATCAGAAGATGAGCTTTAGCTGCAATGTTTACAATGTTCACCATCTTAGTTTAGAGTGTTAGCATGCTAACATTGTTCATTAGCACCAAACACAAAGTACACCTGAGGCAAATGGAAATACCATTAGTTTTGCAGATATTTGTTCATGAACCAAAACATTGGACAAACTGAAATGTTGACCTAATGATGGTGCTGGATAAAAAAGGAAGCAATCACAAAAGTTATTAGAATTAATCTTAAGGAGAACATGAATGTGACAGGGATCACCAAAGCCAGTATCTGGGAACCGTGATTGTATAAACAAAATTGCATGGCAATCCATGCTGTAGTTGTTGAGCTATGTCAGTTTGAGACCAAGTGGTGGACTGACTGACCAACAGACAGGATAGAGGCAAAGACACACATACTGTAATGGTTTACAGTAAACTCATAGAGCAGGGAGGTGCAGAGCTCTGATGGACTGGAAGACATGAAGAAGACACATCCCGATGACTCGATTGACATAAGTCACCCCTTGTATTACACATTGTACTGCTGTCAGAGTGACTAGCTGGCCAGAGGTACAGTAACACAGGAATTATAATGCGTGTCTAGCTTGTTGAGATAACGTCCTCTCCTTCAGGGGTGGACTCCACCTTGCTGATATTCTGTGGGATTCAAGGCCTCTGAGGACTTTCCACTGTGTGCCATTTCCGTCCTGGATTAGTCATATCACTTCCTAATGTCCTTGCCAGGCAGTGGCCCACTTGGCTGCAGCTCTTCTTTGGCCATGGCTGCTTTTATGGCCTTATGGTTGTGCTACGGTCAGCACATGGCCACCATTGTCAAAAACAATATTTCCTTTGCTTTGGATTTTCCTCTTCCGTTTAACTGTTAGGAAAGTGCAACTGTCATCCATTTCATTATAATTCCCAGGCTTTGAATGGCATTTGGCGAAGGACTTTATTGTGTGGCCAAAGGCAGACAGCACTTATCCAACAATCTTTCCAAACCATACCCGTATATGGTGTTGGTTAAACCATTAAAGAAACATTTAGCTGCTCATTTGATGGTAATTCAGCTTTGAGTGATAAAAGCCGGGAGTGTATTGCTAAAATTTGAAGGTGGTTAATGAGAAAACAGTTGATTTAACACTTTATTCCCTAAACTTAAATGCTTACTGTGAGGCACACTGCTCTCTTTCCTGAACGCTCGAGTTGGCCGCTTGTCGTATGAAAAAAAAGGTGGAGAAAAAAAATCGTTTTTCCATCCAAGGTAGCCCCTGGATGTGCATGTGGAAGTTTTAATGGGAGTCAGATGTGCTCTTAATCAAAGGAATATGGCGGGAAATGTTAGTGAGCCCAAGCAAGGAGAAATGGGACTACAGGAACTGTGATAAGACTCAAATGACAGTAACAAATTACACTTCTTGACTTCAGAGCCAACAAACAAATTCACTGTAGGCCTGGAGTTGTTATTTTCTCTCTGGGAACATGGTGATATTATTGAGGTAAATGCCGTTTTATGGGGTGCTGTACATAATGGGACAAAAGACAAAATAGCTTGTAAAACGGTGACAAGCTGTAGACTGTATAGTGGTTACAATATTAGTGTTCTTACATATTTTTATTAACATAGCCAAAATTCTCATAATAACAATGGATCAGAAGATGTGTAATGTAGGGGATGGGATTGCCTGTATTGACGATCCCAGGGAGAATTATCACCCGGCTCTTCCCCCTCAACTCTACAGAACATTTTAACTTTCCGCTCATTGTTTTGGTTTTATAGCCCACAACTTTACTATTTTTGTCCACTCTCATCAGTGCAGAACTTTAACCTAGAAGACCCCTGTTATATCCCCTTTGAAACTAAAAGCCAAGGTTGAGCTATTTTGACTTTTAGTAACAAACATAACTATGTAACATTCTACGTCACGTGCGTAATTACATCCTACTTCATCACTTAGTACTTACGTATGGAAGTAAAGTAACGTGTCCTTGTTTTAACCCTTTAAGGCCCGAATTATTTCCTTATCCTATTTACACATTACACTAAATTCACACAATACTGTCTAACTAGCCGTTATGCTCCCTTATTATCATACTAAAAGGACAGACATAGGACAAATCTATCTGTAAAATTCTGTTTATGATAGTATTCATTTCTATATTTATTCAGTACACATCCATGTCCTGCACTTATGGAACCATTGTATATCCTGCACTTACTGCTATTGCACTTCTGGTTAGACCTAAACTGCATTTCGTTGCCTTGTACCTGTACCTGTGTAATGACAATAAAGTTGAATCTAATCTAATCTAATCAGTAGGACCCATTGACCATGTCAATTTGGCCTTTAAAAAAACATTTATATATTTTCTTTACACTTTTAGGCTACAAGTAAAGCTGAAATATAGCAGCTAAGGGCCTTACAGGGCCCAACCACAATTTATTTACCCACAGTTAACCACATGTTTAAAACTGACCTCCTAAGGAGGAGGATGTGTTGATCTGCTTGACTAATTTTGGAAACTTTCTGTGGGTCGTATTAGAGGGTAAGACCAAACCACCTATGTGGTCACATGGGTTGGAGAACTTGTACATTTGTCAGATGGCCAAATGCAAGACTCCAAATGGATGAAAATTGCTTGTTGACAAGCCATGTCGACTTAAAAGGTGATGATATGTCCATTGTGTTAAACGTTTGTTTCTGCTGCCCCCAAGTAGCCGCAAATTGTGTTATTGCATGTCCTTCTGCTTTTTTTGAAAAGTAATCAATTGCATTAACAAAATACCGTCTGTGCTAACAACAATGTAAAACTGTAATAAATATTATTAGCCTTGAGTTTTGACTGATTTTAACTGCATTCACACCTTCTCTTTAGCATTCTTTGTCACTTCCAAGTGTGTGTGTTATAGTTTCAATATAATGTTTTTCTCTCCACAAAAGAAACTGTTGCTGTTGCTCAGCGTATATTTTTGTGCTGATGTTGCACATGTATTTAACCCTCTGGTAATACCACAGTAGCTTTCTCTATCCTGTGACAATGGCATACCGCCTATCTAATCATCCACTGCTCCCGACCTCGCTCTGTCTTTTGCTCACTCCCTGGGCTTTCCAATCATTCATCCTACTTTTTATATATTTCAGTGCCTGAGAATGCCCCGGGCATATTGCCCCCCCCCCCAGTTAGGCAACGGCATGAAAATGGAGTGATGATGTCACGTGCTGATACGCGTTCACAGGAGAGGAACAAACTCGGCTATTTGTCTTTGTCAAACCACAAGCTCCTTTCCTCTGCCTGTAGACTAAACACACTCGCACACAGACAGGCACGCACTGTGCTCGCACGCTCATGAGTGCACACAATCAAATGCCACCAAAGACATTAAAAACACAAAAAGGAATCACACATGTTAACGTGCTGCGCCAAACATCCACTTGAAAGTATCTAATTTGTCACTTATCTGACAATCCATGAGGTTCCCTCTCTTCTGTGGTGACTTTAACTGTTTATGGAGCTTTGTTTGTTTCCATCTCACAGACCGACGAACCACAGAGTTGTGACGGTTGTGACTTTAACTCCAATAAAATAACCCTAGGTCATGCACAAAGAGCTTATGGGAAAGCCACACTGAGACTTTAGCCCCCTTCAACTGCTAAGGCATTGGCTCGATTATAAAAAGGCCAATTTATTACACTCCATTTTAAGAACCCTACTGGCTTGGTTCACAGAGGATATATGTTGTTTTAAGAGTACTAATAAAGCAGGTGGGGTTGGAAAAACCAAAATAGAGAGGGAAATAAAAGACGGCAACTGTCACAAAAATAGGAGACCATGTAGGAAGCCTGTCAAAGCATGTTTTGTCTATTTACAACACACTTATTGCTGCTGTCTGGAATGCTTGCATTTAACTGGAAGAGCAATAATTAGGAGAGCTGCAGGCTATGGCGTCCACACAAGAGAGGTTATGGGTATTCAGCAGTTTGCATGAATTACTATTTCTCCCTCATTCATGCCAGTGGGACAAAATCTTAAAAAAACATGCTTGTGTGGAATACCTAAAAGAAAAGAGCCTCTGTGTCTGTTTTTATTTAGTGCGCTGCACGGAAGGGCCACAGCGGTATCATCATCCAGGTGGGTGGCTGGTAGCAGTGGATGAGGGGTTTTCTTGAGGCGTAGATAGCTTTTCCATTAAAATTGTTTCTGGTAAAAAAACAACATGTCTTCCTAATTGGTCATTGTAGAGAGCAAAGACAGTTTCCCTCTCTCCCAAACACATGCTGAGCAGATGGGATTAAACCTAGACGGCATTCACAGGCAGTTATGGATAAACAACTTGGATGGCCTAAGGTGTAACCTCCTCTTTACAATAACAAATTAGTTCACTTTAAATTGAAAAGGACACTTCCTCTTCACGCTGCGTGTATATTTGGGTATTGATTCCACATTCTCCTGCCTTGCAAATTGCCTGTCACGTGCAGGAGATAGACATGACAGAGGATCTGGTATTTATGGGACGAGACGATGATGTCAGCCGCAGCGTCTTCTCCAGACATCCGGTTAAGGTGTGTGTGTGTGTGTGTGTGTGTGTGTGTGTGTGTGTGTGTGTGTTACTCGTTTTGTACTTTCACGGACTGAATCATCCATCTGTGCAATTAAGAAATGGTTTCAGTCTTGTCTGGTATTTAGCTTCCAATGTGAGCCATTTTATGAGACAGCTTCAGTTGCTGTTTTTACTTTTTCTATGTTTGTAAAAAAAAAACAAAGACTAAAAATCTTTTCACCATGCAAGAGACCGTGAGGCCGTAATTATCATTACGCATCAGAAAACAATAGTTGGAAGGATAAAATACAGAGACTTTGCCATTTTTACATCCTTCCACTTGGACAGAAGTATAAAGTTAGTCAGACCTTTAGAATAAAGGCTGGGGTCTTTCCTAATTTAAAGTAAAAAAAGTTTCTTACAGTTTTGTTTTCTTTTTGTAACTCCTGCCATAGGTTCTATCAGTTTTGATAACACTGTACAGACAAAAGTAATTTCTGAGATTTTATACTGCATCCAGCCATAGGCAGTGTTTTTCTCCTCCTCCTGGGTGCTCACGCCCTTTAAAAAAATAAAATGAAAGAAGTAGTTAAAAAAGGTTTGCATTACAGAACCTTAGCAACTAGACAGCAGTCGACACAAACACACACACCTGTTAACTCGAAAATGAAGCGGTAAAGTAGGCTTTCCTCTTTCAACTCAGGACAGTGCCCCTTCTCACAAATACAGATAGGATTGGAGATGAAAAGTTTAACAGACACGTAACCACAATCCGCTTCCCGGGAAATTAAGATCAATGGAGCAGGGGACTGACAGCGACACAACCAATCGCACTATGACACCCGCTCCACTTAGCACCAACTGCACTGTGTAATTTTAAATAAAATGTAGCCTACTGGCAGTGTGGCACACGTGGGTGATCAGTATTTTACGTGCATTGGCCCCTTTGCATCCAGTGCAAGCACCAAGCTCAATAACTCAGATAAAACTAGTGGGTAGTAGGTGGTTTTGATCAAATATGGATCAAAATTGTGTAACTATGTTGCCTATTTCTCGCCTCAAATGTTTTCACAAGCACATTTAAGTGTACTGTTTAGCTGTAATTTGAAAAAGTTTGTGACCTTGCAGCCATTTTCCTCCTGCTTCAAAACAGACCAAGCAGTGCCCCCCCAACTTGCGTATGTTGCTCAGAGCTATATTGTTACATTGCTCTGATTGGTGGCAGGTCTATTCAATTGAGTCCAGAGGCATTTTGGTCGGCACTGTTAATAACACCCTTGGAAATCGAACATTAATTGAAAGGTTCCAGACTAATACACATTTGCGAACGAGCCTGGCATCGCCAGACTAGTTTGTTGCCCCATTGAACCTAATTTTTATAGCAATATTTCCAAGTTCTGAGATCTCAGCAATTATTTTGGTGAGTGCAATGCTATTGCCATTCAATAAAACAGATGGCTGGAAAAACACAACAAAAACAAAATTGTAACAAAGCAGAGTTTTTCTTACATTGGGTTTGTCCTGTAAACGGTGCGTACTGACTTGTCAGGATCAACTCTACTTATTATTATTATTACAATTATGATTATGATTGTACAAGTAAACCTCTTTAGTCTACTTGTGCAGAGTGAAATAAAACAAATAAATAAGAAACAATTACACTGCAATCAGTGTTTACATGAGCGCTGAGCTGTGAGTGGCATTGACAGGAGTTCAGAGAGGACCTTGAACACCACGGATGCTGAGTCCTCAGCATGAGCCGACAGTAATATCGCCTCCCAAAACACTAACGCATGTAAAGCTGATTAGCCAGCTAATAAATCTGAATAACCCGAGAGAGATTCTGGGATGAAGTAATTGACCATAAGCCAACAGATACAAGCAGGGATAATCACCTTCATTCTAATATATCCCCCCTCTGCTGGGGACGTAAATGTCTGTCCAGCTGCCCAGTGGAACCAGTATGCTCATTCATCACACAGTAGCTTCTATTTTCTAATCTGATTTTCTACCCGTAACCGTACGATAAAAAAGTTTTAAAATGTGATTTATGTTTGTTTGTTTTTTTAATGTGAAGGTTGTCCTAAAAATCTACAGTACATCCTCTCAGGCTAACTTCAGATGTACACTTCCTGCATCGCTACAGTTCAGACGCTCTTGTCTTTACTGTGTTTTTATGTTTTGCCACTCGTCTCAAACTACAACACATTTAAGGATGTTTCCTATTACAACTCAAATCATAGGCTGTGATTATCTACTTTGAACTGCCTTCTGCTACACACAATGTTAACATGGTCCAAACAGTAACTTAATGGACTATAGACAGAACTGTGCACTCTGCTTTCTGCTCATCAAAATTGATTAAGCAAACAGACTGTCATACATTGTTACAGAAGATTGGATATTCGCACTAGAGGAGTCTTCTAAAAACAGCCAGCTATTTCTAATTGACACCATAACTTTCCAAAGCCTCACTGAATCGAAACCAGTGAAGTCATGTGCTGTGAATGGGAGGATTTGACTGAGCCAGCTTTTACTCCGGACGTCCAGCGGACAACCATTGGACGTAAACACAGACCAACCCCGACACAATAACTGGAGAACAGGCTTGAACTTTTAATAAATCTCAATGAGACAGAAGTGGAGAGGACTACTGCTGAGTTTGGACTTACTGTAATATAATGGAGAATGCCAGCTAACAGAAAAAAAGCAAAAAATGGGTTGGGGGCGACAGATTGGAAGCCCAGTTTTTTGTTAGTGACTGCTGCCAGACTGCTGCCAATGGTCAACAGAGGGTTCAACCAGTTCAGCAGACTCTTAGCACTCAACACATGGCTCATCAAAACCTGGGGTCTCAAATGGATCAATTAAATGCATAACTTCTTCTGGAGACGCAGGCGTCTTTTCCGGGCATCTGCCCAAGCAGACCATTTTTCATTCAGTCTGTGACACCCACTGGCCAGGCCTAATGACGATGCCCCATGACCCACGCAGCAGCTTCTTGTCACAAAGACAAAACACCACAGCCTCAATGTCAGCATGATGACAACCAGTTTATGAATTAGTTTCGTAATTCCTTCTCTCTCCTCTGCCTCTCCCCTTTTTGGGATTTGATAAAAAATGGAAGTGCTGGTTAACACTGGAATTACATTCCTCCCTGGTCACTGCCACTCCGAACGCTACAAAGCACATTGTGTAACATCAACCTTGACAACAAAACCAGAGAACTCTTTCCTGCCTGCGCTGATAAGGCCAGCAAGGTCACCAAAGGTTGCATGTTGCTATTCCTGTTTAGAGAAGTATTAAAATAAAAAAAAGTTGCAAGCAAATAATTCTGCAAATTTTACATGTTATATTTGAATTCTTCATGCCAAGCTGGATGGATGATTGAATCTGTGAAAGCACAAAAGAGGAGTCGAAAGACATTAAAGGAACACGCCACCGTTTATTGAAATAGGGCAGATCACGGTCCCCTCTAGCTGTAGATAGGTGGGCCAACGCATTTTTAATCTCAGTGCATGCATAGTTTTAGTCCGGGGCAACACCGGCAGCGCCGCCGCTAGTTATCTTAGCGTAGTGAATGGAATCCTATGTTACCGGTTAGCATGTTGTGAGTCAACAAAAAAAAAAACAACCTTAATTTTTTCTTGTGGCCTGTGTATTCACAATGAGTACAAATAGCAATGCAGATGAAGACTAGATGATTTCCTAGGCTAATATGGATTTGGGACTATATTGGGTGGAAGCACAGCCAAAGCACTGTCCCAAGTCAGCGCATATACCCTGAACCCCAAAGTGATGGCCAACACTTTGTCTATGTGGCTCCCCACCACTTCTACAATGGACTTCTGTATTCCTTTCCTTAGCAGGATTCTCATAAAACCTTTCTAAAACTGATGTTCACACAGATTTACTTTGCATGTGACCTTTCCTGAATGTGTCAAAACTTTCCATTACACACAACTGTGATCAAGTTGCCTGTAACTTTTACAGAGGAAATTCTTTCCTAAAGCTTCATGGGGTTTAAAAATCTTTTTTTACTCACACAAACCACTATTGAATAATTCATTGTGGTTAAACGGCCAATCCCTGAGGGCCAGAAAAAGAGTCACCAAGCTCCCACTGCTTGTGGGTTTTTGTTTCGTTTATTACCCATGGGGAACTTCCATGCCACTTAGAAGGCTGTTAATCTTAAACACACATTCATATGCACACATTGTCATGCATTTACAGCATCATGTGAAATTAAGTAGTCGTAACACTTGTAGGTATCTGCAACTTTTCTGATCACAGTTTGTGCAATTCACACCTTCCTATTGGGCAGAGCTAAAAAAAAAAAAATCTCAACAGAGAATGGATAGTGAGATGAGACTTTTTTTTGAAATGTTGACACTCATTATCAGTTCCTGAGTGGGATTTTTCCAGGATGTAGGGGAGGCTGTCTCTGTTGCTGTTTGTCCCATCTGTCAGGCGGCTGGTGGACAGCTCAGTGGGGTCCTCTTTAGGCACCGTGGTCACTCGAGGCTGTCCAAAGAGGATTAATAACCATCTCCAGCATCTGATGAAACAGCTTCACCATGCCATGGCCCTGTCCATAGGCCTCCATGGACTCTTCCAGCACTTTTTTCCTTAATGGAAAAGTCATGTCCATGCCAGTGTCTGCACTGAGCTTAAAGTAATGGGATCCACTGCAGGCCGGTGAAAAGACCATTAAACCCGTGGCGTGACAGTGATGAGCAGAGCATACTGTGGAGACTCTGCCTAAATGTGAACAGCAGGAAAACCTATTCCAGGCGGACTCACCTTCTGGCAAACTTCAAGGCATTACCTGACAACTGAAATGACACCGAGCTTTAGCTTTTGCTCTTTGATGACATTTCTCTTTAAAATTAGGAATGAAATCTTTCATCAAGACTATGGCTCACTATGAACCATCTAACAACATCATTTAACATGATTGTTTTTGCAGCTGCAATGTTTGTACATTAACTCAGTAAATCTTGTTACAGTAAGTTATTCCCAGGTGAGAGATTGAAACCTTTTCCAGTGGCTTATTTCACTGAGAAATGTGGAAGAGGCTAAGAAAAACTGAACATACAAAGCCTCTAGTGTCTTAAGAATACATATGAGCCCACAGAATGGAGAAAAAAAAAGATTTAAGCTAGTCTCTTAATTCATAGAGTAAGAAGGCCATGCAGACCCCAAATAGTATGAAAGAGGTGTGAAGGTATGACTTGTATTTCTTCCAGAAACAATGCAAACAGAGGGTAGTTCAAGGTACTGTAACTAGACAAACTCCAGAGAGATTTCTCATGGGGATGAATATTATTACAAGTCTATGTCTGGAATTACTGAAATTAGTTGTAGCATCACCATTACACTGAGCACTGACCCATAATCTCTGGTCAAAGTCTTGATTCATCAGGTAAGAACAAGACAGAGGAGACTTGAAAGTTGAGTTCTGGTTAGATCTTCAGAAAAATGAAACATTGTGGCAGCGTGACGACAACCGTCCACTGATGTCACCATGAATGACACAACTGGGTTTCACTAGCTAGTCATAAATCCATTATTACAACTATTTGTGTGTGAAGTCCTTCCTCAATTCTTAGTAACTACTATACTAGCAAGTTCAAACTAGTTAAGATAGTATTGTGACTTTAATGATGAAAGGGAATTCAAGGAACGATGAAGGACTCAGTTGTTTACGACCAAAATCCGAACAGCTCCATGACCGGTGTAATCCGCGTTATGTCCTGTCTGCCGCCGGCTCTACCCAGAGCCATCCCTCGTCTAAACCAAAGTATTGTAGTGTTAGTACTAAGTATTTCCAATAAGTGAGAATGCATCCGACACAGACAATCTCCTGTTGTGTTCTACATATGTAAATCTGTGTCGGGACTTTATCCCTTGGACATTGTCCGGAGTTCATATGTACGAAAGTGTAAAATATTAAACTAGTTGACTTGTTTTTATTAAGTGATGTGTTACAGTAATTACCACTTAGAAAACACATTTTTACACATTTTTATTTTTTGGTTTGCACACATTCATAAAAAAACAACAATCACAACATACATGTCTTTCACATAGAAACAGAAAGAGTCACTGGAACAAAATTTACAATGAAAAATAGTACATGAAATAACCCCCCCCCCCCCCCCCCACACACACACACACACACTGGTTCCTATGATTTCCTAGCATTTCTCTACATTACACATGCACAATGATTGCGGCAGACATTTTGGGCTCATGCACTAATGTCATTTGCAGGAGGGAAGACGAGTAAATATTTTGTCAGGACCTTGCATTGTGTGACACAGATTACGTCCTTAGCTTGCGTGGCAGTGAACCAGATCAGTGTTTTGCATTTTGGTTTTGTCTCCTGGTAAATTTTGATTACATTCTGCAGAGCGTTGATCCAAACAAAGAGTGAGCCTCTTGTTAGGAGAATAATTCCTGCCTTGTTCCTATCCCTTCTGCAGAGCGGCCTGGCTACTAAGCAGGAAAGGCATTTAGATGGAAATGGGCTGAACCGAACCAAATCAGACGGGAATGTCACATCTATTGATCTATGTTCTGATTTGATGGATAAAGGGCTGCAAAGAAAAGTGCTGGTTTAATAATTTGGGTGCTAAAACCTGACATGCTGGAAGGAAGCAGCATAGAGAAGATAAAGCATGGCTTCGGCAAAGTGACAAGTGTGTGTGTGTTTTTTAAATACTTGAACTCCCACCCACATCCATTTATTCTTTAACACTTAATATTGCAATGGACTGAATAAGGACTAAATGTTGCGTGACATTCCATTGAATTAAGTAATGTCCTGTACAAATTACAACGTTGACTGGATGTGAAAGCCGTCTTGTTGAGTAGTGCTGCTCACACCAAAATCCCTGACCTGTGATCCTACCTTTCATATTTATTCAGTTTCACTTAACAGATACTCATTTAGCTTTTAAAATGTGAAATGCATGGTCTTTTGGTGTCCGTATATGGAAGCAAGGAATCAAAATGCATGTTTGTTCTTCCACTAATAAACTGAGACCAAACTTCTTCCCTTTTTTTTTGCCACATCCGGTGTTTGTTTGATTTGGCTGCCGGGAGCCATGTGAACTGATTGTGATTTTAAACTGAATCACGACCCAAAATTTATTACATTAAATATTACAAATCAAAACCAGATAAGCTGGTAGTGAAGGAAACGGTGATTATGTTCAGGGCAAGCCCATGACATTCATTTGCAGTTATTTCAGAGTCCCTCATGTCTGAGCAGCATTGTTGCCAAGAACCTATTAGGAAGAAGGTGATGTTGCCATATAGCTGATTAGAGTTTTTGTTATGTGTAAATAGCATCGTTGGCTCTGCCTGTGTTGCAACATTACCCAGACAGACAGATTGAGCCAGCTGATTGTGGTTTGGGCTCAGGATCAGTCTGTGTATTAGTGCACTGGGGCTCCCACCGTATGCTTCTGGTGCTGTGGGTCTAAGTCTGCCAAACACATACAGCTCATAAATGAACGTACACGCACAATGTAGACGTACAACCACAACAACAAAAGGACTCCAGGGTGCACCAGCAGCTCAGATGCCCTGCCCAGTCTGTGGAAGCAATTTAGACCACTAAACTATGTCGTAGTGGGACTTGTGCCATGATGGAGTATATTTAGTGTATATATTGGATTTGGGGAGTTTGAGTGGGTTCAATATATTAGCTGGCGCCAGGCTGTCTTCCAAGCTAGAAATTAGTGAGGTGGAAGACGTCTTGTACTTAAGAGCACAAGAGTACTTAAAATTACTAAGAGTCATTCATTCAATTTTTTACTTGAGTAAAAGTACAAAAGTATTAGCATCAAAATTCACTTAAAGTATCAAAAGTAAAAGTACCCCTGGTACCCCTTTCACATTATATTATAGAATTACAATCATTGATGCATGAATGTGTACATCACTTTGAGCTGTTGGTGTGACTAATTTAACACTACTTTAAGTGCTGGTGCCAGGAAAGTTTTATCATGACCTACAATAATACATCATCATTTGTTCATTGTATTTTGTCTCATTATTCTGAATCTGCAAGGTAAATAGTAACTCCATCCATCGTCGTCCACTTATCCAGCGTTGGTAAATAGTAACACAAGTTAGGAATTAATGTAGTGGAGTAGAAGTATGAAGAGGCAGAAAATGGAAATACCCAAGTAACGTACCTTATTGTACTTAAGTACAGTACTCACTGTACTGTTACTTTCCACCACTTGGAGTGTCTCTTTCTAATGAAGCCTTACAGTAGTTTACATCATCAAACCACAAGTAGACACACCCTCATTTTACCAGGCTTTATTCATTTTTGCTTCAGACCACAACACCCTCTGAGGTAGTTTATGAGAAATACAGATGTCTGGTCGACTGAAAATAAACAAAAGGCAGCGCTGAAACATGAGTGTGCCTTAACTGAATTTGTCCTGCACACATACCATATCCCAGAAGATTGGTAATCAACACTTTTGATATGCAGTCTTATGAGATGTGAACTTGACTGAGTTGCGCAGCATCATCAACCTATCAAAACATCAACAAGCATAGTCAATATTCTCTCTTTCTCTCTGTGTTTATACTGAAGCTGTGCCTTTAAACAGCCCCATGGCTGTATCCCATTACATCCAGAGGGATGAGCTGAGGGTTGGTATGGTGAACAAGAAAGCAGAGAGGGTCCTGTGTATGACTTTAATCAATGCAGGCCTCGGCTGTGGCGAACACTCTCTAATAACTTCTGTAGATGAAGACAACTTGAGAGGGAATGCAAACCAGATCTCTTAGGACATTCCACAACACTCTCTTTGCAGCAAAAGCCCCTCTTCTGAAGGAATGTGCGCTTACATTTCCCCTCCGCTCCCTGCTCTCCCACATACACAGCTGCCCTTCAGAGAGACACACCAAAAGAGCACAGGCCACTGAAAAGGCAGAGGGGGAAAGGAAAGACACCGCGGCTAATGGCTGCTCTCCCAGCTGCATGGGGTCTTGCACATATAAACATGTCAGGAGACGTTGGGGAAAAGGAGAGCGTATACAGGAATGGAGAGGGAGATCGAAGGAGGGGAAATAGGAATAAGTAGCCTAAACTGAGACTATAAAGAAAGGAAATACAGAGGTAAGGAGAAAGAAAATCGATTTGGGCCGACAGATGTGTGAGGAAAGAGAAGAAAATGACAGAAGAATACAGAGAGGGAGAGCGAGAGCAGAGGGAAGGAGTGTTGAAGGAGGAGAAGAGGCCGTGCCGAGACATTACTTAAAGTGGCCTTGAGTTGAGGGATTGTCTGAGCAGTTAAGCAGCATCATCCATCAGGTGAGGAAAGCTGGTGAAAAAGAAAAGTTCAGACAAACACATGACATCAAAATCATCACCAAAAACACCTTCAGTCATAAAAGATGCTGGAGAATGCTTTGAAAATGATCCAAACTGATTTTGAAAGTAGAGGTTGGTAAACTCTGTGTGACCTACTATTTGAAAGAGTGGTGAACCACAAGCAGAGTAACTGCACCATTAAGTAAAGTTAGCTTATCCTATGTCTGAAAAGAGATTAAGATGATACTCCAAAAACTTGGCAACTGCTCAAGATACATTTTTTTTCACCATATTACTCAGCCATGCAGTCTCTACTGTGCAACCCAGTGCCCACAGCCAGTCCTCATCTGAGGGCCTTCAGGATTCAATGATGTTAAAGATGAGCGTAATACATCCAAATGTTTCTCTGCAGAAAACTGCAGATATGACAGTCTAAAGATCAAACATTTCCAAGCCTCAGACATTACACAGTAAACCAGATGTTACTGCCGTTTCATGGCTCTTGTGGGATCTTTTGAATAAATCAATGTTTGGAGATCAGAAGTGACGTTAGCGAGGATCATAATTTTTGGATTAACATCCCTGCAGAGTGGCTAAAAGTTGGGTGCTGTACATCAAATATGAATGTTACCGTCCATGAGTTATGTGTTCTGAGCAATCTGTGCACATGGTAAGAAACATTTTTTTGTTCTCGCATAGTTCTCACTCTTTATTTGGATTTCTCTTCCCGGTGTGCATGGCGGGAAAAGAGAGTCAAGAAAGAGGGGGGGTGAGGGGGATGGGGTGCGCACTGGTCCCTCAACATCCCTGTCCTGAATATGAAAATATATTATGGCATAATGTGTTCAGTATGCAATGCAAGCTTGAAGGAAACCATATGAAAAGATCCCAGACAAAGAGCCTTCTGTGTTCCAGCTGACCCCCCTCCCACCCTCATCCTTCGTCTGCTGAGAGAGAGAGAGAGAGCGAGAGAGAGCGAGAGAGAGAGAGAGAGAGAGAGAGGGAGAGAGAGAGAGAGAGAGAGAGAGAGGGGAAAAAAGGGGGAGTTGTGTGTGTGCAGAGCTGTAGGAACTGAAAAGGGGCAGTACACACACTCGCTGCCTCACACAGCCAGACCCACCGGAGTACAGGTGAGCCACATGACCAACACACACCAAACAGGAAGGAGCACTGAATGCTGGAATTTTATCTGTCGCTGTGGGTTTGTGATTGCTGCAGACTTTGTCACCTGCAGCCTAATATAATTAGCTTCACGGGGTAAGACACTATCTTTGTTTGGAGAGGGAGTGAGAGTGCAGGGGAAACGCAGTGAACTAAAAGCAGAAGAGGAGGGAAACTTTGAAAGTCTTGGTTTGAGTGGATGACAAACATCTGTGGCCGCTGTTTATCTCCCCCCTTCCCCCCCCTCCCCCCCCCCATCGGTGCAGGCTGCAGACTTGCACTGGGGTCCCTGATATCCGAGCCTATTGTCCTGACCGTGTGGAGCCTGCTGTGTAGCCAGGTTATAGACTTGAACTGCACTGTGTAACATTAGATGGTGTATCCAATTAAAGACCTGGCTGGAGCTGTATTGACTTACATATATAAGTAATTGTTTCCTGTTAACACAACAGGTGAGGCCCATTAACTGCTTTATGGAAGGGCAACTGTAGGTTTTCTTCAGCCATATGTTACCATAGATGTATTCACTAATGATACCCTGTTAGTTTGCTGTGGCAGAAGGCGCTTTGAAACTGTAGATAACTTGTTTTGCCAAATGTCTTACTGGGAAGAGAATAACAACGCTTAAAGTCAGTACCAACCAGGAAATAATTCCTGCAGCATTTATATTGTTTGCACACATTTTACATTTTTAAAAGGGCTTGTACTTTCCCCCTTTGATGTCTAACAGTTCAGATTAGATGTTTGACAAGGTCCCCCCCCGTCTTGGCACCAGATAATACACACGTACTTACAGTATTTATCTTTGCCTCTTGATGTTCTTCGCCTGTAACTCGGAGACTAGGATGAGCTCTACATGAAGCAGTCACTTTATTACAAGGTTTTCCTTTGCAAGATTTATGATTGCACCATTCCTAAAAGTGGAAAAGGAAACAGAGACATTTGTGACTTTATAGGAGTCTGTGCCTTGCAGTGTGTGTGTGTGTGTGTGTGTGTGTGTGTGTGTGTGTGTAGGTGTCAGTCATCAGCCAGCACAAGCCGAGGCATGTTGGCTATCACAGCCTCCTGAGGAATTATGAACCAGGAATGCCAATTTTGGAGCACTATCCAAAATGATTTTGCAGTGCTGTGAGGGCCCTTGAATGGTTCTTTGTCAGAGCAAGAGTGAGAGAGAAATGGTAAATGCCTTCAGCGTTTTCGGCTGAATGATTTTTGCTTGCCATACTGTAAAGGATCCGGGCAAAAAGGAAAGAGATAACAGATGCGCGGGAGCTCTGCCCCGAAGGTTTTCAATCATGAAGGCTTGTCAGTCGATGTTGTGACCAGATGCCTCATTATAAGCTTGGTAACTGATACCTTTTAAGTCGTACAGTAGGTGGAATGCACACTCACCTGACATCCACACATCTCACATACACCAACACATGTGCGCCCAGAGCAACTAAGGATGTACAGATTCCATACCTGAGGTGAAAATGCATGCAGTACATGAGTTATAAGTGGCTGACATGCTGTCTACTAGTTGGATATTGATGCAGATGTGTAATGCATGTACAAGACAATGGCCGTGAGGGACAAATGAATGATTACAGTTCGTAGGGCTGCCAAAGCCATTTCTTTTGTGCGTCATCACTATGCGAGACATGCTGCAGAGAACTGTGGGATAGATTTGCTGTCCACGTATGAATCCATCATTCGTTGACGATGTACAGGAACTCTGTGATTACACACCAAAGTGGCCTACGGGCCAGACTGTAAATGATATCCTTGGCTCTAATCATGGAGGTCAATGGGTGAGCCCAGGAAAGCTGTGCGGGGGTGGGACAGGTGGGCACTGTAAAAAAAAAAAAAAAAATTAAAACTATGAACTTTAAGGTAATTGGAAGGTGGGAAGAAAAGAGGTATGATCTCAGGTATGGCAAGTAGATAAGATCAATTGGAGTGGGGTAGATATCACACTACAACAAGCAAGCTGGATGTTATGAAGAAGCTGGGACCAATGAAAACAGAGGGTTTTTTGAGCTCTGCATCTCTGCTCATGTCAGTTTTGAGTATCCTGCATCTGTTCTTTGTCAGGCACTTAATAAATATTTGCAGACTGGATCAAAGACCATCAAACCATATTTTAATCAATCCGGTACAGCAGAGTTAGGACACGCCCTCAACATATGTCCACCTCTCTGTTCTCATCGATTACAGTAAACATGAAATCTTGGAAAAACAAAGACAGCTGTGAATAAAGAAAATGCAGCATGATGAGGTGCTAATCTAAAAAAGACAATGTCAGTCTCCGAATGAGATCCCGATAGATCCAAACACATTTGGGGGAATCAAAGAGCTGTTGTCAGTGTGCCTAAACAATACCAGCCTTCATCTCTTCACACTTGACACGATCACGCCAGTAAGTGTTGTTTCTTTTCTGGAAGGGAGGCGGGACAGTGTTTTGTTTGGGTTGCTTGTGTTCAGGAGGCCCATCAGCACTCATCCTACAGGCTGTCATGACTCAGCTGTCATGTCAGAGGGAGAGCGTCTACACAAAACAATCTTCAAGGGATGCAAACAAGTTCACACATTCAGAAAAGGTGAATGTGAGCGTGGCTGCTATGCCTCTAAGGAAAATAATGATTATGTGTGTAGTTTTGTGCAGAGCCCTCCCACTCCTGAGTGTTACAGCGGTGACTCAGGAGCAAAAACAAATGCCAACAGCTTCAAGGAGAGGCAAGTCTGATCAAGGAAAGAGACGTGCAAACACTGGCTTATCATTACAAACTTTGCCAGTGGGGATTATTAGCTTTGAAGGGCAAACATGACACTGTGGATCTAATGAAATACTTCATCAGATGACAGGGATGGATGCCACAGATGGCAATGCAGGATATTTAAATCTTTGTTTCTTTACTCTCTGCTGTGTGGACATCTTCAATCCACATTCACTTTCTCAGCATTCTGTATTTCATCAGATACCCCAGGTTTAAAACACATTTTTGGCCTTAAAGCATTAATAAATTGTGGCCTTCTTCCGTCTTTGGAAAGATCACAGAGGACAGTGTTTATCACGTTCAGACATTTATAAAGGCGTCTCCTCACTTCCTTTTCCAGCCTTTTAGTCCGACTACAGTTCAAAGTGAGAAGGCTGAGCTTCATCATTGAAGACAGAGAATTGGACTTTAATTGTCTCCAAATTGGACAGGGTGAGATGTATGCTTTTTGGAAGTAAACCAATGTTCACGAGTGTCAGATGAGCCGATCTGAGTATATTAAAGTGTTCTTCAAGCCACTGTTCTTTCTTTCTGGAGTCACCCTCTCCAATTTGTAAAAAAAAAACTGCAGACTCTCTGTCAGCAGTCAGCACAAAGGCCAGGTCATTTGGATTGCTTTCTTGAAAATCATCACAGATATTACTTTGAATCGTGTACAAAGCAGCGGGTTGAAACTCATGTCCCAAAGGGTGATGATGGAACATCGAGTAGGATTCTTGTACCAGCTGATTGCCAAAGCTGCAGTTTGCCAAAGTTGGTAGATGTTACATTTGGCCTTTGTCTTTGCAAATGTCACATTTAAATAACGTAGGTCTAATTGAAGAAACGTGTGCATGACTTAATTTTAACCTGCATATGTCTCTTTATTGCAGGTGGTTCTGGACAGAAAATGGACACAGAGAAGAATTAGTTAATCATCTACAGCTGAAGTTTGGTCCGCCAAACTAAAACAGTTTTTTTTACAGACTGGGTGAACAATCAGGACACAGACATCAAGGAGCAAATCAAACAAACTGACAACCTGATTGGTGGAGCTGCCGACTGCAGAATTACTTTATTCATGATGAATTCTCAGTTGTAGTGTGCCCATGCATTTCCGTATCAATCAAAACTACCACCAGAAGAAATAAGAACTTTCCTTCTCAATTGTGGTTTTGTGAATAAACAAAAGTAATTGATTATCCTTCCTTTAGAGGCTGTGTCTGGCTTCAATGTATGCGAAATAACACAGAACACCAGAATAAAGCAACTTTAATTGAATATAATGGAGTTCTGAACACAAAACAGTCACTGGAATGACCTTTCCAAAGTGCAATGTTATTCCTCACATGCACCTAACAGCAGGAAGCTGCCATATACACAGTTCCCCTTCACGTCACTGTAGAGTTATGATCTCCAAGATAAAGGGCTGATCCTTTTCTCCGAAAGAAAAATAATCTGCGGGCTGAGAGATTGGGACACAGACGAAAAGCATGTTTTGGTGACCAAAATAGCCGAGGAGGAAGAGCAACGTCTGGGAAAGAAAAAAAAAGGAGTTTTGGAGAGAATACTGTTTCTCAGCCCTTGTTTGCCAGATTTTCAACAGACCACCACAAACGTGTGCAGTTTTCGTGGCAGTTGTCCATGGGAACTCATCCAAGGCACATCGGAGCAGACCCTCCTGGGAGGTCCTGTTAGATCGAGAATAATACTTCATGAACACCAATGTAAGAGCACGCTTTTTCCTTCAAATTTCAGCTGACTGCAGGACATTTGGAAGGATTATTGCTGAAAGGGGAGCCACAACCGGAAGCGGCAACTTGGAAAGCTAAGCTACTCCTTTCCTTGGCCATTTTTGTGTGTTTTCTTGTAACTCCAAACATATTCACTTCCTGCCAGCAAGGACTAAAACTTTCATCTTCCACTTGGAACGACAGTTTCGTCTTATCAGGAGAGAAGATTGAGCTGACTGGAACGAAAGCCTCACATATCTCCCTGCCGAGGGCTTTTGTTTTCGCTGCAGCAGAAGCATTTTACCGTGGCGATGGAGATGGAGAAGGGACATACGTCTATCAGGAGAGGAGTGAGCTGGAGTCCAGGAGGATTGAGAAAACCTCTCCAGGCAACACAGAACATGCATACTCCTGGGACAGAGTGCAATGTATCACTGGAGACAACAGGATTCAACAAAGAACAGATGAGCCGGAAAACAAGTAAGTGTTTGTTTATCTGGCGTTTGCTGTCCTTATTCAGGGAGCCTAGGCAGCAGCAAGCAAGTGTAATGTTACCCTGTGACTTCATTACACAGAAATGTAGTTGTAAATACATTTCCGGTGGTTTGTTTGCAGTGCTACCTTAATGCTACACTGTGGCTTGAACTGCAATATATCATCACATCAGAAAACCTATAACTAAGTGGGAGTAGATAAATAGAGAAAACAGGCAGCCCTGCCTCCTCAGTGCAACTTGACACAGCCGAGCTCTCTATGAAACATCTGTTTCCATGCCGTCAAAATACAGGCTGCCCTAACAGCAATGGAAATGCAATCATGCATCACTGCTAAAGGCCAGTCTTAATATACAACGCAGCCACGGGCTAACTCAGGGCAAAAGCTGTTTGGAAACTTCTTCAGACTTTTCTTTTTACTTTCACAGCTTTCAGCCCCCAAATCAGTATGAAAAAAGGGGGTGCACACTTCCTAATTACACTAACATTTTGTTGTTAAATGGACCAATGGAAAAGTATTTAAACAAATACTCTGCTGGGAAGATAATTACCTGGGCTGTAAGTCTGTCAGATATAATATTCAAAGAGAGTTAAAAGACATTGTGTTGTGAGGAAGCCTAGTTAAAAGGTCATGGCCATCAGATGACCTGATATAGATCTATAGCCTCTGTCCCTCCAACCTTGTTCCCATCACTCATTACTCACTAATTAGTTTCCTCAAATGGAACAGGGATCAGCCCAGTCAATAGTCGACTACCCCTCTGCAGAGACATTTCGTAACCCACAAAAGTAACACTACAAGCGGCAGAGATTGGTCTTTTATTTTTTCCCAACTGGGAATTTAAGTCACATTCAGTCGGGTGAAATCCCAGGATTCCTGTTAATCCTCGTCCTTCCATACCGCTTCATACATCACCCACGGGGAGCCGATGCTGTCATCCTGCTCGCCCCACAGCAATCGTCCGGAGAAAGATAACATCCGACAGGGTAATCTGACCTTTGATACACAAATGCAGGGTTGGCCCCCTGATTTAAATCCTCCTGCTGTGGGGGCAGTTTGCCGGCCGCTCTCACCCACGCAGGGATGAGGGGATGGGACAGCGGGCAGAGGGATGAGGTGGGGAAAGAGGGGGTAAACAATGAGATGTGGAGGCTCTTGCATTATTGCCAAGGGATGAGTTTTGTCTGCTGGAGGACAGGAAATTCCTATTGTGCACTTGCAGGTTGGAGCTTAGGGCCCAGACGGTTTAGAGAGGGCAGGCACTTGGTTAGGGAGCGTGCACAGTAAACACACACTTACATGGTGATATCCAGACGGACAGACATGGGGGGCACCAGAGGTCAAGAGCTGGATCTTTGGCGTCTTAGTGGTCTAATCCATACATACTGAAGTATCTTTGGTCAGGCACTACTTTGCCATCACAGGACATTAGACAAGATAAGCCGCTCAATACTTGCCATTGATCGGACACCTTTCCAGAACAGTCAAAACAAAGGGAAGCCGGTGTGTGCGACTAGGAGAACATCAATACTTTGGCACCAGAAGCCCTGAGCTCTTTCCTTAGAGGCATGTCTGCGTTTTTATAATTACTGGGAACCATGTGGAGGTGGAGGTGCACATATGTGAAAAGTGAAACCGAGCTGGAGGCTGAATGACAGACAGCACAGCCTCCAGCCACGGACCACCTCCCTCCTGTGTCCTGCCTGTGTGCCGGACTGCGGGGAAAAAGAAATCCGATCCCGGGTCCCGTAGCAGAAAGGGGGTGTGAAGCGATCAGACGCACTTAAATTGAAAAATCGTTGTGGAAGTACAACAAAACAGCGGAGCTCTGAATTTGAACGCGAAAGAGGTAAGGGATCAGGCACTAAACAAGATAAACGAAACGTTGAGGAAACTGGAGAACTTTGTGCTTGGCTGTTTTGTGAAGATAGAGCCTAGAACTTGTTAGTAGCAGCGTTTTTTTTTGTAACTGAAGACATTGGCTGCCGTCGATAAACTTCAGGTGATTTGTTTTCTCATAAATGAAAAAAGCTTATAACCGGAATCACTGAACTTTTGGACTGTTCAGTGTTATAGGCTACATTTCTTATGAGATCTGTAACACGCGCTGCAACTTAAAGAACATGAATTCATTTCTTCAACCCGAATCTCTATGCCCTTAATGGGTTTTGATAACATCTCTAAGAGTTTAGCCTACATATTCCTGGGAATGCCAAGGTGTCATTTAATCAAATAATGACCAACGTTTTCTGAACAAGTGTAGCCTACCCAACTTAAACAAAATGCCACATTCCATAAAGAGTAAGTTATCACTTGTTTTCACTATTTCGGTCATTCTATAAATCATGATAGGAATTGCACCTGCGTGTTATTTGACAACCAGTCTGGCTAGATCCCACCAGAGGTACCAGGGGCGATTATAGGATCAGACCCTGAGGGGGGCTCAGCCCCTAATGAGAATGGGACATGCATGTAGTGCCTTGCAAAAGTGTTAACCACCCTGCTATATTAATAATTTCATCAGCCGATAATCTCTAAACTAGCTACTGAACAACAACGTCAGCTAATTTTTGACACTTTCAATACCAAGATGGAACTAAATCGGACACTTTATTAGTCACAGTAATAACGACCAATTTAACACAGTGTTGTAACATTCAATAATTTTAGTTGCCTACGTTTCAATTTGGGTTCTAATCTGAGCCATAAAATTACCAACGTCTTCTCTAGGGACTACCAACGTTAAACTTCACAACCACACTCCTGCTCTTCTTCTGACAGATTAGATAGAGTCTCAGCCAAAGGCCGGAGTCTGGCTCAATCACCCCCGAATGGCCAAAACTATGTTTATGCTAACCCTTCCCTTGACTGGGTTAAAGGTGCATAGCATTGGTGTAAATATGGGATTGAGCCCCCCTAAAAAGGGTCTAAAATTGTTATGAGTAGTACTATAGATCTTTACAGTGAGGGAGCATTTCATTTCAAGGCTGACTGCTCTGGCTCTGGTATAAACAGGTAGTGTGAATTATAATAATAAAATAGCCAATAAAAATGTAATTTGCGCCTGTGGTGGAACTGCCACCCATGTTGATAAAAGGCGCTGAGTATACAGTAAGCACCTGTGTGGTAGGTTCTCTGCAGCAGTCTATAAAGGAAGGTGATTTATGCTCATGTCAATAGTGGTGAGAGGACTGCTTGCTTAAAGGCTTGTGTAATAATACTTTCATACTTACATATTTGTGACAACAATATAATAAAGTGGTTGATATATCTCCTTCTAATAGAGTCACAGTCGGTCTTTCCTCTGTCAGTGTCAGGTTAATTGATTAACCACAGATGATGCTGACATTGATGTATTTCCCTGCAGCCATAACCACCGTCATCATCAACAGGTATCATTTAAATGCACTGCAAATGTTCATAATCCAAATTGGCCCTATTGTCCCTCTTATATATCAAAACAATGAGTTCATAAACATTTGCTATTGAACTTTAGATGGGTTCATGTATAAGGAACTCGTGGGTCACCTACAAAGAGTTAATTCAATTTTTGTGAGGGCAGACTGAAAGTCTGTAAAATCAATGACAGATGCATATTATTCCTTTTTTACTGGGGAAAAGATCATGTTAGCTTTATACTCTCTGCCAGGAAAAATTGCATGCAGAATGAGCTCTATAGGAAAGCTTTACAAGTGATTGATTTACCCATAATCATTGTGATTGGCACATGATTAGATCAAATAATGTAGCTGCCTGGATCCGTCACCTTATTAATGAAGAAAAAAATCATGGCTGTGCCAGCTGTCTTGACAAGCCTCCTGGCTTGACATTGAATATATTCCACTAGTCCGAGGTGCATAAATTAAATGAATAACCTACCAGATGTGTCACCGCAACCAGTTATTCTCCTTTAAAATCTCAATCAGAGATTTATAACTTCGTTTTTTTTATTCTGTTTATAAAAAGGCAAAGATGCAGCTTTAATTTTCCTCTTGTGAACTCTGAAGCATGACGCAGTCCCCATATTTAAGGTGGGAACACTTGATTGTATAGTATGTTTATAGATAGCCGTCCAAAGATGTCATTTTTGGAAGCCGTAGATTGTAAAAAATGGTCTATTAAGGGTTTGAGCTGCATTATTGCACAAATTAAGGACAGAGAGAAACCAAAGGCATGTTGGAAGCTCAGACAGGGAGTTTTCTCAGCGGTGGAGGAATGCTCAGGGAGGGACTACTGCAGATGGCAGAGGAAATAGCTCCGCTGCCTGGAATGGAGCTCTTAAGCTCAGAAAACAAACAGTCAATTTGAACATAGACATCATTTCAAGGCAATCAGCAAAACTGCAACATCAATGTAAGCCATGATTGACAACAATTTATTTCGGTACTGTAGGAGACATTGACCTTCACCTTTTTTTTTAACTTTATTCAACAAGCTTATTAAAATGTTTCTCCGCCTACGTCTGTTAGCTGTGAGTCTGCTGAGTCAAGTGTCCACAAAGCTGCCTTTTTCTCACTGGATTATTTGAAATCAAAAGCGCTGGAAAGAAAAATCAAAACCATATGGTCCATAAACAATTATGTGGGTTTTTAAAGAGAATATGTAATCCCAGACTTGTTAAAAATTTGTCCTTGTTGGTTTTCTCTATTTGTACATAAAAGCAGTTTGGTGAGATTTAATAAGATGGTGAAGGAGTTGTCTATGTTTGAACAGCAGTTGCAAGACATTGCTAAGTCTCCTAAAGTTATGGTCCCTTTTTATCCTAAATCAAACATCTCTGTTGTGAAGGGGGGAAAGTCAGTCAATCTCTTGTTTCTCTCATTGATCAGGCTGTCCACTTTCTGTCCTTGTCTCTTTCACTCCAGATCTGACCAGGAGCGCCAGTTTATCCGACAAGGAGCTAAGGAGGCTCGTGTCAGGAGTCAGATCATTGCTGCACAGCTCACCGTCCCTTCCAACTCCACCTCCAGAGGTGTGCAGCTCTTTAACCGACGCAAGCAAAGAGTCAGCGCCTTCACGCTCGAAAGCTGTGGAGAGTGGTCAGGGGAGAGCAGAGCTGAGAATGTGAAAACAAACCCGTCATTTAACAAACTAACATGGGCAGAGAGGAGCACTGAGGAAAAGGACAGAGACCTGAACTTTAAGAATAGTGCTAAGCCAGTCTTGTCACCACCTGGGAGAGTACATTCAGCGGGTGGTATCATGGAGGAACCAAGTCAGGATTTCTACAGGGAAGACGGCATTGAGGACAGTGTTATCCAAGAGAGACATTTCCTCCCTGTCAAGGAAGAGCAGCAGGAAGAGGATAATGCAAGAGATAAAATCCATGAGGACGACAAAGTGAAGGATGAAATTCCCCCTGGAAGTAATTATACTAATCCAGTTCTGATGGGGCATGCTGAAGGTGAAGCAGAGATAAATGGGGGCCACACAGGGCCATTTCCCACTGGAAAGCTTCATAATGGCTGCCACAGTACCTCTGGACCTGAGGGGGTGTCTGTTACCACATCCAAGCAGACAAGCACCATCATCAATCGTACTGCTAGGCCCTTTTTCTCGCCGCTGACAGTGCAGTCTCCAGAGGCTGTCAGCCCGGTCATGGACATTCCCCCTCCTCCTTCTTACAACACTCCTCCTCTCCCTACTTTCACTGCTCCTCAACCTTTGGCGTTCTCACCACCACCTCCGCCTCCGTCATATCCACACCTCCTCTACCGGCCTTTTTGAGCCAACCCCCGCAGGCCAACAACTCCAGTCCACCGCCTTTGTCTCCTGTCATGTCTCCTTTCTCCCCTCCACCATCTCAGTTCCCGGTGTCTTCAGTATCTCAGTACCCACCCATGCCCCATTATGGCCCACCCACAGCCACAAAGCCCTCCACCTTCGTTCCTCAGCCTGCTGGAGAGAGGATGCCGATAACACCAATCAAAACAGGAATACTTGAGGAGGGTGCTGCTAAAAGGGGAAGTAGGAAAGCAATGTTCACATTCAAAGAGAAGACAGTGGTGGCTCCGAACCCTGAGCTGCTTTCTCTGGTGCAGGGGGTGGATGAAAGGAAGAAGCATGGATGTAGATCTGTGCCTGAGCCAGCTTCCGAGGAAGAGTTGCTGGCGTTGGGTGCAGAGGCCTCCAACTTCCTCGCCAAGGAAGAGGACAGGACAGAGGAGGCAAAAGCGCCAGAGTGGGCTTCCTGCCTCAAGACCTCCAGGACTCGTCCGAGGGCAGAGCACAGGCCAGAGCACACCCTCACCAATGTATCAGGAAAGGGGGCTGAGCTGTTTGCCAAGCGTCAGTCCAGGATGGAAAAATACGTTGTTGAGAAGCAAAATGCAGCACAGATTAGGTGTCCTTCTCCCACCATGTCTCTGCCACCATCTTGGGTGTTTCCATCAAACATGCCCGGCAGAGTCAAGGCCATCGCTAAAAACTCTGACATGAGTGCTCAGCTTTCACAAACCCTAAAAGCCCAACAAGTAGTCAAGCAAAAACCAAGGGGAAAAGCCCCAGCACCAGAGCCAATTCCAGAGCCGCCTCCTTTAGAAAATGGCTGCTCCAAGATAGAGATGGACCTGTCAAGGCACCAGCCCTACCAGCTTTCTCTTCCCTCTTCATCCTTAACCCAGTCAAGGACCCCATTAGTACCCTACCCAGAAGAGCACCACAGTCCAAGAGCGTGGTATCTACCCAGTCTTTCTCAAGACAGACTTCCTTACCTACTAACGCTCCTTCTCACTACAGTGCCCAGTGTATGTCTCCACAGCTGCCTCTCAGCCCCACAAGAGAAGCAGAATGTCCACCAAATCCAGCCTATGGGCAGCCAAGGATCAGCTCTCCTATGTCGGCTTTTTCTCCAGAGCGAGTGTCCTCTCCTCGGTCAGGGGTCCAGGCACCAAGGCCCACTTTTTCTGCAAAGAAGGCAGGGATTGCCCCACAGGTGTGGAAACCCTCTCTGTACCGTTTTTAGAAAATGTGTTTACGTCAGAGGGATGGTTGGAAAACTGAAACAGATTTTAGTGTGGCTAAAATTAACAGTTTGTTAAACTTTTCTGTTCATCTTGTGCCTTCTTATAGTACTATCTCTTGTATTGTAGGTATATAAAAGAGTGGAATCTTTTAACGTGTGGAATCCATTAAAATCCTCACGTAACAGAAAGCAATTGATGTAATGTATAAGAACACACTAATAATTACAGTTAGGGCCAGACCGTATCTAAGTAAATACATTCTAATTGTTAAGTGAATCTCTAATTGTATTATGTCCACAGTAACAAACACATAAATAGCAGTATTTACCCTCAGTTTAAATAAAAATGTGCCTTGATGTAATCAGATAACATGCAAAGTCAGTTCTAAAATATTCTGATTTTCAATACGTTTTGAAATATGATGAGAAATAACCTCACACTTTTTCTACTTTGTCTCTCAATTCTGTGGGCACCAGGGTGATGCTGCTGCTCAACAAAGCACTTTAACAGATGGTCTGGCATCTGCTTTATGATCTATGATTTGCATGAAAGTTGCAGCAAGAGAACTCCTTTTATGTCTTTATGTCTTCAGGGTAATTTACTCTGCTTTTCAGCATTTTCTACCTAAATATATGGTGTGTACTTGGATTCTTTAATGTGTCAAATCTGCAGGCTGCATACTAATTTGCATCCTGAACCTACATACATATTGTTTTTGTGACTTAAAAAAGTATTTATTTATTGGACGTCATCAATCACAGTTGTTTTAGACTACAGGGTTTATGTTTGTTTCATTTCATAAACTTTGATTCACTGCTCTCTTCTGCTGTTATCCTGTCTGTTATGATTGATTTCTTTGTGTTAGCATGAGTCTTTCCTTCTCTGATTAAAACGTTATGCTAACACACTGCTGTGACCTCTTTCTCCTTTTTCTCATTTCCTGACTTCACTGGCTTCTTTCAACCATTAATTTCACTTTAGTGTTTGTGATTTCACTTTCCTGCCTTTCTTGCAATCACTGCAAACACTTGGAACACTATAAGCGGTATGCCTCTGTCAAGTACACAGATAATTTGCCACAAGAGACAGATTTATTTTGGAACACAGTATGTGACCTTTAAATTAAAATCATTATTTCAGCTTGGGACTGCAAGATCTCTTAGACTTTAATAAGAAGACTGGTTGGTCTTGAGGGGCTCAGATATTCAGACAAAAGGAAAGCCCTTTGACCTGTGTCTTGTTTTTTTCACATAGTTTCGGAATTGTTGAAATGTAACCAGTCACATTAAACCTCAAAAGACCATAACGTCTCATGAAACTGAGAGTTCTAACACTACAGACAGTCTTCAAATTATTATCACAAGTAGTGTTAATTTGTAGGGTATGTGCACAAGATGAGATGCTGCTCGTGCTGCTGTTGGGTAACTTCATATCCCTGTAAAGGTTAACCACCTCAGGGAGACAGATGACAGTAACATGAGAGAGAAACTAAAGACTGGGCCTATGGGTGCTGGCAGCCAGGCTTAATGAAGAAGAAGAAGAAGAAGAAGAGAATACACAGAGATGATCTGTATGCCACAGGGGCCTTCAGGTCACACATTGAACACATGAATACTATTTTACCAAAACAGATTCATTTAGCATAATTGAAATGTGTCTTATTGAATAGAGACATGGATAGTTTTACTGTAAAATTGGTCTTTTGTGAGTTAATCCAAAACAAAATATCTTGTCATGGTCCCATCAAAATCTATGAAGTTACTTCATGAGAACATTTATTTATAAGTTATATAAGCATTATACAAAAATGTCTCTTATCTTGTGTTTTGTGTGTTTTTAAATGTGAGTTGCCAAGAATCTAAAAAATATATTATTTTTCATGGTCCAATAGACACCAACGGAATCCTCCCCAGTTGAAACCCCCAGTGAGACTCCCACACCAACCAGGACGCCCAGCCTCACCAGATGTTTCAGCAGCCCAGAAGGCCCGGCCAGTGGGACCTGGACTCCCAGCCTCCAAACTAATCGGCCCTCCACCACCAGTTCTAGCCGCACAGTGATCTCCCCCGTATCCTCTCCCAGGGGTGCAAGATGCCAATCTCCTATGGTCAGTCACAATATCCAATTGTCCCCGCTTACCTCCACTGCAGCATCCAGATCCTCTCAAACATCTACAGCCACCTCTTCACGCTCTCTTCCTTGGGGTTCAAGATGTCAGTCCCCAATGGTGAGCCACAATATCCATTCCTCCAGCATCTCCTCCAGTCCTGGTTCCAAACCCTCACAGACGTTTACGACTACTTCCCCTCTTTCTCCTCCTTGGGGTTCAAAATGCCAGTCCCCAATGGTTAGCCAGCATAACCAATTTTCCACTGTCACTTCAATATCCACGTCCAGACCCCCCCAAACATCTACAGCCACATCCCCCTCTCCTCTTTGGGGATCAAGATGCCAGTCCCCTGTTGTGAGCCCAAATACCCAGTCTTCCAAAATGTCATTTGTTCCTACTTCCAGACCATCCCAAACATCTACAGCAACATCACCTGTCTCTCCTCCTTGGGGCTCACGTTCCCAGTCTCCTGCACTCTCTCAGACCAGTTTATCCTTCCCCGCCACTAAACCTCTGTACACATCTTCTGCAACCTCTCCTGTTCCCCTACCCAAAGACAATCGCTGCATGTCCCCAATTGTGAATAACCCAGACTCTAAAGCCAACCATCGCCTCCTGGCCAAGAACATCATCAATGCAGCCAAACGTAAAAATAGCCCATCCCCTGGAGCACTGAGCGGTCACAGCCTCCCCATCTCCCCTTTGGGGTATTCCCACCATGGCTACGACTGTCACAAACCACCCATCAGCCCTTTCCAGTCACGGCCATTCGGGGCTCAATCCCCTACCTTCACCAGCCCTCCTCCAACCCCAACACAGAGGATCTGCTCCCCTCTGAGGCTCTACAACACTCGCTCCCTCACTGACTCTGATGCCTCTGTTGAGTCAGAAGACTCAGGCCTCCGATCGCCTGGCCTGCACTCCTACAACACCTGTCCCCGTGGCTGGGGCGGTAGCCTGAGGGTGAAGAGAACCACCGTCTCCACTGACCTGTGAGGGTGTTTCTGAAAGGCAATCAAGCATGAAAACAGTTTCATTGGCTTTTGGGGCATTTCATCAACCAGTAAAAGAGTTTGTGATGGCATTTCATCTAACTAATAGAAAGATACCGATCCTGGACAGTGTTGTATCATGGTAGTATTAGGATATTATATGACTCACATTCATAGCATGGACTGACAAGAACAAGCTTATAACATAACGCAGTTGCTGTGGCTTGGACGCTTCTTACATGCCATAATGACTCAAAACACAGTAACCAAAGATATTACACGTTCTACACTTTTACAACATACATATGTTGACAGACACTGTTCCGGTTGAATAGTGTTTAGGTAAATCTATTTTTAATATTATTAATGTATCATTATGTTTGCTGGTCTGACGCAAGTCGAATTTGAAAGAGACTTAAACATGTTAAGGCATAGAAGGGACATATGAAATGAATAATGTATAAATATATAGCTCATTGGACTGTACAGTAATTTAGCATTCTTATTGTATTAGTAAAGGATACAATTTGAGGAATATTGATTTAGGGGCACATGATATTCACATTATCATAAATGGTCACAGTATTCACCACAGTTTATTATCCATTTTAATCATTGAGAAATAAGTCATATGCATAACTATCGCAGTGCAATATGCAATTTAACACAGCTTATGTTATGAATGGTATATGTTGCTTTATGTACTGCATTTGCTAAAACCAATGTAATCTTTACAGACAGATTGACAGAGAATGAGAAGAAGAGGTGAAGAGTTGTGTGTGGAGGTTCGATGGGGCGTTGATGCACCTGTTCAAACACTGTTTCCTTGATTCAGGAGAAAAAAAAAGATTCCAAAGTTTTTTTTGCTAAAGTTTAAATATTGATGAACAATTCAAAGAACAAATATTATCCATCAATGTGCAAATGAAATGGCATATTGATAGTATTCATATTGGAGGTTAATGTTTGTATGCGTAAGTGTTTTTGCTTTTGCTGACCACCTGTAATGTCTTTCATGAGGAACAGATTAACATATTTTGTGCCTGTACTTTTTGTACAAATTGCCTGTTTGGATGAGGTTTAGGAGCAAATGTGTACGTACTGTAAGAGAAGATACAGCAAAACGTTGTTGAAAAAAGGTTAGAAGAATGTTGTATGTTGTGAAGTATTAATCTAAGTGTTTTTTTGAGAAAAGGATAAGAGGAATGGATTGTATTTTAAATACATATCTCTAATGTACATTCTCTTTAACTTCTGAAGTTTCTTTATATACTTGATTTGCACTTCTGTTCATTCCATTTCAATGGCTAAATTGGCATTGTTTAAAACTTGATTTGCTCAAACAGGTGTCATTCACAAAAAAACTAGCAAATAATTATTCTACTATCGTACTATTGATGGTGCCAATTAGCTGTAAATGTGGCTGTAGCCTTCAAACCACATCTGGCTTTCTGTTTACACCATTCTCATGTTGCCCAGTCCGGTACCAGCATAAACAACAGATTATCCCTTCACTCCTTGAAATCCATTCCAAAAGCATCAGCACATTTCTCAATATTTACTTCTGTGTCTTTTGAGTGACAAGGACACCTGCTACATGGTGACCTGGCTCCTTCAGCAGGATTAAGTCTATTACTGTCATGGATTGGTTTCAACCTGCGTCTCCTCTGGACAAACCAAACACAGCTGAAATCTTCCAACACAGAACATAATCATTGCATTTTTAGAGTTTTGCAAGATTGGATTTTTCTGGGGTGGGTTCTGTGATTGCATGCCTGCATTTTATTTTCAACACAGCTAATTTTTCTCTCAATTCTTAACTGTATGATGTATGAAAATGAACGCTAAATAAAGAGTGATGACACACCAATTCAAACAATGTATATGTACTATGTTTGTCTCTATATAATATATAATAATAATATATTTCTTAACACCCTGTGCTTAAAATACTGGTACAATTGAAAATAGTGAAAGCTGTAGTTTTCTCTTTTTTAAATATACAGTACCCAATGAAACATGAATTGGGTAATCAATGGAATTGATTCACATACAACACATTTCTCCACACATGAATACTGTTAAATTAGTCTTTTGTTTATTTACGTCATTTACCCTTATAGTACTCTGAGTCAATAAGGTAAAAATATGTGACAAATTGAGGGCTGCAGTACTCATGTACAGTACCACCTTAACAAGTATTCATAGTTCATCTGGTCCTTACATAACTCCTTAATGCACATCCCTTCCATCAAAACTGTTTAATGGTTGAGTTAGTATATTTTTATGTTTAGTTGTTGTATTCAGATGTTTTGAATTGCCTATTTTCAGTCACATTAACTAAAAAGCTACAAATGTCTTGTAATTAGAACAGAATAACTAGAGGACTACTACCCTTTGAATAGGTTCTTAAAGTAAGTACTGACACATGGACAGGATCACCCACCACATTAGTAGACATATTTCTTTAGTTTTACAGACTTGTGTCATACTTCCCTGTCAGTGCAACATCTTACAGAGTCAAGGTGATAGTTTGAGGGCCGGAAATATCCCTTACAGCAACTCCTCAGGGTGAAAAGAAAACTAAAGCCAAATTCATCACAGGTTCATAGACTGCCATCTGTAGGACTCCAGACAGAAGTTCAAATGAGGCAACACTGAACTGTTTGAGTATACACATACAACTGTTTCTAAAAAAAAAGATTTCACATATCGTATGATCTATATATGTTTTAAAGAATTGATCATAGTAATTTAAAGGAGGCAGGAACAATAAGACAATAGCCTAGAAATTAAAGAAACAGATCACTACAGTATACGTTTATCTAAGCAAGAAATGAACGTAATTCCAAACTGAGATTGTTAACTGCAGACATTTTAACATGTCATAGCTACAGGGAATAACTAAGTGCAGTCATGATTAATGTGATTATTAACACCTGTGCGATGACAAATCAAACTCTTGTCATCTCCTATACTTTTCCAGTGCCAGTGTCCACATTAAGAATACATTTATCGTATCAATTTCAGAACAGTACAGACTCCTACTAACCTTGATTCTCGCTTCCTAAATCACACAATTACAACTAATGTGATTCTGCACAGTCGCTTTGTTGCAGGGATAAAAGTGTGATAAGAAAATTAGGTGGCAAATAGTCAGCAGACATACAATAGGTTTGGGAGCTCATATTCAAAAGCTGAGAAGTTTCCCTTTGACAACTCTCCTCTTTTTTTGTGGATTTGTGTTGCCAAATATAAATTACACCATAAGATAAAGAATGGAAGGTCCATAATAATCATGTATTGTTAAATGGAACTAATTTGCAGTGGAAGGCAAAATTAACAGCAAGGTGGCCAGTGAACCATGCCAATATACTGTTGGATACTGGATACTCTATCTGGATGCTATAGATTATATCAGGGTGATTTGGCTAGTCCTCGTTTTGCTCTCCACCCAGTAAAGTGAAAGTCTTCATCAAGACACAAGAGGCCGCTCTTGGGGTGAAAAGGGCGAAAGTTAGCGCAGTGGTTTCCTCGTTTGACAGCAGGGGCCGGGGGCAGGTTTTACAGCACAAAACAACAAGGATGAAGCTTCCTATGGAAGATGCGGCAACAGAGATAATCGAGGAGACGTTTAGCTGAAAGACCATCAGCTTTATCTCTATCTCCCGGTGTGCGCTCCGAAATTAACGCCAGGCAATTTGAATATCAACTTATCGTAACTGCAGATGAATGTCTGTGCCTGAAGTGCCCCTGCATTTGTTGTTGTTAGCTACTAATGCTAACCATATAAGTTGCGAGCTAGCTGGCCTAGCAAGCTAATAGTTAAAGCGAGGAAAAGATAATTAGCCGCATATGTTTGATTTACTTAATGTTGTCCGACGAGTAAACTCGGGGTTGTATAGCTAGCTGATGGAGCCAGCTAACGTTGGCTTAATGTGTTCTAGAACTACAGCTTTGGTTAAGCTTTTAAAGTACCAACCGTAGTAGTTAGTTACCTAGCTAGCTAGTTAGCTTGCCAATTAGCCACCACTATCTTCGGAAGAATGAGTAGAAAACACCGTCACTTTAAAGGAGCCGAAGTCAGCTGCTGCGTAAAATACTTTTTATTTGGATTCAATATTTTATTCTGGGTAAGTAAATACATTCTTTGTATGGTTTGGCTGTCGATATCATAAGTAAATAACTCTAATGTTGCTTAGCTACTTAAAGTCTCAATAGTCTGGTAAAGTTAGCTTAAATTTAGCACTGTTGATGTTTGCGAATTGGAACTTAAAAGATCCGTGAGGTGTCAGTAATACACCTATCAATATATCAATATAATTTAAGTTAGAAGTAAAGAAGTATTAAATCAGCTTTTCTCCTGCCATGTGTTGTTGTTTACGCTATGTGTGGTAAGTTACTAGCTAATTAACGTTACTTTTTGGCGAAGGAGAGTAGTCACTAGTCAGATGTGCTATAATTCGTGTAACGACTTTAAAGTGTTAAATGTCGCTTCATTTACTTTAGCAGACGTCCACAGATTCCCAAGTGTTTGTCTTTATTGGCCTTTGGGCAGCTGCAACTTTACCTTTGGCGTGAAGTTAACAAATATAACCAGTCACTTTGAATACTTCATTACTTTATTATCTTTTAAGAGTAGCTGGTGGAGAGACAGTTACAGCTAGCCTCTCTCCCTGCTCTGTCTTGGCAGTAAAGATTGGTACCATTGAGTTTGAGAAATGACATGTCTCTTCTGTATTGTTAGATACCCCACCCCCCATATTTATCCCTCCACGGTCTCAAAAGTTCCTCTGTTCAGTCTCCTTCACCCCACCCTCCTCACCCGTCTACATTGCATCTGTGGGCTGGTGTATTACATTGTCTGTGGCAGAAGGAATGGCGTGTCTGTGTGCCCCAGAGGGTCTTCCCACACACTGTTGGAAGGAAAAGGTTACCACCCAGCCTTGCTCTTTTCAAGCACCCCTTTTCACTCCATCCACCATTATAGTGCTCCAGCTCTGTGGGACAGCATTGTTTCTCTCACTCACACACCCACTAACGCACAAAAAGGGATGGTGATAACAAAGACTGGGTGGTGGTGGTGAGGGGAGGCTTGTTGTGACGACTCATCAGGCACATGGGATCCACATGCAACTGGATCTCCTCCTTTTGTCACCACCTTTTCATTACTCAACACTCCCCTTCAAAGTTAGGACGAGTATCTCACTATAATCTATCATGCTTTTTATCTGTGAAACCGAGGTGATATGCTAAAAACATGTCACAGGCCATAGTTTAAAAAAAAACAATGCAGAAATTCATTTTACAACTGGCCTCAAATGAAAGGTTCTCTGTCATTCAATATGACTGGAAATATTGAGTCATAGGGCTGTAGTGTTGTGTCCGACTCATTGTGTTCTTTCAGACGATTTTGACACTCAGGCCAAGCTAACAGTCCTGTGTCTAAGCTCTCTAAAACTGTAGAACAAGTTCCAGCTCGCTGACTCTTTCCGTTAATAATTACTAGAAGATGTTCTCTTGTCTGTGGTGCTGCGAAATATGATTTGACAGACAAGCTAGTGCATTGCCAAGATACAGAGAGATGTTTTTTTTCCCTCTACAAATCAACCCATTTGTCTTTTCTATAGTGATCTTGTCAGGCTTGAAAATGCTGCCTAAATTGAGACCGAATGCTTGTAAGACCCTAAATGTTGTGAACAAAAAAGAGCAGTAAGACCTAGTGCCTCCTTTTCTGTGTGAATTCTTCCAGCACCCAAGCTCGCTGTTGACAGCCAGATGTTTTCACCCACGAACAACATAACTTCTCTCGTCCTTACAATAGACCCCTTCCACACATCCACTTCATCAATCATACTTTTTGCCTGAGCTGCTGGAGTGTTTGGAAGCTCTGCATGCTGTAATTAAGAGCTTGTTAAGCTGTAACCAAGTTGCTGGATTGGTTGGATGCAGGCTGTGTGTAGCCAGCTACAGTTATAAGTGTCTAAAAGGGACATTGGGTTATCACATCGCAGGTGGACAGCTGTAAAGACCCAAGTGGGAATGCAGCCATTTGAGGACACGTCACTCAAGCCACATTTAGAGGTTGATAGGGATTCATGTTTCCACATACTGTATACGCAGTATGCATCTCTGATTGCAATGAAAGAAAGCATAGCAGACTTTTTCCTGTGCGTATTGTAGAGCTGAAATAATAAGATGATTATGCTATTAGTTGATCTATAAATTAAATTAGCTATTTACAACTTCTCAGCATTTGATGCTTTTCTTTGTCTAATACACGTCAAACTCAAGGCCCGGGGGCCAAATCTGAGCCCTCACAAATTTTGATCCGGCCCTCATTGCCACTTAAGTTCACAAGAAATCAACAACACATTTTCAAAGAATTTGACCAAATTTGTCCAACTTGCAGACTTTGGACTTTTGATCAAACAAAACAAAAATTGGAATATGTCGCCTTGGGCTCTGGGAAATCAGAGCGGCCATTTTCACTTTTCTTTTTTCAGACAACTTTTTGGCAAAATCTATATAATCAGCAGGTCAATTGATAATAAAAAAGAAGTTGTTAGTTGCACCTAGGACTGGGTGATATTACGATATATACTCAAAATTATATAAAAATCTCTATTAATATATATAATATATTTTTCTATATTGTGTCTATTGCGATGACAAAAAAACTGAAGACCGAAATGTGCTGAGATATGAAATGACCCATACTGGGATAGAAGGTTTTAACCATATCTCCCAGAAATAAACCAAATATTCGTATCGTTATTGACCTTAAAAATCCTTTATCGGTCGGGCTCTAATTGATATCATATCGTCAAGAGTGGCTACGTTCACACGGCTGGCCACATTAGAGATTCAGCTTTTTACGGAGTCAGCGGAAGGGCAGTCACACTTGAGTAAGTCTACGCTCTGTGTATTTGTGTGTGTCCGGGCAGCGTGGAGCTTGGTTTGTCTGCTAGTTAGTTGAGGTTAATGGGATCAGCTGGCTTAGGGAGGCATTTTCTCAAGTGTTGATAATCTCTCTGTCCACATGGAGAAGAAGCCCTCGCTCTGGGACACACACATCTTGCAGCAGCACAAAATAACCTGAAAAGCCTAATTTAAATAATGAGGCGGATACAGGGACATCTAGTTCCAGACTTTGTTTATTTGCTTAGGGATAAAAGGGACATAGATTAGATAGAATGATACAAATGCACCTAAGTAAGGGAAACAAATTACTTACTAGAGCAGGTGAGATTTAAAGAAACAAATCCTGATGGTCTTTTAAAACCTCCTGTCTCCAAATAAACAGAAGCAATGAAGTATAAACTAGGGAGGCACCAAACCCAGATTTTTGGGGTTCTGCCAAATACCGAACCCACGGGTTAAGATTCTGCCAAACACCGAACTGAATCCTACTCCCAATGTCCACAGCAGTGCATTTTTCATTTTATTTTAATAAATTATTATTATAATTAACTGTAACACAAAGAATATACATTATGCCAGGCACACAAGTGGGAAAAAATATTTTTGACAAGGCCAATATTTATCCTATCTCAAGATCCAATCAAGATTTTGTCAATAAAAAAGCGCCTGGAGGGGATTTTATAACGTGGCTCAAGCAGATGGAGTAGCTTGTTGAATCCGGTGTCTTCCACTAGCTTTTCTAAAGGGCTGCAAGTCAGTGGCAATCATTTTCCCAATCCTGAATGAATGGCTTTGGCTTGTGGGTTATTCGATGCCCACTGCTGGTTTGGTGTAGGGCTAACAGTTTTTAGCTGTGACTTTGCCGTACCTGAAGTTGCTGCATTTTGGCTGCTGTCTGCAGATGCCTTCATGTACAACTCGTATTCTTTCTGATGTATCATACGCAAATGACTTAACAGCGGCAATGTTGTGTATTGTTTAGGGTTCTTTCCACCACGAGACAAATTGGAATTTCAGATTGAACATGTAGTTCAACTTGAATCGCCTTCTTTTGACCAAAAGTACTGCCAAACAGCACTTTTCTGCTCACAGGGTCCATTTTTATTTTCTCACAGCCTACTGGATTGAAAGGGCCACCTACGTAAACACCTTCCTGTAATCAACGGTGGCGACATTGTGTTGACCAGCGTAGCGCTCAACGAGTATAGAAGTAACAAGAGGATAAAGTCAATGGAACGTTGTGTTGCATTCAGGCCAAGATGGCGGAGCTGCAGCTCAGCCATGGGTGCTTTTGTTGCAATGGAGTTTTGTCTCTTGTTACCTATATACTCTTTGAAAGAGCATAAACTCAACACGTTAGCCCCTTTTTTTTGTTGAGTTTCACTTCTTCTTACTTCTCTTTGGTAGCGTTCGGTTCGGCAGCACCCGAACTCCGTCAAAAAGCCTAAAGCTCTGCCAAACCCAAACTCTGGGTTTGGTGCATCCCTAGTATATACAAAGCAAGAAGAAAGATGTTGTAACTTGACTTTCTTGGTTTTACTGTTTAATTGCTGAGAGATAAGGAGATAAATATTATGTGGATCTCATATAAAATTAGGTGCTTGGTGTTTTTTGCCCCCAACATGTCCTTCTAGGCAGCGCGGTAATGGTCACCCTTGATTTCCACCAGAAGCGTAACATCTGCGGATTGGCTCCACTGCGTGACGGCTCCGTCCTCCGCTGTCCGTCAATACCCACCAGGTCGGGATTTGTTGCGGAACGGCTGCGGCCATGACAGACAGCTGAAGCCTCGAGGACTCATGAGGTCTTCCAAATTCATGTAGAATAGAACCACAGAAACAACTGTTAGTTTCCATCCACAGGAGTAGAGAGGAAACAACTCTGTGCTGTGTTTTCAAGGTGTAGTGCAGGGAAATATGATTTGCCATGAGCACGGTCTTATTTTATTTTGAAATTAACCGGGTGTTCTAATTTGTTTCTGTGCTCGATTTCCTATCCCGTACTATCTGCCGTGTGCTGAACTTCTGCAGAGCTTTCCGTTGCGGCAGACAAAAATAGAAGCTCTGTGTATCTGCTCCCGAGGGCCGCGGATTGCTGGACCTGGGACGGAGTCGGGGTGCAGCCGTTCCGCAGTTGGTGGAAATACACATGTTGACTTTAATGGAAGCCTAATGACTCCGCCTCCGTTCCGGAGCGGATCCGCAGCCACTACGCATCCGGTGAAAGTTGGGGGTTATGTTTAGAGATAAGGTTAGGGTTAGTTACCTGGAAGGTGACGTTGGAGGCAAAAAAAAAGCACCATTCAGCATAAAATTAGCATTTTATGTTTAATTTTCACTTAGTTTTTTTTATTTAATGCTCACTTAAAAGCACTGATTATCTAGAACATTTTAGTCCCAGGGTAGCATTGACAGGGTTTAGCACAGGTAGTGTGTTTCAGTGCCACCAAGTGACCTGAATTTGACTCTGGATACCCACACTGTGGGATAAGTTAAACAAGGAAACAAAGCAAGCACTGTACAAAGGCAGGTTAAGTTCCGTTTCAATGTACTCATTCTGTCAAATTCACTTTGATCAAAACCTTTTTCTGAGGGAAGTTTGGTTTGCAGATGGGGCTTTAAAAGACATAATACCGGTACAAATATGCTTATATGTTAAATAGTGTGTTAGGCTAAATAGAAAAATAAAAAAAACTAGTGAAACTTTGAAGTAGCGGTAGGTCTAGTTTCCTTTTAATATTGTGATCAAAATGAAAATGCATTTATTTATGAATTTAAGTTTTGTTCAGCAGTCTGGCCTCCCTAAAAAGGAGTGTTTCATTCTACTTTATCTGTTTGTTTCCAAAGAGGGTCTCAATTATTTGTGTGTTTTGTAAATAAAGTTAAAAGAGCTATTCATGGGGAGAGAAACACATTGCAAAATAGTGGAAGAAATAGTAAGCCAAAATGGCAAGGTACCAGGCATGGATACCTCCAAAGCTGTCTCACTTAATGCTGCCTTCAAGGTTTCCTCATGTTGTAGCAGTGGGAAATGCAATTTGATGTACATTTAGGTATTTTTGCCCGAAATTAAATTTGCTGTATAATACATGTAGAAGTACAAACCCCAATTCCAATGAAGTTGGGACGTTGTGTAAAACGTAAATAAAAGCAGAGTGCAATGATTTGCAAATCCTTTTCAACCTATATTCAATTGAATACTCTACAAAAACAAGATATTTAAATTTTAATGGTAAACTTTATTTTTTTTTGCAAATATTGACTCATTTTGCACTGATAACAATCAGGATGGTCCACCTCCACTTTGGCCCGGAGGGCGTGGCGTCCATGATTTCTAAAAACAAATTAAAATGTGGACTCGTCGAACCACAGCACAGTTTTGCCTTTTGCGTCAGTCCGTCTCAGATGAGCTTGGGCCCAGAGAAGCCGGCGGAATTTCTGGGTGTTAATGGCTTTCACTTTGCATGGTAGAGTTTTAACTTGCACTTGTAGATCAAGAAATTTAACAAATAACATCCTCAAACTAAGGCATACCTTAAACATACAGAAAAATTACCTTAAGCTGTGCAACTTTAACTTTTCAGAACTACAAGTTTCAACCTGAGACTGATCTGTATAGGCCTCTATGTAAATATTAGTTATACTCTATTTTATTTATTTAATTGATTACAATGTCACACAACTCTGTTACACTTATGCTAATAGATCGTTTATCAGCTGTTTCTCTGTGAAGAGAGTGGGTGAGAGAAATTGGTCGCAATAATCGGCTGTTTTCTGGCTCTTTAGATCAAATTGTGGTCACCGCTAAGTATTTTCTTTGTGTTTGGTAGCTGTTGTGTTTGGTGTAGTTTCCTCATCCATACATCTCTGTGATTTACTTTGTCGGGTCCGATTCGTGGAATGGGTGATTAAGTTTCTGTTGAGATGCTGAAGCATTGACATCAGCCCGGTGTGCGAAGGTAATAATCATCGTGCGGAAACACCGTGAGCAACAAAACGTTGGTAACATTAAACAAAGCTTGGAGACAAATTTTTTTGCACTGAGGATTGCCAGGAGACACAACTGTAAATCAGAAGTGAACACACCACATCTTCTGATAGACAGTTCTATTATTTGTCAGAGTTTTTTTTTTCTACCTTTAACTTTAGTTGATGCTTATTAAGTGTAAAACATCTTGATGATTTCACCGTTGCTTTCCATCTGACCGGGAAGTCTCCTCTGTGTGCTTTGTTTTACAGTTACTTGGAGCTGCATTCTTGGGCATAGGGCTGTGGGCATGGGCGGAGAAGGTAAGTATAAACACATGCACACAAACACATACTAACACATACATAGCTAAAATTCTTCTCCAAATTCCAGCGGGAATAAGATGGGAGTACAATTTGTAGGCGAGCGATTAGATGAAAACAGGGCTTTTAAGAGAAGTGGTGTGGAAAATAGAGGCACTATTCCTGTAATGCTTTGTAGCACTTAAAGCCATATTGCATGATAATAGTCCTGGTAAACATGTCATGCTTGACTCTTTGGAAATAAATGATGATGTTGCTGCAGCAGCTTATGTGTAATTTGTGACTATTGAAGCTAGTGATAGGCATAGCTACAAGGCCAACATTACAAACTCATATGATGCATAATCACCAGGAATTTAAATGAGAATTCCGATCAATTCCAACACGTAGCTCTATTATTTGTAATTTTGTGCTGTCAGTAGAGAGAAAAATGAAAACCATCATTGTTGCTTACACAGTGTTATCCTCCTGCTAGAGTTAGCACCCAACAGGCTCAAGCAGGGCAAATTTTAAACGTGTTTTTAGCATGTTCGAAATGTCATTGAAAATGCCTACCCATGTGCAGTGGTTCCTTCCGAGTGAATACAGCGTATCTGACTGCTGTAGATGTGAAAGAAATGCAGACAAGTTGTGCTAATTCAGCTCTGTTCAGTTCCTGTGTTGAGACGGAAGGACTCTTAGGGACTCTCTTCAAACTATAACACCAAAAAGAGATACAAAAATATTTTCAATAATAGGCATTTTTTTAAAGTAAGTGCTGTAGTACAACTAACAGGAGACAAGTTATAATTGAGGTAAGTTTGCAGACACTGCTATTTAATCATTAAATTAATAAATATTTTTGTGTCTCTTTTTGTTTTTATAATTTGTAGACGTCCTTAAGCACTCAGAGCTGAATTAGCACAACGTTTATGCATTTCTTTCACATTTACTGCAGTCAGTCACTGTGTTGACTCAGAAGGAATCAATACATATGGGTAGGCACTTGAAACCGGAATTCTCCTTTTAACGCCTCTGCCCGTCACAAAATGAATGCCTCAAATTTGCATGGGAACTAGTTATTGTTTATTTACCACAGTATACCAGCTACAAAGATCAGGTGCTCCCATTAGTCTCTCATGTGCAGTGGATCATGGCCACATTTAAAGCTCCTTCCAATTGAGGTAACAGTCAATTTGTTCATTAATTAGCTAGAAATTGTACCAGTCTGTTCAGTAAATGCTGCACCAGCGTGGAAGCATGTACTGATTAGTTACGTCTGGTCATGAACTTTGTGCAAGTAGGCTTGAACCGGAGTACCTTGGTGGAACAGCATGAATAATTTAAAGGGATTAGGCCGAAACATGAATAGCGGGTACTGGAAAGGCATAATGTTGAGTTTGGGTCTCGGTGACTAAGATGATTAGTTTCTAGCCTGCTGCGTTCAGCCAGAAAACAGCCAGACTACATTGTTTCTGGGCTTCATGCTTAAATTCAAATGAGGGCTCTTCATTCTGCATGAGTGCCATAAAAACACAAGAATATAGTTATCCCTTTATCCTATAGTTGTCCTTTAGCTTAGTGCAGTTGAAGCTTAACTTAAGCAGTATGAGATTTCAGCTTCTTGGACTTTTGCTGGTGTTTGACATGTGGATGACATGCAAACAGGATGTCAGAACTGAATGAGCAGGCGCCCACATTTACCCTGGTAGGATCAAATGCATGAACACGGAACACACGTTATATAAGAACACTTGCTGAAACCTTTTTTACACACAAAACTGCACTGCTGTGACATTGACTCATTGTGCAGGGAGCCCATTCTTTGACATCAGGGTGTCATTTCAAAATCCGAATTGGTTTTGATAGCCAAGTAAGTGTGACACACATACAAGGAATTTGACTCCCGGCTTTTTGTAGCTCTCCAAGTACGTGCACAGAAATAGACATACGGCTAAAAACAAGGACAACAAAGCTGAACAAGGTAAACATAAACACTATAATTGTGTGAATGAGAGGCAGGCATGATGCAGACCAGAGAGTGACAGGAAAAAATGTTGGATACACTGTGGCCCAGAGGCTGTGAGGGCAGGATGTGCAGAGAGGAAGGACAGATGTCCGTTTGTGAATGTTTGCTGAAGGCTCTGAGCTGTGCCTCTTCTGATAAATGTTACTAGTTTCATAGGTTGGACAGAGATCTACTGGAGAGGGAAATTGTGTTGTAGATAAATTGATCAAAAAACCCTCTGGGGCTCTGTTATTGTATTGAGGAAGCAACACACTTGGTAGATACCATTCTAATAAAATAACACCTTTGCCTTTTAATATCTTTGAACAGGACAACACCAGCTGGCGTCTTGGCTGTGTGATTAGTTCAATTTTCACTATTTCTTTTTTATACCACATTCTCTTTTCAAGGTTAACTGTGTGTTTTTGAAGAGAGAGGGATTTGGGACCTTGTAATAAACATAGTAAGGTTTGATTTTGGACATATTTTAGTCAGAGTCACCACTCTGTTTTGTCTTTTTTCTGTTCCCTCAGGGCGTGCTGGCCAATCTGTCAACCATTACAGACCTAGGGGGCTTCGACCCCGTGTGGCTCTTCATCGTCGTAGGAGGGGTCATGTTCATTCTGGGCTTTGCTGGCTGTATTGGAGCCCTCAGAGAGAACACTTCCCTGCTCAAATTTGTAAGCCTGTTCCCGACATTACCAACACAGACACCATTTTCACCCACTTCACACCCCCCTATTTCTGCAGTTGACACCAGAGCTGAGCCTGTCACAGCAGCAGGTGTCACTTTGTCTCACCCACGCCAAATGCTGGTTGCATGACAAAAATACATGTTTTCTCATCACTAAACCAAGTCCTGTTTTATCAGAAAGCAGTGATCAGAAACACTGATCTGTTGGGTTCAGCTGTATTGATAACTACACGTGACTTACAGAGACAAACTTGCTGGCTCCGATTCTGAGTAGCTATTAAGTCCAGCCGATGTCCATTAGCAGCAGTAAGTCAGGCGTCAGAGCAAGGAGCCAATGTGGCTTTTGTTCATTTATCATTAGCCGCGTCTCCTCCTACATTTACTGTAAAGGGAAAATGTAATGGCACCTCTGGGACTGCGGTTTTTGTTGCCACACTCTCACTCAGCAAATCAGGACAGGCCCCACAACCAGACCTGCACAGGGACATTACATCAGAGTTGTTGCTTTTTCAGAATTTTACAAGAAATGCTTGAATGAAGACAAATGTTATTATTGTTCTGATCCTTTAGAAAACACGCCCAGATCCCCTGATTGAAGTGAGCGATGGATTGTCTAAGTGCTTGTGGGTTTCACGTTTTTGTGTGTGTGTGTGTGTGTGTGTTGTGTACTTTCCAGTTTTCTGTGTTCCTGGGTTTGATCTTCTTCTTGGAGCTCACTGCGGGGATCCTTGCCTTCGTCTTTAAGGACTGGATCAAAGACCAGCTCAACTTTTTTATCAACAATAATGTCAAGGCCTACCGCGATGACATAGACTTGCAGAATCTCATTGACTTTGCCCAGGAATATGTGAGTCCACACACCTACGGACTACAACTTGTGTGTCACTAACAGTAAAACGTTTCTTAGCTGGAAGGAGTCCCTCCCTTCTTTAGAAAGGTTGTTGTTTATATGAGTTTCAACACAGACTTAGTTCTGGGCAGAGAGGAGACTCAGTCAGCCACTGTAATTGTAGATTAAATCTATTGATTAATTGCATTTCCCTCAAATGATTATCCCATTCCATGAATGAGACAGTTTAGATAATTGGCTCCTGGGTGTAAACACTGGGCTCTGTCATGGCGTATTGTAAAGGCGATTACATCTGCTGTTTGTGTCTCACTATCTGTATCACTGTAAGCTGGCGACCCACCCAATCTGACTTGAGCCAGGTTTCAAAACCAGTTTAGAGAAAATAAATCTGTCGTTAACTGGAGTTGGCTGCCTAATCTCTGCCTGTTGTTGCTGATGTCTCAGTGGTCATGCTGTGGAGCTCACGGGCCCGACGACTGGAACCTGAACATCTACTTCAACTGCACTGAGCTGAACCCCAGTAGGGAACGCTGTGGTGTCCCCTTCTCCTGCTGTGTCAAAGACCCTGCAGTGAGTAATTCAACCATAGTAATGCATGATTAATCAGACATAATTATATATCCGTATTTAAATAATCTAGAGCTGTAAGGATTAGACGATCAACAGATAATTAATCAGCAACTATCTTGATAATCAAATAATTGTTTGTGATTTAAAAAAAAAAACATTTTCCACTATTTTCTGGACAAAAATATTAATCAAGGAAATAATCTAAAAATAAAAAAACAAAAACAAAACTAGCTTTGCATTTCTTTTAACATTCTAATTCATTTTGAAGGCTCGTAGAATTGAATTCAGAAAATATTCAGAAAAATTGACATGATGGAGTATGAAAGAGTATTTTGGCTTTTTCAGACAATTAATGACTCCAATATATAGTTGCATAATTATTGTAGCCATTATCATGGAGCCATACTCGGTTGACCCATTGTCTTATCAATACTTTATTTCTCCTCTCGTCACCCCAACATCTCAAACATGTGATTAGTTGTTGAAATGGAGAGGATTCTCACATTTTTGTATTGTTCTTACAGGAGGATGTCATCAACACGCAGTGTGGTTATGATGTTCGGCAAGTTCAAGGGGTTTGTATCTCTCTCTCTCTCTCTCTGGTCTCTAATAGTGCGTTCCATTTACCTTCAGAAGCCAACACTGGGAATGACGTCACAGCTGAGTTGAATGCGTTCCATTTACAAGTCGGATTTTTCATTGTGGGGTTAGCTGTAGCCAGGTTAGCCATACTTAAAAATTCCAGTTTATAAAAATGCATTACGCTGTTTTTTTGCATACCAACAGCTTAACAACATGTCCAAAGAGAGAAGTTGGACAGGACTGTGTGCACAACTGATTTAATGAAACACAAATAGGACTGTGCTTATATCTGCATGTTACTACAGCTTTCATTACTGTTGATGCACTAGGCAGCCATGTTGGATTTGTAGCTCAGGGTACTCTGATTGTCAGAGTTCCAAGCTCGGAATTCCGAGGTCAGGGGGCTTTTCTGACTTTGACCTTGGAAAATCCGACTTCTGGGTACAAATGGAACGCACTATAACACTTGTTTAGATCTCAAGGGCTCGCTATATACTTAACCCTATATTAGTTTTACTTTGCTCTCCTGTTATTCTTATTCTCTAAGACCTAGCTCTATTGTGTTATTTTTCAAATAAATCAAGATTTAAAAAGTATTTTAAAATTATAGCAGTTAAACAGAACCAAAACCTAATTCACAGTAGAGTCAATGTCAGTAGTGACGCAAGATTGTCAGGGAAGGTCAACCTTAAAATGAAGGTAAAGCTGCTGAGTGGAATTAGTTCTGATGGCGAGCTGATTGACAAGCTGCAAGCCTGTTTGAGTGAAACAATCTAAGCATTTGTGTAAGGTGGAGTGGCGATCACCTTCATCTGTTGAGGCGTAATTGCTTGTCACAAACCCCCAGTAAAAATGTATTAATGGTTTAAATAAATGACATTTAATTGAACTAGTTAAATTTGTATTTTATAGCATCTTTACTTATATTCTTGATAAGGATGTGGAAAAGTTTCCTTTTTTTAAAAACATACTAAATAGAAGTATACCTAGAAACATGTGGCCAATGCAACAGACATAGGGAATGCATAGGGTTAAGTTGCACACAGACTCCTCTTCGTGCTTCTTGCCTTAATAACAGATTGTTCTTCTAACAGGGATAATTAGGCTCCAGTTATAGCCTAGAGAGCAGCCTTACTACACTCTGTAATTGGCGACTCAGTGGGTTATGCCAGTCCGTTCCCTTTTCCTCTGTGTGTGGGTGTGGTGGTTACAACTCACTGCACTGCAGTCAAAAAGATTGCTGTTGCTAGGCGCACTGCAATACGGTGAACCACCTGCCACTGTATGAATTCATTTTTTCTGTGTGCACTTCTGCTAACGCCCTGGCTGTTGACATTTTGTTGAAACTATCAGAGATGGGCAGTAAGTTTCTATCCAGCTTGTTTATGGAGTGCCTGCTGGAAAAGAGGAAGAGACATGCGGAGGACAGCAGCACAATAAGGCAGAGGGCTGAAATAGCTTTAGAGGAAGTTCACAGGCAGAACAACATTGCATTTCCTGCTTTTTTATTGGCTGCCAAGGGACTCCCTTTTCCTCTGATTGGTTGACAGCTAGCTTTCAGGTTTTTGCGAAGAGAACAAAGGGTTTGTCTGGTTGACTTGTCTTGAGTAACAAAGAGAGCATTGTTTAGGGTCCTGTTCACACCCATTCTCTATCCCCATTTTAGTCCCCTTGCAGCTCTAAATTACACCATTTTATGTCCATCTGTGAATAGACCATGTACATCATCGTTTGAATCTGACAACGCAAACAGCCAGCTGTCCAGCAACAGGAAACAGCTTCTGCCTGCCTACAGCCCTGACGGGGTCCTGACTGACTACACTGCCTTGATATTCTCCATGATGTCAAGACACTGACACGCTGTAATTTACAATTGACTCAGCCATCACTCTCCCCTCCTCAGCAGTGAAGGAGTCACTGGGCAAAATACTATATGTGTTGTTTGCTTTGTTCAGCATTAGTCATAGGTAAAAATTCAGATGTTTGTTTAAATCGTGCAAAAGGCCAATGTCCTTTCTGGGATCGGATCATTCTAATTCTGATTTTAAGAAACAATGTATTCGCTCACAATTTTAATTTACTTTTAATATTTTTTCTGTTTTAAAAATAAGGACCTGAACCGGCAGAAATATATCTATACCAAGGGCTGTGTGGGACAGTTCGAGAAATGGCTTCAGGACAACCTGATCATTGTAGCTGGAATCTTTGTTGGTATTGCACTTTTGCAGGTAAGATATCCTTTTTTGTACATTTTTTTCTTGCAAACATTTACATGAGGAAACCTATTGCATTTGAAATGAGGTGTTTACCTAAAAGTAGCAATATGTCTGGGTTCTGAATTTGTATCACTGCCATCTCATGGTGACAACGGGTAACATCAAGCAAATCTCTGCAATATAGCAGTCTGCTCTTTTTGTAACTGTCTCTGATCTGATCTCATTTTCTCCAAGCAACACTTAACCTATTGTCCTGTGTTCCTCTGCAGATTTTTGGTATCTGCCTTGCTCAAAACCTGGTGAGTGATGTCAAAGCTGTCAAAGCCAACTGGTGATAGGAGAGGTGAAGTAAGGGAGACCTGCCCCACGTCAACACAGCACAGAAAGAGTCCTGCCCAACTGGGGACGGAGAGCCGACAACCTTCAACTTTGTCTTCTTTGCCGTTGAGCTAAGCAGCACATTCACACTCTCACACTTGCATATGTGCAGACACAAAGAGTTTACCTTCCTGTTTATCAGTGACACTTGAATGAGGAAAAGAATATCCCACACAAACCAAACAGTAAACACTTTGTCTATACCTCCGCTGGGATTTTAACCCAAATATACAGAGGACGGTCCTGCCTACTTCGTAGTTAGATTCTTTCTATTTTTTTTTTTTCTGATTTTGGACAAGTGTATTTAAGGGGCGCAGATGCACAAAGACTCTTATCAATTGGGAGATTGGAAGCCATGGATGAAAGGAAAAAAAGAAGAAGAAAGTAAAGCGTTACATTGTCACAGAGCCTCTTTACACTCAGTGAGGGGTTGAACATCTCCGCCTACAACATGCTTGTGCCCACTTCCTGCTGTAGGGAATCGTGGGTGGCTGGCTGGTTGGCCAAAAAATACATTGATTGATTTTCTTTCCATGGTGACCTTTTATGACCACTGAAAAGACTCTGAACTGGTCAAATCTGCAACTTCAAACCATTTCAGGGGATTTCAATTCTTACTCAAAATGTAAAAAGTGCCATTAATTTCCTGTGATAGGTTTGTCTCCTTCCTGATCTTTACATTGGAATTTCTGCACCCCGCCCCACAATACCTCAGGGCTTGGCCAAAAGATGTGCTTTCTGCCACCGGTTAAAAGCTTATCTGTTTTTTCCATCCATGTCTGTTGAATTTAGTTGGACTAACTTAATGCAGAAAACACTGACAGTTCCTTGAAAGTCACCCTGCTTGCCCTGCAGTGATTGTATTATCCTTTGATTTACTGAAGGATCTTGTATTTTATTATATGGGATGGCCTGGTGTGTTTAGGATTGTGGGACTATGCTATACAGGGAAATGGGTTTAATGATAGTTGAGATTATTGTTTATCTCTGAGCATCCCTCAGGCACATGGGATTGCTGGTTTTGGGCCTTTTTTACTTGACTTATGTTACCACATTTGTCTTATATTTTGTCCTCTGCATATTGAAATATAAGAATATTTGTCTGTTTATAGATGTCCTTTATTCATCCTTTATTTCCTATCCTTTCATAGGCACACATTTTTATTCTGGGTTCATAGTTTAACTTTCCCAGGCACCAGTTTTACCTCTCACTGCGAAATAGCTTCTTATTGTTGACCAAATAATATCAGCTGGCCACAAGCAAACTGCCAAGGTTTTGTCTGGCTACAATTGTGATTTTATTAAGAAATGGCGGAAAGAAAGAAATAGCATTTCTAGATAGCCAAAATGTGAATTTATTGTCCCTTTTTTATGTGGGAAATGCCAGTTGAAATGAGAAATCAAACAAATTAAAAATGTTATAATATCCCTTTTATCTTAAACTTAATGTTGTGTCTTTAGTTTGGACTGGTTTATAAATAGATTAGTAAAAACACGCTGTTACCTTTTTGATACTAGCAAAAGCCTCAATATAACATGAATGCTGCTTTAAAAGTTGACTAGATTATTGATAACGAGCTAACAAGTCTAACATGATGGCATTTAAGCAATTTGCAATGTTATTTGTTCTTTCTCCAGTTTACAGTTTGTATACATGTCACCTTTTGTTGTTAAAAGTCCTGTGGCAAGACATTTTCACTTTGAGGTTTTTTAACATGTGTTCCCCAAGCCCGCCATGGTCCGCCAGTGGCCAGAAATGGTGATAGGTGTAAACCGAGCCCTGGGTATCCTGCTCTCCCTGAGCAGGATACCCAGAGAAAATGAAGGCACAGGTGGGCTGTTCTGAAATCTTGCCCCTTATGAAGTCATAAGGAGCAAGGTTACCTCCCCCTTCTCTGCTTTGCCCGCCCAGAGAATTCGGCCCAACCCTGAGAGAGGGACAACATGGCTTTCAAATGAGCAAAGTGGCAGTTGATCAAGACCACACACCTAGCCTCCACCTTGCCGCCCCCCCTCTTCTCCTCCAAAGCTACAGACTGAGAAATGGCACATACTAAGGAAAGCTCATTGTGGGACTGGCTCTAGTGGCTTTAATTCTGCACCAAGGCTGAATTTTGGGAAAGAGACTTGAGAAATGGTATTAGGGGACCACTAAGGCCTATATAAAAGCATCCAAAGAGCACCATGTCAGGGGACCTTTAATAATCAAAAAAATCCTTTTGGATTCCATTATAAGTCACCCTCACAGCTTTTCATCTTCCTTCATGATCTTTGCGACACAATGTAGTTTCTGATCATATGACTGGGTTCACTTGATACTTTTGTACATTTCTGTCAGCATTTGACCACTACAGTTGTTTCTGGTTGTAGCAGTATCATTCAGATACACAGCATTGGCATGATTTGGGTGGGGTTTACAGACCCACTCAGTCCAAAAAAAACAATTTCTTGAATTGCAATATACATAAGTTAAAAGATGAGTAGCATAAATATTCTGTGAGCAGTACACCAAAGCTGTTTCTGCTTCACTGAGTCTGTCTGTAGAATATAGATATATGTTGGCTATATATGGAGCTCGTTCAGTATCGGCACCTAACGATCATCTGCTGTGCTTACATGTCACATGTTGCTTTCCCCCACATGCTTCCTCTTCAAAACATTACCTGATCTGACTGCACCTGTTTCAAAGCCTGTCATTGTTATGTATTTTTAACGCAGGGCTTGTTTTAAAAAACAAAAAAAGAAACGCAACACAATCATTTGAATTTAGGTGTCATGAATTTGCAAGTCGAATAGATCCCGAGGAGGAGCACAATGCATCTGTTCTGGAGTGACTGAAGTCAGTCTTATTGATTCTACCAGTTGAAATGGATGGGTTTCCATAGGTAAGGCTCATTCTTTTCAGTGCTGCATGTATACTCAGTGAGCAAGAGCCTCAAGCAATGTGAGAAAACAGACATTTTTTCAGACAGCTTTCAGATCATACATTTACAGAATAAAACACAACTTACAGCTGCCTGATGTAACATGATTTCTCTCTGTTTATTCTAAATGTGGGTGTGGGCTTCTTTGATTTCACTAATCGTTGTATATCAATCTGTCCCACTCAAGTCTAGAAGATCAGGATGAAACCAGTGTTTATTTTCTCTCCATACCTTTCTAGCTTAATCTTTTGAGAAGTGGGTTGAAACAAATAATGTGTGATTAATTAGTTCAACAAATTTTTGAAGTTTAACATTTTTCTTAAATCACCCAAGTGGAAGTGTTTGCTCAGGGTCTTGGACACTCTTTTTTTCCCCCTCTTAAAAAAACACAAACCCCTTTTGCTTATGTGTGCGAGAAGATTGTGTGTTGTACATGATTAAATGGTGGTCCGCTGCCTTTTGAGTGATTCTGAGGATCTGGCTGAAGGCAGATGGATGCCACGGGTGTCAGTTCTGCTGCAGTACAGAGCTACAGCTCTTAAACGAAACGCACTCCTGCTCTATCTCTGCAGCCCCCACTGTGTCTGGATGGATATGCCAATAATCAGACAGTAACCATGGTAATAAGGACAATAATGCAATACTAATCTGTTATAGCAGTGTGGCTTTAATATACATACTCTACAAAGGTGTCTTTCTGGAGTATGTTTTTAACACCTTTGGGTGATTCTGGTTTTGTATTCCTGTATTTATGCAGGGGAAAGGAGGAGGGAGAAAACAATGCTAATTATGCTTTGTCCTTTATTGTAATGGCCTAGCATTACGAAACCCCTTCTAATTTCTCTGCTGTTCCTGTGGGCAGTTAAATCCTTCTAAAGGATGTATAAGTCTGTATCAGCAAGGACCTACTGCTCCATGCTCAGACAGACATTCTTGGTCCCCTTGTACAGGGCAATGCACAAGACAAGTGAAGCTTAGGAATGTGACATAAAGTGTTGTCTTTAGTGTCTTTACTTCTGGATGTTATTCTGGTTTTTATATATATATTTTTAATTTGCTCTAGTGAGCATGACAGCAGATGAGCATTCCATTTTTTTTGCAGGTGTGTGTGTGTGCAGACCTTATATGCAATCACAAATAATTGAAATCAGCATTAAACGACTAGTTAAACAATGTTTTTGAGATAGTTTCTCACTCTCTTCTTCAGTAGCTTTAAACAATATGGATGATAAAGATCATTAAAATCATCACGTTTGTCCAGGTTTTGATCATTCTTAGATATAAAACATGTTTACTTTAAAAGAAATCCTTTATGCAAATAAATACAAAGTCAATGTCACTATCCTGTGATTCTGTTCAAGCTTTTACATCTGCTAATGTAATAATTTCTGTTATTTATTACACACATGAGCAGCACTTGAGACATTTGTAGAGCAAAACCTGAATAGAAGCTTTGAATCTAAAAAACACTATATTCAGTACAGCCCTATTCAGTCTTTGTCGTGTGCAGACGCTGGTCTAATCAGAGCACAGAGGAACAGCATAATTGCTGTGAGAATATTAACAGCAATATCACAGTTGTTAGTAATGATATTTCCATACCAGGTTGTGATTTGAACAAGAAGACGCAAGTGCAATCTGACTGGAAAAACAAAAGCATTTTAAGTTGAAGATGGGTTTACAGTTATAGTATTTAATGATATTTTAGCCACACAGAAACCACTATGAATATCCATTTATTCAGCTGGGCAACAAGAAAGGGTTTCTCCAGTTTACTTACAGTCTGTAAGTACAGTTTTTAGTTGTCTTGATTTCAGTGTACAACAAACAGAACCATGTTATCTATCCATTCTCTCAGTTTAGACCTGTCCACTTGGATGGGTAGCCTTGTAAAGAAATGTATATGAAAACTTTGGGACATTGTCTGTTACACTGTACATTGTGTTAAAATATGCCTCTTTCATATATTAAAGGATTTATGATAACAGGAGTGTTTTTGTCTTTTTTTTTTTATAACTCAATCAGTCATGGACAGTCATCACATTTATGCAAGTGCTGCATCGACAATTTTGACACCATTGTACCTAAATATTTTTACTAACTTATACCGTTACTACTTTTACTGTACTTGATGTGTAGTTACTGATCAATTTACAAATTGATTGAATTTACAAAAAATATTTCTTATGATCAACTTATAAAAGGTGATTTGTTTCAGACAACTTCATATATGTATATATATATATATATATATTATATATATATATATATATATATATATATAATTGGTGCCACCTCAAGCTAGTAAATTAAAATGTTGCTTACATGTAACCGCCTCAAAATACTGCAGTAATATAAATGATGTATGTTTAATAATATATTGGCATGAATGCTTTTACTTGTGATACTTTAAGTAGATTGTGCTGATAATAGATAGCCATGCTGGATTTTACTCAAATAGTTTTACACTTAGCCACTTTTCTGGCTTTTACAAAGGATCTGAATGCTTCCACCAGCAAACTCTTAAGGAGTCAATCAACTATGTGCTGTTAGACACTGAAGAATGAACGCTACACTAATTGCCCCAGTTACACTGTTGTTTTTAGGGTTTCTGTGATTAGAAAATGCTTTAATTTATCATATGATGGATGAGTCAGCCAATAGAGGGAGACAAACAGCTCAGACACTTGAGCACTTAGGCTCTGGCTTCATCTTTTAATCCTGTACGGCAGCAAAAAGGAAACTTATAAAGAAAGCAGGAAATTTGAGTGTGTATTATATTGTTGCCATTTGTGGCTTTTGGAGAGCAGCTGGAAGCTATAGAAATCAATTCAGTTACCTGCTGTTGCAGTGCTGCCTTGATGTTGAGATCAAAGACTAAGAGTAACTCGTATCCGTCAACTTCAGAGACTATTGACATAGTCTTTTACCTTGCAACCCAAAGACACTCCAGCAGGATGCCCAAACTGGAGCCGTTTACTTGACAATGAACAGAGGAATTAATACACATGCTTCAGTGCTCTTATGGCCTTTTGTGTTCCAGTGTCTGGCCATAGGGAATGGCAGTGAATGATCATTTGTAAACCTAGCCGTCCTTGAAAATTCATAAATGTAGGTTTGTACCTGTTTACATAAAGCATGCTGCTTCATGGCCTCAAAGACAGCTACTACAGCAGCGATTCCTCCTTTTTGATTTGATTTAAAGCAGCTGCTACCATAAGTGCTATCTGTCCAGTAACTGGCCATGCATTTTTATCTACACAGGAAACATCATGAACAGTAAATTGAATCAAGTCAAATTTCATACACTCAAACGGTCGTTCATCATTGAAAACCAGACCGTTTAATATTAAAAGGATACAGTTAAGTGATATCACTGCACGATACATGATCCATTCTCTAATAAGTAAAGTGAAAAAGACTACCACAGATCGGCAAGGCCACACTGCTGCTGCAGCTTTCTTGTTGTATTCTGCGACAAGTTGCAGGAGAGCACAAAGCACGCTACTGCATCGGACGTTGAGGTTGTGCACTAGTTTGAGTTGTAAGTTGAAAGATGCGAGCGAAGCCATTTGGTCTGTTGTGGTAACGCTGCCGAATATCCAGACGTTAAAGCCTGAGCAAGAACAATCTTTACTGAGTTTGTTGGTGGCCATGATGTTGTGTCCCTCCTCCCCAAGGAGTTTGGGAAAAAGTTAGATTTTCCAGCTCACTCCTTTTAATGTTGAAGGAGTTGGCTAAGGCGAACGCTAGCGAAGCTAAGCCGACGTGCCAACCATGCGTCAGTGATTGGTTATGGCAGATCCAGAGTGGCTCTGGACAGATCCATTAGTTTTAAACATCAACAGAGTACCCGCCTTCAAGGAAGTTACAGCTACATTGTGTAAGAATTTCACCCATCTAGCGGTAAAATTGTGTATGACAACCAATTGAATTTCCCTTTTTAGCACCCCCCCTCCCCCCCAATTCCGAGCGCGTTCTAACTCCTACCGTGGCGAACCCGAAATTAGCGACAACTCCGTCCGTGAGTGTCCCTACCAGTGTAATGATAGTTTTACTTTATTTTGGTACCATTTCATTGCTAACATCCGCTATCAGGTTCCAACAAATATGCAAGCTAATGTTAGTAAAGTATCAGTGCTATCCTTATTCTGTATATTGTACGAGATTGATAGTGTGAGGTGTCGTTTTACAGCGTAGGAGAGAAGCAACGAAAGTTTGAGAGTTTAATATATTTCTCTGAGTAGTATGAACAATCAATGAAACCAAAATTAGCTGTTATTGTCTGTCATTTACACACAGCTGTTTTAGCCGTAGCTGGTCTGTGTTACAACTGCACGTGACTTTGAGTGACTTGTCTGCTAGCAACATCCTGACACATAATTACGTTGATGCAAGGAGAAGTATCCTAGACGTCATTTTAGCGTTAAGCACAACCATGCTATAGTAAGCCAAGCAAGTAGCAACTATAACACTTCTAATTTACACAAACTTCGGCATCCCTTTTTAAAATCCTTGCTCTTTCCATCTTGGAAAACCCACTCCAATATTAGAATTTTATTTTATTTCTAGTATCAATTCATAACAAGTTATCTCAAGACACTTTACAGATAGAGTAGGTCTAGACAACACAACACTCCATAATTTAAAAGGACCCAACAGTTCTAGTAGTTCCCTCCAGAGAAAGCAACAGTGCGACAGTGGCGAGGAAAAACTCCCTTTTAGGCAGAAACCTCGGACAGACCCAGGCTCTTGGTAGACGGTGTCTGACGGGCCGGTTGGGGTTGAAATGAAGAGTGGCAATAACAGTTACAATAAAAGATAATGGAACAGTGACTAAAAAAATAGTTTGTAGTGGTTCGTGGCATAGCAGGGCACTGTGCGGCCTTACAAGGCTCAGCAGAGTGTAGCAGGATGTAACAGGGCATCATAGGACGTGTAGCAGATTGAACAGCTGCAACCATGATTTTGGAGCCTCCCTAATCCAAGAGTTTTACATTTTTTTGCCTCCCGAACTCAGACCAGAAGCTGATTCCACAGTAGAGGAGCCTGATAGCTGAAGGCTCTGGCTCCCATTCTACTTTTACAGACTCTAAGAATCACAAGTAACTTTGAATTCTGGGAGCATAGTGCTCTAGTGGGACAATAAGGCACTAATAAGAGCTCTTCAAGATAAGATGGTGCTCGACCATTTAGAGCTTTGTAGGTCAAGAGAAGGATTATAAATTCAATCCTGGATTTTACAAGAAGCCAATGCAGAGAAGCTAATAGCTTTTCTTAGTTCTTGTCAGTACACGCGCTGCAGCATTCTGGATCCGCTCGAGAGTTTTAAGGGACTTATTTATACTATATTTATTATACTTTGGTCTTGTTGCTTGTTGCGTTGTTGTTTTAATTCTCTTTTTAACTCAGTTACATGTCCTTGAGAATAGGCACAACAGGCTTTCAAATTGTTCATCAGTGTTGTCAATGGAGAGAGGCCAGTCTCTCTGCCAATGAAATGTACGAGAGTCTGGTAGGACCAGGCTAGGCTTAAAGCAACTCTAGAGAACTTTTCCCGCTTCAGTCCTCCTACAGGTTGGAAGTAGAATTGTCTCATTATGTCTCTTTTGAACTACAGATCCGCTACCTGATAACCTGCAAAGTGCTGTTATAGCCGGTAGAGAGCGAATGTAGAAGGGCCGTTCACCCTGTTACGAGTTGATGAACCTCTGAAACAATTTTGGAAACATTATTTTAAAGATACCCTGCCACACAAAACAGTTTTTGCTTGGCATTTTTAAAAATATGTTAGGTCCATATGTGTTTGAAGTGTCGTGATTGTGAAAATGAACTGATATCTCCTCTGTCAGCTCTAGCCACTGAAAAGACATAAGAGGAGAAATCATGTAACATATGGCGGTTTTCCACTGCATGGTATCTACTCGCCTCGACTCTACTCGCCTTTTTGGGTTTTCCATTACGAAAAAAAAGTCCCTGGGACCTGCTACCAGGTACTTTTTTTAGTATTACCTCAGTCGAGGTTCCAAGCAAGCTGAGGCGATCCCAAAAGGTGACGTGGAAACCTCCAGACCGCTGGTTGGTCGGATCACTACGTTTTTAGCAAACAAGAGTGTGTGTCCAGAATAAACGGGACATTTAAAAAAAAATGTAGCCAGATACCGACAGATTATCTACTCTCTGCACTATTCTCACTTTTCAACTGTTCAATATTAAGGGCTATTAGCAACTTTATGTCGTTTCCAATATTGCACACTGTTACTTTAAAAAAAAAACAAGACAATATATCAAAGAAAAGTTTTTATTTAGCTTTTCAAGTAGCGCATCAAACCCTCCCGTACACCCCGGTCTTCTTCCTCTGCACCCTGTGACAGTGTCCCCCCTGGCTCTGCTGGCCCAGATGCATCCCAGTCGTTGGCATAAGACTCTCCGTGACTCTCATGAAGATTATACGAAGCCCAGCAGGTCAGAACCAGAGATCTCACCGGTCGGACATCGCCCACCAGGCGGTCTGCGGCGGCAATTTTGCAAAGCGTGAATGCTCTGAAACACAAACGGTACACAGCATACATATTTTGGTGTGTAATCATGGTTGCTAAAGTTCATGTACTTTATATAGCGTATAGTAAATACTGACCGGGGCCTCTAACACATGCAAATGTTAGCTAACGTTACCAGGAAACTTAACTTACCCTTTTGTGTCGGCGAACAACCGTCATGTCGACGTCTGAACTCCGTCGGAATTCCCAAACTCCTGTTTTTTTTAGCGGTGATTTTTGTTGCTTCCTTCAGTTTCTTTTGAAACAAAACATTTCTTCTGGCTGTGGCGAGTAGCCGACATGCTGTTGTGAGTCGCGTTGAAAATTACATCATCACGCGTAGCTATGGTGACCAGCCACGCTGAGGCGTTACTCATTTTGCAATGGAAAACGGACACAGAATGCGTCGAGTCGAGTCGAGCTGTTACCAGCAGTGGAAAAACGCCATTACAAGAGCTGGTCAGTCTGACGTCATGTTGCCTGAGCTCATTACTATTCATGAGCTCGCCCAGTTGCGGTAAAGGATACTGATAGCCGGGCTCTCATTGGTTAGCTGTTAGTCAATCAGAGTCAAGCAGCTTAGCTCGTTGAATATGAATGAGAACTGGCACAAATCGAGCTGTCGTCTTGCAGGCTTTCTATACCACACTAGAATAGCTTAAAACAACAGAACGAAGGCATTTTTTCCAAAACAAATTTTACAGAGTCCATGGTAGAACTTCAGACATTACCACAAAGTAATTAAATATGTGTAGCAGGGCACCTTTAATTTACAAAAGTTGTCTAGTGTTGCTTTTAGCCTTGCTCTCTTTTAAAATGCAAAGTCTGTTGAGTTTGTTTACTCTACAGACTTATTAGTGAGATTGACGGATCATGCGAATTACTGCAGGGGCCCCAGTTACGGATCCTTGCAGCCCTGAAGTATCTGACTCAGTCCGTAGCCCAATAGCCCCTACATTTGTGTTCAGGATTTCACCATGTTGTATTAATCCTTGGCTGACCAGCTAAGCTAGATCCACACAGTTTGTAATTAGCCAATTAAAGAGCATGGTAGAGCCACAGTTTGCAATCTTAAAGGAGTGGCTGGCTGGCTGGCTGGCTGGCTGGCTGGCTGGCTGGCTGGCTGGCTGGCTGGCTGGCTGGCTGGCTGGCTGGCCTCTATTTGATGCTCAGAGAATAAAAAAGCCTCACTTCCTGAAAGTGTGTCACTCTGAGCTCAACCTAAATTTGAGTGGAGAAGTCAAGATACATTCACTTTAACAACACTGCATATCATGTTAAATAGTGAGGACAAATTAAATTCTTTCTTTCTATAGTTCAGGTTGAGTATGATAAATGTATGCAAAAGAAAAGTTGAAGGCAATATAAATACAATCAATGGTGGAAACAATATCATGTGCAATATTTAAGCAACTCCAGTCTTTATCAATGAAACCCAAATTACCAGACAGATCTTAACACAAATATGGTTACAGCAGCTCAGCAAACCACAATTTTTGAATAATAGGTAGAAACTCAGATGCACAGAATATTCTTAACAAGCATCAGTCAACTAGGAACACCGACACATTAAGAGGCAGTGGGAAAGGTTGGTTCTCCACGAGGGAAGGACCATGTCCGCCTCCAGATAGGGCTGTTAGTCCCGCTGGCGTGGACAGCAATTGATTTCATTGAAACGCTCTGAGGAGCAAACTATCCCTGCCAAGCTGTCAAAGGCGCCCATTCAGTAGCAGGAGACGTCACATCTGCGTCAGCTAACTTGGAGAAACAGACATCACATGACAGTACTCAGCTCCTCGCCTTTTCATGTGGTGTTGAAGGCACTCTTTGAGAGAGGGTAGATATGGAGCGGTACGAGGGGGTTAGTGACATACAGAAGTTGCTAGAAATACTAGTATTGGGGGAAAACATGTTTAATCCTCGAAGTGGTGTGCTCCTTCCTCATTTCTTATCTAAAAAAATAAAATGTAAATAATTACTTTATCACTGATCCTTGAGTTTTGACTCCACATGATCCACAACTTTACAGGTGCTGACCTCCCAAACCAGACAAATAGACATCAATGTCATTATTTCCGAGCTGTGTGGAATTGGTTGTGGTCCACCAGACTTGATTGGTTGATGATGTAATTGAATGAGTTTCTTTAATTACCTGAGAAACAGTGATTGAATAAGAGCCCAATTTAATTAATCGCAAGTAGGATTGCGACCAAAGCAAAAAACTCACAGCACTGCTCTTAATCTGCTGGCACCTCAGTCACTGGGAGCAGGCCGAGGGGTTAAGTTGAAGGATAGAGCTTCTCAGGCCAACCATAATTCACCCAAGTGGCTCTGCTTTAAAGACAGAATCACACAAGAGCTAATTGCATGTCAGCCATTTTTAGCTGGAATATTTATCTGGGCTATATATATTTATAGTGCTTTCAAGGTGCACAGAAGAAGTGTGTGTGTGTGTGTGTGTGTGTGTGTGTGTGTGTGTGTGTGTGTTGTGTGTGAGAGGTTCTGAACTAGGCCTCTTATGGGGACACAGTTTTACATATAAACCCGGTAGTGGGGTGTTGTGTGGACAAATTGTTTTCAGTAGTTCAGTAAAGTTGCATGTTTCTGTTTTCATTAAAGCTAAAGTTAAGGCTCGAGGATTGTTTAAGTTGGACATTGTTGAAAGTTGTATTTGTCATGGTTAAGGTCAGCCTACACTGAACGAGTTTACTGTAAGTCAATGTAGTGTCCTTAAAAGAATTTTTCTGCCTGCTTATTTGAGAGTCTCATGGTGACAAGACTCCATCTGATAAGATATTCTGACTTTTTCAGGTAGTTTTGCACTCTGTACTTTGTGTTTACTGTAACGTAGCAAATGCTAGCTTGCTTAGCACTTATTGGTTGTGCCAGTAAGTACAGCCTCACAGAGCCGCTAGCATGTCCTGTAGACATAGTGTTGTTTAACTATGTTTCAACACAGCCAAGCTAGCTGTTTTTCCCATTCTTCATGCTAAGCTAAACTAAGCTAAGCCAACCATTTACAGATAAGAGAGTAGTTTTGATTTTCTCATGTAACGCTCAGCAAGAAAATGTCCAATAGTTACCAACCTTTAGTACGGCCGGATGTGATTACATTAAATACAGTTTCTTAATCAGCGTCATTAAAGCATTCTATGTTTCTGCTTTTCTTTCAGTCACCTCATGTCGTCTGCTCAATATTTAGTGCCACAGGAATCCCTGGTACATAATATTGCCTTATGTATCACTATATGCAAGGTGTCATAATTGATTTTGGGAAAGTCAGATCAGTTCATCCCTGAAAGTAAAATAATCCAATGTGTGTGTCTGCACGTGAACTTAGAGCTTGAGGAAGTTGTATCACATTACCTGGTTTACAAACACATACTATACCTCCTTTGAGACCTCTCACTATAGAGCTCTGTGAGGCCTAAAGAGTGTTCTTCCCCAAACACTAATTAAGAGGTTCCCCCTGAGCGCCTGAACAAAGTCTTATTTCTCTTTATAAATATTAAGTAATTAAAGTATAAAAGTGAGGCTTTTTAAAGGCCCTGAATAGTATTAATTAGCAAGTTAACGGCTGCCTTTCGAGAATATTAATCATGTCAAACTCCACCATGAAGGGATCAACTAATGGCAATAAGAATTCATGTGCCAAAGACTTTAAGCTTGATTTAACATGAACCATGGAATCCTATCTGAACCCCATTATGCTCATAATAACGTCATTCCACATTCCTCTATATATCCCCAAGGCAAGGCTACATTACATATGCAGCTGCCAACAAGTTTTACTTAAAGGAGAATTTCGGCCAATTTTTATGTTAATCTTGATCGCTAAGAAAAATGCGAGTACTTTGATTGAAAAAAACAACAACAACCTGAATTGGTGCAGGCAACACGGTGCAGCAGCAGCTACGTGTACAAGTTTCCACTGAGCTAAAACAGCAGTTAACGGGGCAAGTTTTAGAGTGCCTTTGTGCCTCTTAACAGATCCACAATGCAATTAATATGTCTGTAGATGTTCCCTTAGTTGGGCAGGCAGCCTTTGTCCCCGCCTTCCTCGCCTCCCGCAGCCGACAACAGTTCCCCGAGCGGCCGGTGGTGTGGTGGGTGTCCTCCATGCCTTTGCGGTAACAAATTGTGATTTATTTCCTCCTCAAAAATAGGTAATTGAGCACTGTAGTGGTTATGACCATATCAGTAACTATATAACATGGGAACGGGCTAAATATGCTAGGAGCAGCTGCTTCATCTGCCGGTTGCACCCATAGACAGTTAAAGAAATGGACCAACAGAGCCCGCTGTTCTGGACAGAGACCAATGAAGGAAAATAGAAGCACTTTTCCGGTGGTGGCTAGGCGTTTCTGCGCAGCCTCCAACTGAGCTTAACGATGTAGTTGTGATGTGGGCAACGTGTCTGAAAGTTGTAAGTTTTCTGGTAGCTGTGCCAAGAGAAATCTCAATCATTCCCAGTAAGCAGAGACGTAGAGCGTAGGCATAAGCACAGGCTAATTACTGCTAACATGCTAGTTTACGTTAGTAATTAAACCTAAACAGCTGATGTAAGTTGAAACTGTCTGCGAGCTTCTCCTGGCAATACAGTGATTTGTCAACTATGCGATAGCAAGTTGGGTGGTTATGACACAATCGCCTATTTTTACAAAAACGTCTGTTACGGAGCCATAACGTGAGCTACAAGGTAATGGAGCCTTTTATACATTGTCGTGTTTCTTTAGAAATAAACAACGGACAAATAGTATTTAAACACTTCAGATGTAAAGTTATTCACCGTTAAAGTGGCGCCAAAGTTAATGGCAGTCAATGGGATGCTGATGGGAGGTGATGGCTTCGTAGCTTTAAAATGGCGCCATGGGAGCTAAGCTTAAAGAGGAGAGGCTTACCCCCTTGGTTGCACCTCTCTGTCTGGTTCTTCCCAACTCTTGTGAAGCGAGTTCTTCGTCTGTAGTCTCAGGTTCCAAGCTTCTTCCATTGTGAACGACTCCGCTCTTCACTCTTCACACACACAATCTGCACACTACTGTTTAGCTACCTTTTCCTGCTACAGCTGAATTCCCAGGAGACAACGCAAAGCAACAGCTAGCCTTCAGTGCCGGTATTAGCCGTTAGCTGCTAGCTGTTAGCTGCTAGTGATAAATGTGTTCAGCCTTGCTTTTCTGAAAATCATAATCCAGCAGTTCCAAGTGTAGGGTGATATCAGCTAAATTGGGCCACTTTTTGGTAAATCAGTTGGGAAAATAATATAATACTATATATGCCTTTTCCAAGTGTTTTTATGATTACTAATGACTGTTTTTGATCATTTTGTGTTGAAATTATGTCATAAAATATAATTATTTAGGCCCTATAGTTCTTGAAACATCAACTGTGCCAACTTTTTTTGCATAAGCAGTTTCAGGTAAAATGGGCCAGCATCTAAGGTAAAATGGGCCAGCTGTTTCGGCCAGTCAAAATGCAAAGGGAATGGTAATTTATCATCAATTTCAAAACAAATATTCATATGTGCCTTTAAAAACACATTGTGGGTACAAACTCACATATTCAAATGTGCAATTAAATTTTTTTGGAACAGCACAGATCAGTGACAGATCAGTGTGTGTGTGTGTGTGTGTGTGAAGAACACATTTTGAACGAAATGCGCAAACTACAAAAATTCATACAAAACTGGTAACTGATATATTAAACATTAAAACATTGATATCATTACTGTATGTATGTGATGAAAGGTGTTTCAAAGACAGTCTTTGCAAATGAACCCATCGTCAGCACAATCCCATTCTCTTCGCCAAGGTTTGGTGAAACCAGGCAGAACAAGGGTCACATTTTACCCATTCCTCAGTAGCCTTAGGATCCTTAGTGGGTGTTGCAAACTTTGCAAGGTGACTTGCTTTTCTTTTCCTGCTTTCTTTTCCTTTGGTTGCTTGCTGAGCGGGCACTGCTGGCTTGCTTAGCTGGTTTCTTGCTGGATGTTTTTTTGATATAGTCAATGTGTTCCTCACTTGAAAGATTATATGAGGGTGCTTCATACGTTTTCTGATGGCTCTCTCCCTTTGGGCACTGTGATCAAGTCAGTGAATGTCACAGACTGAACAAAAAGAAAATGACAAAAGAGCCTATGTTTGCAAGACAGGATAATTATTTTGTGTACATTTTATATGATTAGGGACTAAATTGTGTGTATGTGTGTGTGTGCTGCATACATGAATGTGCATGTGTATGTTTGCGTGAGCATGCATGTGGAACATGTCATGTAACAAGTCAAGTTTGAAAGTAGTATAAAATATTACTTTATATTGGAGGTGGAAGGTCCTCATCCGGGGAGTGTTTCTTCCTGTGGTTGGAACTGGTGAAGATATCATATCTTCCTCCGGTACTTCCTCCAACACAACCTCTTCAAACACCACCTCTCATCTGGAAAAAAGTACAGTGGTTCCACAGTAGCAGGGGTGTCAGGGAAGCAGAAGACTGAAGTCTGGCTGGCGGATCGGCAGGCGACTGAGGTCTGGCTGGTGGATGGGAGGACTGATGTCCAGAGAGCAGAGCTGATGGCTGGCGGGCAGAGAGGGTCAAGGTCAGCAGGGGCAACCATGGTCCAGTGGGCGGGTTGGGAGAGACTGCGGCCTTGTGGGTGAGGATGGTAGAGTGGATGGTAGCACTCTTCGGTGGTCTTGCTGGGGGCAAAAGCAGTCTCAGGGAGGATGTCTTTATTGAGTGGGAACATCCCTGTCCCCCGGAACCCTGCCTGGGCATTTTCAACGTGTGGCAGCCTTTGCCCAAGCCCTGCTGAACACCGTTTGTGTCCGTGCATGTGTGCGTGTTGGTTGGTGTGCGAGTGTGTGGGCGAATGTGTATGTGCACACACACACACACACCCTCACACACATGTGTATGTGTGTTTGTGAGTGACACAGAGGATGGCCCAATTTAGCTGAAACCATGTGGCCCATTTTACCTCAGTGGGTTAAGGTAAATTGGGCCGCTAAGAAAAACATCACTTTTTCAAAAAATAAGTTCATATACCAAACTAACAACATTATTTCTGGTGGATGCCATCAAGACAGATATTATGCACAGTTTTTTTTATGTGCATGTTTGTTTTTTATAGATTTATCATCCTTATAATAGTTTAGTTAGATTTGATATGCCAGGCTACTTACCATGCAACTTTCTGGTGCAGTCTTGATTTGAACTATTGCCCCGCCCACCATAGCAACCATAAACCAATCAAATCACCTGTTACTTGTCAAGCACAGTTATGACAACAGTCTGAAATCCTTTGCAGTCATTGGCTCTAAATTCCAGAGGGGCTGGGACCCCCAAACCTTAAATGGCCCATTTTAGCTGATGGCCCATTTTACCTGATATCACCCTATTTATAACTCATCCATTTTGCGTGTGGTTGTTTTGGTGTTAGTGAGTAGGAGGTTTGGCAGTGTTGATCTGTGTGGTAGTTCCCTTAGCTGGGCAGGCAGCCTTAGTCCCCGCCTTCGTGCTCGTGAGATTGTTGCCGGCTGCGGGAGGCGAGGAAGGCGGAGACAAAGGCTGCCTGCCCGGTTAGGGAATCTACCACACATATAAACGCTGCCAAGCCTCCTACTCACCAACACCAGATATAATGATCATACACAAAATGGATGAGCTACAAATACACACGGAACTGCTGCGTTATGATTTTCACAAAAGCCTGGCTAAACACACTTATCAATAGCAGCTAACAGCTAGCTCTAGCAGCTAACCAGGCAAGAAAGCTACCCACCGGCAAGATCAAGACAGGGTAGGAGAATTAAGGAGATATCTGAGTTGAAAGCGCATCTTGATGTTACGTAAGGGCCCTGTTCATGTTGTACAAACAAAATTAATTGCATTGTGTGTCTGTTAAGAGGGACAGAGGCACTCTAAAACTTGCCCTGTTAACTGCCGCTTTAGCTCAATAGAAGCTTGTACTTGTAGCTGCAGCTACTTAGTGTTGCCTGCACGGATTCAGGTCATAGAGATCAATATTAACAACAACAAAAAATGAATTAATGAGAAACAGATTTCTCAATTTCTCCGACTTTGTTTATCTCCCACCCTAATATATGTTACTACAATGCAAGTTAATCACTTTTTTCTTTTTTCTTTTATGGTTTAAGTGAAGCCATGGATTTATCTTGTCGCTGAGAGCTACATAAACTGAGTCACTCTTTTGCTGTGTGGGATGGACGCCCAAACGCGCTGGCAACCTTGTTGAAAGGGACCTTTGTAGTTGTCAGGAATGGTAGAGGGGGATGAAGAAGCACATGTAGCAAACACATTTACGTGAACATGTACTCAACCGCTCTGTTACTCATCCAGAAAACTGCCCTGGTGTTAACGCTGCGTGTTAGTGATGAAAATTCACCTTACATATTTGCAAGTTATAGCACAATTAAAGTTTCACTAATCATTTGAGAAAAGAAAGTCACCCCAAGTTCCATGTATTGGCTGTTCTGGAGCATTTAATAATATCATTTTATATGAGGGGGAAAAAAATAAAAAATTTGAACATATGTGACACAGTTGAAAGCAGCCACTAAATAGACCTTGTGATACATATATATTTTTTAATATCAGGCATCAACCTCAACTTACCCTTTGTTTGAATGTATGCAGTAAAGTACTGTAAGTAAAATAAAATAGGATTGTATAGTTTGCCTTACCATTGTGACATAATGTACATTTTATGTTTTTATATACAAAAGAAATTGTACAGTAAAAACCGTGTGCCCCAATAGCCCTGAAGCTCTTAACCTACATCTGATGTCATTTGTAAACTTCACAAGTGCTGGCAGTTTTCTCTGACTGACTAAACTTGTTGAACCTTGTTAAAATCCAATCAATAGCATCACAAAATGCATCAGCCAACCAGGCCATTTAATAGTAACTCTCTAAACAAAAGTTTGGCTTGCCAAGACTGTTTGAATGATGTGTGGTTATCAATCTGTATACTAAATGATGTACTGTACACCGCGTGAGTGAGCACACCAGCCTTGGGCTTGTCAATACTGTTGGCCGTATTTCTTTAAACTTCAGAGCAGATTTGTGCGCTGCCGAGCCCACCTATAAAACTGGTCTACTGGTTTTTGCTGCCAAAACTCTCGTCCTTTGGCCTTTTATTGCCTTCTGAGCTCTGAGCCAATATCTTAAACCATATTCTGCCTGTTAAGCGCCATGACAAGAACATTATGTTCTCTGGCAAGCCCACTGCAACCACCACTACTTAGTGATTCTCTATGCAGATTAACTTGCTTAAGTGAACATTAAAAATGCTAATCACGTACCCCCCAATTTGGGAATTTAGAACAAAAGAAATTGTTCTTTGGGGGATTTTTGTGTTCTCAAAGGTTTTTTTTTAAAAGAACTTTTTTTTTATGGGAGTATTTTTCAGATGTATGTACAGTATTAAACCCAAAAAAGTTAAAGTGTGTGTGTTGTGTGTGTGTGTATATATATGTATGAAAATTAAAGTAAAATTTGTGTGTGTACTGTTTTTGTACGGGTTTAAAAAAAAAGAATACAAAAAAAAACAGCCAAAAAACTTTTAGCAAACCCGTAATTTTTGGCAGTAGACCTGGCCACCACGTCCTGTGTAAGGCCTAGTTGGAATCCCCTCCGCAAACAAACCCCCAGCGTTTTGGGGTGTGCGTATGAAAGGTTAAAAGGGGTTTTTTACACCGAAATTGAAAGTCGAAACGGTGTCCAGATTTTTGTTTTGATAAAAGGTTTAGGGTTGTTTTTTATCAATTAAAATGGGTACCCTTTGGGGGTTTGGCCCCGGAAGGGTGTGATGAGGGGGCCTTTTCCCCCCAGGAAACAAACAATATGCCCCCTCGACCACTTTTCAGCCGAGCACCACATTTTTTTAAAACTTTCTGCCCCAGTTCAAATTAAACTTTTTTTGCAAAAAAAAAAAAGGCTGGGGTTTAGTGGATGGAACTGGAAATAAACCATTTCAGTTTTCCCCCTTTCCCTTTAAAGCATTTCCCCCCTTTTTTAATCTACAAATTTACACCCCTTTATTTAAAGTGATCAAAACAATTAAGTTATGATGCATCTGGAGCAGCACTTGAATGTAACCTAATCTAACTCTCAATGTGTGTGTGTCTTTGTGTCTTTCTCCATTGAGTTATGACTAATCACCTCACGCAGCATGGTTGCATCCTCTGTCATCACTCCATCAGCCGCGCTCAGGAGGAGACAGAACAAGTGTGGAAGTGATTATATTGAGGTGCCCCAAGGCTGTACACATCCAACTGATCAATATTCAATCTCAGTTATTTCACTCCACATTATCATCCCACACTGGGCTGCTCGATGACTGGAAGGCCCACTGTAGCTCATTGAGACTGAGAATCGCTTAATCAGAGAGAGTAACTAGATACGGTGGCGTCAAAAAGTACATGTGAGCTCATGTGTTTAAAGCAGGTGGAGATTTTCTGGTGAGCCGTTGATGCTGTATGACAAATTGAGGAGGAACACCTATAGGATATGAGACAAATCATTTTCAATAGTTGTGCCAGTGTGTATTTATGTGGGTAGGTGTGTGATATAGTAGATAGCTATTAGCTATAAGCTGTTGCTGTTTGTTTTGTAGATAACTTCTGTCACTAGATGGATGGTTGTACTTGTAAGATGTCCATTTCCAAGTCTGTGTGCAGTCGATGGTGACAAATCTTATTTTTATCTGGAGAACTTTTATGGCGAGGACAATTTCTTTGGGTTACAAAAGTTTTAAAAGAAGTCATCACTTTTGCTTTTTTTTATATTCATATATTCATATATTCATTTTATATTCACAAAGAATTATGAACTGAAGGTCTATTGTTGACGTTGCAAATAAAAAACCAAAACATAATGCACTTCTCGGCGTTAAGCATGTGGCACTCATATTATAAATATTATAATAAATGTGACTGACACTGAAGTTATGCATCTCCGGGCTGCATGTAGACTAACATGCTCAGATACATTCACATGGCTGTTTCTTTTATACTTGTATGTAGTACGCTTACATTAGTTTTTTTGTCTCCGTTCACACCACCCAACGGTGGTTGACTCAACCAATCAACTTAATTGAAAGGAAGGTCCGCATAGCGCATAGTTGAGGTTTGGGACATGTGCGTTTTGGCTCCTCCAAGCCACTGCGACTTATAATTACCCACAACACCCTTCTCTGCCTAGATTTGTCTCAATTTTCATCCAAAACTTTGTGCTTGTATGCAGGTATGATTCTTGGTTTGTGCACATTAGAGCACCCAGCTTCTGCTCTTCCATTGGTCAGCCCTCTCATTGGCTCACCTGACAAACCTACCTCTGGTCTATTGAATAGAGTGAGTTCTTATAATTACTTTTTTTATTTAAATAGTCATATTTAGCAACCAAACACCAGACTATTGGCATCTCATTCAGTTTCTGCTTACTTTACTATCTTGACCGCACAATATTAAATTCATAATCAGCATCTCATGCACTGTTTCCTTTACAGGAAGGGGAGCTTTAGACTATGTAGTTATATGTATGTACATAGAGTAAATACGCAAATGATAAAATCACACAGGAACACAGGCTCTTCTCGGGGTAAGCAAACATTCCAACTGCTTTATAAAATGATTAATGTAGTTTGCATATCTCTCCTATAGATATAAAACAAAAATAAAACTGCCATGTTAAATTTGGTCTTCCTTAACATTTTTGGGCGATGATGTATCTAATGATCTTGTTCACTTGACCTTGCCTGGAAACACTGATGCAGCTTGCTGTTGACTTTGGCTGAGACTTATCACTAGTGCGTGGGATTTTCCTTAAAGCCTTCATGTGAGCACATTACGGTACACTTTATCATGCATGATTTACACAGACACAGACTTATATATTTTAAAATTTATTTAAGATTGCATGAACACCAAATGTACAGGCTTTGCTTAGCAAAGCCCGGAGGAAGGTGTTTATCAGCACAAGTCTGGCCATTATGTCTAGATGAAAGGAAGGCATGACTTTATGAGTTTTAGTTCAATGCACAAATGGCTTTCAGTGTGGATCGTTGATGCACACAATTAACCACATACCAGCCGCTTTGTCAGTGTCCAACACTAATCCCAGAATAGTTTACTTGCAACTAGAGATTTCTCCGAGGGTATTTTGTAATTAGGACACCATGAAAGAGGTTTTTATCACTATAAAAGTCACATTTTTATTTTAAGTCATGTCGTTATTGCAAAGAATATAAGGAAGTTACTGTGATTTAAGATTTACTTAGCTGAAAGTCTACTATTCTGCTGGTGTGTTGTGCCAATCATTGTGGACTTGCTTAGTTATAATTGATTAATTCATTTTATTAAAAAAAGGTTCCATAATTATATTTGCATGTTTTTTGAAGAGTTTGTTTTGTTTTAAACATAATTTGCGAATTTTCATTTTGTATGTCATGACCTATTTTGTCTTTTTTTTTCGAAGTGCTTTAGTTATGTTTGGTGTTTAATTAAGATAAGATAAGATAAGATAAGATAGAATGGCCTCCCTGATCTAAATCAGAGTGGTTGTCTGTTGTTGGATTTCTGTGCTAGTCATGGATTGACTATAACAAACACCATGTTCAAACATAGGGATGCTCATAAGTGTACTTGGTACCAGAGCACCCTAGGCCGAAGGTCAATGATCGATTTTATAATCGTTTCATCTGATCTGAGGCCGTATGTTTTGGACACTCGGGTGAAGAGAGGGGCGGAGCTGTCAACTCATCACCATCTGGTGCTGAGTTGGGTTAGAGGGTGGGGGAAGACTCTGGACAGACCTGGTAAGCCCAAACAGGTAGTGCGGGTAAATTGGGAACGTCTGGAGGAGGCCCCTGTTCGACAGACTTTCAACTCACACCTCCGCCAGAGCTTTTCGTGCATCCCTGTGGAGGCTGGGGACATTGAACCTGAGTGGACAATGTTCAAAGTCTCCATTACTAAAGCTGCTGTGGAGAGCTTTGGTCTTAGGGTCTTAGGTGCCTCAAGGGGCGGTAACCCACAAACACCCTGGTGGACACCGGTGGTAAGGGAAGCCGTCTGACTATAGAAGGAGTGTTTCCGGGATACGCTATCCCGGATAGATCCAGAGGCAGTTGCAAGGTACCAAAGGACCTCTGCTGTGAAAAGAAGCAAAGCAGCGGGTGTGGAGAAGTTTAGAGGAGACATGGAGAAGGACTTTCGGTCGACACCAAGGTGCTTCTGGAAAACTGTACGCCACCTCACGAGGGGGAAGCGGGGAACCATCCAAGCAGTGTACAGTAAGGATGGGATGCTCTTGTAGTGGGAGATTGGTCAGAGAATCAGTACAGCAGGTGCGGTATTACATTTAATTTATCGCACCATTGTGACAAAAAAAGGGAGCTGAGCCAGAAGGCAAAGCTCTCGATCTACCGGTCAGTTTTCGTTCCTACCCTCACCTATGGTCAGGAAGGCTGGGTCATGACCGAAAGAACAAGATCCAAGGTAACAAAATGGGTTTCCTCAGGAAGGTGGCTGGTGTCTCCCTTAGAGATAGGGTGAGAAGCACAGACATCCATGAGGAGCTCAGAGTAGAGCCGCTGCTCCTTTGCGTTGAAAGGAGCCAGTTGAGGTGGTTCGGGCATCTGGTGAGGATGCCTCCTTGGCGCCTCCCTAGGGAGGTGTCCAACTGGGAGGAGGCCTCCGGGGAAGACCCAGGACTAGGTGGAGGGATTATATCTCCAACCTGGCCTGGGTCCCCTGCTGGAGCTGCTGCCCCTGCGACCCGATACCGGATAAGCGGACAAAGATGGATTGACGGATGGATGGATGGATTGATGGAGGGATGGATGGAAGGTAAGATAGACTTTATTAATCCCACACTGGGGAATTTAACTAACACATAACAAATGAAATAGATATAGGAAAAATATACAAAAAAGTATTCTAAAAAATAGAAAGAAATAGACGTATTATTAATAGTAATAAGTACACTATAAACACCCTTATGATAAACAGATATATAGATGAGTAAGGTGCGGATCATATTGCACTGTAGGAGGTGACCCGGCGTAATAAATAAATATGTATAGTGCAGATTATTGTCAAGTGATGGCTCATGCTGCAGAATCAGCTAGCAGTGCTACATTCTAATGTTGTTTTAATGAGTGTGACTGCTGCTGGAATACACGATCTCCTTCTTGCACTGATGGTGCAATAGTCTTAACAGTATCAATTTATTAGCTGTTTTTACAAAGTGTTACACAGCTTTTACACAGTAATTTAGACTAGACAGGCTCCTGGTTAACTCTAATGTCCTCTTGGAATATGTGTTAGTTTTTGTGTTACTGTCACTATAGTGTAAGCATGTCTTTTACATTGTGTGCTGGGACTTCTCTGAAAGCTAACCACACTAGTTTTACCTCTGGGGATTGATAAAGTTATGGATGGATACGTGCAAATAGAAGAACTGAAGTCATGATGATCAATAGAGGAAGAGGAAAAGAGAGAAATTAGAAATTGTAAGATTTCTCAGATCCATGTCCATCCATCATGTTATTGTTTTTTCTGATAATGTTTCAGTTTGGTTAGGTGTTGTTTTTAACATTTTCAAGAACAATAAAACCAACTTCTTCTTCTGAGCGCCAAATTTCTACATTTGTAAGAGGGCTTTACATGATGTTCTGTTGTGATTTTTTAGAAACTTTTATAAGCTTGAACAAAATGATACAAAACCAGCCTGACCCTCTTAGTGCAATCAAAAGAAGACCATTATCCATATTGCGACAAAGCAATGAAAACAAATCCAAACAGACCAAATGGACCAAAATATACCTAGTTTAACGGTTTAAAAAGTTGAAACCTTAGGTCAGTGCTACAGCACTTGACCTATAGTCAGATACGGGGATGGAAGTATGGGAGAGCGATGTTTAGCATATTCAGAGTTACCAAGGATCATCTCCACTGACCTCAGAGAAGTGTCACTGCCCTGCTAGAAACGTGCTGTGAAATACCTCCCAACTTAAAATAGTGTTGCAGTTTGCTAGCAAGATGAAAGCTAAATGTGCATCAGATCTCACACTGACAGGCTTATTTAAAGTCCAAAGCAAAGCAACAAGTGTATACTCGCATGGCTTTCTGTCAGCAGTCACAAGACCTCAACCCCAATAAACATCTTTGGGAACATTGAGAAAGAATTCAAAGAACATCACAAGACAGTCCCTGGGATGCTCTAAAAGAGAGCTGGAATGTGTTTTTTTTTATTTTTTTTATTCTGAATCCCTTGCTTTAAAAAAGTTGGTTACACTTTATAATAAGGGAACAAATCATGTAGTTAGGTAATGATTAACTAACAGGTAATGATTAACTAACAAATGACTCATGATGATTTAATGCATGAATTAATGCAGGATGTATCATGATTGCCCATCGTTCACCATTAACAATTAATCAGCTAACGATGACTTTATGTGATTAGATCACACTTAAAGGACAATTCCGGCGCAAAATGAACCTAGTACAGAGTCGTCCGTTCTCTGGGGTATGTTTTCATGCTAATCGAATGTGACCAGTTTTAGCACAAACCACTAATTAGCTTGTAACGCTAGTAATCGGGGCACTGGTAAAGTAAAAAGAAATCCCTATTTCTATACCACTAACAAGGCTCAAACAGACCCTTCTCCGCAGCGCTTTGGGGGAAGGTCTGGCAATGCGAGACTAATTGATGTGCAACCAAATTACCAACCAGCAAGATTCAAGATTTGATGTCCTTCACATAATTATAGAAAATTGTCTTAGGTTAGGAGCTCTCAAACAACATAAAAATCGTACACCCATCAAATACACATAACATTCAAGTACTGAGCCTCAAACTGCGGGGCGCTCAACTGAAAGGAGCGCCCCGTCAGCACCCACTCTTGTGAACAATAAAACCATAACAGCAAGTCAACTGGAAACACCTGAATTGTGTGTTTGAACACCAAAATAAGTAATGACTAGAGTTGAAGCTGACATGATGCCCATTTAACCTGCTGAGAACAAGCACAAAGTGTCCAAACATGTTTGTCACGCTTGTCGTCTATTGATTTGAACCCATTCTCTTCCAGATGATGGCTGCAATGCACAATTAGGTTGTTAGCAAACTGAAAGAAGAGGATGCTGGGGACATTTCCTCGCTTCCCTTTTTAAAGTTAACTTTTAAGTAACTTTGAAAACAGCAGGATGACATTTGAGTTTGAGCATTTTCAAATGGATTAGTGTTTAATGGTGACACTTACTTAATTACACTTTTGGAGTGCATGTTAATCAATCAATCAAAATGTATTTATATATCACTTTACAGCAACCAGCAGATATCCAAAGGGCGTGACATCAGAATAAAATAGAAAGAGTGAACATATAAAACAGTAAAATCAGAAAAGTTTACAAAGAAACATCCATCCATCCATCCATCTTCATCCGCTTATCCGGTATCGGGTCGCGGGGGCAGCAGCTCCAGTAGGGGACCCCAAACTTCCCTTTCCCGAGCCACATCAACCAGCTCCGACTGGGGGATCCCGAGGCGTTCCCAGGCCAGGTTGGAGATATAATCTCTCCACCTAGTCCTGGGTCTTCCCCGAGGCCTCCTCCCAGCTGGACGTGCCTGGAACACCTCCCTAGGGAGGCGCCCAGGAGGCATCCTTACCAGATGCCCGAACCACCTCAACTGGCTCCTTTCGACGCGAAGGAGCAGCGGCTCTACTCCGAGCTCCCCACAGATGACGGTGCTTCTCACCCTATCTCTAAGGGAGACGCCAGCCACCCTCCTGAGGAAACCCATTTCGGCCGCTTGTACCCTTGTACCCTGTACTACAAAGAAACAAAAGAATGAAATTGTCACACCATTGCTACGTATTAAAAGCCAGACTAAACCGTTACTTTTTGAGTTATGACCTAAAAAGAGCTACATCTAATAGTGTGAATATCAGGCGGTAACTTGTTCCAGAGTTTTTGGGGAAGTAACATAGACCGTTAATATAATAATATATATATATTATATATATATATTAATATTAATTAATATTATAATATCATATTAACGGTCTATGGGAAGTAACTGCAAAAGCCTGATCACCCCATCGTTTATACCTGGAGCTTGGGACTTCTAAAACCCGTTGATTTGAAGACTGCAATGACCGGTTGTGTTCCCGAAAAGTTGAAATTTCAGACAAATACTCTGGGGCCAGACCATTTTAAGCCTAAGATTTTTTAAATCTATTCCAAAATGCACTGGGAGCCAATGCAGGGTGTAGAGAACAGGAGTGATATGTGCACGTCTAGATGTAGTTATAAAAAGAGAGCAGCAGCATTTTGCACAAGTTGAAGATGTGAGATGGACGTCTGATTCAGACCAGCACAGAAAGCATTACAGTAGTCCAACCTTGAACTAATAAAAGAATTGCCTTTTCTAGGTTGTGCCTGCTCAGGAAAGGCTTAACTTTAGCCAGCAGACGAAGCTAGAAAAAGCTCATTCTAACAACATTACTGATCTGCTTGTCAAATTTCATGCTGCAATCAAAAGTAACCCCCAGGTTTTTGACAGCTGACCTAGTGTAAGATACCAGAGCTCCCAAACTCAACCCTGGACCATTTTGCATGTCTGAAGAACTAAAAATAACACACTTCATTTTATCTTCATTCAAACTGAGAAAGCCACAACTTAATATCAGTGATACAACTAAGCAAGCAGTTTAGTGTGACACTGTCATTTGCTTTCATAGGCAAAAAGATTTGCAAATCATCTGCGTAGCAATGAAAAGACAGGTTGTGCTTTCCTATAAAAGCCCCTAAAGGGAGCGTATACGTATAAAGAAAACAGAATGGGGCCAAGAATGGATCCCTGGGGTACCCCACAAGAGAGAGGAGCAACTGACGAGGACAGGTCACCAATCATAATCGAAAAACTCCTATTTCTTTTACAAACCGGTCTAATGGCCTCAAGATTCTCTCATACACCACCATTTCCCCCCTCAATATATATATCAGTCTCTTCATACATTGCACCATATTCTTGATCCAAGCAATAATTGTAGGTGCCTCCAACATTTACTTTCAGATAAGAGATGTAGTCCTTTTTGCCTGTAGTATAGCAAAATTGATACATTTCTGTTCTTGGGATTTCAGATTCAGATTTGTTGGATACAGGTGCAATAAAGTCATCTTAGAGTCAAGTGGAAAGTTAAATTTGTTCTTACTATACCATGATTGCTTGGTGTGGTAAACTGAACATCAGGGACAAAAATATTGTGAAGGTGGCTGGTAAGGTGCTAGGTATCCCACAGACCCCCTTGATGGCTATCTTTGACCAGCAAGGAATCAGCACAAACCACCCCCTTCACTTTGAGTTTTAAACCCTCCCCTCACGCCGTGGAGTCAGAGTACCCCGGTTCAAGAGCAATAGGAGTAAAAACGCTTTCATTCCCTGTGCAAAATCTTGACTTAATTTGCACATGTAATCTAGATTTTTTAGATACTGCTGGTGTACTAGTGTTCTGTATAAACATTTTTTTACTTTGAGTTTTTGTATTGTTGTCTTTTAGTTTATTTGTACATCCATCCATATGTTTTTTTGCCTTGCGCTCCTGACTGCAAATCAAGTTTCCCTTGTGGGATGATGAAGTAAAGTTATGTGCAATATTGATGTTGTTGCGACAGCACTGTACTACAGCACCATTCTAGTATTAAGTGAAATTTTCATAGTCAGCATTGGTTGGCAAGCTATAACTCTCCACCTGAGCACCTGAAAGCGCTGTAAAGCCCACTTACTCTACATGCAGTGATCCTTTTTAATGTTTCAGCAGCAGAGCGAAGAATTTGTCAGATGTGCATCTTTTATGATCTTGTGATGATAGCGCTTGCTGTAATGCAGGAAGGGGAAAAAAGTTTGGCTTCTTTTCCCCAGGCCTGAGACAGGAGTGTAAGAAATCCATAATTTGATTTATGTTGTCTTCAGTGGGACTTGGAGGGTCCTGCTTCACTGAGATAGGAAAGGGAAGTTAGCGCAAAGAAGAGGAGTGGTGAAAATCATGTGATTTATTTGTTTTCCCAGAACATAAAAGGACTCCTGTCCAAGCACATGTATTTTTGCTGCCGTACAGGTGCTGCTTGTACCAGCGAATGTAATAATGAACTGTCAACACACGCTGTTCTTTCTCTTTCTCAGCTGTTGTTTTCTCATATCTGTAGATGTTTTTGTTGTGATTCAAATAAATTCATTTTAATTATATTGTTTATTTTTTGTTTTTGTGACATGTGATTGTCATTGGCTGATCCTGCCTTGCCAATTTATTTAAGGGAAAATAAGCCAAACTTGCAGAGAGTTAGATTGATAGCTATCTCATGTCTGGACTCCAGAAGCCTCACATTTCACAAATAACCATTTTATATCGGATTTGTTTGATCAAATTAAACAAAGAGAAATGTAACTGGTTTCACATGGCTTTAGTGTACTGTTGTCTCTGTGTGTCCAGTGCTGTGCAATTGAATTTCCTCTTGGTGACAATAAGTAATACATCCAAAAAACTACCACGCAGGCTCAATAACTTCATAGAATCTGCACTTAGCCTTGGCAATGTCAAGACTACATTTTTCATATAAAAACACATAACTTGTTAATGTGGCATGAAAATGTTACTTTATAAGGTTTTTTTATAACATTAATATGAATTCCCCCAGCCTACCTTTGGTCCCCTAGTGGCCAGAAATGGTGATAGGTGTATCCTGCTCTGCCTTTGAGAAAATGAAAGCTCAGATGGGCCAATCTGGATTCTTGCTCCTTATGAGGTCATAAGGAGCAAGGTTACCTCCTCTTTCTCTGATATGCCCACCAAGAGAATTTGGCCCACCCATGAGAGAGAGAGACATCATGGCTTTCAAACCAGCAAAGTGGCAGTTGGTCAATTTAGCAATTTAACATTAGCATCACATATTTGCTGTGTTAGTCTGGTCCAGTCTGAATAGGCTTGTCAAAGGTTTACTCAAGGCAATCTTCTTAAATAGGAAAAAGAAATTGCAAAGTACCATCCTAATTTAGTTCAACTGTGTCCACAACTTTCAAATCAAATTACACAGCAGTGGATCCATAATTCCCAAAGCATTTTGGCCTCACAACAAGAAAAAATAAATAAATTTATAAAACTGCTGTGGCGACACATTCATACTTCAGAGGGAATTCAATACAGCTTATGAAATCCTCTGCAGTCTGAATCGGCAGATGTTAACATGACAATCCAGCAAGAACCGAGGTCGAGGTCTCATCCACGGTCACTTAAGTGGATGATTGTTTGTGACTCTGAAACTGTTACTGCTGTTAACCCTCTATTTGCTCCAAAAAAGGCATCAGATGTCAGAGAAACTTGAAGCCAATAGGCTCCCACAACACCATAAATGCCAGTGCTTCTCAGTTTCATGCAGTCCTTTCTACTACTTCACTAGTCATCCCCTAGCAGCCTGCTACAGTCATAAATAACCTAAGAGCTTATGAAAAACACTTTTAATAGCAAAGTCAAGTGTTTTTGTTTCGTGCGGGTGAGGACAATCAAAGATAAATCTTGAATATTACCACTGCACCAATCAGTGATTAACAGCCTGACTCTCATCCCGGTATTCTTTTTGGTTGTTAAAATAAGAAATAAGAGCACTGTTGAATTAAATAAAAATAAAAAATGGTCTCTGGACAAAGTGTGTGTGGCGCTGTTTAAATCAGTGACTATCAAAGTACAGGCTGCTGTTTCTCCATTGACAACATTTGGGAAACAATCCATCAATCAACTTTTATTTGTCTCATGAAATCATACCAGGTATATAATTCCAGTGAAATGTTATCTTGCCTCTCTGCCCCTCTGATGTAGACATGGAGATAGTCTTGCCTGTCCATGTAGTCGGGGTCTCGCCGTCTGCACCTGTTCCTCTGTGTTTACTCTGATGTTTGCATGAAAACATCTACGATTTACAATTCAACGTGTTCACAATTGAAAGTATACAAGTAAACTGTAGTACAATCACCATGACGCGCTAACACCAAAATCCCTTCCGGGTAGAGGGATGGCAGTTGATTTGAATTTCGTAGGTACATTAAATCTGCAAACCTTTTTATTTCTGTTGTCAGTTTAGCTGTTACTATAACATTTAAAGATATATAGTTAAGCCAACCTGTCTGACATTTCTGCTGTGCTTATATTCTGTACTGTGTTGCTTTGCTCATGTGATAAGCCAACTCTAGCGGTCGGATAACCCTCTAGTATGTGTGAGGTCATTTTATTCATTTTTATTTTTTTTTATAAATTTGTTTATTGGAACACATCACATCATTTTTAGACAGACATACAGTACATGTGGAAAAAGCCAGAAAAGAAAGAACAAAAGAGAAGAAAGAAGAGAATAATAACAATAATCCAAAAAACTCATACAAACTTAAAACCCACCTTTCTCCATCAATGTATCACATAAAACAACTCGTATCTGTACCTTGACATTGTTGCAACAGTACAACTGGTTAGAAAAATAGAAAAATGTTTCTGTCTAGGTGGCAGGTGTCATAGCAAGATTATTAAAATATGAGAGGAGAGGCTGCCATGGAGGGTGGATTTTCTCAGTTGTGTGGGGTGTCGGTGGCCCAGCATGTATGTTAGGCATCCAACCTAGCATTAGTGAAAATGTTGGGATATGAAAGCATCAAACACGCATTTTAGATGAATGAGATGAGAGTATATTCAGTCGTTCCTCCTCTCCGTTTTGCCTTAGCACCTGTTAAATTGTATGTACAGGATCCAGGAGTTTTCTACCTCAAAGTTATTTTGAACAAATACTGTAATACGGTCTATACGTCTGAATTTTTACAAACAATGTTCACATCATATATTGATTCGTTACATAATACCACAGACTGTAAATATTATTACATAAACTTTGAAGTGGCCAGTGGATAGGCCTACAGTAACAATCACAAAACAGCGACAACTACTAAACAATACCAAACTGTAAAAGACTATACAGTATATCAAAGTCATGGCCGTATTAGTCTCACTTTGCCAGACTATCCACACGCTGCTGGGTGGAGGAGGGTCTGGCTACTCTACACAGCATACCTAGATGGGGAGAAAAACATGCTCTGGTTTATTGGCATGTCTTTAAACCAATCTCAATTGTCATGTGCGTTGCCAAGCGCAGGACAGAGCCGCTGCAAAATAGTCTTGAATGAAAACTCCGACTGGACAGTCTAGCTAGCTGTCTCAATTTATCCTGCAGAGATCTGAGGAGCAGTTAACCATAGTCCTCATGAATCCACCAAAGTTTGAAATTCCTCCAAAAAAGAAAGCGGAAGAAAAATGGAAATCGGAGAAAATACATGCATCCGGCAGAATTTCCTGCGGCACCCGAGCAAACCCGGAAGTGGAATGTCGTGGATATAGACTAGGACCGTATTAACCCACAGTGAGGCAATAATAAACTTTCCCAAAGTTAGTTTGTGATAATTTGATTACGCTCAACTTTATTTAGGAATACGCACAGTGTATACAGTTATAATATAATGTCTTTGGAGCTTTGTCAAGTCTGAGAAAATAACCCTAATGACATTACAGTGATGTTATCAGGGGTTATATGTGATGGCCCTGAGAGCTCAATGCATTGCAAATTAAGAAAACATCTTCACCAATTTGCCAACACGTGAAGCATTTAGAAGAAAAAACAACCCGCTACAACTGGACACTAAAAAGTGATGCATAAATAAAGAAATGAACCAACCTTCTGCTTATTGGCCTGCCAATTCTACCAAATAATCTACCAAAATGCAAACAATAATTGTGAAACAGGCTAACGTTATAACAACACATGTGCTGCCATATTGTGCGTTAGGGATGGATATGACCAAACAAACACGCATATCATCAAATTATCATAAACTCGTATCTACAGAGTGCACCTACTTTTCCCAGCTGTTAATCCAGCCTCGATCAAAGTAAAAACAATGCCTACAATCTTTGCACACAGCACAGAGAAGAACCATACACGACTTCTGGAACGTAGCAGGCGTGATTCACAGGACACACATTTAGTGCTCCGGTGCCATTGTAAACATACTTATTAACTCTGACGACAGACAATAATACACATACATATTTCCTGTACATTGCCTCTCAATTTTCATTATGCAAATGTACAGTCAGACAAATGACCTGATCTTAATACGAGAGCATCAACTGTCCTTCACGTTTGTCTTCATTGTCTCTGCAATTTCACTGTACTCGTCCTTGACGACAGGACAGTGGTGTGGAGCTCAAAATTATACAGTAGTAAGAAGGTTTTAAGACTTGTATAAATAACAAGACATAAAAACTCAATGGTGGATTAAACCAATCCACCAAGATTGGAATACATCAACTTCTGTCGTGACAATCTGACAGAGTCTTGTTGATCTTTGTTTTGGTGGGACAGTGAGTGTGAATTAATCCCTGGTGTTTTACCCTGCATGCGATTAGATTCTAAGACAAACAGAAAGGGGCTGTTCTGCTGAGCAAAACACCAGACTCTGAATCGGAGTTTACGATCAACAACCAGTACTTCTGGTTAAATGGGAAATGTTTCTCTGTTTGACTGCCATGAAGTTTTTATGTATCCAACACTGATTGATTACTATTGGGATAAAAGGGTTCAAAGGGTTTATAAGTTGTAACTAACGATGATTGGTTAATAAATCATTCACTTATCTTTCATAGATAAGTGGTTATGGTAATGGTTATGAGCAGAGCAACATGGAATCTGCAAACGCAGAATTTTCTGTCAAACAGTCCGTCGAATTTCAGCCGATTTTAAATAAAAAAATATAACTTAACTCCACCCCAAGCAAAAAGAATACAGCAGATTTTCATTCAGGATCACCGCTGAAAACTGTAAAACAATCTGCAGGTTCCGTTTGGGTCTGGTTATGAGCCATTAATAAGTACACATTTTAGGGTTGCGTAAACTACCTCTGGCCAGATTGGCAGACAATCTGGAACGAAATCCATATATTAACAACTTAGTAACATTTACAAAGGCAGACTTGATTATTAATACCCTTCGATTATGACTCAGTATTAATAACTGAGCATGTATTAATGCATCAACGTTCATAAATGCATTCTCAACAAAATAGAAAGAATAAACACCAGCCAATTTTTTTACAACCTATCTATAAAGCATTAGTACATTATTTATCAACCGTTATTAAAGCTGTTGGTTACAACGTTCATAATTAGAGAGTATTTGGCTACACTTTACTTGAAGGTATCTACATAAGTGACATGACACTCTCATAAACGCGTCATAAACATTATAAACAGTCATAAATGTTTAAGACAATCTTTTATTAAGTGTCATTCGGTTTTGTCATGACAAGTTGTGGTTAGGGTTATGGTTAGGGTTAGGGTTCATGTGTTATGACAGTGTCATGTCACTCTTATGTAGATACCTTCAAGTAAAGTGTTACCAAGTATTTTGATTGAAGACGTCTCAATGTGTGGCGATAAATAACTCTTTTAGCTTTGAAGTGGAATTAAATTCCATCGTGCGCCCTCAGGATGCTGGCGAGTAATAAGCCAGTTAGTGTGTCTAAACATTTTACCCTCGACCATGGCAGTGACAGATCTCACAAGCTGCACTTCAGTCTTGACACTAACCAGCATGACACTGGATGTAGCCTGTGGTTGGTAAAGGTTAATGATAGCTCCCAGTCCAAAAGGAAAACAGTTTATAGTTTTACAGTTTTTTGCTCCTCAGCGTCCCTTCTTATCTGTGCATCATTGAAAGTCTGTGCTGAGATTACTTCTAGTTTGGTCTCGGAAACGGTTGCTTTCCTTTTTAGCGTGCCGGCTAAATAAAGGGAGTTTTCTTTGAGCAGTAATTTGTTTCCATTTCCTTAGATTTCCTGAAAACCTTGGTTCCTTTGTTGTGATCCAAAGGGACAGTACACAAACACTAACAGAGGAAATAAAACAAAAACAAAAATATATGGAAGCCAGTTATACCTGTGTGTGTGTGTGTGTGTGTGTGTGTGTGTGTGTGTGTGTGTGTGGTGTGTGTGTGTGTGTGTGTGTATATATTTATGATTGAAAGAGAGCAGATAAAGGAAGAAGGAAAAAAATAAGGATCCAAATACACTTAAAATCGCAACAAATTAAATAAGTGTTACCGCAACAGTGAAAGTGGCACCTCTGGTTCCATCTATGGCACCATGGGGGGACCCTGAGGAGGGCACGGGCCCGTTGCAGATACCTGTGGGCCCTTTTAATACAAAAGGATCCAGAATGGAAGATAAGCAACATAAGACAATTTTATCAATCAATGAGGACAGGAGAAATTGGGATGGGTAAGTAAATATATAAGTAGGTGTAGAGAAGACAACTGTGTGGGTAAAGGAATGACCAGATGAAAGAGTGAGCAAGTGGGTTGACCTTAAGCACATGTGTGATTCCTCAGACGTGCTCGGCTGTGCCTTTGACGTTGTAGAAGGAGAAAGAATAAATAACAACGTTGAGTGAGTGAGTGAGAGTGATTTCTGCCCAGTTTTTTTCGAATTGTTATTTCATTGGCAAAGGCTGCAGAATATGACCTGACAGGCAACACCATTGATCACGCTACATCCTTTTGGGGCGAGCAGCATTTACATGTGTACAGCATATACAAAAAGCCACCTCTCTGATTAGATGACAGTACAGCGGTAGTTGGGATCATTGGTCGTACTGGAACCATCCGTTTTCACCACCGTGCCCTTGGATGAGTGCTGGGAGCTGTGCAGCATGTTCCTGGAGCACAGACGCTCGCGGTAATTCTGGGCGAAGATGAGCAACATGAGCGGGTTGATGCAGCTGTGGGAGTAGCTGAGGCAGATACTGATGTTGTAGGCATAGACAAAGGCAATAGTCGGGGTGTTGTTGGTCAGGTTGACCACCTGAATGACGTGGTAGGGCGACCAGCAGATCAGGAACAGGCCAATAACCATCAGCACCATCTTTGTGGCTCTTTTAGCCCAAATCGACTGCTTCCGTTTGACGCGGCGGATAGAGCTGAAGACGTGGTAGAGGGTGAGTGAATAGAATGTGCTGATGATGATGAGAGGGATGATGAAGCCCAGAATAGACTGGTAGAGAGTGTACCAGTACATATCCTCAGGGCCGTCCAGGTACATCATGCACACCTCCAAATGCTGTCTGCGCACAACCTTGGCGTACAGCATGACAGGGACGGTAAGGAGGAAGCTGCCCAGCCACACCAGCAGGTTGATGATGATGGTCCACTGGATGGTCCTCTTCTCTGACGTGGGGTGGACAATAGCTATGTACCTAGGAGGAAGAACTTTATTTTAGAGATGGACTGCAGTGAGAAAGACATTTGACAAAAGTAACTTTGTCGAAGTGCACGGTAAACAGCATTCCTTTTTCTTCAATAGGTAATTTACATCCTTGACAAGCTCACAGACTCAAATCAAGCAGAAGGGATCTTATAAAAGCAGGTGGCATGTCAGAAATACAAGTCTAAATATAGTATGTGCTCATCAGCGTGATGAATGCAGTGGAAAGTTTGTATAATTTAAATAGGATGACAGCCATGAAAAATGAACACATTTCCATTTTGGAGTTTGCATTTGATTGAGTTTCTATTGAGGAGCTACTCAGCTAGTTCTAATTTCTGATGACAGTGGCAGTCTTCAGTAGCCTGGAAATCCAGACCCAAATCTGAAAGATTCTGGAATCGAGTAATGAAAGTCGCTCATCTTGAGGGGCGGTACCAAGCGTGCATTTTAAAATCACTACAACCAATCACAACAATACACGGGGTGACATATCCAGAGCCCCATACGCTTAGCTACCAGCAGAGCTAACTGGTAGATTAGACTGTCATCATCTGTTTAGCTCGCCTCTGGCCCCGCCTATATCAGATACACCGATGTGATTGGTGCAGCTCGGCTACAAGGCTATAGTTAATGAGCAGCATGACTCAATGACAGAGTGACTCGCTGAGCAAATTCAAATTGTGCTCTCACAAGAACTCTAGATTTCCAGGGTAAGTTGTCAGGACATTTGCAGTAAATGAAGGACCACCAGGGGTGGACTGGGACAGAAATTCACCCCTGGCACTGTAGCTACACCAGCCCACGTTACCACGCCCATGTAGCCCCACCCACGGACACGTGCATTCACTAATTACATTTGTGTACAGATGGTGAAATAATATAAGCAGTACCTGTGTAACAGATGTTTAAACATGTAATGTAAGTAACTGGCCAACAATTCTTAGGCCCTTCTACTTTTTAAGAGCACACGTTTATGAATAATTGACACATACTGCCTTTATACACCGTTTGTATGCTGTTACTGTCATTCTCTACCGAATGTTCTTTGTTGTCACTGTCAGTCTGTTCGTTTGTCTGTTTTCTCTCTGTTGACACTGTACATATTGTCTGTCTGGTTCTCCATATTTTTGTATCTGTTTTATCTGAATATGTTTTTAGCTGTCTGTGATTATACTTCAGGGGGTTTTCCTTGCTCAGAATTGGCCTTTGGGTAACACATAAAGCAAAGGGGGGGGTGGGGGGGGTCTGGGGGTCTCCCCCCAGGACATTTTGAGGGTAAAAGACTTTCTAAAAGAATTCCTACATTCTGATACATTTTTAGGCACCAATTTATGGTAAAAACGTCAATATTTATGACAAGGAAATCACAAAATTCTATAGGCCTACACGTTGCATCAGGGGTTAAAACCAACTGTACCAAAACACAGAATTAGACTACTATTTAACTATTTATTTTTATGAATATAATTATTATTATAACCATAGTGAAATGGTGCAAATAATAAAAACCCATCCAATACGCTGTTGGCCTGTAAAAAAAAAAAAATATGACCGGCCAACATTAAAAGAAATTGTCCGGCCCCTCTGGCATTTGCCAGAATTGCCAGATGGCCAATCCGCCCCTGAGGGCCACTTTGTCATCACTTAACCCAAGTGTCATTTGAGTGGAGCAAATGAGGAGTTTCCAGTTACTGTCTACACGTTACGTGTCGATCTGTGTTCATGCCCGACCACTCTGGTTAGATTTAGCAGCCGTGTAAACTTGTTAGACTCCCGACCTCTCCGGGACAACCTGCTGAATTTGCAATTATCTTAGACAATAAATAAATTGTTTAGCATTCTAATCAAGCTGGTGTCCTCTTTTGAAGTTAAATAAATATACTTTTAGTGTGATGGTTAAATCAGTGCGTGCGGATCAATACCCAGTGTCTGGCCAGAATTCCAGCCCACTGAATGTTTTATGCTTCAGAGTTGTCTCGTTGCTGTGTGTGGATTCTTTTGACAGCATCCACAGGACAAGTATGTTTCTCATCAATAAATACTTCTTATGTTTATTGTACTTCCACCCAAAGTTGTCCTTCAACAAATGCATTACATTTTACTCTGCTGTGGTTTGGAAACTGGAACATGTCGGTATCCACAAAAACTGGCCATTATATGAAATGACACAGTGTATTTAGAGTGGAAGAAATAACTGTTTCCTGTGTTGATTTAAGCAACACTGTTATTGTTAACAGTCATATTTTAATGTCAGTCTGGGATGTGTCTAACAGCTGAGAAGGAAACATTTAGAGAGAGTTTGAGCTGTAAATCGCTCAAACTGATTTTGTCAGAGAAGACTTGGTAATATTGGTATTGTAAATTAACTTTTTCAATAGGCCCAGACTGTGCTCCTAAACTCAGATAAACAACTGCAAAGAACTGTGATTTTAGGAAATGAGTCTGAGGGGTGTAATTGGAGCTGTCAAGTGGAAAACTCCAATCATAATTCCAAGAATTCCAAATGCATTTAATCCGCCCTGGGACAGATTTCAAACACTAGCATTATAGTGACTTTAGGCACGCAAGACTGCTTTCTGTTTGTTTCTTTGTTATAGGTTATCAATAATTTGATGTGTATTTAAAAGACGAGCCTTTTAATTGCTTGTTTTGACGGTGCTGGAGTTTAGTTTCTGTTTGATCTATTCTTCAGTACTTGCTGCAGCAAAACCTGTGTTGAACAAATTAAGTCATTTGAAAGGACAGAGTTGAATTGAAAGTAAAGTAATGCCGCGGCAAGATACACAACACATAACAGTAATGACAAAATGATAACGATTAAACTAAAAGTAATACGTCCACTACTAAATGTGTAAGAACTAGTGGAGGATATTTTCAGTGCAGGTGGTGCTGCTCATTTAAACCCAATTAGCTGGTCTAGTGGCCTTATACAAATGCATTATCCATATTAAACTGGAGATGTGTGGCATTACAGCTCTAAGAACTACCCCTGCTCCGGTAATTACCTTCAAATGGAGATGTTTATCAGTCCAACACTTGGCACACAGACTCATTTTAATGTCCTCAATGTGTTCAGGTCATAAACATAACACATACATCACTTATGCAGGGAACATTATGTCTTCACTTCAAATATGATTACTCTAATTCATTAGTATATTTTCAAATATTCAGTTATTACCTCTTTTTAAATGATGACACCTGTAAACACACTGGGTCACAGAGGGAATCCAATAGGCAATGTGTCCCTTTATTCACAGGGAGTGTATTATTATGAATATTATAATTAATGTAATCATATGTATTTATTATAGATTTCTATATATTCGGTTTTATTATTGTTTGTTATTATCATTATTATTTATAACAATATTGTGTTATTTTTTTTAAATATTATATATTATTATTATATTAATATAGTATTTTCTTGTAAAAATGTGGGACTGTGATGCGCTAAAGAGCAGCTCTCACTTCTAATATAATTATAATAAACCATTGAGAAGAATTTGCAACCAATCTGTGATATGGATGGATTTAACACTTACCGGTCAATGCACAACACAGTAACAATTCCCACTGTGGTAAACTGGTTGCTGACATCCACCACTACGACCGCTTTGCACATGAAGTTTCCAAAGACCCACTGTCTGTCTCTGACCAGCTGGTGAATGTTGAAGGGCATCACAAGCAAGAACAGCATGTCGGCTATGGCCAAGTTCAGCACGTAGATGTCTGAAACCATTTTCTTCTTGCATGCTTTCACTGCGTAGATGACCAGTCCATTGGCTACAACTCCCACCGAACACAGGATGCCATAAATGGAAGGGAGTATGTGCATGAAAGTGGTGATGTTGATGTAGTTGTAAGATGGGTGAGTTGAATTCAGACATAATGGTTCAGTCAAGTTCTCTGTTTGGTTGTTTTTGCAAAAAACGCCCGTGTCATTCATCTTCAAATCCTCTTAATAATCGCCTCGGTGTGTTGTTGTTGTTGTTGTTGTTGTTGTTGTGTTTGTAATTAAAGCGCGCACCAGGCGCTCTCCAGCCGGCGTCTGGTCTCCAAACTTGGACGGTAATCTCGCTCCCTGTCCCCCCGAGTTCGTCCGTGTGTTTCCCTAACGAAGATTATATGACTGAAAACATGAAAGGGTTCAATCTAATCAAGTCCGACTACACGAGCATCGACGGTGCCTGGAACATGTTTATCTCTGAAGGCAAACTATGAAATGACCATTTGCGGTGCGCATCTGTTGTGCGCTTTACCAAACCCAGAGCGCGCCTCAGGGGACACTAGTTCCCTCCCTTCAAATATAATTCGATGTCTCATGTAAATTGACAAGCAAATGAAAAGAAGACGCTTTAAAGTCTAAAATCCAGAAATCGTGCCTTGCTTTACACATTGATAATACATTTAAATTAAGAAGGCGAGTGAAGAAACTCTTGTAGTGATGCATTTTGATGCAGTTTGCAATTTAAGGCATTCCTATTCGTCTCCTCTCTGCCACACGTTTAGGGCTATTGCATACTTTAATAAGTGTAAGTAATGTTTATTCTGCAGTGTGATAAATACATAGATAACAAAGACTTCCATGTTAAAATTGTAAAATGGCAAAATGGAAGAATCAGTATGACTAAAGATGACAATATTACTACAGGGCAGGCACTGGGAAGATAAAACAGGAAGAAATCTCCAGCCACAGAATATGCCTGCAAAATTAGGCCACATGCTTCAATTACTTTTACACAAAAAGAAATGCCTGTATCTTTTTGCATTTCAATTAAACCACATTTCCGGAGAGCTTTTAAACATTGAGCTTTTTGTTTCCCCTAAAATTCTGATTAGTTTCAGCTTTATTGAACTGAGTGAGGTTATCACAAGCAATTATGTTTTTTTTTTTTCATGGTGAATTTGCCCTAAAGGCTGCAGTGTAACCCTTATACCAAAGATGTGTTTTTGTCTTTGGAGCATTGTTCTGACACCATCGGGAATCAGCTTTAAAGGACAGTTTGGTCCAGCTCATCTGTGAGGGCTCTCCCCTCACAGGTCAGGGGGGAGTACATGAGAGCTTTCCTCGACTGGCTTTAATTCCCTATTATGCTTCCTTTCTCTGTTCAAAGTGCACCATGATATAATCATTTTAACCCAGGCCTTCATAGAAAATACACTTTATGACTTTTGGCCACTTTTAATGGTCCAGAACAATAGCAGACCTGCCTCAATGAGCTCTTTGACTCAGTCCTGTCAGTTACTGACAGCAAAAGAAAAATCCCTGAATAAAATTAATTATTAACTATAAATTATGATTCCTTTATAGTTTATCATTTGATCTCTTCAATTTAGATCTGTCAGTATAAATCCCACTTTGCCAGAGATAGACACCAAGTGTCATCAAGTTGAAACCATGTTAGACTAAAACAGCATTTCCAGTTGGTTTTGACTTAGAACTCCTAGATATAGTTTCAAGGGATGTTGGAGCTTATCTGCTTTGTTAAAGTGTTCTTGAGCAAAAGCTTGAGGCCAAGTACTAATCCATGTTTTGTATGTATTTAATAAGTGCTGCAGGATCTTCTCAAAAGCTGTTAGATGGTTTGCAATGTATAGCATTAATGCTGAAGGAATAAGGATGCAAAACTCCACCTCAAAGAAAGTTTGCCAAGTCATGAAACGTTAAATTCCATTGGCAGAGTATTAAACATTCTCCAGTGCACAATACGTTCAGACTGTCAGATACACACATATAAGCTTATATCGTCACCAGCGAGCTGTCGGGAAAACGTGGCATAATTGCCGCAGGATGGTGAAGTCAAGATTAAGTTAAATACTCATAAAACATGTATACACAGTGGAGCTTTCTTTACACTTAAAAGGTTCCCTTTTCCCCCTATTATTTCTATTGACATAATCATTTTTGTAAATATGTCTCATGGGTTATAATTTGATGTCTTAATTTACAGTGCTTTAGATCTGTCTGTGCATCATGTGATGAGTCATTTCCTAGAAGGCGCTCATATATCGCTTATTCCCAGTGGGAAGATTAAAGCATTATGTGATAAAAAATAACCATAAATGCTATTGTTTGGTTATGTGTAGCCTGCTACTGCAAAGACAAAGTTGAACTTTCTTCACAAGACAGCATTCACTAGCATGGACCACGCCACAACCATGTGTTAGTTAAAGATTTAATGAACATTATGAATGTGCAAATGAACATTATGAATGTGCGAAATTGATGTGGATGTCGTCTGATGGCTGGTCTGGGAGGATGTGTGATGTCCGGGTGGAAGAGACTCAGGATGGGGGTTCTGTCTCAGAAGCAGTTTTCGCCCGAATAGTTTACAGACCCCCCAGACGGTACCTAGAAGAGACAAGAGAGAGAAGTGCAACAGGAATGGAAGATGGACGAAAGGAGAGGGTAAGGGAGGGTGGGTCAAGCAATCAGAGACGCAAGTCTGGCTACGCAGCACGGTATATGTAGGTTTGTCTGGTGATTAGAGGTGTGGTTTAGGCGTGGCCCTGCTCCCGAACCTTAGTTAACAAATTAACTCCATTTCACTAGCATGGACCACGCCACAACCATGTGTTAGTTAAAGATTTAATGAAATTATGAATGTGCAAAGAACATTATGAATGTGCGAAATTGATGGGATGGTCTCTGATGGCTGGTCTGGGAGGATGTTGTGATGCCGGGTGGAAGAGACTCGGATGGGGGTTCTGTCTCAGAAGCAGTTTTCGCCGAATAGTTTACAGACCCCCAAAAGTGTCAGATTGTGTAAAACTGATTGCGTGGGCTGGTGACTGAAATTGTTGACATCGTTTGTGAATGTAAGACCGGTGTGTTTGAATGACCTGCGGCCGGGGAAAACTGAATGGTTTGTGGCAGATACCTGATCTAGCGACTGGGATGCTGCGACGATGTGGAAATGTTTGGGTGATATGGCTGAAATGCAGAGAATGCTGTTTCTGAAACAAAAGTCAAGTGGCCATTTTGGAATAGTGAAAAGTGGGTGTTGTGAAGGTGCCTTGGCGGCCTGGAGCCAATGTATTTGATGGCTGGCTAGTAGGTTTTAAATGAGTAAGACTCGAGACCATTCGTGCCCCCAAAAGAAAGGAAGCCAACAATGGGGTAAGCCCATAGGTCACGGAACGACGAAGGAGACCCGGACCCGTGCCCAATCACGGAATACATAACAATAATAACAATACATCTTACGTATAAAGCCTCTAACGTTACACAAGGAAACCTCAAAGGGCTAGAGGGGAAATCGGCAACAACAATACTCAAACCTAGTGCCAGAGAACAAGCCGGAGCAGAGCAGGGGAGACCGGTGAAGGCTAACGCACCGACGAAGCCGGCGGAGCGACCGGAGCAGCCCTGGCAGGAGAAAAAGTGGTCAACACAAGGAGCAAAATGCATTTGGGAGTTGGGGAAGGGAGGGGGGGGGGGGGGGGGGGGGGGATGCGGGGACGGGGGGGGGGGGGGGGGGGAAGGAAAGACCAGAAGCAAAGAAGAAGGCTAAGAATCGTCAAGCACGATAGTAGGAAGGTCCCCCTGAGCGGCTGGATGTGGCACTGCAGTGCGGCCAGCAGAGAAAGGGAGGAGCAGAAGCCGATCGGCCAGGACAGCAGAAGGAAGGGTAGAGGACGGGATGAAGGGATGAAGGGATGCATGTGCGCAGGGTCTCGTGAAGCCTGCGAACACAGGGATGAAAGGCAGAGAACGCCCGAGACATGACAGACAGAGGGAGCAGGCACATGGGGAAATACGACCTGACCGAAATACGACCTGACCACCGCCAGGGGGAGCCGGAGATGCGGTCCGTGGCTGACGAGGACCGTGACGTCATGCGTGACAACGCCGGCCGAAGCCGACGCCTGCAACAAACCCGGAGGGGCCGGAGGCCCGGGGGCTGCTGCCTCCGGGGCGGCAACGGAGACCAGGAAGAGCCGCCACGATGCGCCCCACGGGAGGAAGGCCGATGACGAGGAGAGGGTAAATGCCGATCCCCCGCGGTTCCGATATCCCGACCCACGGAACGAGGGGAAGGAGACCGAGAGCCGCTGGAAGCAAAAGCCGAACCGAGGGAAGCATATGGAGTTAGATTCCTGCCAAAAGGTTGTACACAAAAAATGTGTTTCACACAAATAAAAGTTGTTTGTACATAAAAAATATGTGTTGCAACACAAAAAAAGTTGTTTTGCAAAACTGTCTTCAAACGTTACACAACATAAAACTTGTTTTACAAACTGTCCCCAAACGTTGCACTCAAAATATCATTTATAAATTGTCCCGAGTACAAAACGGTCTCTGCTCGCTCAAAACAGCCTCTCCTCGAGTACGAAACAATTCCACACCCCTCGTGGCAAATTTCTGGCCAAAAGTCACATGATACATTAGGAGTAGTTCGATTTTGTGACAGCAGGGAGCGCTCTTTCACAGCTAACACCATGAGCACCCACAGGGAAGTTTTGCAAACTTTCACGGTGAAATATTAATATCTGACCCTCTGGTTAGCTTCTCCCTTTATTGTGGTATTTTAATAGATAGAACCAGAGTGGATACCAAGATAAAGGCATTGTAACAGATCATAATTCGGGTTTTATTGTTGTGTTTTTAACAAAAAAATAACTGTCTATTGTATAGGCACTTGAAGCCTACAACAATATTGATTTGAAAGTAACATGGTCCCTTGCCGTGACATAGCGGTTGCCTTTAACTGAAATTGTAAATGCTCTATCTGCATAGTTATGGCATAGTCAGATATTAATATTTCACCGTGAAAGTTTGGAAACTCCCCTGTGGGGTGCTCATGGTGTTAGCTGTGAAATGCCGTCTGTCTTCCTCAGCCAAACCGGGCGTTTCAATTGTTTTGAGAGCGCCCCCTGCTGTACACAAAGTCAGAACTACTCCCAATGTATCATGTGACTTTTGGCAGAAATTTGCCACAGAGGGGTGTGGAATTGTTTCGTACTCGAGGAGAGGCTGTTTGAGCGAGCAGAGACCGTTTGGTACTCGGGGACAATTTATAAATGATATTTTGAGTGCAACGTTTGGGGACAGTTGTTAAAACAAGTTTTAGGTGTGTAACGTTTGAAGACAGTTTGCAAACAACTTTTATTTGTGTGCAACACATTTTTTTATGTACAAACAACTTTTTTTTTGTGTGAAACACATTTTTTTGTGTACAACCTTTGGCAGGAATCTAACTCATAGAAGCAGGGGACCGGTCGGCGGAGGAGAGTAGATCCGGGCGAAGCCGAGGCATGACGACCGCAAACCGCAATCCTCAATCGGCGCCGTTGAGACAAATGACGGGATCCGACCGCTGCGGCGTGACTGAAACATGTCCGTGTCGAATAGAGCGCTGTACAAATCGTCCAGGACTCCAGGTGAGCGTAGCAGCAGCTCCGGATCCACGACGGGAGCGTGAAACGCCGACCGTCTTGCGTCAAGCAATCAGAGACGCAAGTCTGGCTACGCAGCACGGTATATGTAGGTTTGTCTGGTGATTAGAGGTGTGGTTTAGGCGTGCCCTGCTCCCGAACCTTAGTTAACAAATTAACTCCATTTGTTGTTGTTGGCATTGGTATGAACTATAGTGTGCTGCAGTTACCAAACGTTTTGAGAATTGGGCTTGTGGCTGATACAAATCTCCAGTCTTTTCTTTCCTTCAACAACTGCCACTGCGAGTACCAGTGCAAGACGGGGTTAGTAGGGCCGTAGCTCCCATCTGCTCGCTGGTCGACAGTGGAGGGCAGTGCTTGCCCTGGTCAGCTCCTGAGTGTACCGGTGTGCACCTGTGTGAATGTGAAGCAGGACATTGCTGAAAAAAGAGGACAAGCACTCAATAAAACTTCAGCCTGGATCAAGTGAGGAATAAACATGATGGCTTGTTAAAGTGTGCAGTCTCTTATGATAAATTCAGGGTATAAATTAAAACCAAAGTAAGTCTGAATCAAGAATAGTTAACTATAGCTTAAAATTGGCTTTTTGAAATACTTAAATAAATATGGTTTAGCTACATCTGGACAATAGAGTCCTGGACTACTTTATAATGATCACCTACAGTATGGCAGTCCTCATTAATGAGATAATGTGCACACCGCACTGGCCTGATGTGGCCCATAAAAGCTGGAACAGATCACATAAAGCAGACAACATGGTGGAATCAGAGGAGTAAAACAGGAGAAAAAAGAACACAGTCACAAACATAAAAAACCCGTAAAGTGAGCATTTGGAGAGGGAATACTGACGCAATTCTTTATGAGCACGTTGTTATCACCCAGCAGTATGTGCCTATAAAAATACTTCCATCAGCAAAATGACAGCATGGGTTGTTCCTGTCACTGACACCTTATCTTGCTTGTTCACTGAAATAGATCAAGTAGTCCATGTGACAAAAATAATGATTGTGAGCGTTAAACCTGCTTCTTTGAATGTTTTAGTCACTGAAATTGACAATGAGTTTACTGTCTTCATATTGATTCAGAAGGTCTGGAACTGGATTTGTTACTGGACAAGAAGCTTTCAGAGACCACTCAATGTCGCTAATGCACCTGAAGGTTTAAAAGACATCACATGGTGGGTGTTCTTCTAGTTTTGGCAGAGCTGTGCTTTTTCAAATCCAGCTCACTGGTTTAAAAAAAAAAAAAAGAAGAAAAGAAAAAGGTATCAAGTACAGCTGTCAAACTCCGGAATATCTCTGACAGCAAAGATGGAAGAAAGTGAAAAGGCAAGCACAGTTTATTAAAGACCAATACAGCGTCACTCTTCTCAGCCAGCAGAAATCTGGCAAGAATGTGCGCAAACGTCGCAAATCATCAACTGAGCTAATTGTGAAGGAACATACTGTACGTGGCAGGAAATCTAAAATGCAATCCAGTAAGCCAGAGCATCAGCTGCCCCGGGCTAAAGCGGGATACCTTATAAGATCTGCAAGAACTGGCCAGCGGCTAGCCGGAAACAGCTAGCCTGGCTCCAATGGTTGCTGGACTGTTCTTTAGCTGGGACCAGTAACTTCCTGGATTCTTTGCTGTTTGCAAACTGCTCACAACTAAGAACTAGTCTGGCACATAACACCACAAAAAAACAACAAACTATCATTTTTAAACTTTGTTTTTTATGGATTCAACCATCCAGGTGCGGTATAATATGTTGACTAGTGAGCTACAGATTTGCCTGTAGGGAGATCTTTCTGCCTTAGGACAGAACCACGCAAGCTGTTTTGGCTTTTTTACCAAACTTTGTTCAAAACTCCAAATGTATTTACCGTGCAGACCCTTTAGTGGTATCCATCTTGTCATCCAACAAGAAAGTGAATACTATGTTGTTATTTTCCAAAATGTCAAATTCTTTAAGGTACTACACCCCAATTTCCCTGGGACCCCAAAAGCGCTGCTACTTGTTTTGTCTAGTAAGTAATCCAGCATTGATTGATTTAAGCATAAACGTTCATTTCCAAAGGACAAAATGGTAAAGATGCTTGTCTTACTGTGATGTCACTGCATGTGGGGGCTTAACATCCTCCTCTTCTTGCATTTCTCCCTTCAGTCCTGATGAGCTCTCATCATAGTGAATGAGGATGATTGCCTGGGACATGAAGTTATTTGGCAGGATAAGAAGTTTGCACTCGTTTCGTCATCCTTTTATTTGTGAGAGAATGAACCCACTTTCACTTCACCCAGGTAGAGAGGGAAAGGGCAGTTTAGAGCGCTTTAACCCATTATATGTGCTGTGGAGGTAACATGTGGTGTTTCCATGGGGAAGGGGGATGCTCTGTCACTGGAGGTGCATGTAACCAATATAACCCTAACAACACCAGTGTGTGTTTTTCATTGACTTCTTTTTATTATTTTGTCACTTCAAGGGTAATAGGATAAAAGCACGTCCTTGCGTTTTTCACTTGATTGACTCGTGTGTAGAGAGCCTTGTGTGGCGTCAGATTTCGCCTATGTCATATGTCTTAGGCGCAATAAAATATGCTCAAGAGGAAATTATATTATTTCACATGTGCTCCAGGGTCATTTTGTTCCAACCAGTTTCTGGATTATTTGTATTGGGTTTAAATGATGGGTTATTTTTCAGGAAGTCACCATGTTCTGGGTTATCTCTCTCTCTCTCTCTCTATAATGTATTTTTTGTTGGAGGGGTGTATTTTATGGTGTCATTATATTATCATGTCAAAACAGTTTATAATATGAATAATCACACTTGTGTGTTGTGTACATTATGATAAAACAGTATCTCCATTTATAGGAGAAATAAAGTGACTCACCCTCTAAACATTAGATTAAGTAAAAAATAGAGGAAATAAGTTCATATATTACATCCTTGTCCCTATAACATACACATCAGTCTGCCAGAAATTCAGAAGAAGAGGAAGAAGAAACACCTCCTTCCGTCTCTACCCCCTTAGAATAAGAACATCCCCCGCCCCCTATTTTTTTTCTTTTAATATTGTTATTACAGTGTGACCTAAAAGAAATAGGAAAAGAAATAGGTCCAAGTGTGTGTTTGTTTTATATAGATTTTATTTTAATGTAAAGCAAAAACAATGTAAAAGTGCTTAAAGTTTGTAATATAATTTAAAACCAAGTTTTCTTTTCTGAAATAAGGAATACTGGCATAGTAACCCAAGTTAGGTTATTTTTCACGCAACTCCTGAGTTAAAAAGGGAACAGCTGATTTCTGGGCGACATGGTGGTCCAATGGTTGGCGCTGTGGCCTCACAGCGAGAAGGTTCTGGGTTTGACTCTGAGATAGGGATTGGGCTTGGGGATGGGTTATTTTAGTAGTATTTAACCCAGAAGTTGGGTCAAAAAGAATAACCCAATTTTCTGGGTTGAAATAACCTTGGGTTGAACTCCCTTTTTAACCCAGGAGTTCTTAGTGTGTAACCGCCTGCCGCACGGTGTAAGTCCTCGTGCACCAATTCAACAACCGAGAGTTGAAACTAAGCAGCAAGAGCACGGAGTAGCCACCCCACGCGAGAGAGCTTACGCTCGAGGAGCGCTTGATGGCATAAACGCTCTCACAGGGAACTGTGCTCTCAAAGTTGGTTTCTGCACGCACAAACTGACCTGACTTTTGACAATTTGGGCTAGAAACGGAGGGAGGCACTGGCCCCGGTGTAGTTGGCTAACGCCATCGCACCAATCAAAGGTGACTAATCGCTAGAGGATGCCAGTGCCTCCCTTGGATATGGAACTGGTGTGCAAGAACTTTTATCAATCATGTGAGTGGAAGTTAATATATGTGCTTGTAAAATAATATAATTGGCTCATGAGGATGTTTTTTTGTGCTTGCGACGTTACATAAATCTGATGCCACAGCCATACGTCAACAGTAAGAAAATACACGATCATTTGCTCACACATGTAAATACGGCACATACATGCACACATAAAATGTGTTTTAATGTCAACCGCCACATTTCATTTGGATGATTTAACAAACTTTTAATAGACAGAATCTAAAACTGATAAGTGACTTGCCACAGCAAATCATTTTCTATCACATCGACGTACACAGACCTGAGAGCATCCCGCCCTTCGTGTCCATAAATAAACTCTAGACACTAGAGCTGAAAACAGTGATTGCTGCCTGCAAATGAGTAAAATGTGGACAAAGCAGAGTGCTTAACTTTTCTAAGAGAACTTCTTTAATTGAATAGATGCTGGTATGCCTGAGGCCTGTAATTGAATTAGGAAAATGTGAACTAAAATGTCAGTTGCCCCAGTGTCTGTTTGCATTATATAAAAAGGGACTTTAAAATAAGATGATGATTTTCTTTTTCTGACTTTCCACAAAGACCAGACATGTTGTAATTTGTTAATACGGTAATTTGTGGCTCGCATTTATACATTAGCCTGTGCTGCACATTGAACTGAGCCTGTCTAAAAGTGTCTGTTTATGTCAAAGCTGAGCACAAATCCAGAGAGAAAACATAAAACAGCAACAAATATGAAACAATAGCCTGCCCTGTCTGGTTCCTAGTTAATAGTATCACATGCCTTGGATGTCATATGATTTTATTTTGTCAAGATGAGATAAACAGCTCAATAAACTCTCCAGACCTTTGCTAATGATAATTGCATGCTCTAGTCAATGTTTAGTTTGTATTTAACACTTAAAGAACGATGATGCAGTATGGTGTTCCGAGGGTTCAGACATGTGATGAACACAATGGGAAAGGTCAAGATGAACTGAGAAGGGTCCAATGTCCTGATCCATTCTTCAGTGTTGTCTGGGGGATCCCCACTGGTGTGCAGCCTCATTTATATATCTCCTCTGGGTTTGAATATCGTTATGGAGTTGTGTTTCTTTCTTTTGGACACAACCAGAGAATGTTTAGCTCTTGTGTACGTACAGTGCATGCATTGTTTAGCTTTTTGAGGTTGTTTTCTTCTGTCATTACATAAAGAACTAGCATCCCCTGAGCTTGAGAAAGTTTACACACCCGTTCTAAAGTTGATTAAAAAGAGGAATAAAAAAACATCTTTTGGAAATTGATCTTAATGCCTTAATTCAATAGATTTAGCAAAATCCTACCTTTTAAGGACACTGATTTTCTTGTGAATAAATAACGTGCTAAAAATAAATAAATGTTCTTCCTTAAAATACAGGGGGCAGAAGTATACACACCCCTGTGTTAAATTCCCAAGGAGGACGGCACATTTTTATTTTTTAAGGCCAGTTATTTCATGGATCCAGGATACTATTCATCCTGATAAAGTTCCCTTGGCCTTTGAAATCATAGCCCGACATCATCATGTATCCTTTATCGTACATAGAGATAGGCATGGGGAACTTTCCATAAAATCATCTGTCAATGCAAATCAAACCAGCTATCAAGCTAACTGAAATAAAACCATGCCAACCTCTAGGTATGGTGAAGGGTATGTGATGATGTGGGGTTAGTTTAATTCCAAAGGCCAAGGGAACTTTATCAGGATGTATAGTATCCTGGTCCATGAAATAACTGGCCTTTAAAAATAAAAATGTGCCTGCCTCTATGGGAATTTAACATTGGGGTGTGTATATTTCTGCCCCATGTGTTTTAAGGACGAATATTTATTTATTTACAGTCAATTATTCATTATTATTGTTTAAAATGTGTGTCCTTAAAGGTTGGATTTTCCTACATTTTTTGAATTAAGGCATTTAGATCAATTTCCAAAAGATGTTTTTTTATTCCTCTTTTTAATCAACTGTAGCATGGGTGTGTAAACCTTCTCAAGCCACTACATGTGCCTTACCATGCAAGTTGCCATTAAAATGTACATTTTCCTTCTGATTATTAGACAGTATATCAGATTATGACTCTGTTCAATATGAACCGGTGTCAGAAAAACTCTTCATCTACATCCAATCATGTCTATTATCGGGTTGTATGTAACTCACGCTCAGCTCAAGTTTGATTACTTTGTTTGTTTAAATCAAAAACCAAATGAGCTTGGACAGGCCTTTCCTTAAAATGAGTCTGATCGTAGCGTTTGTCCCGACGGGCTTGTTGTGTTCTCCACTGGCTGCTGAACGACACAAATCTTGTGGGCGATCTCTGGACAATCATATGATCTCCTTCTGCAGCTCCTCCAGGGGATTGAGCAAGATGAATTCCCTCAATGTGGTGAATCCATTCCTTTATAAAGTAACCACATACAAACTCCAATTCACCAGAGACTCATTTTCTAAGGATTAATGATAATAACAACTTTATTTCTACTTAGAAACTCTTGACAAAGTCAGGATTTGCAAACATTTTATAGCCCTCAAATTTCTTCCAAGTAAATAGTCTGTAGACCATCCGTTTGCAGGGACATCAGAGACAGGATGATGCAAAATAATAATACTGAATTGCAGCTAACTGGTGTGTGTGTGAGTGCGTGTGTGTGTGTGTGTGTGTGTGTGTGTGTGTGTGTGTGTTTGTTAGGTTTAACTACATTTGTGGGGACCAAAAACTGGGAATACAGTATACTTATGGGGTCCTGACAGCTTTGTGGGGACAAAATGCTGGTCCCCACAACTTTAAAGGGCTGTTTGAGGAATAAGACTTGGTTTTAGGCTTAGGGTTAGAGTTAGGTTATGGTTAGGGTGAGGGTGAGGGTAAGGTTAGGCATTTAGGTTTGATGGTTAAGGTTAGGGTAAGGGGCTAGGGAATGCATTATGTTACAGTTTTTCTCCATGGTTTGGCTCATTTCTTGAAACAGAAATTACATTCTCAAAACAACATGGACAAACCTCCAAACTGCTTGGCAATTGTTCACAAACAGAATGAATTTCATTCATTTCATCAAATTGCAAATGCCTAAGTACATGCCTCAATGTCCAGTACATCTTTGCAAATGATTAAGTACAGGTAGCCTACATTAGCACAATTTCCAAGTGAATAGATCTTGCTGATCTAAACTGATTGTTGATTCTCGGTCTAATGGTTGTTCACTCCAAAACTTGTCAGCACATTTCATTGTATAAGCATACATGCACAATGTCGTTCAATTGTCAAAATGAGTCAAGAACATAATACCATGAATAACCACATATGAATCCCTGGAACATTTGATAATTTCTTTTTTTCACAGCAATTGACAGTCAGGTGAAAGTAGAACTTTACTAACGAAGGAGGAGTTTCACACATCTCAGATGACCAATCAAACAGTATGGTTTAGTTACATGACAGGTGCTGTCCAGGACTGTGAATGTCCCAAACATGTTATAGAAAGATCTTGACAATGTAAGACCAGCACAATTTCTGAACATGGAGGCACCTGGCCAGGTAAATGAACAAGAGCGGCTGCCTGCTCGAGTAGGAGGAGGTAGAGGAGGAAGAGGAGGAAGAGGAGGAGGAGGAGGAAGAGGAAGAGGAGGAAGAGGAGGAGGAGGAGGAAGGGTGCGTGGTGGTGGAATAGGAGGAAGAGGCAGAGGAGCACGAAGACATCATGCTGTCCGGATGAAAGCCTAATGTGCCTAATTTGTGTGTTTATATTACAGTGTTTGCTGTATACATTTTCTTTTACATCTGATGTATAGAAGTTACTGTACAGTATGTGTGGAAGGATAATAAAATTCTGTATTACAGTATATATTTTGTGAAATCCTATTTCTTTTTTCAGTTTTATACACAATTGTATTGTGTAAGCACAATAAACAGTACAGTAACCATTCGTGAGCTTAGAATTATAAGGTTATATCTCCATTCTGGTCGACATTGAGTTTTGACACAATCGATCATTAGGTGTTATTACAGGAAGCCTGTGTGGTCTTTGGTTGTAAAAAAAAAAAGATTACAGGTAATAGATAAGGCTATAATAGAAGATTATACTACATGACGGTTTTGTCAGCTGGGATGTAAAAAACTTTGATGCTCAATATCTCAGAACTACCCTAAACGGAGATAGAACCTTACAGTTCTAAGCTCACGCATTGTCGGGTTGTCCCCGTTTTTGATGAAGGACTGGGCTAAGACGAAAGGTGGATATGAGGGACATTTCCATGTCCTTGCCATAGGGACAAACATATCTAAACATTCTGACTTGCAGTGCTTACATAATGCTAAAGGGACAGAGCATTTTGGGGGCACTGACTGGTTAAAGGAGAAGGAAATGTAGTTTGACACATGAGAGAAACTTTTTTGGGAGAGGTGTGAGCTTTTGCAGGTGAACCACGGTGTTGTGCCGAACAATCCACGTTATTTTGGCAAAAGCACCAAGAGGTGGAGAACGTTCCCGGGCTGTTTGGAGAAATGAGCGAAGCAATTTAGAAGGATCTTTGCCATTTTGGCGGCACTGACTCTTTACTGAGAAATGAATTTGGTTTGAAGCATGAGTGAACTGTTTGGGAGAGATATGAGCTTTTGCAAGTGAGCTATAGTGTTGTGCTAAACTGTAAGAATGTTTGCCAAATGATCTTAGAGTTTTGAGAATGTAATTTCTGTTTCAAGAAATGAGCCAAACCAATGGAGAAAAAACTGTAATGACTGGTCCCCACAATTATTGTGGTGTGTGTGTGTGTGTGTGTGTGAGAGAGAGAGAGATACTTATATCGAAAGTATCCTGTTTCCTTGTATTATTATATCAGATGTACAGTATTCACTCATTGTTGTTGTTTATTTGTATGGTTGTTCTTATGCTTTGGCATGTCAATAAAGCAACATGAAATTGAAAATTGAAATTGAGGAGAGAGAGAGAGAGAGAGAGAGAGAGAGAGAGAGAGAGAGAGAGAGAGAGAGAGATTTATGCATCATATTGCAGCATTGGAGATTAGTGGTTGTAATTGATCTACATGGTAATTTTCTTGAGTAGCCTAACATTATCTTTTGCTCACTTTTAAAGCTTTAGTGCGTAACTTTTTTATATCAATGAGCGTCTGTCTGTATTTCTCAGTGTGGCTGTGTTTAGAAATGGTGTTGAGCAAAGATTTAGAATTACCTTTTCTGAAGAGTTTTTTTAATCCTAGGTGTCCTCCTTGGCTACGAACAACTGCATGGAGGATGGGTGGGGTTGTTGGGCAATGGGATGGCTGAGGCCGATGCCATTAGCACATGACAAGAGGTGGAGTAACCCCTGGACAGGTCACCAGTCAATTATAGCGCTGACTCATACAGGCAAGTTTAAACCAGAACCTTGTTGTTGTGAGGTGTCAAAAGTATTCCCATTCATTACTCAGGTAGAAGTATAGATACTGGGGTTTAAAGTTTATGGTTTTGAGTTTGTGTTTCTGTTGGTTTTGAGGTTCCGTTGTTGTTTCCGGTTATGATTGTGCATTTGTTCTGTTTCCTGATTTTTTTGTTGTAGTCCATGTTTCCTCCGTTGTTATACTTCCTGTCTTGTGTTTGTCCCGTGAGTGTCTGCATGTTCTGTTTCCTGTTTTATTTTGATAGTCTGTTTTTCGTTCTAGTCTTGTCTGGTTTCACTTCCTGTCTTGTGTTGTCCCACCTGTGTGATTGTTCTGCCTGTGTTTCACCTGCTGGATCACCTGTCCCTTATTTGCTCGTTACCTCTTGTATTTAGTCTTTGTGCGTCCCTTGTCTTGTGTCAGATCATTGTTTGGAGCATGTCCCGGCGTCAGCGTGCTGTGTGTTTTCTCTGCCAGTTTGCTGATTTGTTTCCTCGGTTTCTGTTCATCTTGTTTCTTCGTTTTTTTTGACCTGCCGTTTTGTGGACACCTTCTGTTCTTATGGATTTTTGTTAAAATAAAGACTCAAGCTCCGTACTTTGCATGTCATCTATGCATTTGGGTTCAACCTTCTCCCCCACTCACAACATAAAAATGTAAAAGTACTGTTTACAAAACCACTTAAAGTATAAAAGTTAAAGTAAGGTAAGGGCAAAAAGCTTAGGCTGCGCCACAGGGGCCTATAGTGCACTCCATCTAGATGGCGTGATTCATCTGGATAGGTTTGGTTTTATTTGTGTGTTTTTTTTGAACGATGACTAGACAGAATGAAAACAAGCTGAACTGAATGTATAATAACTAGTAAAGTAATGTTTTCATCAATCTTTCATTTGTTCCATTAATTTAAAAACCTTTAAAACTTTTCGCTTGAAGAATAACACTGTCTACCTATTTTGCTCCATAATTCACTTCAAAGTCAGATTTCCCATAAAGTGAAAAATGTGCTCGGTTCTTCAAATGAATATAGTGCTGATCAGGTACTAACAGCACACACTGATAAAAGCTTTAACCCTGGATTACAAAGGTTTTACCAAAAAGTATGTTTGAAAGGCTGAACAATTGTGATTAAAAAAAACAATGTAGCACACGCACACACACGCACACACACACACACACACACGTACACACACACACTTACACGCACGCACACATACACGTACACACACGTTGGGTCAGATGATGAGCTGAGACAGGAAACTCGTTAGTGACAGAAGAGGCACACAGTTTCACAGAGAGATCATGGACTTTTCCTGTGGACTTGCAGACTGCCATGGCTCCTAGGGGATTCTTCTAAAGGGAACTGGAAGGTATGCTCAATTATCATTGAGCATTAATTGTTTATCTCATTTTGGGCTACTCCAACTTAAGGAGCTCAAGCCACTTTGGTTTGTTTTTTTCCATTAGGGAGAGTAAGTTAGAGCATGACATTTACAGGAAACTGGTCAATGTTATTGTTAATGATCCTGAATGTTGGGTACTTCTTTAATTGGGTTGAGGAGCTGAGATGTACAGTGTGTAAAGAGATTAGAGTAGGACCACCTAACAAACAAACCAACTAGAAAGAGATGCTTAGGCAGTTCTGGAACTGACTGGAGGAGTTACAAATCTGTGTTAGCCTGGGAATACCTCAAGAAGACTCAAGAAGAGCTGGAGGATAGGAAAGATATAAGTCTGTTTAAGCTTTCGCATTTTAGCACAACTCATCTCCATCATTCTGCTCTTTTTATTCACAAAAAATACTTTTAGTCCACTACCCACTGCATGAACTGGAAAACCATTAAGAATACTGAATCATGACCAATCAGTTTTATGTGCAGATAAGCAGAGGAAATGTCTAGGGTCTTTTTCTAGGTGCTCAAGATTGAATCCAGGAGCCACAATAGATCTGGCATGCATAATCAGGCTTTGATAATGGGCTTCATTCAACTCAGCGACAGCAGAGGGAACACATACCTTCCATCTCCATATGACTGTAGCGCTTATCAACTGAAGTTATTGCTTAGGCTAGCTACAAGCTTGCATTCTCAGCCCCAAAGTGAGCTGTTTGTGGGACTATCTCTGTGGCACTAGCTTCACAGTACCTACTGACAACAATCCCCTCACATGCAGAGTATGTCAACATCTGCCAACCTGGACGCTGCTGGACAGCTGCTCTGTCCATTTTGCTCTGTCCATTTGCCAGTTTCCATTAGGTAAGTAGCAGGGCATGCCAATTGGGATGCAGACGGGTTATCCCGGGCAACCTCAAAAGAGAAATGATGACTTGCAGAGATGGCTCGTGGGTGTGAGAGATGAAATGTTATGTTAATGTCATCATGTGACATTTAAAGGTGAACACCACCACAACGCAGAACTCTTGCCATTGACCCCTAATATGTGCCTGATGTTTTTGTTAAGGACACCTTACCATGACTGGTGAAAAGCTCAAAAAGTTGCAATCTCACACAAAGGTTTTAAGACCCAGACCCAGAAAGACAACCCCTGAGCATCAAGGAGTGTCTCCGTCTCAGGGAATGGAAAAAAAACTTGAACTGAAGGCAAGACATGGCAGCTTTATTTGTACAGCACATTTCAGCAAAGGGGCATTTCAAAGTGCTTTACACAAAAACAGTTAAAAAACAGTTGCAAAAATAAAAACAGATAAAACACAAGAATAAAGTTACAGTGCAGTATAAGAAATTAAACATTAAAGAAATGAACAACCATTTAAAGAAAGGCTACATCAAAAAGAAAGGTCTTCAGCCTTGATTTAAAAGAACTGAGAGTAGTAGCGGATCTGCAGTTTTCTGGAAGTTTGTTCCAGACATGAGGAGCATAGAAACTGAACGCTGTTTAGTTCTGACTCTGGGGACAGAAAGCAGACCTGTCCCAGACGACCTGAGAGGTCTGGGTGGTTCATAACTCAGAGAACACACTCTGTACAGGCGGTGGATTGAGAGCGGCAACCTCCTCTACCAGTTGGTCTTACCTAAACAGTTCAGAGGAAGAGCATAAAATGGTGCATATGATGGGGTTGGACGCCTTGGTGTCCAGCATGCACTACATCTTGCTCGTGCCAGATTCTACTCGCTGAAAACGGCCGAAGCAATCGAGAAGAAGTGCAAGAAATGCTGTTTCAGCAGGAAGGCTTTTTACATTTATGGTACCTAACTGATCCACTCGGATTAGGTCAAAGGCCTCCATCAACAATAAAGAGCTATTCACTAGCTTGATTGCTAAACTGTGGAGTAGCTGTTGAAAGAGAAGTGATCATCAGGACAAAGTCCATTGCGCTACTAAATCCAGGGAAACTTAACTAAACAGGATTATATTTTAACTTTTTTTGTTTGTTAAGCCCAAACCTAGTCTAAATCCTTAGCGTTCCACTTCCGAGATTGCTCTGGTGCTGCAGGAAATTCTGCCGGATGCATGTATTGGCCTTTTCTTTCTGCTTTCTTTGTGTTGAAATTTTAAATTTGCTGCGGCTCGGTGCAGAGTTTAACAACGTCCATGATGATTCTGATTGGTTTAAAATATGACAATAAACCTCCAATCCTTGAATGCTATGTAGAGAAGCCAGACCCTCTTTTAGCGCGCTTTGGATGCGGGTCTGACAAAACAAGACTAGGCCAGGCCACGCCTGACTATAACTGATACCAAAACAAAACCCAGGGTTGACTTACAACTCTAAAAGAATATTTAAAGCAAAAAAATCTCAAGACTTTGTTTTAAATTTTCTAAGCATATTTCCATGGTATATTTAAGTTGGTAGGTCGAGTGGAAGTACTGGTATTGGTTTTCTGAAAAATAAAAATAAAAAACCCACCTTAAGCTCTTTAGAAATATATTCTTCTATTATTATTTCCAAGTCGTCTTGTATTTTTTTAGCGCTGGAGGTCTTACTGCTCTGATGTGGAGTGTGCTCCTGCCAATCTCCTTACTGGCTTAATCTCTGTGACCAAAAGTGAATTTAGTCAACCTAGATAACCAAGTGAACCTGTAACCAAATCGAACTGGAACATCATTGGTCTAAGGCGTATTTTGGAGGATCCCAGATTATTGATACCTTAGATGCTAAACCAGGATCAGCAGCGTAGACTCCCATCCCAGGGAAGGGTTATATGTCAGACGTGTTGCAACATCATTTGCCTGTGCCTTTCAAAACAGCCATAAACCATCATTCAAGCCATCACTCTGATGAACAGCTGACTTCTTACTCACAGGGTCACGTTCAATTCTGGTCAATAACCCAGTAACACTGTCTCTACAGCACCTGTTTACTGGTTCCACTCATTATTCCACTTATTTAGTATTTATTCATCATTCTCATTCTCATTTCTCATTTATTATTTAATACTTACTATTTACTCATCATTGTCATTCTCATATTTCACTTAGTATTTGTTATTTATTCATCATTCTCATTCCCTATTCCAGAGCTGCTCATACTGTTCATACTGTAATATAATAACATAATACTATTTATCCCAGCATCCTTTGCACTATGCTCCACATTTAAATCATTTGTATTGCACTCTTCATTTCACTCATTGCACTATTGCCTCTATATTGTTTCTGTTTAGAGCATGTATATATCAGTGTGTGTATATTGTTTGGTTGTTTTGTGTGTGTATTGTATGTGTAATTCCTCGTATGTGTCCTCGTACCTGGCAAATAAAGCTGATTCTGATTCTGATTGGAAAAGTACATCAATTTTATCATGTAACAAAACACTGTGGTTGAGGTTTGGTGGAATTATGCACAGAAAATAAATGGTTAGGTTTTAGGAAAAGTCACAATTGCTGTTTTCTGATTTGTTTAGTGGAGCTTTTTTGTCATGGTTACATTAAAAACCATTTGGTTAAGATTAGGGAACAGGAAACAAACAGGGCTGTTGAAGTCCAACAATTTCTTGACCCATGCGTCTAACCCAACCTCCTCAATCTAAACAACACAAACAAACAAAAATATATACATATCTCAGTTTGAAAATAGACATTTTCCAACGTATAATGCCTGGAATTGTTTATCCTACTGAGCAGATAATGACCATTTACGAACGGTCACAGCCCAGTTAACATTGTTATCCACAATCTAAATTAAAAATGCATATGTATATTTTTAAATATAGAATCAGTGGTAGTCTGAATGTTGTGTGTGGGATGACATGACGTGTGTGTCTCGTGCAGTGATTCCAGGAAAATAAAAGTGATGATGATGAAGGCAATCTGCCAAAGTTGTGTTGAAGAAAGGTAATTACTGCAACAAATCGTCTATGATTTAACTCTCATCTGACTCTTTTTGACACTACTCTGTAATGACATTTGTGTCAATAAAGCCACTGATGGAGAACTTTGATTTGCTGTTCTTTACTCCCAGCTTCTGAACAAGCCCCTGTTATCCCTTTATCTTTTATTCCTTCTGTCTGGGCTTTTATTAATGTCCTGGGCACGGAAGACCCGTCGATGCACCAGACAGTGACTGATTACCATTCCGTATTTAAAAAAAAACATATCTATTAATACGTTTGCTAAATTTGCTGGATGGAAAATCTGGATGGAAAATCCATCAGTCATACTGCAGAGTGGTGCGTGGTTTGGTTTGTAACATTTGGTTACAGATTTTTACTATCAATTTTTCTTGCTATTACAATCAAAGCACAAAAAAATCACAATTTGTCTTCCTGCCGTGCCTGTTCAACCATGTGCAGTGCCAAACCCAGCGTTGTTGAATAGACAAAAGCCTACAAGGGCCAATTCTTTTTTTGGGTCATTCTGAATATTTAATGGCATAATTATTCAATTCCTCATGCTTTACGGTGGTCACAAACGTGTTTCGGTCTGACAGTGTTTTTGGTTGAAAGTATAAAATGCCTCCATGCCGTTTATCCTTCCCAGGTCTTTTGATGGTTGCGTGAAGAGTGTAAGTGCACATCAGACAGCTTTTTTTCACCCCGAAGATGTAAAAAGAAATCTGTATGCTGTATTGATCCTGCTGTGCCCAGTGGGCTTTATGATTAGTGCTCACCATCTCCATCGCTCCATCCACAGCGAGAGCTCTCACCTCTCCGTAGCATCTGACGATTCACAGTGTGTGTGGGGTTTCAGCATTATCAGTATGCAGCACATAATGCCTGCGGCTCTGCAAATAACTCTGTGACATGCCCTCTACCCGTCCACCCCGCCCCTTTGTTGATGTACACTTTATTGCTATATTTATGAGTAATACACAGGCTCCAACACAGTCGTTCCAATCAACCAGGGGTTGTGTAAATTTTTTCCCCACTAGCCATAAAACTTGATGAATAATTTGAAAAGGTGCTGATGCAGATGGAGCTGGTGGTCAAGTGGGTTTATCTGATTAGTTTTTAAATGTACTGTGTCGAAGTTGCATGCTACACTTGAATCTTGGGAACAAAGGAGAACGTCGGTTTGTCTGCGACTGTTAGCTTGTAAGATAAGAAAGAAGGTAGGAAAAAAAATGAAGATGTCAAACAAATTGGGATTCAAGATAACATCTCTTCGCCGCCTTTCTTTACAGAAGTAGATACTGCATCGGTCCAAATGATCACAAGCGAGTTGACCTGCAGCCAACATAAAACATAATCCTCTGTGGACTTCAGTGATTTCACCATGGAGATACAGTTACGCTCTAAGCCTGAGGAGTTGTGGGAATCAATAGTAGTTGTTTTTTTTCACCCCCAGGGGAGTGGCTTAAATCTGACAAAAGTGACAAGCTTTGTTCTTTTAGACATTCATTCACCTCAAAATGTGAATGGAACTGTATTTACATCTAAAATATTCAAATTAAACACGTGTTTTAAATGTGAGTAAGAACAGATTTTTGGTCATTTGAGGCATATCAGATTTAGGAGCAGACCGGAACAAAGGAGTTCTTCTCTGGCATCCACCGGATATAACATGATTACGGCATGGTCCTGTGTCCCACAGATCCATCAGGTGTAGTCGTGTTTTATCATTCTGAGTTAAGGTCTGCTGTTTAGGATTCCCATTGAAGTATTCTTGTGTTGTTCTCTGTTTGGAAATAACAAAGGATTAAAGTGCAACATTGTCCATCTTATATATACAAAAGTATATACGTACATATACAGTAAATACTATATATATACAGTATATGTATAAATATACATCTATATATATATATATAAAACAAAAATATTTACACACACGAACACATTCATATGCTCACATGTAGTATAGATAGAGATTTTTTGGTGAACTGCTGTTTCCAAGGGCAAGGTGCTTGCATCATGGAAAGTTTTAACATTTACATTTCCATGGCAACTGAACAAAATCACTCGACTGGTGAGGAGGATGGTGTGATATTGTCAAAAGCTACTGAGCTCGTTCTGAGTCTAGAGGAAATTGTTTCATCAAAACTTAACATTACTGCGAGGCTACTTATGAAACAAGGATACAATTACCCGACACTTTAGCAAAACACCTGAGTCTTGTCTAATGGAAACAACACTGTTGTGTTTCTACATATGGTGAATATATTTTGTGTATGAAAAGTTCATGTATGTCATACCATTCTAAAGTCAATACCTGTTTTCCATAATTGATATTGTCTGTATTGCAAGGTGTGTGTTTGCCTCAAAATTGGAAAGGTCCCTCTTCCTGCTCCTGACACTGCAGTAAAAGCTCTCTGGCACTGACTCAGCCACTTAATATGCATGTATTTCCACCTACTGGTCAAGTAGTAACACTGCACATCCTGCTCGTGTCCTTTTTTATTTTCCAACTTGTGATAGAAATCTAAGTTACTGCTGCAAAGTAGAGATTTGGGCAGATAGTAGACATGCATGTAAAATCTTAACATATTTATATGATAGATTGCAGTCAGCGAAGCATATCACTGGCAGCCTCTGGGGTTTATAGCTGTTATCAAAAGGCTGAGACAGGTCTGTGTTGATTTGTATCCCTGCATGTAATTTGACCGGTACATCGTTTTTTTGATCCATGCTGCGAATTTCCTTTCACATAGCTCGACACAACGTGCAAGCTTTTCTTTTAATGCATTTTACATAAAGCCATCCTACTCTGATGTTCAGCTGTTGGCAATGAAATATATGGTGCCTCCCCCTCTTGTGGTTTGATGTAATATTACATTGGTTTGAAGTTGCAGCTCTTAACTGTGCCAAGTCATTAGAGCTTTTGATAACCATATTGATGCTGAGCTTGAGCTGTGCATTGCAATCTGCAATTCATGAGAAAAATATTAGTGCATGAATAGCATCACATGTTTCGAAATCTGTTACTCATTTCTGTGAGTTTAATGTGGAGTTATCTGACTGTCTGTGACCATGAAGACAATGTTTGAGAGGAGAGAGAAAAAAAAATCAATGTCAGGATTGAAGTGGTTGCCTTATTTCCTTTGGAGTGCAGGGTATTGCTGATTGAGCGTTCAGACCCATTCAGAACCAAGATTGCCTCTCCTCTTTATAGGCAGCTCCAGCTTGGATTGACTCTCAGTCTCATGATGCTGGTAAAAATAGCTTATTCTCCACAGGCTAGATTTAATTTAGCGGGCCCGTGTTTTCGCAGTGATAACTGATGGGAAGAAGTGTATTCATAACAGAGGAATGGACCCATTTTGTATATGTTTCTATTTAAAAAAGCTGCAGTTTGCAACCTCTATAACGGCTATAGCGGAAAACAACACAATACCTCACGTGGGATTTTGCATTGTGTGCATCTGTGTGCATGTGAACAATTCCCTCTACCTTTATATGTCACTGTGCATGTGTTTTTATTTGACAGTGAAGACAAGTGCAGCAATTGTTTCATGCGTTCTGAATTTTCTTCTTTAATCTCCTCCAAGGAAGCTCCTGGGCTTGGCTGCAAAGCATGGATGGCTGTGTGAGTTATGGCATGCAAGCTCTTCAGGAGGGTTTGGGAAGAAAGGAAGACTTTCTTCCAATAGTGAAAACGTATTATCACTGTGCAGAGCAAGAGCACTCCTCCCAGATACTTCCCAGATAAGAAAAAGCTACAATGTAGGACAGACAGTGTCATGCACAAGGGAGCATTGGTCCCTCAGGGTGACAGTAAAAAAAACACAGGAAAGTGTGTCTTCTCTGGCAATGAAATGGTGTGCAAGGAATCCTGGATTCATTCTTCTGCACCTGCCTGAGGGCACTACATTCATGCCTATCTTTCTTTTTCTCTCCCTCCTCTTGTGTGTTTACGTGATTGTGCTCGCAACACTCTTGTGTGTGTATAGGATAAGTGTGCTGGGGCATCATTGGGTTAAAGCTATGTGGAATGGAATTTATCAAAGTCAGTAGAGCATTGTGATGAAAGCTTTGTGAGGTAATTTCAACCATGAATATAGCCAGGGTCCATGCAAAGTAGTTAGTTTTCTCTTGCTTTTTAATGAAAATTCTCCCCAGCTATTTTGGTTAACAGGGTCTCAATATAGCTCTAGCCTTTGCTGTTTATACTGTCAGTTGAATTGGCTGGTGCCATCCATCGGCTGGGTTGTGAGAATTAAAACGATCCAAAAGTTGTTTAGCATGCTGAGAATCTGACCCGGCCTCCATCTATCTGCTGTGTCCCTCAAGACTGATTCTCCATATTCAATTTGCTTTTGTTCCATCCAGTTTCCATTTATAAACGGATTGACTCAGTGCTTTGCCATCCACCATAATCACCAAATAATTTACCTTGTTGTTATCAAGAGGCAGATAATGGAAAAAGAAAAAGAAATCCCAGTCTCAACTTTGTTAGGCCAAAGCATTACAATCAAATGCTTGAGTTGTTTCCTGGGAAACAACAAAGGAAAAAGGAAAGGCAATGCTCTCTCTCTGTATAATATGGTAATGGTTTCTTATCTGTGTTCTGTGTCTTTCTGTCCAAATAGCTTCACATACCTAAGGTCAGTCATTTATTTAATAACCCAGCACCTTACTGTAAGTGGCACGGCTGAGACCAGCTATGATGTCCTCCGCTCCTCGCAGAATGAACACAGCCCATTGCCTATTCATTTACAACCTCCAGGTAGAGCACATTATATACAATTGACATTAACTCATTACCACTATAAATGGACCACGGTAAACACATTCATGATTGCAGCACAATAGCCATGCGGTGGAGCATGATGGATGATGAGCCATCAACATTCTTTTTTTGATGGCAGATTTGCTCTAACCGTTTTCATGCTGCAGGTTTGCCAGTGTGTGAGGCAGACAGCAGCTAAAAAAAGTACGCCTCAGTACTGCTCTGCTAGCAGTCACGTGTCGGTTAACATGATTTTGATTCATTTTTTTGGCAGTGTTCAATCTGACACGTTGCAGTGTCTTGCATACACTGATGTGCAATTTCATTTTTTTCATCTGTGAAAAGTTTGAACAGTCTCTAACTGGAAAAATCTGATTGGATAATTAAATTCACACCATCACTGCGGATACAACATGATTAGGGGTGATAAAACTGCAGTTTCATCAGGTGCGCAGGTGAGCATGTGGCGACAGAAACAGCTTTAAGTTATGCACGCAGAGAAATCCTCCTTTCTTCTGCACACACATTCACACACACCAGAACAGAATGTTCTTAGGTTTAATATAGCACATTCATGCCAGGCTCCAGCAGAATTCACAGCACATCATTGACTGCTGTCTAAAAACCCAGTAATATATTTTCACATTTATATAAGACTTGTATAACATGATGGATATTATTGTTAAATAAATACTCCACATCATTACTTTTATTGCAATGAAAAATGCCAATCACCTCATACTATTCATCCACTTTCTCCTACACATTTAAAACACTACATATTTTTGCAAACCATTAGCAGAAATACTTGTTCAAATAGCCATTAGCTAACAAGTACTGACAATAGCATTGCTTTCTCCCACTCATACCGCTGGCTATCGAATCTGTATTTGAACTCTGGTCCTCTGCTACTTCTCATTCCTGACCACTCTGCAATTGACAACTTTTTATTTCAGTACAGTGTATGGAGGAAGGTCAGAGAAAGAACATACTGTAAGCCATTCAATGAGCAAGCTGGTGTCAAAGGTTTTTCTTCAGCTTCTTCTACTCATCTGATTTATTGTTATGGATGATGGTTTTGGCCCAGGGTTTTTCAAGTGTAAAATGCAAAGAAATCATCTGAAATGCTAAGATATAAACTTAGTTTACTTAGTACACAACATAAATTCACAAGGTTAACTTTGGATGGAAAAACATTTTTACACTGCACTGACCAAAATTATAAACGCAACACTTTTGTTTTTGCACCCAAGACATTTTCGATGTACACAAAAGCACTATTTCTCTCAAATATTGTTCAGGAATCTGTCTAAATCCGTGTTAGTGAGCACTTCTCCTTTGCCGAGAAAATCCATCCACCTCACAGGTGTAGCATATCACATTGCTGATTAGATAGCATGAGAATTCCACAGGTGTGCCTTAGACTGGCCACAATAAAAGGCCTTTCTAAAATGTGCAGTTTTACTATATGGGGGGGGGGGGGGGTTCTAGTCAGTATCCGGTGTGACCACCATTTTCCTCATGCAGTGCAACATCTCCTTTGCAAAGAGTTGATCAGGTTGTTGATTGTGGCCTGGGGAATGTCCACTCCTCTTCACTGGCTGTATGAAGTTGCAGGATATTGGCAGGACCTGGAACACGCTGTCTTACACGCAGATCCAGAGCATCCCAAACATGATCAATGGATGACATGTCCACTGAGTATGCTGGCCATGCAAGAACTGGGATGTTTTCATCCAGGAATTGTGCACAGATCCTTACAACATGGGGGCCGTGCATTATCATTCTGCAACATGAGGTGATGGTTGCAGATGAATGGCACAACAATGGGCCACAGGATCTCTCTCATGATATCTCTGTGCATTCAAAATACCATTAATAAAATGGCAGTCTGTGAAATGGTCACGTTCCAAAATCATGACATGTACACGTAATAAACGAGAAAATTGTGACATGTACACGGACCAATAAATCAAAATAACGTGACCATTTCATAAAATAGCGTGAGATTGGGTTGGAGGTGGATTGATTTTCTTGCCTTTTGTGTACATCAAAAAAGTCTTAGATCTTGGAGCTCAGCTCTCGAAAAATGGGGGCAAAAACAAAAGTGTTGCATTTATAATTTTGGTCAGCATATATATAATTATCCAAGGCTTATTACATGCCCGAATGCTTATTACTTCAGTATATTCAATCATTACATGTGTTTTAATCATTCTTTGTTCCCAACAACACTGGCCAAGTTAATAGCACTCCAGCATAATTAATACAAGATGAGTTTGTAGACACACACAGAGAGAAGGTGCATTTAGCTTTGTGCCTTACCCTCAGTCGCGCTAAAAGTAGCATGTATACATTTTAATCAACAGAAACATACAAAACAGGAAAACAGAAAAGGCAAAATCAGTTCTAATCAGCAGGAACCTGACCTATTGCTCACTATGCGGTGCTGAGTAACTTGCAGTAACTGATGGAGGCTATCCACATTAGAAAGATTTTTTTTTTAAGAAGATCTACAGAGTTTGCCTCCCTAATCTCAACAGACAGACCATTCTAATGCAAGGCTACCTGGTGACATCAATTGATAGCAATGACCCTGTACGGCAATGTCTATGATTCAACAAGATCTGATGAACAGGATGATATTAATACTATAACAGTACGTATGCTAGCTGCACATAAGTGTCACCTCCCAGCAAAGATTGGACAAAAGACCCCTGGACTAGTTGCTGTTCTCCTATCAAGCTAACTTGAATGTCATTGAACTGTGAGAAGGAATCAAAGCATCTTGGAAAACACAGATACTGTATAGGGAGAATATGCAAACTCTGCCCAGTAAGGATCACTTTCCAATTTGATACCGCCCTGGGACATTCTTGCCGTGACAACTAAGAGGCCATGGGAAGTCTTGCTGTTGTCAAAACAAGTAAGCAAAATTTTTGTTATGACTGAGGAGCATACTGTAGAAATTGGCAGACATTTGTAGTTTGAATTAAGTCAAACTCAACAATTAGACACAAATAATTTATTCTGTATCATGTTTAGAAAAAGTTGAGAGATGGCAGTCGTGAAAAAAAATTAAAGCAGAATTTACAAATTATTTCTCAAAGCAAGGGATAGAGAACTATAATCACCCCAGAACAAAGGTTTTTTATGCTTTAAGGTCATTCTATTTTATACTTAAAACCTCCATCCCTGCCTAATTGAATATAATTTCTCTACTTTCGCTGTTCAACGCCACAACAATGTGGGCAGGTTCCAATGCTGTTAAGCCCTTTAGAAAAACTTGTCGGTCTTGCATTAAAAGCAACACTACTGGGACGTGAAATTGGCCCTAGTTCACAGTTCCCCTTTAGTTTTTGTTGATGACAATTTATTATATTTTCAACTCACTTTAAAGCAGTTCATCTTAAAGTCTCCACTGTTATGGTTGTGTGTTTCTGTTTCCTGTTTTAGTTAGGTAGTCTGTTTTTCTGTCTTGTCTTGTCTTGCTTTACCTTGCCTTGTGTTTTCCCGCCTTTTGTGATTGTCTGCCCCACCCATTTGTTTCACCAGTTCCCAGTCCTTGTGTCACCTGTTCCTTGTTTCACCTCGTTACCCCAATGTATTTAGTCTCTGTGTTAGCCTTGTCTGGTGTCAGATCATCATATGTGACTGTTTAGTGGATTTTGCTTGCCACTGACTCTGTGTTTTACCTATTCCTGTTTTTTGGATTCTGCCTGTTCCCGTTTTGGGATTCTGTCTGTTCTCTCTCGGTTCTCTGCATTTGGGTCAGACATTCCCTGTTTCCACATGACATCCACCTTGTATTTATAATAAATTCTTCAGCACCGAAAGCATTAACTCGGTGCAATATGTATAGGATGGTGCATAGTGTTAACAGCAACAACAAAAAAGTTTTGTTTTATGCTCAAAAGTTTTGCGGAAGGACAAAAAATGTTGACATAATTAAATAACACTGGAATCTGTCAAGAGTATTAACTGTCATTCTACTTTTTCATTAAGAGATTAGGAAGTGGCTCGTCTTTCTGTATAGAATGGCATCTGCTGATGAGTGAAGGGCACTTATTATGAAAAATGTGTGACTCAATCTACCAGCTTATAAGACATAGACACACACACATGCGCATGCACGCTCGCTCACACACACCCGCTCACACCACACTACCAGTGTCATCACTGTTACAGAGACTGGAACATTTAGTTGGCATTAAAGGAATCGCATTAAGTTGGTTTAAGTGATATTTATCCAATCGCTCTCAATTGGTTAATGTTAATGATAAATCCTCCAAGTACGCTGAAGTTAGCCATGGCGTTCAACAAGGCTCAGTGCTTGGACCAATTCTATTCTCCTTATATATGCTTACTCTAGGCAATATTATTAGGAAACACTCAATTAACTTTCATTGTAATGCAGATGACACCCAATTAAATCTATCAATCAAGCCAGACAAATCAGTCAGTTTGCTAAACTTAGGCAGGCATAAATGATATAAACTCCTGGATGACCTACAATTTTCTGATGTTAAACCAGAAAAAAAAATGAAGTCTGTGTAGGCCTAAACACCCAAAACTTTCTTTCAGGTATGGCTCTCGGTTGGTATTCCCGGGCCCCTCCAGCCAATGTCAAAAATCTAGGATTATTTTGTCGGTAACCTTTTAAAGCCAAAAACAAACTAAAGAACAGCCTTTTTATTTTTTAAAAATGCAAAATTAGGAAATTTGTCTAAAACGATGTGAAAAACAGTCATGCATTTTATCCAGGGGACTACTTTAATAGGTTTTTTTTAAAATTTGAATTCTTCTCCGCCCTACAAAGTCTAAATGTAAAAGCCCCATTATTTGGTAGCCCTTGGCCTTTTTCCCATAGAGCACTACGCCCCAATTTCCCTTATTTTATTTGATTCCTAAAGTTTTAAAAAAGTAAAAAGGGACCAGGCCCCCCCTACAGGCTCCCTACGTGGAATCGTTTCCGGCGGGTTGGGGGGCAGAAATGTAAAACCCATTAAAGAGTAAACAAAACTTCCTTTTGAAAGTTTAATTAGGGAGGATGAGGCAGCCCCCTTAACCCGGCCCACTGCTTTCCCTAGTGTCAGTTCATCAAAATTAATCACAATTAAAAAAATGGAGGGGGCAGGGCAGTACACCCCGCCCAGTTCTCTCTTTCCGTCTCTTTTTAGTTATGCGATTGTTTAGACGGGGGGGATTTATTTGACACACTGACTCCTTTTCCCCTTTATTGTCATTTGGGGCGCCTATGCCCACAAATCTTTTACAAACCCTGTTGGGATCACCCCCCCAGTCCTTTTTTTCTTTTCCCCCATTGTTTCTTGGATGGGAGGCTCCAAATATGGTAGCAGCTGCGCCGTGGTACTAACGTCCTTTGATCCCCTGTTACACCCCTGCTACGCTCGCGGTCCCCTGCTATGCCCGCTGAGCCTTGAAAATGAAATCGTGGTCCGTACCATACAAACCAACAAAAAACTAAAAAATACTACTACAACTATATTACAGTCACTGTTCCAATTTTTTACTGGATTTTAAACCACTCTTCATTTCCCCCCCAACCACCCCGTCCCCCTGCCTACCAAGAGCCGGGTCTGCCCCGGGGTTTTTTCCCAAAAAGGGTTTTTTTTCCTCGCCACGTCGGCGTTGCTGCTCTGGAAAAACTCCCCAAAAAACTGGGGGGCCCTTGTAAATAGGGTTTTTGTCAGACCCCTCTATCTGGAAAGGTCTCGAATAACTTTTTTATAATTATATATAAAAATTGAATAAATGAATTGAAGGATAATCTTTTTTTTAACTAAAATAAGGGGGAAATGTCATTTTTTTGATTTAATATGGAAGTATTTTTTGCCCCACAAAAGAAATTAAAGGACTCATGATCAAAACCAAAACCCTTACATGTAAGCTGCTTTCGTGCTGATTTTTGCCCAGTAGGGGTCCTTATATTGATGACAGCCACACAGTCCCTACCATTCTGTGCCAGTATAAAGTTTTAATGGCTATCATATTGGCAAACAATTGCTACGAACACATCGGGTAGAGCAACATAAAAAGTGATTTGGAGATTCTGATTTTTACAACTGATGCATACAAGTCCCATATCTACTCTCCTTTTAGCTGCACTTTCAATTGCCCTGTTGCTGAAATGTTCTACACAAATAAAGCTGCCTTGCCTTGCCTTGCCGTCTTTGGGCTCCTTCAACTCCTGAAAAATAACATCTGGGTTTTTAGCTGCTAGGTGTTCAAGTTTCTTCACCAGCTAGTAGCCAAAAATTGTCTGTGTTTAATTAGAATGGCTCCTACTCAACACCGCAGTAAATGTGTGAGTTGTGAAAACAAAAACAATGAGTAAAAAGAGTCTAAAAATGTCTGTCGAGCTGAAGAGCTGAGTATTATTTCTCAATGATTTTGGCACCTAACACATAAAATGTTGATGAAGGGTAATACCAGCCTTGACTTATTCAAGTTTTGAAAAAATATCTTCATTCCAAAATATTTATAATAGCATACATGTATTATTCCAGCCCAATTTGCAATTGTGCAACTTAGTGGCTCAATAACTTCGATATTAATGATTTGCAATTATATTCTTCAAATGCTTCTGCCTGCAAGGCAGCATTTGAAGAATGTGTCCTCATAGTGAGCATAGATAGCTTTCTAATCAATTCTCTGTTGGCTTAGATGAGCGTTACATGGCAGTAGAGGCAGACCTAGACATCTGTTGGCATAAATTTTTCATAGGGAAGCCCTCCTTGTGGGCATACCCTCTCCAATAGTGTATGAAACATTTACTACAATCAGTGAAATGAAGCTAAGCAATCAGCAAGAAATGAGTCGAAGGTGCGAACTGTGGGCCTGCATGTGAGAAAGGGGCCAACGAAAGCTCTTTGACGTACACGCAATGGAGGACATGATGCTGCAACACCCGGGCCGGCTGCAGATTCCTTACATAGTCTATGTGCTTTGATCGCTGCCGCCTCTTAACTTGGACCATCTCTCACTTTGCGTTCTCCTTTTATTCTAAACTCTCCAAACCCATTTCCACTCTCCGATTCTGTAACAACACAGCTGGGTCATTCCTCTCATTCCACTTGTTATTCTCATCTTTCATGCTTCATGCTTAATGGTTTCATTATAGTTAAGAGAAGACATCATTTGGGATAAGTTGCATTATATTCGTCACACGCTGGTTATATTTCTTCAGGCTTGTCTCCTGTCACTAGATAACCTTGGTATGTTAAATGGAGCAACAATAGTTCTTTCCCCAATGAAATTGCAATATGACAGTGTCTTTTATTATCACTTTGTCTCGTCTTTGCCTGTCTTCAAAGACATGTCAGCACCACAGACAAAAGTAGTTTAACCCTGGGATTAGTTTTCGCTGCCGTGCACTTTCCTACCGTAGATGTGCTGTTGTGGACTGGATGTCAGGTCTGTCACACAAAATGAAAACTGACAGGGTGTGATTAGTGCTTTTCTGGACATTAATCATTGTCTTTTAGTTTAGCTTGTTTGTGAACATCCAATTGTAATTAGAGGACGTTTCAATGAAAAAGGTCACTAAGTGAAATGTAATTGTGCAACACCTCTACTTACTGGACAATTTATTACAGTTGATTAGTGTTAGGACCTTGGTTTTTAACCGGTGCCAGGCATCTGAATTGTGTTCAAATTTGCAAACTGTGTACAATAATAAAGATGTGACATCACTATGGAAAGTAGTAACATTTTCTCACACAATTTGACTTTTTGTGTTATGTATGTCAAAATAAATATCTTAAAGTAATAAAATATTGGTTTTGTTCTGCTTGTATTTTGAACTGTTGAGAAGTGCCTATTTAGTGTATTTATCTTCCTTTCCATCTTAGACTACAGAGTGAATATTAAATTACGTTTTGAGCACAACACTGACACATCATCAACTTTTAATTTGATATGGCAAACTTGTCTACAAACAGTTCCTTTGGCATTCATTTGGAGTTGTGTTTATGGCAACCTGATGAATGTAAGTCATGTAAATGGTAACACCTTTTAGCTGTGGTTTTGGTCTCTATCAATTCCTGAGGGGAAATATCTGGCTCTTTAGCGGCTAAATGCTCCACTATTTTCTATATTCAGCAGCTAGCTTAATGTGTCTGCCTGTGGTTTGATCCTGAGCAAACTTGGGCTTTTTTTTCTGAAAACAGCTGCCTGCTGCAGCTGAAAACGATGCTGTGAGAGCAGTAAGAGCGGACCAAAACAGTGCGAGCCTTACAGCTAAACAAAAAGCTGAACTCCAGATGCAGATTCAGTTGATAAATCTCTATAGGTTCATCACTACGAGCAACTTTCACATTGTCATTTTCAACATTGTTATTACTTAAACATATATATTATAGCCACTTTAAAGTTTCTCAGTAAATGACCCTATTGTGACTCGATAGCTGTATACTGTGTACAGTATGCAGTAGAGCTGAGTCAATTAATCAATGTATTCTGCATGTTGGATAATGAATTAATCATTTGAGTAATTCTTTTGGACAAAGATGTAAAAAAAATTGTTCTGGCTTCTTAAATGTGACCATTCGCTTTTGCTTTTCTTATTTTCTTTAGTCTTCTCTGATAGTAAAAGTGAATTGCTTTAGGGATTGCCTTTTGCTGCATAGATCAAATGTATAATCAAGAAAAGAAGATTAGATGGCTCCTCTCTGTATAACAGGAGTAAAAATTAACAAACTCATATTAAGGTATGGTTGGATAAGGCAATATGATGTCCAAAATCAGTGAATTAAAAAAAAGTCTAAGAAATCTGTTTATTGATTTGATGCTACAACAGAATTTATCTCCTCTTATAAAATATCATGAAACTTTGTTAATACACGCATGGGATTCCCTGTTATTGGCAACATTGACGTGTCAAAATAGAAATCCATAAACCTCCCTTGACAGTGCATTAAAGTGGACACATCCCCATGATTGATTAGATATCCAGCTGACAGATACCCAGCGATTGTTTACTGTGGTGGACCCTGGCAACGACTGGGCGTTTATTGCTGTCTGTTCCAGCAGTATTTCAACATTGCATCTCATTCCTCGGAGCCATCCGCAAACAGGTTCAACCACACACTCCCAAGAGAGCAGCACTGGTTTGTTACCAAACTGCAGCACAGACCTGCTGTGTTTGCCACTTCTACAAACTGATGCTTTCACTTGCAGGTGTATTTCACGTAAAGAGAGAGTAAAGAATTTCACTCTGTATAATTTATGGGTAATTATGCACTTTGACGATTTGACGAACATTTTCACTAAATTCAGGTTTATGAGTACTCATAGAGGAATACAAAACTGGTGTTTACCGTGTTGGTATTGGGAAATGGCATGTAAAACATTAAATGGGATAATCACTTCAGTTGCATTTGTGGTTTGTGTATTTTTTATTTTGGACAAGAGTCTATGCATATGAGTGGCTTAGCTTCTTTTTTTTTTTAAATCTCGTATTCATTATTTAAAAGCTATTTTTGCAAAAAAAAAACGCTTCTTGAATTTTAAAACCCTAAAGGGTGGGGAGGCCTTTTGCAGCTGTCGGGTGCTGCTAAAAACTTACAACTACACCTCTTCATCCATTCAGATCCCAACAGCACATGAGATGAAAGTGGCTGACAACAGCTCAACATGAAAACCACAAATAAACGATGATACTGGTGACATCCTCCCAACCAGAAGTCCCTGCATCATAAAGAATCAATGTCAACCTGATGGAGCATCACGTTCCCTCGCTGCAGTTTCTGTGATGTGTGAGAATTTTATGCTTTCAATGACCCAGGCTTTGCATTGTGCCAAAAACAAGGCTCGGCCGATTACACAGAAAGAGCAACATTACTTCCCCCCTTTTACCTCTGTTTCATTGCCTGAAGAAAGCGTATGTAGTTCTGTGAAGGTGATTGCATTTGGTGTGTTTGGAAAAAAATGTATGCTTCAATACATTGTGTGAGGTAGTTTCTAAGCAAGCCGGTAAATAAGCAAACGTTTGGGCGTGTAAGTTCTGCTTGAGCTAGAGGAAAGAAAAAAAAATGACTGCCTTTCAACAAGACATCAACAGCTGTGTGGAGAGTGGGAGGATGTGCTCATTGAATTACTACACTTCTGCTGCTGCCTTTAATAAAGAATGACTCACGCTCAGAGCGTGGTACTTGGTTTGATACATTTTTATTAAAGTAAAAATGGCGACCATTGTTCTGTGGGTGAGCAGATATTCTCATGCAGTCACAACTATTCATTTCCTATTGATCACATGTTCCCAAAGAGGTCCCGATGATGTCATGGCTCTCTGCATCATTAATATTGAAAGGTCATTTCCCCTACTTGGAAGTCGTGTCTATCACACTCTGGGTTCAATTTCCAATTTGCCACAAGACTGCCTGGGTCATTTCAGCTATTTATCTGGGAAAAGACTACCTAACAGTGTTATAGAATTCCTCTGGAAATTAGCTGACTACTTCTTTTATTGTATCCTATGGCGCCCTTGACTCGGACAGCACCATGTACCATGTACAGTCCTGTTCCTACTGCAGTCTGACTCAGACGCACATATTATAAAAGATGAAAATAAGTAAAAATATGCTTTGATTTAGTGTAACAAAAAAACACCACACCAACTTCATATGGACTGTAAAATGTGTCAGGCTTCATCAGTAGTATTTCAGTCATGAACACAGATTTGATGCCTGTGTTAAGATAACATTTTTCTGTTGTTTTATTTCTTACATAGGTGACATAGTTCAGATAGTATGGCACATTAGAATTCACAAGCAATAACACACAGACGTTTTTTTTACATATCCAAAACTAACTCCAAAATTACAGTTTTTTTCTTGAGGCTGCTTTGCAGTGTTCTAATTAGGAACCTAAGGCAACAGAGTTACTTTTATAGGCGTAATTAGTTTTGAAACCTCAAAGAAGTCTTACTTTCTATCAGCCCAAATCCTTCTATGTGGTCTATGTTATTCTATTTCCATTCCAGCTTCACTTAAACATGTGCCCTGGGTAAAGGACGCTCTACACAAGTCTGTAAGGTAATGCTCTACCAATACATTTGTGTCTACATTTGCAGAATTTGTACATAAAAAAAATACTTAGCTGCTAAAAGTCACAGATCACATTTTATTTTAAAGCCTCCTTTTCAAGGTCCTTATTAAAAGAATAAAGCCATACAGTAATGTGCCATCTGAGGTTAAATATGCTGTATTCAGCTCTTCAGTGCCAGTTGTGACCTTGTGCATGTTTGGTGCTTACAACAGCAAAGTGTGCAATGTACACTGCATATCTGAAGCACACAGGTATTCCATGGTGTCTGCACCTGTAACTCATTACAACTTTGAAATGCATTATGTTTAATTTTGAGCATCCTCCACATTTTCCACATTCTTTTTAACTTGAATCCCATTTGGAAAGCAAGAAATTAGGGCAGTATCTCCCTGGAGAATTTTGGAATAAAACAAGGTTTCTGGAATAGTGTGTGCACTGTGAGTGACGAGTGCGTTTTCAGTCGGTGGTCTGCTGGTAATTGCATTTCAGTCAGTAATCATTGATTGTTTCAGAATGATTATGAACATGCTACAGCCTCCCCATCTGTGAAACATATCTGGAAACAGAGGTAATATGATCATACAAACAACTGCAGGGAGGGCAGAAACAGCAAATTGCTTGTTTATGTATTGTCAACCACACTATTTCCCAGAAAAGTCAACATCACTTCTTCAAGTGGAACTCACTGCTCTTGTAATACACTTGTTTGATTTTGAAGACCCCTCTCAGACTAAACACAAAGCTGGAGAGATAGGCACTTACAGATCTTAGTTTTTTTCTTATAAGTTAAAAACAGACCATCTGAGGGAAATGGTCCCACAGTGGTCCCACAACAGGCACAGAAACATGTCATTCAGTTCCTGTCTGCTCCTTCTAAAGCTGAGGAGAGTCGCCACACAGAACAGAAGGCATCAGTCTGATGCCATAGTCTAAAACCAGCAGGTGGAGCTCAGACTGCTAACATTGGGTTAGCAGATTTTGTTAGCAGCAGTTGAGTCATGAGAGCTGTGACCTTCTTAATGTTCCAATCAGATGGCAAGTCTGCCTTCTGAAACCATGACATCACTGTCCTAACATCTAACTGTAAACATGTCTGATATGTCCTCCCATGGGACTTTTTGCTTATTCACTACAATAATGCATGTTTCTTTACACCTCCGCAAGAAAGTCGCAGTGAACAACTGCTAATGAGGATAACCCTTAGTGTTACTGACCTGTTGACTTTCTTTTCCACCCCTTGGGTATTGTCGTGGAAGAGTGACGCCTCCATTGCACCACACTCAATTCCAATCATGGAGGTACAAGGCCTTACTAAGGCAGGAAGTGCCTGCAGATGATATCATGCAGCTCCATGGACAGCTGTCAGGATGAGTCAGGTGGATGTGGGCAGAATGAAAGTCGCTGTGTTCGTTATGTCAGGGAACAAAATCCTCCTTCAGTAAAGGAGCTTCCGATTCAGTCAACGTCAAAGTATGAGGAACTACTCTGACAGAGAGCTATAATGTAGAGTAACTTCCATGTCTGCAAAACAATAGATAACACAATCGTGAAAGAAGCTCACCTGTGGCTGCAATCACGAGTCGTTCTCTTATCAGCATGGAGCAGTGCCAGCCCAAGACTGCCATTCGATAGTACATTGTGTTTCCTGAATAGAAATGTAAAACTAATCTATGTAGTATTACTGTGCAGTAAGTTCAGAAAACACATTTGCATAACATAAAACATTTTTTTTCTTTTTCTTTTATATCATAGCAAAAATAACATAAAGCCTAGTTACCATCTTGTTTTACTTTTTTGGTGCACCGTGGTGCCACTGCATATTTGCATGTGCTGAATTATACATTCAGTGTGTGACAAACATGTGCACTTTCTCATAATGAGAAGGAATTATTTATAGCATGCTGTGCTCTTATCATTTGTCGGGCCCAATAGGTACAAAAAGATTAAAGTTCAAGGACACTCAAACTTGTCCTCCCAGCAAGCTGTTACTTGGACAAACATTCATCATTCAAGCACACAACTGCAGCACATCTAATCCCTCTTCACTACACAGTATTAATTTGATAAACAAATCTCTGGTACACTGTGCAAGTGGCAGGTCCTCCTGTGTCTGACTGAAATTAATATTGCACACAAGATAGTTCACTGATATATCTCAGTTTGCAGGAATTTAATATGCCTATTTAATGTACAACCCTTTGGTTCCGGCATGGTCAAAACTCTATGGAGAAAACAATTACTTGGCAAATTATTATTGCACAAAAAACTTATTCAGGAGTGCCTTTCCAGAAGATAATTATATTCTGAGGCCTTCATTAAGAGCTTTGTGAATACATTTGTAAGCTCATTCTCTTCAGAACTGTAATTCATGCTGCACTGGTGGAGCTTCTTAATTAACACCTACTCCAGCCAACAAATAGAAGTGTGTTAGTTGTACTTGCTTGCAGAACAAAACACCATTGTTGTTTGTAATGTCCTTTGTGGCCACCTTCCTGAATTGCAGATGACTGTCTCCTCTTTTTTTGATGTATTTTTCTTTACATATATAATGTGAATTATGACCCATCTGCTTGCATTGCTTTGTCATATTGGATTATACATTCTTTTGTAAGACGTATCTTTAGCCAATGAGGTTTACTGAGCACACACACCAATGGAAAGGTCCTAAAAGGATGCAGGCTGAAAAAAAAATCAATTACCAAATTACTTAAAGTAACAGTCAGACTCTTTCCAGTTATTGTATATGATCATGAGGTAAGCTCTATTGGCATGATACCACTGTTTAAAGATACAGTGTATCCATTGTTTGTCTGTGTGTGTGTGCGTGTGCGTGTGCGTGTGTGAGGTGAAAAAGTGAGGCGGAAGGGGTGGCACCTGGCCTCTTTAGATAATCTATTTATGGCTTTCACAGTTAATTAAGCCCAAACCAAAATACTTGGCTCTTGAATATGTTTATCAAATGTCTCAACGTTCTCAGTCACATCTGCAACAAACCATAAAAGAGTGACAACTGCATACTCATCATAGCTTATATATAGTTTTTCTTGACCTTGAAATTGTAAAATGTGTGGCATCTGCAAGCCATCTCTAGCTATCTGAATAAAAGTCTTATCTGAATTGCCAGTGCTACTGTAGTTTGATGTTTGTTATTTAAATTAATAAAATATGAGAACCCGGAGCTACAACCTGCTCATTGTGTGTGTGTGCACCTGATGCTGCATCAGCTGACTTTGGAGCACTGTCTTTCTCTGAGCCTTGTGTTGAATTTGAACCCAATGACTTAAAACAAACAAATAAACATATAATCAGAGTTAATGATAGGAGGATTGAATGCATCAGTATATTATTTTTGAGAAGCTGCTCTGACTTTGAATAACCAACTAACAGGAAACAAACAGAGGGAATAAAATGGGTTTAAAATGAGTTTAAAATAACATTGACATTCATCAGGTTGCTAATCGAAAAAGGCTCTTTTCTGCCCACATCCACCTGACTCACCCTGACAGCTGTCCATGTGAGCTCAGAGTTTAAACAAGAAAATAAGTCAACTTCCAAAAATGATACATCTACCAGTTATAAAATATCCCACATATTCTGCCGAAAACCTGTATGTGGACAAAAAATAATTTGAAGATTGTCACATTTGGCTTATTTAGTAGGCCTAATAGTAAACATATTTCCCAAGATACATATTGCTAGATGAGTCCTTAACTTAAATCCTTTTTATTAAGGTGAACTAATACAGTACTGTGGGGGTTAAAATATATTATGTACAATCCCATTATTTTGAGGCTGAAATAACGTAATATTTTTTGATTAGTTTGGATAGGTAGCCTAGTTTTGACATGGTACAACTAGACAGTATTTGAAAACTGAAGAGAAGTGACAAAGGCTCAATTAAATGTAACTACAACAGAAAATGATTAAAATCCCTAACCATGAAATTCTGGTACTTTGTATGTTGCCTTGTTAAGATTACCTAAATGAGTTCTGGATCAAACACCAGTTTCCTCTTTAGTAGCCAAACTGAATGACTAGAGATCATGTGAATTGCTGGTGATTTTATTAGCTATAGGCTACTCACTGCAGGAAGTGCATATTTCGAAATAAAACTTTTATGTTTAAAAAAAACCTTTAGGCTATATACGTACATGAACATATTCAATTTCCAAGATTATCAAATATTTGTTTCTGCCACAGTATTAACTCCAATGTCCCGCATGACTTTCTCACTCCAAGGTTCGTCATTCCTGGGTAAGTTCCTTCGTCAAATTTAGCGTAACGTTACAACTGGTGTCCCACAGCTTGGTCTGGTCATACACTAGATTTATGGAAGCAATAATTAAACCATATATGGGCACATACGGTTAGTGCCACGCCCAAAACACCTCCTTGTTTTGCGGGCTTGCTGTGTCCTGTGGTTGCCCTGCCCCGCTGCCAGGAAGTTCAGGAACTCGGTCACCGCCCCAGCCCCCCTACGCCTCATCTATTGTTGTGCAATAGTCTGCGACATCGAAACAATCCTAACCGAAACTTTTCAGGTAACTAACAACTAGAGATCGGTTCAAGCCACTCTTGTATTCCTCTTTCGATCATTTTTCAAGAAGAAGTACCCTGTAAGGTTAGGAGCACAACTGAACCGAGTCACTGCGGGGAGGAAAAGGGAGTGAAACTTTTGAGGCAAGGAATTCCGTAATTCCCGTTCCTCCATTTTGAACTTTTAAACTCCAGTTTTTGATAGTGAATTGTTTTCGGTAAGTTCACAACGTTACCTTACTAACTCTGTTACTTGAAATAGTTAATTGTACATCGCATTAACACGACAGTTAAAGTTTTCCGTAGTATTAAAGTAAGTTAATGGCGCTAACGTTAGTGTTTGTTGTCGCCTAGCATTAGCTAGCATTAACAAGGTGCCGTGTTTGGCGTTACATACGTTAAGCTATATTGGCTCAAGTGTTAACGATGACCTATTAATAAGGAAATCGGTTAATTTAAATCAACATCGGGTTTAAAGCCTGCATACGAACATAGTTTACTTGTTACAGTTTCAATTAACGTTACTTTAACTGGGTAAAACCAAAGGTAATGTAGATAAGTTAGCTAACATTGCAACAGGTGCAGGTGCTGTGCTTAAAGCTAGCTGCATAACGTGAGTATTAGCGCTTAGCTAGCTAACGTTACTTTAGGTGTTTGACCCACCCTGTTGCTTCTACATTATTGAGTTTAACTTTAAAAGTGTTACTGTATTGAGGACGTTTCTTTTTTGGAACGAGCATTCAAACTACCATACAATACGCCATCTTGTTGTTTCTCAGGCCAAATGGCTTAACGGTACTTTGCTGAGAGTTTAAAGGGTAATTTCACCCGAATTACAAGCAACTACCCCCAGTGGTATCTAGTCTTGCAGATAGTTTTGTTTTTTATTTGACCCGATTTTGAGATATACGTTTCTGAGACTCCTTGTGCCACACCCATACAGAGGAGGTGAACCATTTACTCGGAGTTATTAGTTATAAACAAGTTATAAAAAAATTCAATGGACATTGTCCACACATCAGCAAATGACACCAACATTACCCGCATGGTTAGATAAATCCAGGGAAACACAAAGTGGTTTGTGTGACCTTTTTCAATTATAGTGTATGAGAAACCTTGCAGTGGCTGATAAGTAATTGTAGATTAAAGCCTTTTGTGAGTAGTAGGGAAGTGTTTTAAAATGTGTTATAACTGTGTCAGACCTTCTGCATCCATCCATACTGATTACAAGTTAAAAGGTGCCATAGATCATAACAAGTTAGCCTCAATACAAATTCAAACATTAGTAAGGATTTTTACGCAATATCGAAGCACCACACCCAACCAATAAGCAGTTCAATATAAACATTAAGAAGTCATAATTCAAATGTTTTCCTGGTGTTTTCAATATTTTAGCCACTTTGTTGACAATGTAGGTTAGTGGATATCGACGACATTGTTCTCGGAATACAGCTGACTAACTTTTCAGTTGAGGCCCCTCAGCCCTCAGGGCTTGATGATTATCCCTGCCCCTTCATGTCAGATAACTAATCAATGGAGTTGCAGTTGCTGCCTGAAAAGAGGAATCAAAATTGGGCCACAGTGTTAATGTGTTCTGCCTTTGGCAGTCACTCTGCGAGGGATGGAGCATTGCAGGCTCAAAGAAGGATCTTAATGTTTTGACTATTGTACAAACCTTCAGAGACTAGTGCGAAAATCATAGGAAGCTTCATTTAGGCAAAGTAATCAAATGTCTTTCTTTTTTTCCTCTTTCTTGGCAAACCAAAAGCCTGCCCTCCATTACATAGAGCCGTATAGATATTCAGAGTTTTGGAAGACAAATGTTGATGTTTGATGCAGTCTAAATTGTGTTTTATCTTTGCATTTGTAGAATTAATGCGTCTTGGTCATCTGTTCCAACTTTTTTTCTGACCTTGCCAATTTTTTATCCCCAGAATTCCAGACACCATGACAAACATCAATACAGCGAACATTAACACAGCTAACATCAACTTCAAATGGGACCCAAAAAGTCTAGAGATCCGTACTCTGGCTGTGGAGAGGCTGCTGGAGCCCCTGGTAACCCAGGTAATGTGAACACAGTTTTCCTTTTTATTTTGTGTATATAACATAGAGAAAAAAACAATAGCAAGTGAGAGATCCCGAAGTAGCTGCTTCTATTGTTGAACCATTTTGTATCCCTGCCATAGGTCACCACTTTGGTAAACTCCAGCAACAAAGGCCCATCTAACAAGAAGAAAGGACGCTCCAAGAAGGCTCATGTTTTGGCGGCATCTGTGGAGAATGCCACCCAGAACTTCCTGGAGAAAGGAGAAAAGATTGCAAAGGAAAGTCAGTTCCTAAAGGATGAGCTTACTGCTGCTGTGGAAGATGTCCGCAAGCAAGGTATATTGAAAATGCATATTGCAAAAGTGTGTGCTTTACAGCTTGCACAGAGTGCTTCTTAAGATAGGAAGGATGATAAATAAATCATAAGCTATGTACATATCATCTGCCCCAGTAGAAGACGTAGAAATAAGAACATGCTTTGAGCCTGATAGGTTTCCTTTTGCTACTGGAGCGTAGTCTCTCATTGTGAGGCCTATCGCCAAAGTGCTGCGAAGACCTGGCGAGTCCACACAACATTTCGGGATAAGAGAATAACGTGCTCTGGTTTATTGGTATTTCTTTAAACCAATCACAATCGTCTTGGGCAGCAAATCCGGACGCAGGTACGGTGCCTCTGCAAAATAGCCTCGGGACGGAACTTGTTTCAGTGGAACATGTGTACGTAGGGAGGCCTGCTCTGGAATTAAAATGGCTGTTGAGTGTGTGATAAGAATTTTACTCAAAAAAAAAGAAATATAATTTGTTTTTTCTATCGACCGGAGTTTAGAATGCCAACATAAATAAAGCGGAAGGTGAGCGACACCCGGCAGAACTTCCAGCGGCACCGGAACAATCATGTAAATGAAACGTTGTCGATATAGACTTAACAGCAGCGCAGCACTAAATGATTAGCGCTGCTGTTAGGGATGTCTACAGTTAACTGTGATTCGCTCATTGGTCTATAGCTTACTTTGCATACACCCTTTGCTAATGCCTTTGCTGGCTAGCACTCTGAGGTAAAAGGTGCTGAGTAAAACTTGAAGGAGTGTAGTGTTTGCACTACATGGTAAAATGGAAATAGCTGGTTTGCTTTAAAGGTCAGTCCACCTTAAGTAAGCCTGTGCTGAAGCTGTCGCTAGCTTTGGGACTAACCCCTTTAACTTCTATTAGGTGGCAAGCAAGACACAGGACTTTGCTTGGGTCTTGAGGGGTTAATTCACTGATGAATGGCACTGTACATGCACTGCTACTTATTACAAATGATTCCTTACAGGAATTTGTCACTTTAACTTATTTAAGTTAAAAAACCATGTAAAATACATATATCTAACTACAAAGCGGGGACCCTCTGTGTGTTTCTGTCTTTCAAATATAAGAACCATTCACCTAATCTACTTGACAATTTGTGGGTGTACTCCTGGGTATCCGATGATGCGGTTTTGGTGCAGTTTTGACATGCAACACGTTCAGTATTGACTAACCGTGAAACCTTTTATTTTCTTCAATTAACTGTGAAATTGACCGGACCTGTGTGCGTGGATGCTGTTGCACGAAAGACATGACACGCAGCATGGTGTTGTACGAGCAGGGTTGCTACGTCCATAGCGGGCTCATTGACTGTGGTTCATCGGCTCTGACAGTGGTTCACTTTTTGCTGCTACCAACATTACATTATTCCCGGGTAAACCATATACTAATCAATTATTTATTTAATCTTTGGAGCTCCACACGGAACACTTAGCTTGTTTGTCATATATCTTTTGAAAATTTCAGATGACTTTGGTAAACTGGTTGGTATGAAAAAGAGGCTGACTGTCATGATGAAGCTTAGAAGAGTTTAGTTGGATAAAATTAAGGGGGAGGGGAGGCGGGTATTTTGTCACCTTTTATGTGAAGTGCCTAGCAGGAGTTATTTGATTTTCATTCTTGTAGGTTGTTTAATCGAGCATTTCACTTCATGTATTCCCTTATTAGACATAACGACAGGTTGTAAAGGTGACACAGGAAAGTGTGGAAAGAGAGGTGAGGGCAGAGTAGAAGGACAGGAAGGAGGATGAGAAGCAAAAAGTCTTAAAGTAATTTATTTAACGTAATTTAAAATCTACAACTGTCTATATCTTCTTCGTTCTAGCAAATGTGCTAAGTATACTGTATATAGAATATATTTTATTTTGGATATTATACTATATGGAACAAATCACAAGTGTAATTGCAATGTTAAGCGGAAGAGACAGATATTCCACATAAATATCTAAGTCACGTAAGTCAACAATATGATTGGTAAATACAAAATTAGGTCATTTTGGTCAGTGTTTTTCTGATGTAAGGTACAATGTGTGATGTACAACATTAAAAACTTAAATAGCAATTTACATCTCTGTTGGAACATATTCTTATTAATTAATAAATCTTAATGAATAATTCCAACCATGTTAAGTCCTAACCTAGATATCACTTGGCCCTGCAATATAAATGTACTATAGTCATCCTATTATGTAAACCTGCCTTCACTCTTTTGTTTGAGTGGTGTCTGACCTTTGATAGACCCTTGTCCGAAGCAGAAGCATATAGTCAGCTTGATTTATTTTTGTTATCACATTTCAAACTTGTGACAAAAATGAGTCCTTCGTGGATCTTTGTCAGTCAGCATGTAGGTCGGACATATTAGTTGAATAGGGTTATCTGTTGGGTTGCTTAGTGGAGTACCAGTGTGACAGAATGAACAACTGTGCATCTTGAGACCCAAATCTGTTATCAAATCACCAGCTAATTACCCAATTAAATTACCATTTGGCTTGCGGTAACGGATTCATAGCAACTTCACTTGGAAATCTCATTTATTCCTCTCTGCTCTGGATATCTTTGTGTCTTTTGACACACTAGCAGACCATTGAGACCAGGGGTTATTACTTGAGGGATGCTGTTATCACCTTGTGAAGCAATATTTGTGTCAGTGTTTTTTCTCCCCAGATGCCCGGCGAGTTAGATGTCCCCTGCTCGAGCTCCGCTCTGAGTAGTTGGGAAGTAGATGACATGTCGCTAGATAGCCTGTGCAGTGCTCAATGCCCAGGAATGTTACTGTAGTTGTGGCAAGCTGTCACTGGACTGGAATTCACTGACTGTTGTAGCTGGTGCCTCCGCCTGGCTGTCAGCTATGCCATGCTGCTCAGTGGAGCGTGCCTAGACTGATAATATGGCTATTGAGTAAAGTAACACCCCCCATTCTTGATTCAGAAAGTATTTTCCACCCAGCTGTGGCTTACCAGCTGTTTTTAAAATGGGAGAAAGAAAAATCTGACATGATAATTAAGAATGACTGTGCATACATGAAAAGGCATGTTGAAGTGGCTACTGAACAAGTTTTTTTTCCACCATTTAAAAATGTGTGGATGTTTTTCCCCTGTTAACATATTCTCCAAATATTTTAAATCTTATTTTATTTACCATACATTTCATATCCCTTTTTAAATACGCAGTCCTTTCTGTCTGCTTTTGTCCTTGTTCTCTCTGTGTTGCCCTTCCCTCCCTGTCTGTGTCTTTGTTCTCCTGCTGTGTGGTGGGCTTATTGTGTGATATACATTTTAATCATTTCATCATGCACTTGGTGGGCCGCAGGTGAGCGTTAGATAGATGAGAGTTTATTAAAGGAGCACTGATCACTATCTGTCCCCTGAAAATGGCCTTATTGATTTTGTTCACAGGGGGGAATAACAGCCTTGGGTGCGGACTGTGTTTGAGGTCCGTGTTGTCGATCATTTGCACAAACTGCTTTTTAGCTCTCTGTCGGGTTAAAATGATCAGAATCTGTGTGGGATCCCTGTTCTACAGGTTTAATAGTGCATTTTTTTCTCTTTCAAACATTGCTTTACTGAATTTTAACTGGCAAAATTGAAGTCACTGAAGTAATTTCCCAACACAAAAACCTAACATCACCTGAATCTTAGTTTCTCAATGTGAGGTGCTTTATTTTCACATCACTTTAATTAAAATATCTTTGTATTTTGTCTGTCACTTTGTTGTGGAGCTGATAGTTGCTTAATTGACCAGTCGATTGGCAAAAAATTTAGCTGCAACTATTTTGTGTATCAACTTATTGGTTCGACCATTTTCAAGCAGAACTACCAAATATTGCCAGGTTCAAGCTTTTGCTCCTGCTGGTAACTTGTTGTTGTTTCATTTACTAAGCCAAATAGTAGGCTTGGGTGATTGTTTATATTTTCAAATCATCCAATTGTGGTTACTTGAGATCGCTGATATGCGATCTGGTCGCCAGTCTGACAGGCTGTCAACATTGGACCTGTAATTGGACTATAGATGGTCCAATACCACTTTTTGCTTCCCGATACTAATTCTGATACTTGAACTTGTGTATTGGCAGAACCAAGTATTGATCCATCAGTGTGTCATATATTTTATTGTGTCTTAACAACTGTACTATCCCTGTATGGATGTGATATGATTTCTATCTTTGTTGGTCTGGCTCAGGTTAAACTCTTTGTAACACATGAAGAAACACAAACAATGAATGCCACAAAAACTTTTGTTTATCATCCAGTTTGACAGTCAGTTATAACGGAAAAAGAACAAACTACTTTAACATAGATTTTCTCACGTGGTATCAGATCCGTGCATAAACTCCAGTACTTCCCAATACCAGCGTTTTAGGCAGTATCGCAGGCAATAGCGATACTGGTTTTGGAACATCTCTAAATTGGACATAACATCC